>NC_050100.1:9375000-10000000 GCF_902167145.1 Zea mays
AAGGGTAAGCTTCCCGGTATCTTCTTGGGTAAGGTGCTTTTCTCTTGAGATGGGTTAAGATGAGAATGGAAGCATAAGGTGAGGATTAGCTCTAATTTGTGTTCTATGTTTTTAGAGAAAACCTTTCTTTTAAGACAGACGGAAAGAAAACTGAAAGGGAAATAGGGTTTAACCTTTTCCTATAAATAATTTTGGTGGTTGAATGCCCAACACAAATATTAGACTAACTAGTTTGCTCTAGATTATATTCTATAGGTGCATAGAGGTTCAACACAAACCAATAAAAAGTTTAAAGAAAGGGTTCAAAAAGAAAGGAGAAAAGAAACCCAAGTATGCCCTGGTCTGGCACACCGGACTGTCCGGTGTGCCACGGGACAGTGTCCGGTGCACCAAGACCGTACAACTCCAAACTCGCAACTCTCGGGTTTTCTCCAGCGCCACTCCGCTATAATTCACCGGATTGTCCGGTGTGCCACCGGACTGCACTAGCGGAGCAACAGCTCTCTAGCGCAACGGTCGACTGCACAGTGCCCCTGACAGCGCTACAGTTCGCGGCAGAAGTCAGAGCAGAGGTCAGTGGCGCACCAGACACTGAATAGTGCCTGTCCAGTGCGGTATCGGACTGTCCGGTGCCACCAGGGTCAGTGCTCCAATGGTCGACTGTGTCAGAACCCTAATGGTTGGGTGACGTGGCTGGCGCACCGGACTGTCCGGTGCGCCCATCGACAACAGCCATCCCCAACGGCTGTTTTGGTGGTTGAGGGCTATAAATACCCCCCAACCACCACCACTCCAGGCATCCAAGTTTCCAGCACTCCACATTCAATACAAGAGCTAGTGCATTCAATATTAGACACAATTCAAAAGAATCAAAGCCTCTCCAAGTCTCAAATTCACTCCATACACCTAGTGACTAGAGAGAGTGTTTTGCTCGTGTTCTTTGAGCTCTTGTTCTTGGATCGCTTTCTTCTGCCTCATTCTTGTTCTCTAAGTGACTTGTAATCAAAGCAAGAGACACTAAGTTTGTAGTGATCCTTGTGGGGTCTAAGTGACCCGTTTGATTAAGGAGAAAGCTCACTCGGTCTAGGTGACCGTTTGAGAGAGGGAAAGGGTTGAAAGAGATCTGGTCTTTGTGACCACCTCAACAGGGACTAGGTTCTCAAGAATCGAACCTCGGTAAAACAAATCATCGTGCCATCCACTTTATTTCTTGGTTGATTTGTTTTCGCCCTCTCTCTCGAACTCGATTTTAATTCTAACGCTACCCCGCCTTGTAGTGTGTGCTTAAGTTTGTAAATTTTAGATTCCGCCTATTCACCCCTCTCTAGGCGACTTTCAATTGGTGTCAGAGCCGGGTACTTCATTTGAGTCTAACAACTCGAAGTAATGTCGAGAGATCACGCCAAGAAGGAGATCGTGACCGGCGGTGACAAGCCCACAAGCCACGGGAAGGCTCCATCAAGGGAGTCCGACAACAAAGTGAAGGAGGGATCCCCTTCACACGTCAAGTCGCATCGGAGTGGCGACAAGAAAAAGAAAATGAAGAAGGTGGTCTACTACGAGACCGATTCATCATCACCTTCTACATCCGACTTCGACGCGCCGTCCGTCACTTCTAAGCGCCATGAGCGCAAGAAGTATAGTAAGATGCCACTTCGTTATCCCCATATTTCTAAACGCACCCCTCTACTTTTCGTTCCATTAGGCAAACCACCATTTTTCGATGGTGAGGATTATTGTATGTGGAGTGACAAAATGAGGCATCACCTAACATCACTTCACACAAGCATATGGGACATTGTTGAATTTGGAGCGCAGGTACCATCGGTGGGAGACGAGGGCTACGACTCGGACGAGGTCGCCAAATTCGGCACTTCAACTCCCAAGCGACTACTATACTCCTCACCTCTCTATGTCGAGAGGAGTATAATAAAGTGCAAGGATTGAAGAGCGCCAAGGAGATTTGGGACATGCTCAAGACCGCGCACGAGGGAGATGAGGTGACCAAGATCACCAAACGGGAGACGATCGAGGGGGAGCTCGGTCGGTTCGTCCTCAACCAAGGAGAGGAGACACAAGCCATGTACAACTGGCTCAAGACCTTGGTAAACCAAGTGCGCAACCTCGGGAGCACCAAATGGGATGACCATGAAATGGTCAAGGTTATTCTAAGATCACTCGTTTTTCGCAATCCTACGCAAGTTCAATTAATACGTGGTGATCCTAAATATAAGCTAATGTCTACCGAGGAAGTGATAGGAAAGTTTGTGAGCTTTGAATTGATGATCAAAGGCTCCAAACAAATCATCAACTTGGAGCAAGGCGGCACCTCCACACCCGAGGTGCAACCCGTCGCATTCAAGGCAACGGAGGAAAAGAAAGAAGAGTCTACATCAAGTAGGCTCCCCATCGACGCCTCCAAGCTTGACAATGAGGAGATGACACTCATCATCAAGAGCTTCCGTCAAATCCTCAAACAAAGGAAGGGGAAGGACTACAAGCCCCGTTCCAAAAGGGTGTGCTACAAATGTGGTAAGCCCGGTCATTTTATCGCTAAATGTCCTATGTCTAGTGATAGTGATAGGGTGACGACAAGAAGGGAAAGAGGAAGGAGAAGAAGAAGTACTACAAGAAGAAGGGCGGTGATGCCCACGTGTGTCGGGAATGGGACTCCGACGAGAGCTCCACCGACTCCTCCGCCGACGAGGACGCCGCTAACATCACCGTCAACAAGTGTCTTCTCTTCCCCAACATCGGCCATAAATGCTTCATGGCAAAGGACGGCAAAAAGAAGAAGGTAAAATCTAGAGCCTCCATAAAATATACAACATCTAGTGATGAGGGTAGCTCTAGTGAAGATGAAGATGATTTGCTTACCCTTTTTGCCAATCTTAACATGCAACAGAAAGAAAAATTGAATGAATTGATAGGTGCTATTCATGAGAAGGATAAACTCTTGGATAGCCAAGAGGAATTCCTTATTAAGGAAAGCAAAAAGCATGTTGAAGTTAAAAATGCTTATGCTTAGGAGATAGAAAAATGTGAAAACTTGACTAAAGAGCTTAGCATTTGCCATGACACTGTTTCCAACCTTAGAACTGAGAATGCTAATTTAATTGCTAAGGTTGAAAAGTTAAATGCTTGTAATGATTCAATTGTCAGTCTTAGAAATGAAAATGCTAGTTTAATTGCTAAGATTGATAAATTGAATGAATAAATTTCTAGCCTTAGATGTGAGAATGATAAATTAATTTCTAAGGCTAAAGATTTAAATGTTTGCAATGATGCTATTTCCAATCTTAGAAATGAGGATACTATTTTACATGCTAAGATTGATGAATTAAATGCTTGCAAACCATCTACATCTACTGTTGATCATGTTTCTATTTGTACTAGATGTAGAGATATTAATGTTGATGCTATCCATGATCACCTTGCTTTAATTAAATAACAAAATGATCACATAGCTCAACTAACTGCCAAAATTAATCATCATGAGATTGAAAATGAAAAATTTAAATTTGCTAGAAGCATGCTCTATAATGGGAGACGCCCTGACATTAAGGATGGCATTGGTTTCCAACAGGGTAGCAATGTCAAGCTTAATGCCCCTAAGAAATTGTCTAATTTTGTTAACGGCAAAGCTCCCATGGTTCAGGATAATGAGGGATATATTTTGTATCCTGAAAATTATCCCGAACACAAAATTAGGAGAATTCATGCTAGTAAGTCTCATAATCTTTCTCATCATGCTTTTATGTATAAGAATGAGGCTTCTAGCTCTAGGCAATCAACTCATGATAAATTACCTAAAAAGAAAACTCCTACTGCATCAAATGAACCTAATATTTCGTTTAAAACTTTTGATGCATCATATGTGCTTACTAACAAATTAGGCAAAGTAGTTGCCAAATATGTTGGGGGCAAACACAAGGGGTCAAAGACTTGTGTTTGGGTACCCAAGGTGTTTGTTTCTAACGTGAAAGGACCCAAGACTGTTTGGGTACCTAAGAACAAGGCCTAAAACTGTTTTGCAGGTTTATGCATCCGGGGGCTCAAGCTGGATAATTGATAGCAGGTGCACAAACCATATTGATAGTCGCCTAGAGGGGGGGTGAATAGGGCGAAACTGAAATTACAAATATAAACACAACTACAAGCCGGGGTTAGCGTTAGTAATAAGAAACGAGTCCGCAAGAGTGGGTGCAAAACAAATCCCAAGCGAATGAGCGAGTGAGACACGGAGATTTGTTTTACCGAGGTTCGGTTCTTGCAAACCTACTCCCCGTTGAGGAGGCCACAAAGGCCGGGTCTCTTTCAACCCTTTCCCTCTCTCAAACGGTCCCTCGGACCGAGTGAGCTTTTCTCTTCTCAAATTAACCGGGAGCAAAACCTCCCGCAAGGACCACCACACAATTGGTGTCTCTTGCCTTGGTTACAAGTGAGTATTGATCACAAGAAAGAATGAAAGAGAGAAAGCAATCCAAGCGCAAGAGCTCAAATGAACACGACAAATCACTCTCACTAGTCACTAGGGCTTTGTGTGGAATTGGAGAGGATTTGATCTCTTTGGTGTGTCTTAGAATTGAATGCTAGAGCTCTTGTAGTAGTTGAGAAGTGGAAAACTTGGATGCAATGAATGGAGGGGTGGTTGGGGTATTTATAGCCCCAACCACCAAATGTGGCCGTTGGGAACCTGTCTGTTCGATGGCGCACCGGACAGTCTGGTGCACACCGGACAGTCCGGTGCCCCCTGCCACGTCATCACTGCCGTTGGATTCTAGCCGTTGGAGCTTCTGACTTGTGGGCCCGCCTGGGTGTCCGGTGCACACCGGACATGTACTGTTTGATGTCCGGTGCACCAGTATGGGCGTGCCTGACGTCTGCGCGCGCTGCGCGCGCATTAAATGCACCGCAGGGAGCCGTTGGCGCCGCAGGGAGCCGTTGCTTCGCTGGCACACCGGACAGTCCGGTGCACACCGGACAGTCCGGTGAATTTTAGCGGAGCGGCTGCCGCGCGAACCCGAGGCTGGCGAGTTCCGGAGACCGCGCTTCCTTGGAGCACCGGACATGTCCGGTGCACACCGGACAGTCCGGTGAATTATAGCGCGCCGGCTTCCGAGAATTCCCGAGGGCGAAGAGTTTGAGTTGGTGTCCTCTGGGCGCACCGGACACTGTCCGGTGCACACCGGACAGTCCGGTGCCTCCAGCCAGAGGTGCCCTCGGTTGCCTCATTGCTCCTTTGTTGAATCCAACACTTGGTCTTTTTATTGACTGAATGTGAACCTTTACACCTGTATACTCTATACACTGGGGCAAACTAGTTAGTCCGATTATTTGTGTTGGGCAATTCAACCACCAAAATTATTTGGGAACTAGGTGTAAGCCTAATTCCCTTTCAATCTCCCCCTTTTTGGTGATTGATGCCAACACAAACCAAAGCAAATATAGAAGTGCATAATTGAACTAATTTGCATAATGTAAGTGTAAAGGTTGCTTGGAATTGAGCCAATAAAACTACTTACAAGATATGCATGGAATGTTTCTTTCTTATTTAGCATTTTGGACCACGTTTGCACCACATGTTTTGTTTTTGCAAATCCTTTTGTAAATCCATTTCAAAGATCTTTTGCAAATAGTCAAAGGTAAATGAATAAGAGTTTGCAAAGCATTTTCAAGACTTGAAATTTTCTCCCCTCGTTTTAAATGCTTTTCCTTTGACTTAACAAAACTCCCCCTAAATGAGATACTCCTCTTAGTGTTCAAGAGGGTTTTGATATACCATTTTTGAAATACTGCTTTCTCCCCCTTTTGATATACCAATTGAAAAATACTTTTGGAAAGTACTAAGTTTTTGAAATTTGTGGTGGTGCGGTCCTTTTGCTTTGGGCTCATTTCTCCCCCTTTTTGGCATGAATCGCCAAAAACGGAATCATTAGAGCCCTCGAAGTAATTTCTTCCCCTTTGGTCATAAGTAAATGAGTTAAGATTATACCAAAGACGAAGTCCTTTTCTTGGAGCGATGGCGAAGGATGAGTTACGGAGTGGAAGCCTTTGTCTTCGCCGAAGACTCCAATTTCCTTTCAATACACCTATGACTTGGTTTGAAATACACTTGAAAAACACATTAGTCATAGCATATGAAAGAGATATGATCAAAGGTATATAAATGAGCTATGTGTGCAAGTTAGCAAAAGAAATTTCTAGAATCAAGAATATTGAGCTCATGCCTAAGTTTGGTAAAAGATTGTTCATCAAGTGGCTTGGTAAAGATATCGGCTAATTGATCTTTAGTGTTAATATAAGAAATCTCGATATCTCCCTTTTGTTGGTGATCCCTAAGAAAATGATACCGAATGGCTATGTGCTTAGTGCGGCTATGCTCGACGGGATTGTCGGCCATTTTGATTGCACTCTCATTATCACATAGCAAAGGAACTTTGGTTAATTTGTAACCGTAGTCCCGCAGGGTTTGTCTCATCCAAAGCAATTGCGCGCAACAATGACCTGCGGCAATATACTCGGCTTCGGCGGTGGAAAGAGCGACCGAATTTTGCTTCTTTGAAGCCCATGACACCAAGGATCTTCCCAAGAACTGGCAAGTCCCCGATGTGCTCTTCCTATTAATCTTACACCCCGCCCAATCGGCATCCGAATAACCAATCAAATCAAAAGTGGATCCCCGAGGGTACCAAAGCCCAAACTTAGGTGTATAAGCCAAATATCTCAAGATTCGTTTTACGGCCGTAAGGTGGGATTCCTTAGGGTCGGATTGGAATCTTGCACACATGCAAACGGAAAGCATAATGTCCGGTCGAGATGCACATAAATAGAGTAATGATCCTATCATCGACCGGTATACCTTTTGATCCACGGACTTACCTCCCGTGTCGAGGTCGAGATGCCCATTTGTTCCCATGGGTGTTTTGATGGGCTTGGCATCCTTCATTCCAAACTTGCTTAGGATGTCTTGAGTGTACTTCGTTTGGCTGATGAAGGTGCCCTCTTGGAGTTGCTTCACTTGAAATCCTAGAAAATACTTCAACTCCCCCATCATAGACATCTCGAATTTCTTTGTCATGATCCTACTAAATTCTTCACATGTAGATTCGTTAGTAGACCCAAATATAATATCATCAACATAAATTTGGCATACAAACAAATCATTGTCAAGAGTTTTAGTGAATAAAGTAGGATCGGCCTTGTCGACTTTGAAGCCATTAGTAATAAGGAAATCTCTTAGGCATTCATACCATGCTCTTGGGGCTTGCTTGAGCCCATAAAGCGCCTTAGAGAGCCTATAGACATGGTTAGGGTACTCACTGTCTTCAAAGCCGGGAGGTTGCTCAACATAGACCTCTTCCTTGATTGGTCCGTTGAGGAAGGCACTTTTCACGTCCATTTGATAAAGCTTAAAGCCATGGTAAGTAGCATAGGCCAATAATATGCGAATTGACTCAAGCCTAGCTACGGGTGCATAGGTTTCACCGAAATCCAAACCTTCGACTTGGGAGTATCCCTTGGCCACAAGTCGAGCTTTGTTCCTTGTCACCACACCATGCTCATCTTGCTTGTTGCGGAAGACCCATTTGGTTCCTACAACATTTTGGTTAGGACGTGGAACCAAGTGCCATACCTCATTCCTCGTGAAGTTGTTGAGCTCCTCTTGCATCGCCACCACCCAATCCGAATCTTGTAGTGCTTCCTCTACCCTGTGTGGCTCAATAGAGGAAACAAAAGAGTAATGTTCACAAAAATGTGCAACACGAGATCGAGTGGTTACCCCCTTATGAATGTCGCCGAGGATGGTGTCGATGGGGTGATCTCGTTGTATTGCTTGGTGGACTCTTGGGTGTGGCGGCCTTGGTTCTTCCTCATCCTCCTTCTCTTGATCATTTGTATCTTCCCCTTGATTATTGCCATTATCTTGAGGTGGCTCATCTTCTTGATTTTGTCCTTCATCAACTTGAGCCTCATCCTCATTTTGAGTTGGTGGAGATGCTTGCGTGGAGGAGGATGGTTGATCTTGTGCATGTGGAGGCTCTTCGGATTCCTTAGGACACACGTCCCCAATGGACATGTTCCTTAGTGCGATGTACGGAGCCTGTTCTTCACCTATCTCATCAAGATCAACTTGCTCTACTTGAGAGCCATTAGTTTCATCAAACACAACGTCACATGAGACTTCAACTAGTCCAGTGGACTTGTTAAAGACCCTATATGCCCTTGTGTTTGAGTCATAACCAAGTAAAAAGCCTTCTACAGTCTTGGGAGCAAATTTAGATTTTCTACCTCTTTTAACAAGAATAAAGCATTTGCTACCAAAGACTCTAAAATATGAAATGTTGGGCTTTTTACCGGTTAGGAGTTCATATGATGTCTTCTTGAGGATTCGGTGAAGATATAACCGGTTGATGGCGTAGCAGGCGGTGTTGACTGCTTCGGCCCAAAACCGGTCCGGTGTCTTGAACTCATCAAGCATGGTTCTTGTCATGTCCAATAGAGTTCGATTCTTTCTCTCTACTACACCATTTTGTTGTGGCGTGTAGGGAGAGGAAAACTCATGCTTGATGCCCTCCTCCTCAAGGAAGCCTTCGATTTGAGAGTTCTTGAACTCCGTCCCGTTGTCGCTTCTTATTTTCTTGATCCTTAAGCCGAACTCATTTTGAGCCCGTCTCAAGAATCCCTTTAAGGTCTCTTGGGTTTGAGATTTTTCCTGTAAAAAGAATACCCAAGTGAAGCGAGAATAATCATCCACAATAACTAGACAGTACTTACTCCCGCCGATGCTTATGTAAGCAATCGGGCCGAATAGATCCATGTGTAGGAGCTCCAGTGGCCTGTCGGTCGTCATGATGTTCTTGTGTGGATGATGGGTTCCAACTTGCTTTCCCGCCTGGCATGCGCTACAAACCCTGTCTTTCTCAAAATGAACATTTGTTAATCCTAAAATGTGTTCTCCCTTTAGAAGCTTGTGAAGATTCTTCATCCCAACATGGGCTAGTCGGCGGTGCCAGAGCCAACCCATGTTAGTCTTAGCAATTAAGCAAGTGTCGAGTTCAGCTTTATCAAAATCTACCAAGTATAGCTGACCCTCTAACACTCCCTTAAATGCTATTGAATCATCACTTCTTCTAAAGACAGTGACACCTACATCAGTGAATAGACAGTTGTAGCCCATTTGACATAATTGAGAAACGGAAAGCAAATTGTAATCTAAAGAATCTACAAGAAAAACATTGGAAATAGAATGGTCAGAAGATATAGCAATTTTACCAAGACCTTTGACCAAACCTTGATTTCCATCCCCGAATGTGATAGCTCGTTGGGGATCTTGGTTTTTCTCGTAGGAGGAGAACATCCTTTTCTCCCCAGTCATGTGGTTTGTGCACCCGCTGTCGAGTATCCAACTTGAGCCCCCGGATGCATAAACCTACAATACAATTTTAGTTCTTGACTTTAGGTACCCAAATGGTTTTGGGTCCTTTGGCATTAGACACGAGAACTTTGGGTACCCAAACACAAGTTTTTGACCCCTTGTGCTTGCCCCCAACATATTTGGCAACTACTTTGCCGGATTTGTTAGTCAACACATAAGAAGCATCAAAAGTTTTAAATGAAATAGCATGATCATTTGATGCATTAGGAATTTTCTTCTTAGGCAACTTAGCATGGGTGGATTGCCTAGAACTAGATGTCTCACCCTTATACATAAAAGCATGATTAGGGCCAGAGTGAGACTTCCTAGAATGAATTTTCTTAATTTTGTCTTCGGGATAACCGACAGGGTATAAAATGTAACCCTCGTTATCCTGAGGCATGGGAGCCTTGCCCTTAACAAAATTTGACAATCTTTTAGGAGGGGCACTAAGTTTGATATTGTCTCCCCTTTGGTAGCCAATGCCATCCTTAATGCCAGGGCGTCTCCCATTATAAAGCATGCTACGAGCAAATTTAAATTTCTCATTCTCTAGGTTGTGCTCGGCAATTTTAGCATCTAGTTTTGCTATATGATCATTTTGTTGTTTAATTAAAGCCATATGATCATGAATAGCATTAACATCAACATCTCTACATCTAGTACAAATAGATACATGCTCAACAATAGATGTAGAGGGTTTGCAAGAATTAAGTTCAACAATCTTAGCATGAAGAATATCATTTTTATCCCTAAGATCGGAAATTGTAGTTTTGCAAACATCAAAATCTTTAGCCTTAGCAATTAAATTTTCATTTTCTATTCTAAGGCTAGCAAGAGAAATGTTTAATTCTTCAATCCTAGCAAGCAAATCATCATTATTATATCTAGGATTGGGAATTGAAACATTACAAACATGTGAATCAACCTTAGCATTTAAGCTAGCATTTTCATGTCTAAGGTTGTCAATCATCTCACGGCAAGTGCTTAGCTCACTAGATAATTTTTCACATTTCTCAATTTCTAGAGCATAAGCCTTTTTAACCTTAACATGTTTCTTGTTTTCTTTAATTAGACATTCCTCTTGGGAATCCAAAAGGTCATCCTTTTCATGAATAGCACTAACCAATTCATTTAATTTTTCCTTTTGAGCTATGTTAAGGTTGGCAAAAAGGGAACGCAAATTATCCTCCTCATCACTAGCATTATCATCACTAGAAGACTCATATTTAGTGGAGGAGTTGGATTTAACCTTCTTCCGTTTGCCGTCCTTTGCCATGAGACACTTGTGGCCGACGTTGGGGAAGAGGAGTCCCTTGGTGACGGCAATGTTGGCGGCGTCCTCGTTGTCGGAGGAGTCGCTTGAGCTCTCGTCGGAGTCCCACTCGCGACAAACATGGGCATCGCCGCCCTTCTTCTTGTAGTACCTCTTCTTCTCCTTTCTTCTCCCCTTCTTGTCGTCGCCTCGGTCACTGTCACTAGATATAGGACATTTAGCAATAAAATGACCGGGCTTACCACACTTGTAGCAAACTTTCTTGGAGCGGGACTTGTAATCCTTCCCCCTCCTTTGCTTGAGGATTTGGCGGAAGCTCTTGATGACGAGCGCCATTTCCTCATTGTCGAGTTTGGAGGCGTCTATTGGTTGACGACTTGGTGTAGACTCCTCCTTCTTCTCCTCCGTTGCCTTAAATGCAACGGGTTGAGCTTCGGATGTGGTGGCATCATCAAGCTCGTTGATCTTCCTCGAGCCTTCGATCATGCACTCAAAACTCACAAAATTCCCGATAACTTCCTCGGGGGTCATTTTAGTATATCTAGGATTACCACGAATTAATTGAACTTGAGTAGGGTTAAGGAAAATGAGTGATCTTAGAATAACCTTAACCACCTCGTGGTCATCCCACTTTACGCTCCCGAGGTTGCGCGCTTGGTTCACCAAGGTCTTGAGCCGATTGTACATGTGTTGTGGCTCTTCCCCTTTGCGAAGCCGGAACCGACCGAGCTCCCCCTCAATCGTTTCCCGCTTGGTGATCTTGGTGAGCTCATCACCTTCATGCGCGGTCTTGAGTAAATCCCAAATCTCCTTGGCGCTCTTCAACCCTTGTACTTTGTTATACTCCTCTCTACTTAGAGAGGCGAGGAGTATTGTTGTTGCTTGAGAGTTGAAGTGCTCGATTTGGGCCACCTCATCCTCATCATAGTCCTCATCCCCTACGGATGGTACCTGCGCGCCAAACTCAACAACATCCCATATGCTTTTGTGGAGCGAGGTTAGATGAAATCGCATTAAATCGCTCCACCTAGCGTAATCTTCACCATCAAAAGTTGGTGGTTTGCCTAATGGGACGGAAAGTAAAGGTGTATGTTTGGAAATGCGAGGGTAGCGTAGGGGGATCTTACTATACTTCTTGCGCTCTTGGCGCTTAGAAGTGACGGAGGGCGCATCGGAGTCGGAGGTCGATGTTGATGAAGTGTCGGTCTCGTAGTAGACCACCTTCCTCATCCTCTTGTGCTTGTCGCCTTTCCGATGCGGCTTGTGGGAAGAAGATTTTTCCTTCTTCTCTTTGTGGTGAGAAGAAGATTTCTTCTCCTTCCCTTTGTTGGAGGAGCTCTTCTTCTTCTCCCTCCTTTTGGTGCGGGACTCTTCCGATGAAGTGCTCCCGTGGCTTGTAGTGGGCTTTTCGCCGGTCTCCATCTCCTTCTTGGCGTGATCTCCCGACATCACTTCGAGCGGTTAGGCTCTAATGAAGCACCGGGCTCTGATACCAATTGATAGTCGCCTAGAGGGGGGGGGGTGAATAGGGCGAAACTGAAATTACAAATATAAACACAACTACAAGCCGGGGTTAGCGTTAGTAATAAGAAACGAGTCCGCAAGAGTGGGTGCAAAACAAATCCCAAGCGAATGAGCGAGTGAGACACGGAGATTTGTTTTACCGAGGTTCGGTTCTTGCAAACCTACTCCCCGTTGAGGAGGCCACAAAGGCCGGGTCTCTTTCAACCCTTTCCCTCTCTCAAACGGTCCCTCGGACCGAGTGAGCTTTTCTCTTCTCAAATTAACCGGGAGCAAAACCTCCCGCAAGGACCACCACACAATTGGTGTCTCTTGCCTTGGTTACAAGTGAGTATTGATCACAAGAAAGAATGAAAGAGAGAAAGCAATCCAAGCGCAAGAGCTCAAATGAACACGACAAATCACTCTCACTAGTCACTAGGGCTTTGTGTGGAATTGGAGAGGATTTGATCTGTCACACCCGGCTTTAAGGAACAAAGCCAGGTGCATCTCATACATGCGCCAAGAAGACAACATATATAATAACAGAGTGTATAGAGATAAACGTCAATAACATCAGAGTATTTATTACATAGCGGAAGACTTATTACAAAATAAAAGAATAAACATAAAACGAACTAAGGATCGTTGGCGCCAATGTCAACTGAGAAACGCCACCTAGATTGAATCGAACTCCTCGACTTGTGGCTCCTCCTGAACCACCTGCTCTTCTCCTGTGGGGGGGGGGGGGGGTGTGAGACAGCAAGGGTGAGCTCACACATGATCATCGCTCAACAAGTTGTGGGGAATAATGTGACATGAACTCACCAAAGATGGGAGCTCATGTGAAGTGTAAGGCTGATCAATGATAGGGGTTAAAGCTGAGCATTGCTTTTAAGTAGTTGGTCAAAATTTTATTAGCAGTTACTAAGTGTAAGTAAATACCAAACCTTAAATAAAGTAATTGAACAAATTAATAATAAACCCATGCATATGCAAATGACAAAATTGAATTTAAGTTCCATAATTTAAACATCAGAGAGTCCTGAGCTGCTCATGACCGTGAGCTCGGCTAGTATACCAGTTTTACACTCTGCAGAGGTTGTACCCTTTACCCACAAGTCATGCTACCCATCTGCCAAGGGGTCGCGAATCCCATACACCTCTACCTAGGAAGCGCGGCAGGGCAACACTACGAGGCCTTTACAAAGTTCCACTAGCTTCCGAAAACCCGCTACAGTTTATAGGAAGTTCCAATGCAGGGTTCCTGGCTGACTGCCATCGCAGCAAAATCAACCAGGGACCTCCCTACACTGACCACTCCCCTACTGCCCTTGCCCCTTTCGGGTAAGGTAGTCTTCCACTAGCTTTCCTAATTAGTCAGCCAAGGGCGTCCCATTAAACCCTTGTGGTGGCACGTGGTTCTCAAGTTAAGCTCTATGTTCCAATTAACATTAATGATCTCAACATGAACATAAATAGAATAACAAAAATAATTGGAACATAGATATAATAAATGATTATCCCAAAACCATGTAAAGCAATAGCAAACTACCCAAGTGATTCAGGGGTAAACAAGGTAATGAGATAAACAATCTAGGGTGACCTATTGGGTCCCATCAAAATTAACCTATGCATGGATAAATGATATTAAAGAATATTATTGGGTAAAATGTGGTCAAGGGCACAACTTGCCTTCAATGAGCTCCTGCTCAGCTACTTCAACCTGCTGCTCACCAGGATCCTCGGCAATGGGCTCTTCTACTCGCCACAATACAAACAAGCACAGTGCATATAGAGAAATTAACATTACACCAAACATGTAAACAAAATACACAGTGATATTCTACATAATAAAATAAAATTCTAGGAGCAGGAATCATAATTTTTGGAGTTATAGAATTTAAGTTATGGATTTTCAAAGGTTTTATGTGCTTTAAATAGGATTAAGTGGTAAATAAATTCCTTACTGTTTTCATGACATAACAGAGGCTCTAGGTGATAGAGAATAAAAATACAAAATTTTAGGAAGTGGAATGGCTCAATTTGGAGTTAGTATGAATTTTCTATGAATTGTTGAAGATTTAGCACTTATTTTTGTATTAAAAATACATTTTCTAATTCATTTATTCATTTTAACCTGTCACTGGACTGGGCCACCATTTCTGTGAACTACAGGGGCTTCGGAGTAAAACTCCGCAGACACAGAGCACAGCTCTCGTGGATGGCGGGTTGATTCTCTAGAAGCCCGAGGGCTCTTAAGCAAATTTACAGAGACAAAGGGGTAAGGGCTGACTTCGGCCGTCCGATGGAGGAGGAATGGCCCAGATTAGATCACCAAGGCATTCAAACGGTACACAACTTCTACGGTTGGATCTCAATCCGACGTTCAGCAGATAATACGGCTAAGGTCACATCCTGACCGTCCGATCTAGAGTCTGTGGCTCAGATTCAAAGTAGCCACGACCTACTCACACCCGACCGATCCTAACCCAACGGTCCAGATCCATTCGCACGAAAGGGTACGCGACTTCTAATCTCCATCGTTCGCTCAGATCAAACGGCAGAGACGCCATCTTCCTCCTCAATGCCGACGGCGAGGCCACCCCAGAAACCCACGGCGGCGCACAGGTTCCGGCGAACAACGATTTCGGCCCCCAGTGGTTCATATCGCAATTAACTTCACCTACGCAATGCGGAGTTCAAAGCGAAATTAGTGGCGAGGTTCTCACCCAGAATATTGTTGTAGGTGAGGCAGTCCGCGACGACCCGGGGCGCGGTGCTTCCCCCGCCGTCCGCCGTGAAATTCCCCGCGCTGCGACAACGCCAATCAGCCGTGGCGAGCTCCCATTCGTACCCAGTATGGCCCGGCGATGTTCCCGCGCCCGCACCGGACTGCTGTGCCTCTTCTCTCTCACTGACGGCGGCGCTGCTTCCAATACCTCACTGGTGGCGACGATTTTTTTGTTCTGAGGAAAGAAATCCACGCGAGAGAGTAGCAGAGGGGAAGAAATAGGTCACGGGAGCTCCCCTTTATCGCCCGAGGTCCGAGTTTGTTAGGATTCCGAAATCCTAGCTCTCACCCGTGGTGCTCGCGATGCGTCCATGGTGGAGGTCCGTGTCGCGCGGCAAGGAGATCGCTTCCAAAGATTTCGTAGACTTCTGGTAGCGAAGATCTCGTCCGATCCAACGGTACTAGCCCAGCCGTGGTGAGCGGAGGAGGGAGATGAGGTGGGCGGATGGAAGAGACACAATGCCCAGGTCAAATTGCTGCTGTGCGGGGAAAGAGGAGATCGATCCGACATGTGGGACCCGCGTGACATTGACTGAACGCGCACGCAACGCAGAGAGAAGGGCTGTGCAGTGGTGTTGGGGAATGGGCCGGTTCCAATGAATTGGGCCCAATGCGCAGGATGTCCCCTTTTATTATTTCTTCTATGTTTTCCTTTTTTTTCTCTTTATCTTTTGAATTCGAATTTAAATTCAACTATGAATGTGAATTTTGTACTCAAAGTAAAGGTAGATCTTGATCTTACTAGTATGGATAAAGTTTACATTTTTATAAATTTTGTTTTGTATTCTATAGTATTTCTTTTCTTCCTCTCCCTCCATATTTTAATTTCCACATTTAGGTCTAAATTCCCACTTTGAGTATCAATGTCTTTTCTATAGATTTTTATTATTATATGCACACACAAAATAAAATTCTCAGCATGATGCACATATTGTCTTAGGATCATTAGTTAATTAATTACTTTTATGGTAATTGTTCACAGGTATTAATGAATAAAGGTAACATATATAGGGAAAATAACCTCATTTCTTATGTTCTTACAAATTTGGGTATTACAAGTCCTACCCCCCTAAAAAATAATCTCGTCCTCGAGATTTAAGAAGAACTAGAGAAAAGGTGGGGAAAATCTATGCGAAGCTCTTCTTCTCTTTCCCAAGTTGCTTCATCTTCACCGTGGTGACTCCATTGCACTTTGCACATCTTTATCACCTTATTTCTCGTAACTCGAGTCAAAGTATCCAAAATCTTGATCGGGTACTCCGTGTAAGTCAAATCACCCTGAACACTGAGCTCTTCCATTGGTAACTGTTCCTCGGGCACACGGGGACACTTCTTTAGTTGAGATACGTGGAACACATTATGCACATCCGATAGGCTAGCAGGTAACTCGAGTTGGTACGCCATCTCCCCAACTCTTCTAAAGATCAGGAATGGTCCAATATAGCGAGGGGACAATTTGCCCTTAACCTTGAATCTCCTCATTCCACGAAGTGGTGACACCTTGAGATACACATAATCTCCTTCTTCAAATTCCAGTGGTCTTCTTCTATTATCAGCATAGCTCTTTTGCCTGGTTTGAGCCACCCTCAAATTCTCTCGAATTATACGAACTTGTTCTTCTGCTTCTTGAATCAATTCAGGCCCAAAGAATTGTCTTTCTCCAGTCTGATCCCAATACAAAGGAGTCCTGCACTTCCTCCCATATAAAGCTTCAAAAGGTGACATCTTCAGACTGGCCTGATAGCTATTGTTATATGAGAACTCAGCATACGGTAGACTTTTATCCCAACTTCCTCCATGCTGAAGGGCACATGCTCTCAACATATCTTCCAATACTTGATTAGTCCTTTCAGTCTGTCCATCAGTCTGAGGGTGATAAGCTGTACTAAAATTTAACTTTGTACTCATGTTCTCATGAAAGCTTCTCCAAAATCTTGAGGTAAATTGTGAACCTCGATCAGACACGATCTTCTTTGGTACCCCATGTAAACACACAATCCGAGCCATATATAACTCTGCTAGTTGAGAACCTTTATAAGTAGTCTTCACAGGAATAAAGTGAGCCACTTTAGTCAATCTATCTACAATCATCCATATAGCATCATATCCTTTCTGGGTGCGAGGCAATCCAGTAATAAAATCCATACCAATCTCTTCCCATTTCCACTCGGGTATCTTCAGTGGATGCAGTAGTCCAGCTGGCCTCTGATGTTCAGCCTTAACTCTTTGACATACATCGCACATAGCCACATGTGCAGCTACATCTCTTTTCAATCCATACCACCAATACTTCCGTTTCAAATCCTGATACATCTTAGTACTACCAGGATGAATAGAATAATCCGAGTCATGGGCCTCCTTTAAAATAGTCTCTCGAAGGCTTTTAATATCAGGAACACACATCCTGTCCTTGAACCATACAGTGCCTTGCTCATCTTCCGTAAATTCCGGAACTCGACCTTCAGTAATAAGATCCTTAATCTCTCTTATTTTAGCATCCTCAAGTTGACCTTTGCGGATTTCTTGCTCCAAAGTAGGTTCCACATCAATAGTAACTCCTTCAGTATGAGCGACTATCCCCAGGTTAAGTCTCCTGAAATCCTCAACAATCTCATCGGGTAGTTGGGCAACAACAGCTGAATGAACATGCTCCTTTCGACTCAAGGCATCTGCAACCAAATTCGCCTTGCCCGGGTGATAGTGAATCTCCAAATCATAATCCTTAATAAGCTCCAACCAACGGCGTTGCCTAAGGTTGAGATCCTTCTAAGTGAATATATACTTCAAACTCTTATGATCCGTATATACTTAACACTAGGTCCCCATGATATAATGTCTCCAAATCTTAAGCGCATGCACAACAGCTGCCAATTCCAAGTCATGAGTGGGGTAGTTCAATTCATGTTTTCGTAACTGACGCGACGCATAGGCGATCACATGTCCTTCTTGCATGAGCACGCATCCTAAGCCTTGGCCACACGCATCACAATAGATATCAAATCCTTTCTGTAGGTCTGGCATAACCAATACTGGTGGCGACATCAATCTTTTCTTCAATTGATCAAAGCTGTCTTGACACTTCTCGTCCCACTTAAATTCTTTTCCTTTCTCCAAAAGTGAAGTCATAGGCTTAGCAATCTTAGAAAATCCTTCAATAAATCTCCGATAATATCCCGCTAATCCCAAGAAACTCCGAAGCTCAGTAACTGTAGTGGGTACTCTCCACTCCATTGTCTCCTTAACCTTAGCAGGATCCACTGAAATTCCTCCATTAGAAATAATATGACCAAGAAATGGCACCTCGCCTATCCAAAACTCGCACTTGCTAAACTTGGCATATAGCTGGTTATCTCGTAGCTTCTGTAGCACCAATCTCAGATGTTCCTCGTGATCACTATCACTCTGAGAATAAATAAGAATATCGTCGATGAATACCACGACGAATCTGTCCAAATATTCCATAAACACCTTATTCATCAAGTTCATAAAATAAGCTGGGGCATTGGTTAATCCAAACGACATAATAGTAAACTCATATAATCCATATCGAGTCGAGAAATCCGTCTTGGGAATATCTGATGGCCTAATCTTCATTTGATGGTAACCCGATCGGAGATCAATCTTCGAGAATACACTTGCACTTCTCATCCGATTAAATAAATCCTCAATGCGGGGTAGTGGACATTTGTTCTTTACAGTGACATCGTTAAGGGTCCTATAATCCACACACATCGCTTGCGATCCTTCTTTCTTCTGTACAAATGGAACCGGCGCTCCACAAGGTGAAGAATTCGAACGAATGTACCTAGCCTCTTGTAACTCTATTAACTGCTTCTTAAGTTCTTTTAACTCTTCTATAGACATCTTGTATGACCGTTTGGGAGTAGGAGTAGTCCCAGGTAAGAGATCAATGACAAACTTAACTTCCCTATCTTGTGGTATCCCTGGTAACTCCTCTGAAAGACATCCGGAAAAATCCCTAACTGCACGGATGTTGTCACCATCAAACTTCCCATTTACTAAGAATGTCGCTAGTCTGGTGGCGGTAGTTACTACAATTCCAACTTTAAATTTTTTTCTCCTTTGGATCTGGTGAGTTCTATGGTTCCTTTAGCACAGTGTATAGACTGCCCTTCTTAACCATGACATACCAAGGGTCACATCTATAGTGCTCTCTTCTAACAGTATAGGGGTAGCCCATCGGGGTTAGAAATACAAGGTAAGAAAGGAATAATTGTAGACAAGGCGAGTAATTACGAGAAATGTTACTGCGGGGGATTTATTAGTTAAGTAGATTGGTGCGTTATCTACTAAAGCTAATACATTACCTTATGGTGGTACATGCTAAGATGCCCGTCTATACTATTTCAATCAACCAAAGAAGCAAATCAGGCATTGATCATCAGAACAATCAACCAACATTTTTAATAGAGAAAATAAATCTTTTTTTTTCTTAGGTCTCCTATCTCTTAAAAAGATCATAGTGGTAGGATTCCAAGGTGTGAAATCCATCTTGTCTTAGAGTAGAAAAGATAAGATTAACCAGAGTAGAGTAGCAGAAGGTGAGACAAGATCAAGATGAGATAAGTATAGAATGAGTCAGAGTAAGGTAAGTAAGTGAGGGTTGTCCATTTCTATCTAGGTTTCGTCCTACAGTCAACATTTCCTCTGATACCACTTCTGTCACACCCGGCTTTAAGGAACAAAGCCAGGTGCATCTCATACATGCGCCAAGAAGACAACATATATAATAGCAGAGTGTATAGAGATAAACGTCAATAACATCAGAGTATTTATTACATAGCGGAAGACTTATTACAAAATAAAAGAATAAACATAAAACGAACTAAGGATCGTTGGCGCCAATGTCAACTGAGAAACGCCACCTAGATTGAATCGAACTCCTCGACTTGTGGCTCCTCCTGAACCACCTGCTCTTCTCCTGTGGGGGGGTGTGAGACAGCAAGGGTGAGCTCACACATGATCATCGCTCAACAAGTTGTGGGGAATAATGTGACATGAACTCACCAAAGATGGGAGCTCATGTGAAGTGTAAGGCTGATCAATGATAGGGGTTAAAGCTGAGCATTGCTTTTAAGTAGTTGGTCAAAATTTTATTAGCAGTTACTAAGTGTAAGTAAATACCAAACCTTAAATAAAGTAATTGAACAAATTAATAATAAACCCATGCATATGCAAATGACAAAATTGAATTTAAGTTCCATAATTTAAACATCAGAGAGTCCTGAGCTGCTCATGACCGTGAGCTCGGCTAGTATACCAGTTTTACACTCTGCAGAGGTTGTACCCTTTACCCACAAGTCATGCTACCCATCTGCCAAGGGGTCGCGAATCCCATACACCTCTACCTAGGAAGCGCAGCAGGGCAACACTACGAGGCCTTTACAAAGTTCCACTAGCTTCCGAAAACCCGCTACAGTTTATAGGAAGTTCCAATGCAGGGTTCCTGGCTGACTGCCATCGCAGCAAAATCAACCAGGGACCTCCCTACACTGACCACTCCCCTACTGCCCTTGCCCCTTTCGGGTAAGGTAGTCTTCCACTAGCTTTCCTAATTAGTCAGCCAAGGGCGTCCCATTAAACCCTTGTGGTGGCACGTGGTTCTCAAGTTAAGCTCTATGTTCCAATTAACATTAATGATCTCAACATGAACATAAATAGAATAACAAAAATAATTGGAACATAGATATAATAAATGATTATCCCAAAACCATGTAAAGCAATAGCAAACTACCCAAGTGATTCAGGGGTAAACAAGGTAATGAGATAAACAATCTAGGGTGACCTATTGGGTCCCATCAAAATTAACCTATGCATGGATAAATGATATTAAAGAATATTATTGGGTAAAATGTGGTCAAGGGCACAACTTGCCTTCAATGAGCTCCTGCTCAGCTACTTCAACCTGCTGCTCACCAGGATCCTCGGCAATGGGCTCTTCTACTCGCCACAATACAAACAAGCACAGTGCATATAGAGAAATTAACATTACACCAAACATGTAAACAAAATACACAGTGATATTCTACATAATAAAATAAAATTCTAGGAGCAGGAATCATAATTTTTGGAGTTATAGAATTTAAGTTATGGATTTTCAAAGGTTTTATGTGCTTTAAATAGGATTAAGTGGTAAATAAATTCCTTACTGTTTTCATGACATAACAGAGGCTCTAGGTGATAGAGAATAAAAATACAAAATTTTAGGAAGTGGAATGGCTCAATTTGGAGTTAGTATGAATTTTCTATGAATTGTTGAAGATTTAGCACTTATTTTTGTATTAAAAATACATTTTCTAATTCATTTATTCATTTTAACCTGTCACTGGACTGGGCCACCATTTCTGTGAACTACAGGGGCTTCGGAGTAAAACTCCGCAGACACAGAGCACAGCTCTCGTGGATGGCGGGTTGATTCTCTAGAAGCCCGAGGGCTCTTAAGCAAATTTACAGAGACAAAGGGGTAAGGGCTGACTTCGGCCGTCCGATGGAGGAGGAATGGCCCAGATTAGATCACCAAGGCATTCAAACGGTACACAACTTCTACGGTTGGATCTCAATCCGACGTTCAGCAGATAATACGGCTAAGGTCACATCCTGACCGTCCGATCTAGAGTCTGTGGCTCAGATTCAAAGTAGCCACGACCTACTCACACCCGACCGATCCTAACCCAACGGTCCAGATCCATTCGCACGAAAGGGTACGCGACTTCTAATCTCCATCGTTCGCTCAGATCAAACGGTAGAGACGCCATCTTCCTCCTCAATGCCGACGGCGAGGCCACCCCAGAAACCCACGGCGGCGCACAGGTTCCGGCGAACAACGATTTCGGCCCCCAGTGGTTCATATCGCAATTAACTTCACCTACGCAATGCGGAGTTCAAAGCGAAATTAGTGGCGAGGTTCTCACCCAGAATATTGTTGTAGGTGAGGCAGTCCGCGACGACCCGGGGCGCGGTGCTTCCCCCGCCGTCCGCCGTGAAATTCCCCGCGCTGCGACAACGCCAATCAGCCGTGGCGAGCTCCCATTCGTACCCAGTATGGCCCGGCGATGTTCCCGCGCCCGCACCGGACTGCTGTGCCTCTTCTCTCTCACTGACGGCGGCGCTGCTTCCAATACCTCACTGGTGGCGACGATTTTTTTGTTCTGAGGAAAGAAATCCACGCGAGAGAGTAGCAGAGGGGAAGAAATAGGTCACGGGAGCTCCCCTTTATCGCCCGAGGTCCGAGTTTGTTAGGATTCCGAAATCCTAGCTCTCACCCGTGGTGCTCGCGATGCGTCCATGGTGGAGGTCCGTGTCGCGCGGCAAGGAGATCGCTTCCAAAGATTTCGTAGACTTCTGGTAGCGAAGATCTCGTCCGATCCAACGGTACTAGCCCAGCCGTGGTGAGCGGAGGAGGGAGATGAGGTGGGCGGATGGAAGAGACACAATGCCCAGGTCAAATTGCTGCTGTGCGGGGAAAGAGGAGATCGATCCGACATGTGGGACCCGCGTGACATTGACTGAACGCGCACGCAACGCAGAGAGAAGGGCTGTGCAGTGGTGTTGGGGAATGGGCCGGTTCCAATGAATTGGGCCCAATGCGCAGGATGTCCCCTTTTATTATTTCTTCTATGTTTTCCTTTTTTTCTCTTTATCTTTTGAATTCGAATTTAAATTCAACTATGAATGTGAATTTTGTACTCAAAGTAAAGGTAGATCTTGATCTTACTAGTATGGATAAAGTTTACATTTTTATAAATTTTGTTTTGTATTCTATAGTATTTCTTTTCTTCCTCTCCCTCCATATTTTAATTTCCACATTTAGGTCTAAATTCCCACTTTGAGTATCAATGTCTTTTCTATAGATTTTTATTATTATATGCACACACAAAATAAAATTCTCAGCATGATGCACATATTGTCTTAGGATCATTAGTTAATTAATTACTTTTATGGTAATTGTTCACAGGTATTAATGAATAAAGGTAACATATATAGGGAAAATAACCTCATTTCTTATGTTCTTACAAATTTGGGTATTACATGATCTCTTTGGTGTGTCTTAGAATTGAATGCTAGAGCTCTTGTAGTAGTTGAGAAGTGGAAAACTTGGATGCAATGAATGGAGGCGTGGTTGGGGTATTTATAGCCCCAACCACCAAATGTGGCCGTTGGGAACCTGTCTGTTCGATGGCGCACCGGACAGTCCGGTGCACACCGGACAGTCCGGTGCACACCGGACAGTCCGGTGCACACCGGACAGTCCGGTGCCCCCTGCCACGTCATCACTGCCGTTGGATTCTAGCCGTTGGAGCTTCTGACTTGTGGGCCCGCCTGGGTGTCCGGTGCACACCGGACATGTACTGTTTGATGTCCGGTGCACCAGTATGGGCGTGCCTGACGTCTGCGCGCGCATTAAATGCACCGCAGGGAGCCGTTGGCGCCGCAGGGAGCCGTTGCTTCGCTGGCACACCGGACAGTCCGGTGCACACCGGACAGTCCGGTGCACACCGGACAGTCCGGTGAATTTTAGCGGAGCGGCTGCCGCGCGAACCCGAGGCTGGCGAGTTCCGGAGACCGCGCTTCCTTGGAGCACCGGACATGTCCGGTGCACACCGGACAGTCCGGTGAATTATAGCGCGCCGGCTTCCGAGAATTCCCGAGGGCGAAGAGTTTGAGTTGGTGTCCTCTGGGCGCACCGGACACTGTCCGGTGCACACCGGACAGTCCGGTGCCTCCAGCCAGAGGTGCCCTCGGTTGCCTCATTGCTCCTTTGTTGAATCCAACACTTGGTCTTTTTATTGACTGAATGTGAACCTTTACACCTGTATACTCTATACACTGGGGCAAACTAGTTAGTCCGATTATTTGTGTTGGGCAATTCAACCACCAAAATTATTTGGGAACTAGGTGTAAGCCTAATTCCCTTTCACATATGACAGGGGAGAAAAGGATGTTCTCCTCCTATGAGAAAAATGAAGATCCCCAAAGAGCTATCACATTCGGGGATGGAAATCAAGGTTTAGTCAAAGGACTTGGTAAAATTGCTATATCCCCCGACCATTCTATTTCCAATGTTTTTCTTGTAGATTCTTTAGATTACAACTTGCTTTCTGTATCTCAATTATGTAAAATGGGCTACAACTGTCTTTTTAGTGATACTGGTGTTACTGTCTTTAGAAGAAGTGATGATTCAGTAGCTTTTAAGGGAATGTTAGACGATCAGCTATACTTAGTTGATTTTAATAGAGTTGAACTCGACACTTGCTTAATTGCTAAGACTAATATGGGTTGGCTCTAGCATCGCCGACTAGCCCATGTTGGGATGAAGAATCTTCACAAGCTTCTAAAGGGGGAACACATTTTGGGACTAACAAATGTTCATTTTGAGAAAGATAGGGTTTGTAGCGCATGTCAAGCAGGAAAGCAAGTTGGTGCCCATCATCTACACAAAAATATCATGACAACGGATAGGCCACTGGAACTACTCCACATGGATCTATTCGGCCCGATAGCTTACATAAGCATCGGCGGGAGTAAGTACTGTCTAGTTATTGTGAATGATTATTCTCGCTTCACTTGGGTGTTCTTTTTGCAAGATAAATCTTAGACCCAAGAGACCTTAAAGGGATTCTTGAGACGGGCTCAAAATGAGTTCGGCTTAAGGATCAAAAAGATAAGAAGCGACAACAGGAAGGAGTTCAAGAACACACAAATCGATGGCTTTCTTGAGGAGGAGGGCATCAAACATGAGTTCTCTTCTCCCTACACTCCACAACAAAATGGTGTAGTGGAGAGGAAGAATCGAACTCTATTGGACATGATGAGGACCATGCTTGATGAGTACAAGACACCGGATCGGTTTTGGGCTAAGGCGATTAACACCACCTGCTACTCCATCAACCGGCTCTACCTTCACTGAATCCTCAAGAAAACATCTTATGAACTCCTCACCGGTAAAAAGCCCACTGTTTCATATTTTAGAGTCTTTGGTAGCAAATGTTTTATTCTTGTTAAAAGAGGTAGAAAATCTAAATTTGCTCCTAAGGTTGTAGAATGTTTTTACTTGGTTATGACTCAAACACAAGGGCATATAGAGTCTTTAACAAATCCACTTGTAACACCCCTGGTGTTACTGTCACTAAAACTTGAACATAACATCATGAGCATGGGCATATCATGTGTTTGTTACACCTATTGTGCATTCACTAGGTAAAAATTTCAAATAAGTTGTACTGATGTGACTTGAGGTGTGATTAACTCTAGGGTAGAGTGTCTAACCCTAGATCATGGCTTATAGATATAAGTGAAGCCCAAATATGTGAAAACCTCAAAAGACATGAGAAATTATCATAAGATATCCTCTTTAATGAACTTTAATAACACCAAAACCTTAAAGTGCTAAAAACACTGAAAAGACCCTTGGAAAACCCTAAATTGGAACCCTAGGGGGGTAGATGTAAATTTTGTGCACTTTTGGACCAAAGTAAAAATATAAAAGTAAAAGAGTACCTCAAACCCAATATCTTTCATATTGGAGAATTTGCAAGTTGAATAGTGGAGTTTGGACCTATTTGCAAAAAAGCACCCTATGAATCATATGTGGCTAAGTCTGAATTTCAGTTGAATGGGATCAACTTTAGAACTCTATATCTCTAAATCCATTTTGATTTTGCCCTAGGTTAATATAGCAAACTTGTAAAGCTAAGATAGGAGTACAACTTTGCTTAAGTAATTAAGCCTTGGTGTTGTACAAAAATAGGAGATAAATAGGTTTGAAGTCTGGCTGTCAGACCACCCTAAGACTGAATACTGACTGACAGTGAGTTCTGATGAACTTTGGACTCGATTCTTGCTCAAGGGAATGAGCAAATGAGCAAGATCCCTATAGCAGAATTGTAGCTAGATTATAGGACTACAACTTTGTTAAAGGTGGATTAGCAAGTATTACATGGAATTTCGAGATTTGGGCGCTGCAAACTGCTCTGTCAGGCGTCTGAATGGGGTTCTGATGGTACAGTGGACTGAAAAAGATCTCTGGTGCACTGAACCTTGCCGCCGGCGACCTTGCACTCGGATTCGTGCCAGTGCCGCGATTCACGCTCCGTTAAACGCAGATAACGATCCCCGGGTAAAAAGATCTCGCTGTGGATGAACTTGAAGCACAGTGGATGCTCTGTCGCTCATCCGGTTACCAGCGACGTGGTCGCGCGACCATCATCGTCGTACCGCCATTCCTCGCGGTTATGACATGCCATCAGCCATCTTACCACGTCGCAATTGATCACATTGCACAACCCATCTATCGGCCAAGAACTCGTCACGGTGAAAGCCACCAATCCTTTGCGCCAGTGCTCTCCCCTCTCTCTGGCCACCAGCAATTCCCTTCCAAATTCGAAGCCGCCGCTCAAAGACTCTATAAATTGATGTCCCAGCCTGCTCCGCTAAGTAATTGTGCACCCAGTGAACCAGCCCTCACCTCCAATCGTCCCCCACAGCTCCCCAATTTGGGATTTCCCCCAAATCTGTCAAGAACACCGCAGTGTGTGAGCTCGCCGTGGTCAGCTCTCCGCAGGTCCGATCATACCTTCCTCGCTCTCGTTTCAACATCCCTGTATGCTGTAGATGCTTAGCAGCCTGGCCAATTGAACTAGATCACGCTAGATTACTAGAAACTTCTTGGTTTGTCCGTTGATCGCGCTGTCACCGTGGGCAGAGAGATTAGGGGCTAGAACCTTGAAATTGGTTGAGGGGTAATGATCATTAGAAATCAAATTAGGTGTTAACCGCACCGGAGCACCGGTAGTTGAGTTATCCAGCCGGTATGGGCTCGCCGGAGCCGCTGCTCCGCCGTCCACAATTGTGGACCTCACCTTGTGAAGGAATAGAAAGGGGAGGGTCTATCTGCATTTGTCAGTGACTCAAAGAAATAGTGCTGCAGACTCTTTATGGGTTTCTCAAATACCCAGGGTCCTATGTGTAAACCCGACACCATGGGCACGCGCGGGCGCGCTTTCGCCTGTGCGTGGGCCGACTTGGGCTAATTTCAGCCCATTACTGTTTAAGCTTTCTCTTTTTCTTTTTCTGCCAGACTTAAGAAATCCATAGAAAATTTTACAAAAATGATAAAAATATGAAACTAATTTTGTTGGACTCCTAGATTTCTCTAGTATTTAATAAAAATAGTTCTAGGATGTTTAGTCCAAACAAGAAATTAATCAGTATTTAAAAGAGCTTAAACCTATACCTCTAGAATTTTAGGAATTATTTAATAAATCCAAAAATCACCAAACTTTTTGGATAAGTTTAATATGATATTTAGTTCCTATGAGTGAAGTTTGACTTGCTTTGGACATTGTTTGATGCCTAAACCAAAAACCCTAGCTCCTTAGGGTAAAAATGTCTAACCTTACTAAGATACTGACCTAGACAAACCCTAGTTACCCTAGTGCACCGTGAAGGAAAGTTGTATTCAAGATACAACTTGATACCTCTTTGCTATTATTGAATTTTCATAAGCATTACATGAGCATTCATGGTTATATATGGATATATATAGAGAACGAGGAAGAAGTGACTGTTGAAGAGGAAGAAACTACTCCATCAACAGAAAATCCACCTGCCGGGAACTGTTTTTACTTTGACATCTGTGGAACAGAGCCCGACTCTCCTACAACACAAGGCAAGCACCGGTGCATTTTCCACCTCCTTGCTGTTTTAAAATCTTTATCACTTGCTTGATGCATTAGGTGATAGGAGTTGTATGCTAAACCAATTGCTGCATTTCCTTCCTTGGAACTGTTTACCATTCCTTGATTACCTATTTTATGAAAAGGTTTTCTAATGCTTAGTCTTGCTTTAGAAAAACAAAATATTTTGTTTTTAACAAAAGATGATGCTTCAAGTGGATGGGATGTTTTCAAAAATAAAACTTGATGGTGGATCTATTATGGCCACGATGGGTTCAACATCGGAAAAGATGTACCTCTTACAGGTACCAAACTTTGGGTTTTAAATAATAAAGCTGAGACCGGGCGGGTGACTTGCACGAGAAGAGAGTCTCGGTGTAGTGTCTCCGTCTGAGTCGATTAAGGACCGTCTCGATGTAGGCTTGCTGATTGAGGACCTTTTAACTGGTCACATGCCTCATCATGGGTAAGCTTTGCCTCAGGCAGACTAATACCAGAAAGGCCAACACGCAATGGGAGTGGAGAGATGGTGAGAGTAACGTGTACCCTCCGTGGCAAGAGGCTGGGCGATGGTGTATCTGTGCTCTCGGTTGGCGTGAACCCGGTCTGGTCTTAAGAAACCCGGTGGCAGTTGACATATGCAAGGGTTAAGTGCTACATATGTCGTGTGATTGGAGATCCTCAACTGGGTATTAATCGATTCAGATCGCTGTTACTTCTCGGACATGAAGACTTGGTCACTACCCTACACGTAGCATTCCAGTAAAACAAGAAGGGGCTGATAAAGAATGGCTAGTATAGGCCAAGTGCTTGAACTAGGGTAGAAAGAACTCTAGTGGCAGGTAATGACTAAACTTGCTAATAAAACTGGATTTTTAAGGATCCACTATTAGTAAGCATTTTTGCAAACATAGTCTTGATTCTTGAGTAAGCCTTACCTTGACTCCCTTAAGCCAGCATATCCTTGAGAGTCTTTTATTTTGACGGGTAAGACTTGTGAAAGTACACTCCATACTCAGGGTTTTCGAACCCATGTTGTTGTAGGTGGGGAAATAGCAGACTTTTGCTGTTTTTGCACTAAGGTGGTGCCCAAGGATGTGGTGCCCAAGGACGAACCTCAACAGTGATGTGTTTGCGGGAGGATGTTGGCCTCCCTTTGAAAAACAATATACTTTTATGCGGGAGGGGTTTTTGCCTCCCGGGTTTGTAATAATAATACTTGTGCACTCATCTACCCTGGCTCTGTAATAACTATAACCCTCTTTCTATATTTTGATGAATGTAAATTAAGTTATTGTAATTCGCTTCCGCTTATTCGTTCCTCCGATGTGTTGTAATAACTGCGTGACGGTTGAAATGCTCTTGGGCGAGGAAATAGGATACAAATACCGAACTTGTCGAGTGATTATGTGCATCTACAGGGTTGTCCAAGGTCCGTTGGACAAGGACAACTGTAGGTGGGCCTAATGACTTGGGAGGTTCCGTCACAGCTGGTATTAGAGCGAAAACCATCTCTTCAGATATTATGAAGCATTTCATAAAGAATTTTCAAATACTTATCCAAGAAAATTTCTTTCATTCTTCCCTTGCCACTTTCTAAAAGCTCTCATCTTGTAAGACCAGGTAATAGAGTGCAGTATATATGAAGTGGGATCAACGAAGGTTGATTCCGTAATTTTTGGGTTATGCATGCATCATGTTAAGAATCTACTAATAAATTTCCCCTCTTATGGAGATATGGCACGCACAAGGAAAACTGCACGCAAATCTATGGGACCTTTTAGTGTGCCTCGTCACCAGTTAGCCCCCAGACATGAAGGGAGCAGTAGTGGCTCCAACGACCCCATTGGAGATCTAGAAGCGAAGGTGGAGCAACTTCGTTCAGAACTACGCCATCGGAACAGGGCACGGGAGCAGGACAGTCAGTGGATAGCCGAACTGTCAGCTGAGGTCAGCCGCTTGAGGTTTGAGATCTTGTAGCGGAATTCGGCCATCGACTGGGCCATTAACTCGCGTTCGGTTGCTTGGCACCGTGAAGCCAAAGCCCAAGGTCGAGTGGATGAGCTTGGCACGGTCCTTGATAACCTGCAAGCATACTTCAATACATTACATGAAGAAGTTCATATGCTGTATGCTCAACTGCACGCGGACATGCCTTCCGACACTGCTGCAATGGAAGTTGGACCCTCGGGAACAGCAAACGCAGGACCTGAATGGGAGTTGGACCTTTTTAAGCCTCCTCCTACTATGAACTTGGCTGACGAGCAGTCTCCTGCAGCAGACAGTGAAGCAACTCAAGACAATGAAGACTAGACTAGTATAGTTTAGATATTGTACTAAGTGTAAAATAAGTACTGTAGGCATGTTGTACGCTTGAGTCTGTAACACAACGTTTTGGTAATGTAAAATGATGGTGTGTATCGGCATGTTATATTTTCCCAAAATGTTTCTTTGCCTCAGATGCCATCAAGGACTCATGTGCAGGACAGTGCGGGGACTTCCCATGGTCAGGAAGACACACCCAACCCACCGCCTATACCACCAACATTGGCTGAGGCTATCGCTGCCTTGGTCAATGCTACCGTAGATAATACCTGATTCTTACGTGAGATGGCGGGTAATCAATTCCAGCAGCAAGGCGGAAGAGCTCCTCCACAGGGACCGCGTGAAACCTCATATCTAGATTTTTCTGAAACGCGTCCCCCACTCTTCGTTAAAGCTGAAGAACCACTTGAAGTTGATGAGTGGATCAGGGTAATAGAGCAGAAGTTCGGATTAATCCGTTGCACTGAAACACAGAAGCCGTTATTCGCCGCTCAACAACTGAGAGGCCCTGCCAGTACATGGTGGGAAAATTTTGTGGCAATTCAACCAGCCAGACATCAGGTCACTTGGGATGAATTTAAGCTAGCATTCCGTGAACACTATATTCCAAAGGGAGTGCTACACATGAAACAAGAAGAGTTTATGCGACTAAAGCAAGGGGGGATACTGTGATGCAGTACCTCAACAAGTTTAATCATTTATCCCAATATGCAATTGACCAAGTAAAAACTTACCTAAAAAAGAAGAACTGCTTCATAAGAGGACTCAACGACCGGCTCTAAAGGAAAATGGCTACCTGCCTAGATCTTACTTACAGCAGAGCTGTCAGCACAGCGTTGGCAGTAGAAGCCAAGAATACAGGCCCGAGAACATCCAAGGGATTTGGAGGTGACAGGTCCAGTCAGGGACCTGAGAAGCGACCCAGGTTGGTAATCCGACCGTTCAATCCGAATCGTTCTTCGCCTCGTCCACCCTCCTACCCCTTCAAACAGCCTGTTTTCATTCACCCTGCCACTGCCCCCACTTCTACAAATCAGCCGACCCCTAGTGCTCGTTTCCCCGCCCTCCCTAGTTCCTCAACTGGCTGCTTCAACTATGGGAAGTCTGGTCATTTTATCAAAGACTGCCCATATCCGAGGCAGAATAAGTCTAACAATCAGCAGAACTCTGGGAGCTCAAATCAAGGCAAAGGGAACATGGCAAATAATTCAGGGGGCAAAAATGTTAAGAAGACTGGGCGAATTTATTACACTCAAGTGGCCACTACAATGGAAGGAGAGCCGCTAATGATGGGTACGTTCCTTGTGGCCAATCACCCAGCAGTCATTCTCTTTGATTCTGGTGCTTCGCATTGAAAGGGAAATGTGCCCTTGGGCCATTTCTAAGTATTTTGGTGATTGAGTGCGAACACAAGTGCTTTTGTGTTAATCTATGCAAAGTGGTGGACAAAGTGAAAATCATGTCAAAAGGTATGTTTCTAGACTTAGTACATTGTTTTATGGACTAATGTATTGTGTCTAAGTGCTGGAAACAGGAAAATCGAATTGGAAAAGAGATGGCTTTGTACAGCCAAAGTCTGCTCAGTCTGGGTGCACCGAACTGTCCGGTGGTGCACCGGACAGTGTCCGGTGCTCCAGGCTGGCTCTGACGAACTTGCTGCTCTCGGGACTTCGACGGCGATGTACGGCTATAAATCACCGGACTGTCCGGTGGTGCACCGGACTGTCCGGTGAGCCGTTCACAGGCGAACTCGTCGCTCTCGGGAAGCCATCAACGGCGTACGACTATAATTCACCAGACTGTCCGGTGAGGCAACGGTCAGCCGGGGCAACGGTCGGCCGAGGATTCCGCGCGTGACGCGTGGCCGGGCCAACGGTCACATTGGGGCACCGGACTGTCTGGTGTGCACCAGACAGTGTCCGGTGCGCCAACGGCTCTCAATCAACAACAGTCGACTTCGCCTAACAAGGAAACAAATCTGCACCGGACAGTGTCCGGTGGTGCACCGGATTGTCCGGTGCGCCAGGCGACAGAAGGCAAGATCAGCTTTCCTGGAATGCTCTCAACGGCTCCTAGCTGCCTTGGGGCTATAAAAGGGACCCCTAGGCGCATGGAGGAGCACACCAAGCATACTCAAAGCATTCCTAAGCACTGAGACTTCGATTCCACGCATTTGTTTCTTCGTGATAGCATCTAGAGCTCTATTAGAGTTGTGAACTCATCGGGTTGTGTTGCGAGCTCTTGTTGCGACTTGTGTGCGTGTTGACATTATGATTTTGTGTCTTGTGTGCGTTGCTCATCCCTCCCTTACTCCGTGCTTCTTTGTGAACTTCAAGTGTAAGGGCGAGAGACTCCAAGTTGTGGAGATTCCTCGCGAACGGGATAAAGAAAAGCAAAGCAAAACACCGTGGTATTCAAGTGGGTCTTTGGACCGCTTGAGAGGGGTTGATTGCAACCCTCGTCCGTTGGGACGCCACAACGTGGAAGTAGGCAAGTTTTGTACTTGGCCGTACCACGGGATAAACCACTGTGTCTACCTGTGTTGATTCTCTTGTGGTTATCGTGTCTTGCAAGAACTTCTCTCTAGCCACTTGGCGATTATTGTGCTAACACTTAATCAAGTTTTTGTGGCTTAAGTTTAAGTTTTACAGGATCACCTATTCACCCCCCTCTAGGTGCTCTCACGCATACATTCATAATCAAGGAATTTGTGGAAAAACATTGCATTCCTTGCACTGAATCAAGGGAAGGGTTTATTATTCATTCACCCGGGGGACAAATATTTACTAAAGAAGTAGTCTTCCATGTGCCAGTAACATTAGCTGAACGGGATTTTCCCACAAACATGATTGTTTTGAAAGGCCAAGATATAGATGTAATCCTGGGCATGAATTGGTTAGCCCAGCATAAAGCTATCCTCAACACTGACTTAAGGACTATCAAGTTGAGCCATGGCCATGAAGAGGTTCTCTTGTCCATCCCTATAGCTATCCTAGCCAAACCATTTGGATGGGTCTATGAATATATCATACCAGACATCCAGGATATTCTGGTAGTATGTGAATTTCCAGATGTATTTCCTGAAGATTTGCTTGGATTACCTCCAGAAAGGGATGTAGAGTTTGTAATTGAACTGAAGCCCGGTACGGCTCCCATTTCTAGAAGGTCGTACCGAATGCCACCTAATGAATTGGCGGAACTCAAAACTCAATTACAAGATCTACTGGAGAAGGGATTCATTCGACCCAGTTCATCGCCTTGGGGATGTCCCACAATCTTTGTTAAGAAGAAGGATCAAACACTCAGTATGTGAGTGGACTACAGACCCCTTAATGAGGTCACAATCAAGAACAAGTACCCTCTTCCCCGGATCGATATCTTGTTCGATCAACTTACTGGAGCATGGGTATTCTCCAAAATTGACCTCAGGTCGGGTTATCATCAGATCCGTATTTGACCCGAAGATATACCCAAGACCGCATTTACTACGTGGTACGGATTATTCGAATATTTGGTTATGTCCTTCGGATTGACGAATGCTCCCGCCCACTTCACATATCTAATGAACTCGATATTTATACCCGAGTTGGATAAATTTGTGGTGGTCTTCATTGATGATATTTTGATTTATTCCAAGAATGAAGAGGAGCATGCTAAACATTTATGGATCGTATTAACGCGCTTAAGGGAACATAAATTATATGCTAAATTCAGCAAATGCACGTTTTGGTTGGAAGAAATCCAATTTTTGGGACATGTACTGTCTGCAAATGGGATTGCGGTTGATCCCAGCAAGGTCAAGAATATTTTAGAGTCGAAACCGCCAACCACTGTACATCAAGTTCGAAGTTTTCTTGGGCTGGCTGGCTATTACCACAGATTTATCTCGGATTTTTCCAAGATTGTGAAGCCGATCACAAGTCTATTGAAGAATGATACAAAATTTAACTTGTCCTCAAGATGCAACGAAGCCTTCGAGCAGCTGAAGGTATTATTAACCACTGCTCCGATATTGGCTCAACCGGACATTGAAAAGCCTTTTGATGTGTACTGTGACGCATCGAGCAGTGCTCTCGGATGTGTCTTAATGCAAGAGGGCCGGGTTATAGCATATGCTTCAAGACAGTTGCACCGGCATGAGGAACATTATCCAACTCATGACTTAGAATTAGCTGCTGTGGTTCATGCCCTTAAAATATGGCGTCATTATCTACTGGGAAATATCTGCCATATATATACAAATCATAAAAGTTTGAAGTATATTTTTACCCAGTCAGAACTAAACATGAGGCAAAGGAGATGGCTTGAGCTAATTAAGGATTATGAGTTAGAAATCCACTATCACCCAGGAAAGGCCAACGTGGTGGCAGATGCGCTAAGTCGCAAGGCTTCTTGGCATTGTCTTACAGCAAGGACCTCTGACATCACGTTATGTCAAGAAATGGAGAAGTTAAACCTAGGAATGATTCAACATGGAACCTTGAACCAATTAAAGCTTGAGTAGATTATTCTGCAAAAGATTATTGATGCACAAAGAAGTGATAAGGGTATGAAACATATTCATGAGAAAATAGAAGCCGGCTCAGGCCTTTTTCCTGAGTGCCTCTCTGTAAGGACCTGTTCGTGGAGTGACTACCCGGGATAACAATACAACCATGAGGGTGGAATGGGACGCCCTTAGCTGATTAATTAGATGAACCTGGGGTGTAGCTGGCTTTGCCGTAGGGCCGTCAATGGGGGCCGGGGCGTAGTGCTCGCTCTGCCAAGGTTGGGGTGCAGAGGTTCATTCGATTTGGTTTTTGTTAGTCACCCACCTTGGGGAGGTGTACTGTGTTTGTACGACTGGCGAAACCTAACGAGCAGCTATGCACCAGGGGAGTCTTTGTAAAGGCTACGTAGTTAGACCCTGCTAGGTCACCTTGGTAGTGATCAATGGGGAGTCATGATCTCCAGGCAGAATGGGAATCACGACTTATGGGTAAAGTGTACAACCTCTGTAGAGTGTTAAAAACCAGTATATTAGCCGAGCTCACGGTTAGGAGCAGCCTTGGGATCCTCTTTGATTAGAAGAACTTGGATACTTTTATGATGATGATTAAGAATGTTGGTTATACAATCTGATCTCTGGTATTTCCTCGTTTGAGGAAGTACTTTTGGGTAATAACTGGGTTTATTACTAAAAGTTGGCTCTACTAATAATATTAAATACTTGACTAACTTAAAAGCAACTGCTTGACCTCAACCCCACATACAGCTAGTCCACTTTAGCCAAACGGGACATTTGCTGAGTACGTTGATGTGTACTCACCCTTGCTTTACAAACCACTCCACTCCAGGTTGTCCCCACTGTACCCAGTGCTCAGGAGGTGATGCTGGCAACATGGAGGATTTCAAGGAGTTTGAGGACTATGTCGAGTTCTAGTTCTTTCTTAGTGGCAACCCCCAGTCAGCTGCCTGTGTAGGCTTAGCATCTACGTTTCGTAATTCCACACTTTGATATTTAAGTTGAACAATGGTTATGTATTAGACTACGTGGATGTCTTGGACATCTTGATTTAATAAAGTACCTTTCCGCTATTTATTTCGAGCATTGTGTGATGATGTCTAATTATGTAATCGCTGTGTACGTGAGTTTTCTGATCCTGGCACGTACATGGTTCCCATTCGGTTTGTGATAGTCGCCTAGAGGGGGGGGGGTGAATAGGGCGAAACTGAAATTTACAAATATAAACACAACTACAAGCCGGGTTAGTGTTAGAAATATAAACGAGTCCGCAAGAGAGGGCGCAAAACAAATCGCGAGCAAATAATGAAGTGTGACACACGGATTTGTTTTACCGAGGTTCGGTTCTCTCAAACCTACTCCCCGTTGAGGAGGCCACAAAGGCCGGGTCTCTTTCAACCCTTCCCTCTCTCAAACGGTCCCTCGGACCGAGTGAGCTTCTCTTCTCAAATCAAAGCTGGGAACAAAACTTCCCCGCAAGGGCCACCACACAATTGGTGCCTCTTGCCTTGATTACAATGGAGTTTTGATCACAAGAACAAGTGAGAAAGAAAAGAAGCAATCCAAGCGCAAGAGCTCAAATGAACACGGCAAATCACTCTCACTAGTCACTAGGGTTTTGTGTGGAATTGGAGAGGATTTGATCTCTTTGAATGTGTCTAGAATTGAATGCCTAGCTCTTGTAAGTGGTTGAGAAGTGGGAAAACTTGGATGCAATGAATGGTGGGGTGGTTGGGGTATTTATAGCCCCAACCACCAAATATGGCCGTTGGGAACCTGTCTGTTCGATGGCGCACCGGACAGTCCGGTGCACACCGGACAGTCCGGTGCCCCCTGCCACGTCATCACTGCCGTTGGATTCTAGCCGTTGGAGCTTCTGACTTGTGGGCCCGCCTGGGTGTCCGGTGCACACCGGACAGGTACTGTTTGATGTCCGGTGCACCGGTATGGGCGAGCCTGACGTCTGCGCGCGCTGCGCGCGCATTAAATGCACCGCAGGGAGCCGTTGGCGCCGCAGGGAGCCGTTGCTCCGCTGGCACACCGGACAGTCCGGTGCACACCGGACAGTCCGGTGAATTTTAGCGGAGCGGCTGCCGCGCGAACCCGAGGCTGACGAGTTCCGAAGACCGCGCTTCCTTGGAGCACCGGACATGTCCGGTGCACACCGGACAGTCCGGTGATTTATAGCGCGCCGGCTTCCAAGAAATCCCGAGGGCGAGGAGTTTGAGTTGGTGCCCTCTGGGCGCACCGGACACTGTCCGGTGCACACCGGACAGTCCGGTGCCTCCAGCCAGAGGTGCCCTCGGTTGCCTCATTGCTCCTTTGTTGAATCCAATACTTGGTCTTTTTATTGACTGAAAGTGAACCTTTAACACCTGTATAATCTATACACTTGGGCAAACTAGTTAGTCCAAAGATTTGTGTTGGGCAATTCAACCACCAAAATTATATAGGAACTAGGTGTAAGCCTAATTCCCTTTCAATCTCCCCCTTTTTGGTGATTGATGCCAACACAAACCAAAGCAAATATAGAAGTGCATAATTGAACTAGTTTGCATAATGTAAGTGTAAAGGTTGCTTGGAATTGAGCCAATAAAACTACTTACAAGATATGCATGGAATGTTTCTTTCTTATTTAGCATTTTGGACCACGTTTGCACCACATGTTTTGTTTTTGCAAATCCTTTTGTAAATCCATTTCAAAGATCTTTTGCAAATAGTCAAAGGTAAATGAATAAGAGTTTGCAAAAGCATTTTCAAGATTTGAAATTCTCTCCCCCTGTTTCAAATGCTTTTCCTTTGACTAAACAAAACTCCCCCTAAAAGAGATCCACCTCTTAGTGTTCAAGAGGGTTTTGATATACTATTTTTGAAATACTACTTTCTCCCCCTTTTGAACACAATAGGATACCTATTGATAAATACTTTTGGAAAGCACTAAGAATTTTTTTGAAATTGGTGGTGGTGCGGTCGGTCCTTTTGCTTTGGGCTCATTTCTCCCCCTTTTTGGCATGAATCGCCAAAAACGGAATCATTAGAGCCCTCGAAGTAATTTCTTCCCCTTTGGTCATAAGTAAATGAGTTAAGATTATACCAAAGACGAAGTCCTTTTCATGATGCTCATTTCTCCCCCAAAGAATAGAGAGATGGTTGGAGTGATGGCGAAGGATGAGTTACGGAGTGGAAGCCTTTGTCTTCGCCGAAGACTCCAATTTCCTTTCAATATACCTATGACTTGGTTTGAAATAGACTTGAAAACACATTAGTCATAGCATATAAAAGAGATATGATCAAAGGTATTCAAATGAGCTATGTGTGCAAGCTAGCAAAAGAAATTTCTAGAATCAAGAATATTGAGCTCATGCCTAAGTCTGGTAAAAGATTGTTCATCAAGTGGCTTGGTAAAGATATCGGCTAATTGATCTTTAGTATTAATGTAAGAAATCTCGATATCCCCCTTTTGTTGGTGATCCCTAAGAAAATGATACCGAATGGCTATGTGCTTAGTGCGGCTATGCTCGACTGGATTGTCGGCCATTTTGATTGCACTCTCATTATCACATAGCAAAGGGACTTTGGTTAATTTGTAACCGTAGTCCCGCAGGGTTTGCCTCATCCAAAGCAATTGCGCGCAACAGTGTCCTGCGGCAATATACTCGGCTTCGGCGGTGGAAAGAGCGACCGAATTTTGCTTCTTTGAAGCCCAAGACACCAAGGATCTTCCCAAGAACTGGCAAGTCCCCGATGTGCTCTTCCTATTAATTTTACACCCCGCCCAATCGGCATCCGAATAACCAATCAAATCAAATGTGGATCCCCGAGGGTACCAAAGCCCAAACTTAGGTGTGTAAGCCAAATATCTCAAGATTCGTTTTACGGCCGTAAGGTGGGATTCCTTAGGGTCGGATTGGAATCTTGCACACATGCAAACGGAAAGCATAATGTCCGGTCGAGATGCACATAAATAAAGCAATGAACCAATCATCGACCGGTATACCTTTTGATCCACGGACTTACCTCCCGTGTCGAGGTCGAGATGCCCATTTGTTCCCATGGGTGTTTTGATGGGCTTGGCATCCTTCATTCCAAACTTGCTTAGGATGTCTTGAGTGTACTTCGTTTGGCTGATGAAGGTGCCCACTTGGAGTTGCCTTACTTGAAATCCTAGAAAATACTTCAACTCCCCCATCATAGACATCTCGAATTTCTGTGTCATGATCCTACTAAACTCTTCACATGTAGACTCGTTAGTAGACCCAAATATAATATCATCAACATAAATTTGGCATACAAACAAGTCATTTTCAAGAGTTTTAGTGAAGAGTGTAGGATCGGCCTTGCCGACTTTGAAGCCATTAGCAATAAGGAAATCTCTTAGGCATTCATACCATGCTCTTGGGGCTTGCTTGAGCCCATAGAGCGCCTTAGAGAGCCTATAAACATGATTAGGGTACTCACTGTCTTCAAAGCCGGGAGGTTGCTCAACATAGACCTCTTCCTTGATCGGTCCGTTGAGGAAGGCACTTTTCACGTCCATTTGATAGAGCTTAAAGCCATGGTAAGTAGCATAGGCCAATAAAATGCGAATTGACTCAAGCCTAGCTACGGGTGCATAGGTTTCACCGAAATCCAAACCTTCGACTTGTGAATACCCTTTGGCCACGAGTCGAGCTTTGTTCCTTGTCACCACACCATGCTCGTCTTGCTTGTTGCGGAAGACCCATTTGGTTCCTACAACATTTTGGTTAGGACGTGGAACTAAATGCCATACCTCATTTCTAGTGAAGTTGTTGAGCTCCTCTTGCATTGCCACCACCCAATCCGAATCTTGGAGAGCTTCCTCTACCCTGTGTGGCTCAATAGAGGAAACAAAAGAGTAATGTTCACAAAAATGAGCAACCCGAGATCTAGTAGTTACCCCCTTATGAATGTCTCCGAGGATAGTGTCGACGGGGTGATCTCGTTGGATTGCTTGGTGGACTCTTGGGTGTGGCGGCCTTGGTTCTTCCTCATCCTCCTTTTCTTGATTATTTTCATCTCCCCCTTGATCATTGCCATTATCTTGAGGTGGCTCATCTTCTTGATTTTGCTCTTCATCAACTTGAGCCTCATCCTCATTTTGAGTTGGTGGAGATGCTTGCATGGAGGAGGACGGTTGATCTTGTGCCTGTGGAGGCTCTTCGGATTCCTTAGGACACACATCCCCAATGGACATGTTCCTTAGCGCTATGCATGGAGCCTGTTCTTCACCTATCTCATCAAGATCAACTTGCTCTACTTGAGAGCCGTTAGTTTCATCAAACACAACGTCACATGAGACTTCAACTAGTCCAGTGGACTTGTTAAAGACTCTATATGCCCTTGTGTTTGAGTCATATCCTAGTAAAAAGCCTTCTACAGTTTTAGGTGCAAACTTGGATTTTCTACCTCTTTTAACAAGAATAAAGCATTTGCTACCAAAAACTCTAAAGTATGAAATGTTGGGCTTTTTACCAGTAAGGAGTTCATAGGATGTCTTCTTGAGGATTCGGTGAAGATATAACCGGTTGATGGCGTAGCAGGCGGTGTTGACCGCTTCGGCCCAAAATCGGTCCGGTGTCTTGTACTCATCAAGCATGGTTCTTGCCATGTCCAATAGAGTTCGATTCTTTCTCTCCACTACACCATTTTGTTGTGGCGTGTAGGGTGAGGAGAACTCATGCTTGATGCCCTCCTCCTCAAGGAAGCCTTCAATTTGTGAGTTCTTGAACTCCGTCCCGTTGTCGCTTCTTATCTTCTTGATCCTTAAGCCGAACTCATTTTGAGCCCGTCTCAAGAATCCCTTTAAGGTCTCTTGGGTTTGAGATTTTTCCTGTAAAAAGAATACCCAAGTGAAGCGAGAATAATCATCCATAATAACAAGACAATACTTACTCCCGCCGATGCTTATGTAAGCAATCGGGCCGAATAGATCCATGTGGAGTAGCTCAAGCGGCCTGTCGGTCGTCATGATGTTCTTGTGTGGATGATGGACTCCAACTTGCTTCCCTGCCTGGTATGCGCTACAAATCCTGTCTTTCTCAAAATGAACATTTGTTAATCCTAAAATGTGCTCTCCCTTTAGAAGCTTATGAAGATTCTTCATCCCAACATGGGCTAGTCGGCGGTGCCAGAGCCAACCCATGTTAGTCTTAGCAATTAAGCATGTGTCAAGTTCAGCTCTATCAAAATCTACTAAGTATAGCTGACCCTCTAACACACCCTTAAATGCTATTGAATCATCACTTCTTCTAAAGACAGTGACACCTACATCAGTAAAAAGACAGTTGTAGCCCATTTGACATAATTGGGAAACAGAAAGCAAGTTGTAATCTAAAGAATCAACAAGAAAAACATTGGAAATAGAATGGTCAGGAGATATAGCAATTTTACCAAGTCCTTTGACCAAACCTTGATTTCCATCCCCGAATGTGATAGCTCGTTGGGGATCTTGGTTTTTCTCATATGAGGAGAACATCCTTTTCTCCCCGGTCATGTGGTTTGTGCACCCGCTGTCGAGTATCCAACTTGAGCCCCCGGATGCATAAACCTACAAAACAATTTTAGTTCTTGACTTTAGGTACCCAAACGGTTTTGGGTCCTTTGGCATTAGAAACAAGAACTTTGGGTACCCAAACACAAGTCTTGGAGCCCTTGTGTTTGCCCCCAACAAACTTGGCAACTACCTTGCCGGATTTGCTAGTAAGCACATAAGATGCATCAAAAGTTTTAAATGAAATGGCATGATCATTTGATGCATTAGGAATTTTCTTTTTAGGCAACTTAGCATGGGTTGGTTGCCTAGAACTAGATGTCTCACCCTTATACATAAAAGCATGATTAGGGCCAGAGTGAGACTTCCTAGAATGAATCTTCCTCATTTTGCTCTCAGGATAGCCGGCAGGATATAAAATGTAACCCTTGTTATCCTGAGGCATGGGAGCTTTGCCCTTAACAAAATTAGACAAGTTCTTAGGAGGGGCACTAATTTTGACATTGTTTCCCCTTTGGAAGCCAATGCCATCCTTAATGCCAGGGCGTCTCCCATTATAAAGCATGCTACGAGCAAATTTAAATTTCTCATTTTCTAAGTTATGCTCGGCAATTTTAGCATCAAGTTTAGCTATATGATCATTTTGTTGCTTAATTAAGATCATGTGATCATGAATAGCATTAACATCAATATCTCTACATCTAGTACAAACAGATACATGCTCAACAATAGATGTAGAGGGTTTGCAAGATTTTAATTCTACAACCTTAGCATGCAACATATCATTTTTAGTTCTAAGGTCAGAAATTGTAACATTGCAAACATCTAGTTCTTTAGCCTTAGTAATCAACTTTTCATTTTCTACTCTAAGGCTAGCAAGAGATACATTCAATTCATCAATCTTAGCAAGCAAATCAACATTATCATTTCTAAGATTGGGAATTGAAACATTACAAACATGTGAATCAACCTTAGCATTTAAAATAGCATTTTCATTCCTAAGGTTGTCAATCATCTCACGGCAAGTGCTTAGCTCACTAGATAATTTTTCACATTTTTCTACTTCTAGAGCATAAGCCTTTTTAACCTTAACATGTTTTTTGTTTTCTTTAATTAGACAATCCTCTTGGGAATCCAAAAGGTCATCCTTTTCATGAATAGCACTAACCAATTCATTTAATTTTTCTTTTTGAGCTATGTTAAGGTTGGCAAAAAGGGAACGCAAATTATCTTCCTCATCACTAGCATTGTCATCACTAGAGGATTCATATTTAGTGGAGGATTTTGATTTAACCTTCTTTTTGCCGTCCTTTGCCATGAGGCACTTGTGGCCGACGTTGGGGAAGAGGAGTCCCTTGGTGACGGCGATGTTGGCGGCGTCCTCGTCGTCGGAGGAGTCGCTTGAGCTCTCGTCGGAGTCCCACTCGCGACAAACATGGGCATCGCCGCCCTTCTTCTTGTAATACCTCTTCTTTTCCTTTCGTCTCCCCTTCTTGTCGTCACCTCGGTCACTGTCACTAGATATAGGACATTTAGCAATAAAATGACCGGGCTTACCACACTTGTAGCAAACCTTCTTGGAGCGGGACTTGTAGTCTTTCCCCCTCCTTTGTTTGAGGATTTGGCGGAAGCTCTTGATGACGAGCGCCATTTCCTCATTGTCGAGCTTGGAGGCGTCGATTGGTTGTCGACTTGGTGTAGCCTCCTCCTTCTTCTCCTCCGTTGCCTTGAATGCAACGGGTTGGGCTTCGGATGAGTCGCCAAGCTCGTTGATTTTCCTCGAGCCTTCTATCATGCACTCAAAACTTACAAAATGCCCGATAACTTCCTCGGGGGTCATTTTAGTATATCTAGGATTACCACGAATCAATTGAACTTGAGTGGGATTAAGAAAAATGAGAGATCTTAAAATAACATTTACCACTTCGTGATCGTCCCACTTCTTGCTCCCGAGGTTGCGCACTTGGTTCACCAAAGTCTTGAGCCGGTTGTACATGTGTTGTGGCTCCTCTCCTTTGTGAAGCCGGAACCGACCGAGCTCCCCCTCGATCGTTTCCCGCTTGGTGATCTTGGTGAGCTCGTCTCCCTCGTGCGCGGTTTTGAGTACATCCCAAATCTCCTTGGCGCTCTTCAACCCTTGTACTTTGTTATACTCCTCTCTACTTAGAGAGGCGAGGAGTATTGTTGTTGCTTGAGAGTTGAAGTGCTCGATTTGGGCCACCTCATCCTCATCATAGTCCTCATCCCCTACGGATGGTACCTGCGCGCCAAACTCAACAACATCCCACATGCTTTTGTGGAGCGAGGTTAGATGAAATCGCATTAAATCGCTCCACCTAGCGTAATCTTCACCATCAAAAGTTGGTGGTTTTCCTAATGGGACGGAAAGTAAAGGTGTATGTTTGGAAATGCGAGGGTAGCGTAGGGGGATCTTACTATACTTCTTGCGCTCTTGGCGCTTAGAAGTGACGGAGGGCGCATCGGAGTCGGAGGTAGAAGTTGATGAAGTGTCGGTCTCGTAGTAGACCACCTTCCTCATCCTCTTGTGCTTGTCGCCTTTCCGATGCGGCTTGTGGGAAGAAGATTTCTCCTTCTTCTCTTGGTGGTGAGAAGAGGAAGACTTTTTCTCCTTCCGTTTGGAGGAGTCCTTCTTCTTCTCCTTCCTCTTGGTGCGGGACTCTTCCGATGAAGTGCTCCCGTGGCTTGTAGTGGGCTTTTCGCCGGTCTCCATCTCCTTCTTGGCGTGATCTCCCGACATCACTTCGAGCGGTTAGGCTCTAATGAAGCACCGGGCTCTGATACCAATTGATAGTCGCCTAGAGGGGGGGGGTGAATAGGGCGCACTGAAATTTACAAATATAAACACAACTACAAGCCGGGTTAGTGTTAGAAATATAAACGAGTCCGCAAGAGAGGGCGCAAAACAAATCGCGAGCAAATAATGAAGTGTGACACACGGATTTGTTTTACCGAGGTTCGGTTCTCTCAAACCTACTCCCCGTTGAGGAGGCCACAAAGGCCGGGTCTCTTTCAACCCTTCCCTCTCTCAAACGGTCCCTCGGACCGAGTGAGCTTCTCTTCTCAAATCAAAGCTGGGAACAAAACTTCCCCGCAAGGGCCACCACACAATTGGTGCCTCTTGCCTTGATTACAATGGAGTTTTGATCACAAGAACAAGTGAGAAAGAAAAGAAGCAATCCAAGCGCAAGAGCTCAAATGAACACGGCAAATCACTCTCACTAGTCACTAGGGTTTTGTGTGGAATTGGAGAGGATTTGATCTCTTTGAATGTGTCTAGAATTGAATGCCTAGCTCTTGTAAGTGGTTGAGAAGTGGGAAAACTTGGATGCAATGAATGGTGGGGTGGTTGGGGTATTTATAGCCCCAACCACCAAATATGGCCGTTGGGAACCTGTCTGTTCGATGGCGCACCGGACAGTCCGGTGCCCCCTGCCACGTCATCACTGCCGTTGGATTCTAGCCGTTGGAGCTTCTGACTTGTGGGCCCGCCTGGGTGTCCGGTGCACACCGGACAGGTACTGTTTGATGTCCGGTGCACCGGTATGGGCGAGCCTGACGTCTGCGCGCGCTGCGCGCGCATTAAATGCACCGCAGGGAGCCGTTGGCGCCGCAGGGAGCCGTTGCTCCGCTGGCACACCGGACAGTCCGGTGCACACCGGACAGTCCGGTGAATTTTAGCGGAGCGGCTGCCGCGCGAACCCGAGGCTGACGAGTTCCGAAGACCGCGCTTCCTTGGAGCACCGGACATGTCCGGTGCACACCGGACAGTCCGGTGATTTATAGCGCGCCGGCTTCCAAGAAATCCCGAGGGCGAGGAGTTTGAGTTGGTGCCCTCTGGGCGCACCGGACACTGTCCGGTGCACACCGGACAGTCCGGTGCCTCCAGCCAGAGGTGCCCTCGGTTGCCTCATTGCTCCTTTGTTGAATCCAATACTTGGTCTTTTTATTGACTGAAAGTGAACCTTTAACACCTGTATAATCTATACACTTGGGCAAACTAGTTAGTCCAAAGATTTGTGTTGGGCAATTCAACCACCAAAATTATATAGGAACTAGGTGTAAGCCTAATTCCCTTTCAGTTTGCCTTCCAAAACCGGGTGTGACATAAGTGGTATCAAAGCCTTGTTAACTGTAGGACTGCTAACCTAGACTAGAATGGTCGCCCTAAGGACTATAGACCCTGTCGGCGTTTCAGACCCGGGGGGTCCCTGGACCGATGAGTGAAATTGTCGCTGCGTGCCCCTGTCCAGATGGGTTGGTATGGGATGGAACACAAGAGGTGGGACAAGCCTTGTATTATCCTGCACCAGGGTGCTCGTAGTAGGGGTTACAAGCATCGCAAGAGGGAAGAAGAGAGCCGGTCCGTCAGCCCGCCGTCCCCTCTGCGCGAGAGCCCTCCTTTTCTTCTTCCGCGGGAAGGCCCTGGACCTCCCTTTTATAGATGCAAGGAGAGGGTCCATGTGTACAATGGGGGGGTGTAGCAATGCGCTAACGTGTCTAGCAGAGAAATGCCTAAGCCCTGTGTACATGCCAACGTGGCTGTCGGGGGAGAGCTTGAGCCCTGTATACGTGATAGCGTGGCCGTCGAAGAAGCGCCTGAGCCCTGTAGGATCACAGCTAGCAGTGCGGCAAGGATCCTGCTGAAGTCTCCTTGCTGCCGTAAGGGGTTGAGAGCCACCGGCGTCATGGTTGCACGCGGGGCACCATCATTACCCGTCGCTGGGGGTAAGCCAGATGGGACACCGGTCTTGTTCCTTGTAGCCTGAGCTGGCTAGGGATAGAGTAATGATGTATCCCCCTATTGGCGCGGTCGGTCCGAACCCAAGGTCGGGCGAGGCGGAGACTTCTCTTGAGGCCGAGGCCGGGGTCGGGCGAGGACGCGATTCCTCCCGAGACCAAGGTCGAGGCCGAGTCCGGAGGTCGGGCGAGGCGGAGACCTCCTCCAGAGGCCGGAGCCTGAGGTCGGGCGAGGCGGAGCTTCCTGTTGCACTCGAGGCCAAACTCGGTGGTTGATCGTGACTTGTTGTCAGCTTCGCCTGGGTGGTTGGCACAGTAGTCAGAGCGGGGCGAGCGACGCTGCTTTCCCATCAGATCGGACAGTAAAAGGGGGGCAAAGTGACTGCGGTCACTTTGGCCCTGCCGACTGAGGCGTGTGTGTCAGGATACGGTGTCAGACGATCCTCGCATTGAATGCGCCTGCGATGTGGTCGATTGGTGAGGCGGTTTGGCCAAGGCTGCTTCACAATGAAGCCTGCCCGAGCCGGGCTTCGGGAGAGCCGAGGGGGTGCCCGCTGCCTGAGGAGGCCCTCGGGCGAGGCGTTAACTCATCTGAGACTACTGCTCCAGCCCGAGGCTGGGCTTGGGCGAGGTCGCGTCCCTTGGGTAGACAAAGCCTTGACTTGAACCGCGCCCGTCAGTTGGTCTGAGGGTGTTTACCAGCCGTGATTAGGAGTGTTGGGGGTACCCCTAATTACGGTACCCGACAGTAGCCCCCGAGCCTCGAAGGGAGTGTTGATACTCGCTTGGAGGCTTTTGCCGCATTTTTGGTGAGGGGACCGGCCTTTCTCGGTTTTGCTTTGTTCTGGTGGGTGCGCGCGAGCGCACCCGCCGGGTGTAGCCCCCGAGGCCTTGGAGGAGTGGTTTGACTCCTCTGAGGTCTTAATGCTTTTCGTGGTGCCTCGGCCGGTCTGATCGTTCCCTCATGTGGCCTGGCCGTAGCCCGGGTGCATGGTCAGGTTCCGAGTTATCAAGCTGGTTTGTTGACGCTGTCAACAGTTTGGCCGTAGTCGGGTGCGAGAGCAGCCCCCGAGCCTCTGCACGGAGCGAGAGGACGATCAAGGACTTTCCCGACTTTTATCATACGCCCCTGCGTCGCCTTTCCGCAAGGAGGAGGGGGGGGGAAAGCACCATGTTGCCCTCGGAGGGCACCGAACATGGTGTTTCCAGTGAGCTGCTAACGGGTGATCCGAGTGGATGCCCGTGCCCCGTTCGTTAGGGGTTGGCTGGTGGCCCAGAGGCGCGCTCCAAAAGTACCTGCGGGTGATTCACCGGACCCGGACCCCTTCGACAGGGTCCGAGGGCTCGATGCCTCCCTCTGGTGGGATTCCATTACAAATTATTCCCGCCGGTCTCGGAAATGTCCTAGGGTACCTCAGGAGCGTAGCCCGAGCCTCGGCCATGTATCGGACGTACCCAGAGTCATCCCTCACTCTGCGTGCTCTGGGGCGACTATCGAACCCTTCCGAGGGGCCAGCCTTCGAACCCCTGATCAGTAATGGGCGCGGAGCCCGAGCGCCCTGGGGCGGCTGTCGAACCCTTCCGAGGGGCCAGCCTTCGAACCCCTGATCAGTAATGGGCTTGAAGCCCGAGTGCTCTGGGGCGGCTGTCGAAACCCTTCCGAGGGGCCAGCCTTCGAACCCCTGATCAGTAGGAGGGCTTGGGGCCCGCTTCCTTCGCCAAGAAGGATCCTTTCCGAAACATCCCCTTTCCCAGTCCCTGTAGCGAGAGAGAGAGGAGGAGGGGAATGATATGTATTTAAATAAGGTGGCGCACCTTTTCTGACGCGGTTATCATGGCGGAGGTGAAACGACGCCCGCCTCGCCTGCCAGAGGTGTCGCTTGCTCTGCCGGGGAGTTAATGCGACGGGGCGGGCGACTCACATGGCGCCCATTGCGTGTGCGAGCCGTTCGAGGAATGGGACACGGGCGTGTCGTCTTCACGCCGTGGGAGAGGGCTCTCTTGTCGCTTCAGGAGGGGACGCAAGCCTGCAGGCGATCTGACCGCTGCTCCCGCTCGTCTGCCGCTGCCATTACTGCCGGCCCAGTTTTGGGCCATGCCGACCGCCGCGCCTGTCCCTGCAGTCGACCAACCCGTGGCCGTCACCTTTAATTGGCACTGTTGGGTCATGCGCAGGGCTGCCTCGAGTCTCGGTACTAGTTCCGCAGTCGAGGAGGCGCGACATTCGGCGCAAGTGGCGGTGCGGTTCTTTGCACGTCGTAACCGGCGCGTTGGTTTCATGACATGCGGGCCCGCTTCCTTTGCGCTGGTCCACCGGATGTGGTCGAAGCCGAAAGGGTGCACAGTTGAGGTGCGGTTGGATGCCCATCGCGTGGCAGTCCACCCTTTCGACCACCGGTTTCTGCAAAGATGGGAGAGCGCTTGTAACCGTGGGACGTTTACATGCCTTGTGTGCGGCGATTCGCCTTCTTCGCGCTTCGGATCAGCTCGTATGACGTGTGGGACCCAGCCCTCGTGTCGTAGGGGGAGAACCCTGGAGCACGTCAGTGGAGACTTTGCCCGTGACGCTAGGGGGTGCAAGTGAGGAGGTCTGCCTATAAAAGAGGATCGATCCCCCAGGCAGTGGCCATGCCTTCGTTCTCCCCTCATGCATTGCGCCTTTCCACCTTTCGAGCCCCCCAGATGGGGTGCACCAGCGTCGCCTTGCTCTTGCTGTCGTTGGAGGAGCGCGGCCTCGTGGAGATTGGCGCTTCTTCAGCCATCGCTCGGCTTCAAGGATTTTCGTCGTGCAGCTCGGCTGCATTCCCTCACCAATGGTCAGTTTGGTGGGGAGAAGCAAGCCGGGCTGCGGCCTCCGCCCCGCCCTCAGCTTCAAGGATCTTCGTCATCCTTGCTGTGGCGGAGGGCGAGCCGAGTCGGGGCCTGCCTCTGTGTAGGCAGCGGCCCGCTCCTTCCCTCAGTGATCTGGGGAGAAGGGCGTTCGCCGCCTGTGGCGCTGGCAGCTGCCGCGCGTCTGGCTCCCCGGCACAAGCGGCTCTGGCGTTGCTTCCGGTGTCGCCCCCACCGCTGGTCCTTGCTGCACCGCCGGATGTTGGGGGGTCGCCCAACACGTCATACGCCGCGAGGGCGGCGTTCGTGTTCTAGGACGGCCCCGTTCTCGTTCTCGTGGCGAGGGCGGGAGTGAGGATCTGCCGGTGCGCTTTGGGGCGGACGCCGTACGTCGGTGCGGTGTTGGTGGGCAGGTGGCCGTCATCGCTGAGGTGGTGGCAGCCGGAGGAGGTTGTCTCTGCCGACGAGACCGCCAGCGCCACCTGCACCCCGGACCTCCGTCTCTTTGGCTTTAATGGCTGGTTCTCGTCCTTCATGGGCGAGGGCCTCTCCGCTGCAGCGTTTGCCCTGAAGCCGTTGCTGCAGCTGTCTAGCCGCCTGAGACAGAGGTCGTTGTCGCTGCTGCTGGAGCGGTTGCCGACGAGCCACCCGGAGTTTGTTATCCCGCAGGCCCTCCGGTGTGGAGGTTGTTCGTACCTGTGGGAATGGAACCGGAGTCCCACTTGTAGGGGAATATACTGGGTTTTTGCCTGAGCAAAATGTAACTGCTTCAAGTACTTAGACATTTGTCGCAGGTCGGGAGAACCGCCGAGGATTTTGCCGATGTCTAAGTCTATGTAGCATAGTTACCCCGAGCATATGTATTTGTTCTTTGTGGCTGTCGAGGCCTGAACATTTGGGTATTCGAGTATAAAGCTGTGTTTCTTCCTTGTTTCGAGCACTAGGACTTGCCTGTCGGTGGCCGAACCACTTAACCGAGTGTGAGTTGCCTTGCGCGGAAGGTGACGAGTGAGGTATCCGTATCCCGGAGGCGTAGGAGTCCCTCGGCTCGGTCGGCCTTCCCGCTCTAGGCCTCTCTTGCTCAGTTTTTAGAACCCTCGGCTGCTCTGCGATGAGCCAGAGCCAGAGGCAGCGGTGTTGGCACGGACAGAGGCGGAGTTGGCTCGAAAAGAGACTTCGTCGGCCCAGGAGCTGGCGGCTTCCTAGGCCGAGGAAGATGTGGCAGCAGCAGCTGGAGCTTGGCCAAAACATCCGCTGGCGCGGTGCTGGCGTCCTCCCTTCGGTGGAGGTCCTTTCGCCTGGGTCGCCGTCCGAGGCCGGGCCAGGTTCCGCCGAGGGTGGAAACAACACTGAGGGTGCTGCTGCTCCCCCTGTCGATGCCGGAACCTGCGGGAACAGTTTGTCTGTAGCATGCGCATGTTTTTCGCGGCCGCTGAGGCCTAAACACTTTATCGTCGTGTTAGAAAACTGCATTTTCTTTCCTCTCGTTTCGAGCATCACGACTTGTCTGTCGGTAGCAGAATCGTTTATCCAAGCGAGAGTTACTTTTCGTGGAAGGTGATGAGTGAGGTATTCGTATCTCGGAGGCGTAGGAGTTCCTTGGCTCGGTCGGCCTTGCCGCTTATGTGCACTCTCATTTGGTCGTAGGATTCCGTTATCGATATGGTCGAGAAGGCACGAAAGTAATTTTCTACCCGAGTGTTTGGACTTGTTCGGCAGCAGGATCGCTTATCCAAGCGTGAGTTACTTCTCGCGGCAGGTGATGAGTGAGGTATCCGTATCCTGGAGGCGTAGGAGTTCCTCGGCTCGGTCGGCCTTGCCGCTTACATGTACTACTGTCGTTTTTAGGATCCCGCTATCGATACAGAAGTCGAAAGCACGAAGGTCATTTTGGTAGAAAATTTTTTCCGAGGAAAGTTTTGACGCAGAGGGGGTTCCCCCCTTCTAGCCCCCGAGGGAGGGTCGGGCTTTGCTGAGGCAAGGCCGACCCTTCCTTGACGGTTAGACTTTATATATGTAAAGAAAACGAGGTACATGAACGACTTAAAACATATTAAGGGTAGAAGTGACGTAGCTGTTGGATGTTCCAAGCGTTGCTGTAGACCTCGCCTTGGTCGTTGGCCAGCTTTTATGTTCCGGGCTTCAAAATCTTGGCGATGATGAAGGGCCCTTCCCAGGGAGGAGTGAGCTTGTGGCGCCCTCGGGCGTCCTATCGCAGACGAAGCACCAAGTCTCCCACTTGGAAGCCTAGGGGCCGAACGCTTCGGGCGTGGTAGCGTAGCAGCGACTGCTGGTACCGTGCCGAATGTAGTATGGCAACGTCCCGAGCCTCTTTGAGTTGGTCCAGCGAGTCCTCTCGGCTGGTCTTGTTGCTTCGGTCGTCGTACACCCTGGTCCTCGGGGAGCCGTAATCTAAGTCCATGGGGAGGACGGCCTCAGCCCCATAGACTAGAAAAAACGGCGAGAAACCTGTGGCACGGCTCGGTGTCGTCCTCAGACTCCAGACTACCGAGGGTAGCTCTTTCATCCACCGCGGTTGGCCAGTAGAAACCTTGTCGGAAGGCATTTCCCACGAGGGCTCGAGGTGTTGCGTGGTGACCGCAAGCCCCTGAGTGTATTTCTTGCAACAGCTCTTGTCCTTAGGTGATGGATATGCATCGTTGGAGGATGCCCGAGGGGCTGCGATGATAGAGCTCCTTTTCATCACCCAGCAAGACGAACGACTTGGCGCACCGAGCCAGTCGCCGAGCTTTGGCCTTGTCCAGGGGAAGCTCTCCTCGGAGGAGATATTCCAGGTACGGGGTCTGCCAGTTCGGATTTGGCGTGACCCCATTCTGTTCCCCCTCGACGGGCAAGACCTCCTCCTCGATGGCCGAGGGTACCTCGGGCTCGACCAAGACCTCCTCGGGCTCGGCCGAGGGTACCTCGGGCTGGGCCGAGGCTTCCTTGGGCTCGGGCGTGTCGTCGATCTTGATGGATGGTTGATGTAGGTCTCTGGAGAAGACATCCGGGGGAACCGTCGTCCGCCCTGAGGCTATCTTCGCCAGCTCATCCGCAGTCTCGTTGTACCGTCAGGCGATGTGGTTGAGCTCCAGCCCGTAGAACTTGTCTTCTAGGCGCCGGACTTCGTCGCAGTAGGCTTCCATCCTCCGGTCGCGGCAGTGGGAGTTCTTCATGACTTGGTCGATGACAAGCTACGAGTCGCCACAAGCGTCGAGGCGTCGTACCCCTAGCTCGACGGCGATGCGCAGCCCGTTAACCAGAGCCTCGTACTCGGCCACGTTGTTTGATGCCAGAAAATGGAGGCGTATGACGTAGCGAAGATGCTTTCCGAGGGGTGAAACGAAGAGCAAGCCAGCGCCTGCTCCTGTTTTCATGAGTGACCCATCGAAGTACATGGTCCAAAGCTTGGGTTGGATCAGAGTTGTTGGTAACTGGGTGTCAGTCCACTCAGCCAGGAAGTCGGCCAAGACTTGGGATTTTATGGCCTTCCGAGGGGCGAATGATATCGTTTCGCCCATGAGCTCCACCGCCCACTTTGCTATCCTACCCGAGGCCTCACGACACTGGATGATCTCCCCCAGGGGGAAGGATGACACCACAGTCACCGGATGAGACTCGAAGTAGTGTCGCAACTTTCGTCGTGTCAGAATCACTGCGTAGAGCAGCTTCTGGATCTGCGGGTAGCGGACTTTAGTCTCGGAAAGCACTTCGCTGATGAAGTAGACTGGCCTCTGGACGAGTAGTGCATGCCCTTCTTCTCGTCTCTCGACTACGATCGCGGCACTGACCACCTGAGTGGTCGCGGCTACGTAGATCAAGAGGGCTTCTCCTGCAGCGGGGGGCACCAGGATGGGTGCATTTGTAAGGAGCGCCTTAAGGTTTCCGAGGGCTTCCTCGGCCTCGGGGGTCCAAGTGAAGCGCTCAGCCTTCCTTAAGAGGCGGTACAGAGGCAAGCCTTTCTCGCCAAGGCGTGAGATGAAGCGGCTCAGAGCTGCAAGGCATCCCATGACCCTCTGTACTCCTTTCAAATCATTGATCGGTCCCATGTTGGTGATGGCTGCGATTTTCTCCGGATTGGCCTCGATACCCCGCTCGGAGACGATGAATCCCAGGAGCATGCCTTGGGGGACTCCGAAGACACACTTCTCGGGATTGAGTTTCACGCCTTTCACTCTCAGACACTTGAATGTCGTTTCAAGGTCAGAGTGGAGGTCGGAGGCTTTCTTCGTCTTGACAACGATGTCATCGACATAAGCCTCGACCGTTCTGCCGATGTGTTCTCCGAACACGTGGTTCATGCACCTCTGGTAGGTGGCGCCTGCATTCCTCAAACCATATGGCATGGTAGTGTAACAGTACATGCCAAAAGGTGTGATAAAAGAAGTCATGAGCTGGTCGGACTCTTTCATCTTGATTTGGTGATAGCCTGAGTAGGCATCAAGGAATGACAGGGTTTCGCACCCAGCAGTGGAGTCCACAATTTGATCGATGCGAGGTAGAGGGTAGGGAACCTTCGGACATGCTTTGTTTAGACCAGTGTAGTCTACGCACATCCTCCATTTCCCATCCTTCTTTCTTACAAGAATAGGGTTAGCTAACCATTCGGGATGGAATACCTCTTTGATGAACCCTGTCGCGAGTAGCTTGTGGATCTCCTCGCCTATGGCCCTGCGCTTTTCTTCGTCAAAACGGCGTAGGGTTTGCTTCATGGGTCGGGCTCTAGCTCTGATGTCCAGTGAGTGCTCGGCGACATCCCTTGGTATGCCTAGCATGTCCGAGGGACTCCACGCAAAAACTTCGGCGTTCGCGCGGAGAAAGTCAACGAGCATTGCTTCCTATTTGGGGTCAAGCTCAGAGCCAACCCGGACTTTCTTGCCAGCGTCATTGCTGGGGTCGAGAGAGACAGACTTGACCGCCTCAACTGGTTCGAAGTTGCCGGCATGCCGCTTCACATCGGGCGCCTCCTAGGAGAGGCGTTCCAGGTCGGCGATGAGGGCCTCGTACTCGGCGAGGGCCTCAGCGTACTCCACGCACTCCACGTCGCATTCGTATGCGTGGCGGTACGTGGATCCGACGGTGATGATCCTGTTCGGGCCCGACATCTTGAGCTTGAGGTAGGTGTAGTTGGGGACGGCCATGAACTTGGCGTAGCATGGTCTTCCCAACACCGCGTGGTAGGTCCCTTGGAACCCGACCACCTCGAAGGTGAGGGTTTCCTTTCAGAAGTTGGAGGGAGTCCCGAAGCAGATGGGTAAGTCGATCCGTCCGAGGGGCAGGATTCGCTTTCCGGGCGCGATCCCGTGGAAGGGTGCCGCGCTGACCCGGACCTCGGACCTATCAACCCCCAAGAGTTCCAGGGTCTCGGCGTAGATGATGTTAAGGCCGCTGCCTCCATCCATGAGGACTTTGGAGAGCCTAACATTGCCGATGATCGGATCGACGATGAGCGGGTACCTCCCCGGGCTTGGCACGAAGTCGGGGTGGTCGCCTCGGTCGAAGGTGATAGGCTTGTCGGACCAGTCTAGGTAGACTGGCGCTGCCACCTTCACCAAGCAGACCTCCCGGCGCTCCTACTTGCGATGCCAAGCCGAGGCGTTCGCCGCCTGCCCGCCGTAGATCATGAAGCAGTTGTGGACCTCCAGGAACTCTTCTCCCTTGTCGCCCTCCTTCTTGTTGTTGTCATGGCCTTTGCTATCTTCCGCCGGGGGCCCGGCCTTGTGGAAGTAGCGCCGGAGCATGACACATTCTTCGAGGGTGTGCTTGATGGGACCCTGGTGATAGGGGCACGGCTCTTTGAGCATCTTGTCGAACGCGCTGGCCCCTCCAAGGGGCTTTCGAGGCTTCCTGTGCTCGGCCGCAGCGACGAGATTCACGTCAGCGGCGTCGCGCTTTGCCTGCGACTTGTTCTTGGCCTTCTTCTTCGTGCCCCGCTGGGCGGACGCCTCGGGGGTGTCTTTCTTCGGCTCTCCCTGAGGCTGCTTGTCTTTCCGGAAGATGGCTTCGACCGCCTCTTGACCCGAGACGAACTTGGTGGCAACGTCCATCAGTTCGCTCGCACTGGTGGGAGTCTTGCGCCCTAGTTTGCTCACTAGGTCTCGGCAAGTGGTGCCAGCGAGGAAAGCCCCGATGACATCCGAGTCGGTAACGTTGGGCAGCTCGGTGCGCTGCTTCGAAAACCGCCGGATGTACTCTCGGAGGGACTCCCCTGGCTGCTGGCGGCAGCTTCGGAGATCCCACGAGTTCCAAGGGCGCACATACGTGCCTTGGAAGTTTCCCGCGAAAGCCTTGACCAGATCGTCCCAGTCGGAGATCTGCGCAGGAGGCAGATGATCCAGCCAGGCTCGGGCGGCGTCGGAGAGGAAGAGGGGTAGATTATGGATGATGAGGTTGTCATCATCCACCCCTCCCAACTGGCATGCCAGTCGGTAGTCTATGAGCCACAGCTCCGGTCTCGTCTCCCCCGAGTACTTGGTGATGGTAGTCGGGGCTCAGAAACGGGTGGGAAACGACGCTCGTCGTATGGCCCGGCTGAAGACTCGCGGACCGGGCGGCTCGGGCGAAGGACTCTGATCCTCCTCGCTGTCACAGCGTCCCCCACGCCTGGGATGGTAGCCTCGGCGCACCTTCTCGTCGAGGCGGGCTCGACGGTCGAGATGGTGGTGCTCGTTGCTAAGGCGATCCCGGGCGGCATGCGCCTCGTCCCGCGTGCGCTCGGGATGGACCGAGGCTTCCCGCATGTGTCGAGACACATGTCGGGAGGGTGTTGCGCGAGGCTCCGAGGGGCACCCTCGCCTTCGGGAGGCAGAGCTTTCGGCTTGTCGAACCGCAGTATGCTCTAGGAGGTTCTTGAGCTCGCCCTGGATACGCCGCCCCTCGGTGGTGGATGGCTCCGGCATCGTCTGGAGCAGCATCGCTGCTGCAGCCAGGTTCTGGCCGGTCTCGCTAACGGCCGGGGGCAGTGCTGCCCTGGCATTGTCAACGACACGGCACTGGACTTCCTGGGGCTGATGACACATTCCTCCGGCGAGTGCCTGACCTACCCGCTCCTGCTCGATGTTTTGCTGGAGCTGCCAAGTCACCCTGCTTCCTCGTCGAGCTTGGCCTGCATCTCGCGGATTTGCTCGAGCTGTGTGTCCTGACCCCCCGTAGGGACTGGGACCACAGCTAGCTCCCGCGGGATGTCAACGCGAGACGTAGGCCTAGGGTCATTCTCCGGCATACCAAGGTGGTTGCCTTCATCGAGATCCCCCAGATCGACGTGGAAACATTCGTGACTCGGGCCATAACCCTCGTTGACAAGGCTATGGCCATCATCAGAGCAACCAGAGAGGTAGTAGTCACATGCATTCATGAAGTCTCGCATAGCACCGGAATCATGTAGTCTGGAGAAATCCCAACCGGAGTCAGGATCGTCCTCTTCCTCAGAACCCGGGGGCCCGTAGGTTGAGACGGTCGTCAGTCGTTCCCAGGATGACCACATATGGTATCCCGGGAGATCAGGATACGCCCTAGCGAAAGCGCTCACCGAAGCGAGGTCGCTTGGCGGATCGAAACTGAATCGAAAGGGCACAGGGTGGAATACGGACGGTACCTCTCGGTCGATAGACGGTGGTGATGTCGCGTCGGAGCACACCGTTATCTCAGGTACGAGGGTGACGCCTAGTAGGTCCTTCACGAGAGTGCTGGCGTCGTCAGTTCTCTTGTCGTCGGCGTATGGCGGGGAAGCGACACCCGTCGTTGTCTCGGGCGCGAGGACAACGCCCGGCATGTCCCCCGCTGGGGCGCCGGTGTCGTCGACTCGCTCCAGCGAGACAGCCGATGAGGTGCTGCCTCCTGCCTGGCCATGGTTGCCCCGTCTCTGCCTCCTCCGGCGAGGAGGGTGGCGGGGACGACCGGAGTGCTCCTCTTCTGCCGCGGGGAGATGCTGTCGCCGAGCTCGTCGAAGACCATCGCTGTCGTCGCGCCGCGAGGGGAGGAGTACCATGTCGTAGCTGCCATCGAGGGACATGAACTCGAGACTCCCGAAGCGGAGCACCATCCCGGGCTGAAGAGGTTGCTGAAGACTCCCCATATGGAACTCAACGGGAAGGCGTTCATTAACACGCAGTAGGCCCCTACCTGGCGTGCCAACTGTCGGCATTTCGGACCCGGGGGGTCCCTGGACTAACGAGTGAAATTGTCGCTGCGTGCCCCTGTCCAGATGGGTTGGCGTGGGATGGAACACAAGAGGTGGGACAAGCCTTATATTATCCTGCACCAGGGTGCTCATAGTAGGGGTTACAAGCGTCGCGAGAGGGAAGAAGAGAGCCGGTCCGTCAGCCCGCCGTCCCCTCTGCGCGAGAGCCCTCCTTTTCTTCTTCCGCGGGAAGGCCCAGGACCTCCCTTTTATAGATGCAAGGAGAGGGTCCAGGTGTACAATGGGGGGTGTAGCAATGCGCTAACGTGTCTGGCAGAGAAATGCCTAAGCCTTGTGTACATGCCAACGTGGCTGTTGGGGGAGAGCTTGAGCCCTGTATACGTGATAGCGTGGCCGTCGGAGAAGCGCCTGAGCCCTGTAGGAGCACAGCTGGCAGTGCGGCAAGGATCCTACTGACGTCTCCTTGCTGCCGTAAGGGGCTGAGAGCCACCAGAGTCATGGTTGCACGCGAGGCACCATCATTACCTGTCGCTGGGGTAAGCCAGATGGGACGCCGGTCTTGTTCCTTGTAGCATGAGCTGGCTAGGGATAGGGTAATGATGTATCCCCTGTTGGCGCGGTCGGTCCGAGCCCAAGGTTAGGCGAGGCGGAGACTTCTCTTGAGGCCGAGGCCAGGGTCGGGCGAGGACACGATTCCTCCCGAGACCGAGGTCGAGGCCAAGTTCGGAGGTCGGGTGAGGCGGAGACCTCCTCCCGAGGCCGAAGCCTGAGGTCGGGCGAGGCGGAGCTTCCTGTTGCGCCCGAGGCCAAACTCGGTGGTTGATCGTGACTTGTTGTCAGCTTCGCCTAGGTGGTTGGCACAATAGTCGGAGCGGGGCGAGTGGCGTTGTTTTCCCGTCAGATCAGACAGTAAAAGGGGGGCGAAGTGACTGCGATCACTTCGGCCCTGCCGACTGAGGCGCGTGTGTCAGGATACGGTGTCAGATGATCCTCGCATTGAATGCGCCTGCGATGTGGTCAGTTGGTGAGGTGGTTTGGCCAAGGCTGCTTCACAACGAAGCCTGCCCAAGCCGGGCTTCGGGAGAGCCGAGGGGGTGCCCGCTGCCTGAGGAGGCCCTCGGGCGAGGCGTGAACTCGTCTGGGTCTACTGCTCCAGCCCGAGGCTGGGCTCGGGCGAGGTAGCGTCCTTTGGGTAGATGAAGCCTGGACTTGAACCGCGCCCGTCAGTTGGTCTGAGGTTGTTTACCAGCCGTGATTAGGAGTGTTGGGGGTACCCCTAATTACGGTACCCGACAGACCCCTACTCTTACCTTGACCTCAGTGTCTTTTCAAAAGTTGGTCATCTTGACCAACTCTATGTTGTCTACTTATCTCAAAAGTTTTATCTCACTTTTCTTTCTATTTACTTTCTGGTCTCATAGTTCTACTCTTACTCTTGTGCTTACGATGTCTTTTGTAGATGGCTCGTCTTAGGTGCACTGCACGTAAGTCTATGATCCCCTTTTTGCCTTCTCGCTTGGCGGAGCGTCCACTGCATCGCACAGTGTCAGGTCAGTCCAGTCATTTGGAGAGACTGCATCGTCGCCTACACAGGAGCAGGAGCGCCGACGCCAGGAGTAGGAGCAGGACCAGGAGCAGCAGGACTCTTCCCCCTTGCCTCAGTGGGAGGTGGAGTTTGAGAGGTCGCCTTCCCCTGCACTTCAGCTAGAGATGCCCCCTGCACCACCACAGGGCATCCCGGCTGCTGGAGGAGACCCTGACGGAGACGGAGACGATGACGACACCGGTGGCAATTCGAGCCACGACACGGAGCTTTCGGAGGAGCCGGAGCTAGAGGGATGGATCGCTAGACCCATCACTCGTGACGCCGCTCGCGGGTGTCACTTCCACGACGCTCTCGATACCCTGTTGCATCGGGCCTTCGACCGACACACCTAGTCTATCGAGTACCATTGTGTAGTCTTCCAGCATCATCGTGGGTTATACCTGGACCAGTGGGAGTCTACTTGCTTGGTGCGCCGTCCGGACGGATGATCTCCGGGGTGCAGTGGCCTTCTCATAGCACTATTCTATTACTGAGAGGGATACTACCGAGGCAGCCATGCAAGATGCAGCACGACGAGCACTTTCTCAGTATTGCTCATTGTTCAGCGGGGTAGCTGATGGCCTTGACCTAAAGTACTACCATCGCCGTTCGACTGGCAGTGCTGGAAGTGTGATTGTCTCGCCAGTTGGTGAGGGCAATCCTAGACTGAGCAGCATGGTCAACTTGGTCGTCGTGCTCAACACAGAGTTGGACCACACCCTCGATGACTTGGGCAAGGTTCGGACGGAGGTTGCGGAATTGTGTGCTGAGTGCGCTGCACGCCACTATCTGGATGGTGGTACTCCCACCCCTGTCGGGATTCAGCACCCTTACCGTTCACCGCCCCTGTCGGGATTCAGCACCCTTACCGTTCACCGCCCCGTGGTCGCTTCGACTATGGTACCCCAGACTGCAGGACCCGGATAGATTTGGATCCCTAGATCGACAGAGTCAGAGTCTGTAATGTCTTAGTCCAGTCAGTTTTATTTAGAGTCAGTTTGCTTATCTTATGTTGGATGCTTGTTATGATGAACATGTACTGAAGTTGGATCTTTGTAATGATTGTCACCAAGGTGTGGGTGTCCCCTGCAACTTGGTGTAGTTATTAATAAAGTCAGTTATTTAGTTGGGTAATCCATTTATATCCACTTTCCTCTTTATCTGAGAAGCTGTCGGTGAAGATGGTCAATTGTTCAGTGCTATGAAGACTTCATATACATCTTTTCTTATGCTAAAAGACTGCAGAGCCAGATTTGATATAAGTGTGTGAATTCTGCAGATGTCTGAGAACAGGCGTAGAGGTGTGAGGCGTGCTCAGCCAGAGCAGTAGGCACCCCAAGAAGAGGCAGCTCCGCAGCAGCATTTGCCACCGCCACCCCTAATGACCATTGAGCAAATGTTCTTGATGCAGACACAAGCAGTTTAGGCAATCGGACAGACCTTAGCAGCTATGCAGCAGGCGCAGCAGCAGCCACCCCCGCCTCAGCCTCTAGTGCAAGTTCAGATGCCACAAGTGCCCAGGGACAAGCGAGCAGAATTCATGAGGGGCCATCCCCCAGTCTTTGCCCACTCTGCTGATCCCATGGATGCGGAAGATTGGCTACATATCGTGGAGCGTGAGTTGCACACTGCCCACTGCAACGATCGAGAGAAGGTGTTGTATGGTCCCTGACAGCTGAGGGGAGCAGCACAGTCTTGGTGGGAGTCTTACCTCGCCACCGATGCCAACCCAGAAGCTATCACTTGGGAAGAATTCAGGGACAACTTCCATCGCTACCATGTGCTCGAGGGACTGATGATAGTGAGGAAGGAGGAGTTTCTCACCTTGAAGCAAGGTCCCATGTCCGTCATTGAGTACAGGGACAAGTTTCTGCAGCTGTCGCGTTATGCCCCAAAAGACGTCAACACAGATGCCAAGAGGTAGTACCACTTTCTGAGAGGATTGGTTGACCCCCTCCACTATCAGCTGATGAACCACACCTTCCCTACCTTCCAGCATCTGATCGGCAGAGCAATCATGACTGAAAGGAAGCGTCGGGAGATGGAGGACAGGAAGCGTAAGATTGGTGGATCTTAGGTCGGGAGTAGCAGTCGTCCTCGCTACTCAGGCAACCCACCTCAGCCATTCAAGCAAGGTCACCAGCATCAGCATCAGCGTCAGAACCAGCAGCAGCAGTACCAGAGGCAGTTTCCTTAGCAGCAGCGGCAGTACCGTCAGAACAACCAGCAGGGAGGAAATCAATACCAGCGTCAGAACATCCAGGCAGCCCGTCCTCCTGCCCTAGCAACCAACCAGAAAAATCAAGCAGCGCTAGCTCAAGGAGGAAGTCGTGCATGTTTCCACTGTGGGGAACAAGGCCATTGGGTGAATCATTGCCCAAAGAAAGCAGCTCAGCAGCAGCCAGCTCCCAATGCCCCAGTTAGGCAGAATGCAATGTAGCAAGGAGGCAACAACTATGGGCAACCTCGTGCCCAGTATGGAAAGGTGAACCACTTGGAGGCCGACACAGTCCAGGAGACTTCAGGAGTGGCACTAGGTACGTTTTCAGTCGAGTACCATTCTGCAAATGTGTTATTTTATACTGGAGCAACTCATTCTTTTTGTGACTGCATCATGGGTAGAATCACATAATATATCAGTAGTACCCATGTATCCACCTATGAGGGTTAGTTCAGTTGGTGGAAGGACCCAAACAGATAGATTTTGCCCTAATGCAAGAATCCAAATAAGGGGGATAGAATTCCCCGCTGATCTAATAGTTGTGGGTAACCAGGTTACAACTATAGATGTCATCCTAGGGATGAATTGGTTAACCAAGTATCAAGCCAATCTTAGTTGTGACAAGATAATAGTGAAGTTGGTGTCCCCATCAGGAGAAGAAGTGTTAGTAGAGTTGGTTTTGTCAGAACCCAGAAAAGGGAGTTGTCACCAAGTCACTGCCCACATTGAGGAGATTAAACCATCAGAGGCTATCAGTGTAGTATTAGATTTCCTAGATGTGTTTCCCGAGGAGTTACCAGATATGCCGCCTGAAAGGAAGGTTGAATTTGCCATAGAGCTTATACCAGGCACTGCCCCTATTTCCAAGAGAGCCTATCGAGTGTCCGGCCCAGAGTTGGTGGAACTCAAGAAGCAAATTGATGAGTTGTCGGAGAAATGCTACATCAGATCGAGTACCTCGCCTTGGGTAGCCCCAGTATTGTTTGTGGAGAAGAAGGATGGCATGAAGAGGATGTGCATTGACTACAGATCCTTGAATGAAGTTACTATCAAGAACAAGTACCCCTGCCTAGAATTGAAGATTTATTTGATCAGTTGAGAAGAGCTAGTGTGTTCTCGAAGATAGATTTGAGGTCAGGTTACCATCAGCTTCGAATCTGACCCTCAGATATACCGAAGACAACATTCATCACCAAGTATGGACTGTATGAGTTCGCGGTCATGTCATTCGGTTTGACAAATGTGCCAGCTTACTTCATGTACTTGATGAACAGTGTGTTCATGTAACACCCCAGGTGTTTATATTCTGCTCGACAACGAGTATGGAATTAAGCACGTTATATCAGTGAATGAAACAGATACTAAAATTTAATCATTTTCGCTATCGCGATTTTTATATCGTATCTGTTCCATCTGTCGTGAGTGCGACATCATTTTTATTCGTCCGGGCTCTTCCTGAATTTTCGTGATGTTCGGAACGTCGTGTTCCGAAAATTGGTGCGTCCGGTGATTATTTAAAATTCATCGCTCGCGCGAATACGAATTCGAAAATTTAGTCCAGTCTTCCGATTTCATCCCAAACAAATTAAGCCAAACTCGACAACTAAAGTTCTTGGTAGAAAATAATTCTGTCTCCTTCCGTCAGCTAAGAAGTCGCATCCATGGAATTATAATTGAGATTTGATGCTCCACATAAATTATATGTTGACGTGCAATCGGGTGTCGACTGCTGATGAAATCATTTGATTTAAATCAAACTGAACACAGGCTGAAATACTGTTGTTCACACCGTTCGGATTTGTTCCGACGACATCTCGCCCCGATCCAAAACTTTGGATATAAATAACGAATGCAAATTCATCTAATACCGAAGCCGAAATCCATTCAATACGGTCTGTTGCTTCTTGCCTTGATCCAAATCATAACCCTGAAACTCCGATTAGATTTCCGCGACTCGTGTCGCCACAATTCAGACTGACGTGTGTTGAATTTAAAATTCGAAATTAAAGCTGAGTCAAGCACGAATTGTTAAAATAATACAGTATAAATTCTAATCAAGATAAATCATAGCCATAAGATTCAAACCGAAGAAAATATCTCTTCATCTTCTCTTCTGCCGTTCAGTTCGTGGACGGAAAAATTCCGCCGTCATTCTTCTCATGCGCAGCTGGCCAATTCGGTTTCCTGTGTCAAAATCTGAGAAAAATAATATGTGTAGCCGGTTGTCGTCTAGCGTGTTGATCTTTTTGTTGTCGCTAAAAATCTCGATCCACAAATATCTAAGATTTTTCGGTAAAGAAATTAAAAATCTGAAAAAGAAAATATCTGCCGTCGCCCCTACTCATGGGATTCATCCCTACGTTGATTTTTGTTGAAGTGACCGCCGTCTGTTGATATTTTCACCGTCTTCCTCACGCACGCAGCTTCTCTGGTGTTTATCCCTCAGCTCACGCGTCTCTCTCTCAGGCTTCAATCTTCAGCCGGCGGTGGGATATTTTCCTTGGCCGCCGCTGTAAACACACGCGATCACACAAGGTAGTTTATCTCACGACGAGGCAATTCGCTCGTTATCTCAGACCGACGATCAGGGATCGCGGCCGCCGCCAGTTCGCTGTATTCGTACAGCCTACTGTTCACCGAATCGGACAAGGGTTTATATATGAATCTATTACAAATGGGTTCAATTATCCCATTGTGGGCCGTAGTATTTGACGTTGGGCTTTGGAAGACGTTTGCTACGTCTGGGCCGCCTTTCCGCTATGGCGCCAGACCGGGCATCCTCCTTCTGTGCTTCCTCTGCTCCCGCCAGGTTGCTGACATCTCCTCCTCCTTTACAATTGGCTTGTCCCCAAGCCGGTGCCGATGGAAACTGCATTCGTATCTCCAGTTCATCTTCCCACGTCGCCAGCGATGCGGGCCAGCCGGACCAGCGCACGAGAAGCTGTGGGATCACCTTGTTGCCGCGCCGAGTGAGACGGGAGTCGAGCACTTCTTCTGGGATCTGCACTGCCTGTGACAGGTCAGGAATAACAGAACTGACAGGAGTGTTTGCACCTATCGCCGGCTTAAGTTGTGAAACATGAAAGACAGGATGAATAGCACTGTTAGCAGGCAGGGCGAGCTGATAGGCGACTGGATTGATTTTCTTGACAATCTGGAACGGGCCGAAGAAGCGAAATGCCAGCTTGTGGCTCTTGCGTTCTGCTACTGAGGTCTGGCAATACGGTTGCAACTTCAGATACACTTGAGCACCCACCTCAAATGTCTGCTCTGATCTTCCTTTGTCTGCTTGCCGCTTCATCCTCTGTTGTGCACGTAGCAAGTGCATTTTGACTTGTTGCAACATCTCCTGCCTGGTGTGCATCAAACTCTTCAGATCCAAAACAGTGCACTGGTCGGCGGTGTCCAAGCCAAAGTGAGATGGAGCATGACCGTATAGAACTTCAAATGGAGATTTACCCAGTGCTGAGTGGCAAGAAGTGTTATACCAGAATTCCGCGACAGACAACCAGGATGACCATTGCTTCGGACATGCATGAACAAAACACCTCACGTAAGCTTCCAGACATTGGTTGACCCTCTCCGTTTGTCCATCGGACTGCGGGTGATACGCACTGCTAAGGCACAGCTTTGTATCCGTTAGCTGGAACAACTCCTTCCAAAGTTTACTGGTGAAGATGGGGTCCCTGTCTGAAATAATGGTGGAGGGTAAGCCGTGCAATTTATACACCTCCGCGAGAAACACCTTAGCAATCATCAGAGCGGTGAAGGGATAGATCAAAGGAATGAAATGCGCATATTTCGAAAATTTGTCCACTACCACCATGATACAGCTGTACCTGCGAGATTTGGGTAGGCCTATTATGAAGTCCATGCTGATGGTCTGCCAGGAGTGGTCCGACACAGGTAGTGGAACTAGCAGCCCTGGATACTTGGCACGATCAGGTTTTGCACTCTGACAGATATGGCACGATTGAACAAAGGCCTTTATCTGCTCTTTCATCCCTGGCCAGCTGAAGATGGATTTGGCTCGCCTGGTGGTTACAGGAAAACCAGAATGGCCCCCTAGAGCACTATCATGTAGTGCCTGCATAACCTTCGTTTGAAGTGTTTCATTATGGCCCAACCAAACTCGTCCCTTGTGTCTGATCACCCCATCAGTCAACTCATACGGAGGTAACTCACCTCCTGTTGCTAGCACTTCCAGTATTTTCTGGGCTTGGGCATCATTCTCATAACCCTGCATAACCTCTTCCAACCATTTAGGCACCACCGATGAGCTAACCAACTGATTTAATGTGGCTGTGTCTTGATCTAGGTCTGGTCGGCGCGACAATGCATCGGCCACCCAATTTTCTGCTCCCTTTTTGTAGCAGATCCGATATTGCAATCCCAGCAACTTCGTCAGAGCTTTCTGTTGCCAAGGGGTGGACAACCGCTGGTCATCCAGGTGTGTCAAGCTTTTCTGATCCGTTTTGATTATAAATTCTCGGTGCTGCAGGTATGGGCGCCACCGATCCACCGCGAATAAAATAGCTAGACACTCCTTTTCGTATGTAGATAGGCCCAGATTTTTCGGACCTAAGGCCTTGCTTATATACGCTATCGGGTGTCCCTCCTGCTGTAGGACAGCGCCGATTCCTTTTCCACTTGCATCAGTTTCAATGGTGAATGACTTACTGAAGTCAGGTAGAGCTAACACTGGAGCTTGGGCCAGGGTCAATTTCAAAGTGCGAAAGGATTCTTCTGTTTCGTCAGTCCAAGCAAAAATGGTATCCTTACGCAGCAAGTTGGACAAGGGACGACTGATGATGCTGAAACCCCGGACAAATTTACGATAATAACCCGCCATGCCGAGGAAACTTCTTACATCTTTGACACTGGTGGGACGTGGCCACTCTTGTATTGCTTGTATCTTGGATGGTTCTGTGGACAGCCCAGCTGCACTAACTATGTGCCCTAAGAATTCCAGACTGTCTCGGGCGAACTGACATTTCGAACGTTTCAGTTTCAGTTGATGCTGATCCAACAGCTTGAACACTTGGTCCAGATGATCCACATGCTCGGTCAGGCTCCTGCTGTAAACCAAGACATCATCCAGAAAAACCACGACACATTTTCGCAACAACGGAGCTAAGATTTTGTTCATGAATTCCTGAAATGTGGCAGGTGCTCCCGTCAGGCCGAAGGACATGACCTTATATTCGTAATGTCCGTGGTGCGTCTGAAATGCTGTTTTATACTCGCCACCCTCTTTGATCCGAATCTGGTGATACCCCGATCTATGGTCCAGCTTAGAAAACACCTGGGCACCATTTAGTTCATCGGTGATTTCATCGAAGATATGCATGGGAAAGCGATTCTTCACAGTATATGCATTCAGCCGTCGATAGTCCACGCACAATCTCCATTCGCCGTCTTTCTTCTTAACAAGCAGAACAGGCGAAGCAAACGGACTTGAACTCTGTTGGATGATGTCGCTGGTTAGCATTTCTTGGATTTGACTCTCAATTTCATCCTTTTGCTGCGGGGTGTAACGATAGGGCCTGAGCCGAAATGGTGGAGCTCCTGGCAGTAGAGGAATTGAATGATCGACCATCCTCTTCGGAGGTAGACCTTGTGGTGTTTGAAATAGATGTTGAAACTTGTGCAACAGCTCTGTTATGGCTTCCGGTAACTCCTCTTGACTTTCTTCCTGCAGAGATTGTAACTTCAGTAATTGTTCCACTCCTTCCTGTCTTGCCAACGCCTCTAGTTGTGACATGGACAGGGCGCTGCACTGCTGTAACTTGGGTGAAACCCCTTGCAGATGTACCCATGCTCCCTGGTGTTCAAATTCCATCCACTTTTCAGCCCAGTGGACTGCCATTGGACTATGCCCCTCTAGCCAGTCCATGCCTAGGATCAGATCGTACCCACCCAGCGGCAACACCTTGAAGTCTGTACGGAACGTAGTTCCTGCACACAGCCATAAACAGTTTTGGACTGAATATTTGCTCCACATGATACCTCCATCGGCCACCTTTACTTTCATCGGCCTATCTAGTAACTTCACTCTTGGTATGATGCCCATGAGATGACTGCCGATGAAGCTAGCTGAACTTCCCGAATCAACCAATATCAGCACCTGTTGGCAATGGATCGATGCCCACAAGCGAATGGTTCGGTTACCCTCACTACCACTGACTGCTGCCACTGAAATAGCCAGGATGCTTTCATCGACCCCTTGCTCTGCTGACTCTCCCTCCTCTGTACCCAGGTTCTCCTCCTCATCGGCCACTGCCATTGCCCACATTTCTTCGACCAGGTGTAGTGGTACACTGTTGGAGCACTTATGGGTGTGACCCCAACGCTCCCCACATTTGAAGCACAACCCCTTCGCCCGCCTGTATGCTTTCAAGGCTGTCAGCTTGTTATCCTCAGCTCGGTTGCCACTGTTAACTGAACCTCGCCTTTCTTCAGAAGAGTTATAGACCCTGGTAGCGGTCACAGCCGAGGGCACACCGGAGGAGTAATGTGGCTTCATATTTGGCTTCAGGGTTGCACCATGCTCCATCTTTCTTCCATCGCGCCTTCCCATGTGCAGCAACACGTCCTCCTGCAACAAGGCGAGCGAGCAAGCAGTATCGAGGTCGGGAGGACGTTGAATCACAACAACAGATTTAATTTCATCTCTAAGTCCGTCTATAAATCTAGTGGTGATCATGGTCGGGGTTAGATGGTTTTCATGGGCGAGCAGCTGGTGGACCAACTGATCGAACAACTCAATGTATTCCCCCACTGAAGAGTTCTGTTGGATGTGATAGAATTGCCTGATAAGTATACTGTGTTGGTCCCTCCCAAACCGAGTGGTCAAGGCTAGGCATAAATCATCCCAGTTCATTTCTCTGATTCTAGACTCAACAGACTGCAGCCAAAACAATGCTGAGCCCTCAAAATGCATGGTTGCTAGTCTGATCCACCTTTCCATGGGCACAAAATAAAACTCAAAATAGGTCTCACAACGATGTTTCCACAATTTAGGATTGGATCCGTCGAATACTGGAAAGTTCATCCCAGGCATTCCAGATCCCGATCCCTGAGACCACCCTCCCATGGATCCACCCACTGACTGTTTACCAAACGACCCAAATTCAAATTGCATAGGACCATGGTTCATGGATTGGACCATACCTCCGACCGGAGGAGGTGTCCGGGTCATTTCCGACCCAGTACCCGATCTCCGGTATGGATCAACAGTGCGGTGGCGAACTTGCCCATGTACCGCCTCGCCAGAAGGCGCTCCCAGCTGGGTAGGAGCCGGTACACCATCTTCCTTCAATGCATCGTTGCTTGGCGCGTCCATCGGTTGCTTCTCGACGAACCGATCAACCTTGCCTTGGATCGTGATCAGCACGTCGGCGATCTCTCGTACCTTGGCCTCCACCTCTGGCTTCCACTTTCGGAACTCCCCTTGTTCGGCCATCACAGTCTTCACGGTGGTTTCCATGTTCGCCATTGTTTTCTGCATGTTCTCCATCCTCCGATGCGTCTCCCTGTTCCCTTCTTCAAGCTTCGCCAGAATCTGCATCACTGGGTCGTCGGGGCGCGGTGGAGCCATCTCCGTCGTCTTCGCTTGGAGCCGTGTCCAGTGCTCGTGTGGTGGATCCAGCTCTAGCTCTGAATACCAAATGTAAACACACGCGATCACACAAGGTAGTTTATCTCACGACGAGGCAATTCGCTCGTTATCTCAGACCGACGATCAGGGATCGCGGCCGCCGCCAGTTCGCCGTATTCGTACAGCCTACTGTTCACCGAATCGGACAAAGGTTTATATATGAATCTATTACAAATGGGTTCAATTATCCCATTGTGGGCCGTAGTATTTGACGTTGGGCTTTGGAAGACGTTTGCTGCGTCTGGGCCGCCTTTCCGCTATGGCGCCAGACCGGGCATCCTCCTTCTGTGCTTCCTCTGCTCCCGCCAGGTTGCTGACAGCCGCTGGCCGCCGCCGTTCCTTTGCCCTTATCCGCTCGGCTGCCATGGGTACAAATCCAGCCGCCCAGCCTTCCTTATTCTTTCCCCAGCCGCTTCTCTCCTCGCTGTGCCCCCTGGTTGTTGCCGTGCCGCGCGCTCCGGTGTTCTGCGTGCCTTCCTCTGCGCGCGCGCCTGTGACCTGCGCCGCGAACCCCGCCGTGGAGCTTCCCCGAACTCGCCCCAGCCCCTTGTATCCCCCATGGCCGGAGCTTCTTCCAGCTTCAGCTCGGCTCCATCTCCCTGTGTCCGATTTCTCTCTACTCCTCTGCCGACTGCCCACCTCCATGGCCGGCTGTAGCTCCCAGCCATGGCGTGCCCAGGCTCGGACTTCTCTCCAGCGCCCAGCCGAACGGGTCCTCCAGCGCGCGCTCTGCCTCTCCCTCAGCCCGTCGCATCCTGCTGGTTCGCTGCTCGCCCTGTCTACGCGTCAGGCGAGGTAGTCAGTAGTCTCTGCTCGCCGGTCGAATCCTTTGCGTCGCGCGCGTAGCGTGTCGTTGTTCCTGCGCGTGCTGCCGTGAAGTTCCCTGTTCAGTTCGCCTCTATCGCAAACTCGTTAGCCACAATTATCTTAACCGCGTCAGCACGCGACTGTGGTCGTGTTCATCAAATTCGCCAACGCTTTGTTGCTGATTCGTCTATCGTCGCTTCGCGTGTTGTCGAGCCCGTCGTTTTCCCTGTCTTGTACGCGCGTGGTTTCCTGCTCGCCAGCGTGCCCTCTCGTCTCGCTCGGCTTTAAAATCCCTATCTCGTCGTCGACCTCGCCGCGACTTAGTTCGTCCGTCGTGCTGGTCACTGTTCCATATTGTGCCTATTAACTCAGATCCTACCCAAGCTCGTCGTTGCGTCGTTCACCATCGAGTCGTCAAACACGTCATCCTCTGCTCAAACCCCACCTCACCAGCTCGCTCCCGACTTCAGCTGAAAGTCATCGTCGTGTCAGCAACAAATCCTAAGAGGCGGATGAAGACGAAGCTAGCAGCGTGATATTCCCTAAGCGCTCGACAAATTGCCTGGATCGGAAAACCACTACCGATCTCGCGGACTCGTGTCAGCTGTGGAAACGGTAAGTTGATAAATTGTTTAGAATGGTTCAATCGTTGAATAAATTAATGTGTTAGTGCGAGGCTTATTAAGGTGCTCGATAAATTGCGTAAGTCACGAAACTCTCGTCGACTTCGCAGTTCTTGCAATTATCGAGCCAGGTTTAGTTATAGCGAGTTATTTCGCTATTCCGGTCAATTAGCTAAATTAGTGTACCGAGTAGAATTTTAGTAGGCATGTGTGTTAATAAAATACTTTAATCACTTATAAAGATGTAGTATAATTTATAAAGCAAGAGATAAGTTTAGAATTCAATTAATTAAGTAGCTGATGAGTTGTGTTTAGGCTAATCATGTTTTAATTTGTTGTTCGTAATGTTTGCATTAGGTTCGTATAATTTAGAAAAGCGTAATTATTACGCGTAGTCGTATATCGATAACTAGTATTTCCGTATGAACTTGTACAACGCCTCGCCGCTAGGTGTTTCACTATCGCGTAGCACTATTTAGGTGTGTGATATTCTCGTTGATATGCATTCATGTGCATAATGTATTTCATTCAGGTACGTTAATTAATCGCGCGATGCGGAAGACAAGCCAAGTCGACCCCAAGCGCGGGCTACTCCGCATGGTGAAGCTGAAGGACGAACCCAAGGATGGATGACCGGACAAGTGCCAAGACAAAGAATGGTCGTCAAGTGCTCATCGCCTAACCAACACTAACCTAGTGTTATTCAGGCAAGCCCCGGTGCATTTGCCACCTCCTTGATGTTTTTAAACCTTTCTCACTTGCTTGATGCATTAGGTGATAGGAGTTGATTGTTAAAACAATTCCTGCATTACCTTCCTTGAATTTGATTACCTTCCTTGATCACCCATTTTACAAAAGATTTTTGATGCTTAGCCTTGCTTTAGAAAAACAAAATGTTTTGTTTTTTACAAAATATGATGTGGCAAAAGTGGGTGGGATGTTTTCGAAAATAAAACTTGATGGTGGATCCATCAGGGCCTTGATGGATTCAACATCTGGAAAAGATGTACCTCTGCCAGGTACCAAACTTTGGGTTGAAATGATTAAGCTGAGACCGGGCGGGTGACTTGCACGAGAAAGAGAGTCTCGGTGTAGTGTCTCCGTCTCAGTCGATTAAGGACCGTCTCGATGTAGGCTTACTGACCAAGGACCCTTTAACTAGTCACATGCCTCGTCATGGGTAAGCCTTGCCTCGGGCAGACTAAGGCCAGAATAAGATAACACGGAAGAGGCTGGACGGTGGCGAGAGTAGCGTGTACCCTCCGTGGCAAGAGGCTGGACGGTGGTGTATCTGTGCTCTCGGTTCGCGTGGACCTGATCTGGTCTTAAGAACCCCGGTGGTGGGTTGACATATGCAAGGGTTAAGTGCTACATATGTCGTGTGATTGGAGATCCTCAGATGAGTATAATCGATTCGGATCGCCGTACCTTCGCGATCATGAAGACTTGGTCACTGCCCTATACGTAGAACTCAAGTAAAGATAAAGGGTTGTTAAGAAATTGGCTAGTGCAGGTCAAGTGCTTGAACTAGGGTAGAACGAACTCTAGATGCAGGTAACTTTACCTAACCTGACAATAAAATTGGATTTTAAGGATCCACTTGTAGTAAGCTTTTCTGCAAAACAGAGTCTTTGATTCTTGATAAACCATACCTTGACTCCCTGATAACCAGCATGCCCTTGAGAGTCTTTTCCTTAGTCGGGTAAGTCTTGCTGAGTAATTTCGTACTCAGGGTTTTATTCCCTGTTGTTTTTCAGGTTCTAACCTTGTGCTGCTGTGATGGTGTTAAGTGCCGGTGGGCTCGGCCTTCTTATAAGTCTAAGTAACCCTTCTATACTTCTTATTGAGGATGGTCATTTGAGCTAGCATATATTTCAAACTTATACTTTTGTAACCACTCCGATAAAATAATGTAAAATTTTTGTAACCTATAAAATTTGGTAATAAGATTTCCGCTGCAAAAATATTGGTGTGTGTGATTTGTGTTACTTAATCCCGCGGTTCTGGTTGAAAGTGGTTTATCCGATGTCCTTGGGGCAATCGGACAGATCCTGTTGAGTTATCTGGTGCACATGCATGGTCGTCTGAGGTCTTTGGGACAAGGACAGGTGCATGTGGGCCCAATAACTTGGAGGTTCTGCCACAGTTCATAGACTACCTCGACAAGTTCGTAGTGGTGTTCATTGATGATATCCTTATATATTCCCAGAATGAGCAAGAGCATGAGGAGCATTTGAGGAAGGTACTTCAGAGGCTACGAGAATGTCAGCTGTATGCCAAGCTTAGCAAGTGCGAGTTCTAGATCAGTGAAGTCCTATTCTTGGGTCACATTATAAACCGAGAGGGATTGGCTATAGATCCGAAGAAGGTAACAACTATCTTGGACTGGAAAGCACCAAAAGATGTCTGAGGAATCAAGAGTTTCTTCGGAATGGCTGGTTATTATTGGCGTTTCATTGAAGGTTTCTCCAAGATTGCCAGGCCAATGACAGCTTTGTTAGCAAAGAAGGTTGAGTTCAAGTGGACCCCAGCATGCCAGAAGTCCTTTGAGACATTGAAGGAGAAGTTGACAACGACACCAATACTGATTCTGCAAGATGTTCACAAATCATTCTCAGTATATTGTGATGCTTCGTACACCAGACTGGGATGTGTGTTGATGCAGAAAGGGAGAGTAGTGGCATACTTGTCCCGACAATTGAAGATTCATGAGAAGAATTATCCTACTCATGATCTGGAATTAGCAGTCGTGGTTCATGCATTGAAGACCTGGAGGCATTATTTGTATGGGCAGAAGTGTGATATCTACACGGATCATAAGAGTCTCAAGTACATATTCACTCAGTCAGAGTTAAACATGAGGCAGTGAAGATGGCTAGAATTGATATGTCACACCCGGGTTTCGGGGCACCAAGACCTGGGCATGAACATAATCACCAGGTGTGCTAGGACCAAGTCTCACACATATGATGAAACATGGCACAGGATCGAATGTCACATCTTTACTATATAACAGGAGTTCTATACAAAATAAATAATTACATTATAAGGAGACAACGGTCCAGCAACCCAAAGTTGACTGGGAGACGACGGCCTAGACCTCTCACGAACACATCGCAGCATCCTCCATGCGCCTCATCCTGTGGTACCTGTTCTTGACCTGTGGGGGTGTGATACAGCAAGAGTGAACTCACATACGTTCATAGCTCAACAAGTTGTGGGGAATAATGTGCATGAACTCGCCAAAGGTGGGAGCTCACGTGAAGTGTAAGGCTTACCAAAGAGGATGGTTGAAGCTGAGCATTGCTTTTAAAGTTGGTCAAAATTTTATTAGCAATTACTAAGTATAAGTAAATACCAGCCCAATTAACTAGTAGATCAAAAATAACAACATCACCTGCGATGCAATGCATATGACAAATTGAATTTAGTTCTATAAATTAATCATGTGAGTGTCCGAGCTACTCATGACCGTGAGCACGACTAGTATACAAGTTTTACACTCTGCAGAGGTTGCGCATCTTTACCCACAAGTCATGTTACCCATCTGCCAAGAGACGGCCAATCCCATACACCTCTACCGAGGAGGCGAGGCAGGGTAACACTATGAGGCCTTTACAAAGTTCCACTAGCTTCAGAAAACCCGCTACAGTTTATAGGAAGCTCCAATGCAGGAATCCCTCGTCTGACCGTCATCGCAGCAAAATCAACCCGAGGACCTCCCTACACTGACCACTCCCCTACTGCCCTTGCCCCTTTCGGGTAAGGTAGTCTTCCACTAGCTTTCCTAGTTAGTTGGCCAAGGGCATCCCATTATACCCTTGTGGTAGCACTATTTTCCCGGGTGGTTCTCCATGTTCCAATTAACATAATGATCTTATCATGAACAATAAATAACAGCTGATAATAAAAGATAATCATGAATAAAATGTATCTCTATACCCAAAACCACATAAAGCAATAGCAGGTACTACCCAAAAATTTAGTGGTAAACAAGGTATAAAGATAGTCAAACTAGGGTAACCTATTGGGTCCCATCAAAATTAACCTATGCAGATCATTATGGTTAATTAGAACATGACTGGGTAAAAAGAAGTGATCAAGGGCACAACTTGCCTGGGACTTGAGATTCCAGGTACCAACTTGCTCTTCATGTGACACGTGTCCTCACGCTAGTCGTAGCAATACAGACAAACAGTGTATAGGCAAAATTAACATCACACCAAACATAAGAATAAATTGTGTAATATTAATCTACGCGTTGCTATGAGATCATGGGCTCGAGAAGCACTATAATCGGAGTTACAGTTATTTAATTATGATTTTCTGAAGTCTTATGTGATTAAACAGGAAAACTCAATTCTAGGTCGTTTATAAATCATGTGAGAAAGATAATCGAAATAATTAACTAACTTTCTCTTGATCAAATTATACTTGATTAGAAAACATACTCTAGCTCCCATTATAAACATAGACATAGTAATCTTTGGTTAGTGAGATAAATTTACTAAATATAGGATAAATAAATGACTAATATAAAAGTATATGATATGATATAATTAAGGTTAACACTGTGCATGCAATTTTATTGCGAAGCTAATGCAACTTGAATGGATCAAATCAGAGTTAAAATGAATAAGTTATGGAATAAACAAGTTTCTATGTATTTTTTACACTTATTTTATAAATTTCTAGGATTTATGGACTGTGGACGCAAATACCAGAGGGCTCGGGGTTATTTTTATAAATTCCAGGGCCCCGGTTGTAAGGGTTTCTCTATAGTCGAGGACGGCGGGTTATTTGTGGCAAAGGACAGGGGCTCTTAAGAAAGAATGCCAAGCGAAGGGGTATGAACATTTCCCAGCCACTCGATCTGATCTGGACGGCCCAGATCAGTCCTATCATTTAAATGAACCGGTATACACTTGGAGCCATTGGATTTCTAATGGACGCCTAGGATTTTAAAATACCCAGCTCAACTCATTCCCGTCGGATCTGAATCGAACGGCGCTGGTCAGTCCTATGGCTAGATCCGATCTAAGCCACCCATCCGTAATCAGACGACCGATGTTCTTCTTCCCAACCACCTGGCGCACGGTGAAGATCCGCACCGACCATTCTCTATCCCTCTCTTCGCGCTATTGTTCCATGGCGGCGGACAGGTTCAGGCTATGGGGTCCTTCTCCGCCCAACGACTTCAACGCAAGCATCGAAGCTCGCCGTCGACCAACGAACCGAGGCCAACCATCACGCGCTCGTTGAGGATCCGCACAGGCGCACTATCTCTCTCTCCCTGTCGGTCCGCGGCAGAAGCGCCCTGCCCAGCGGCGACCAAGCACGCCGGAGCGTAGTGCCCGCGCACAAATCCCCACACGGACCGGTGCTACACGTACGGCGGAGTAGGACGAGCACAAGGGAGGGGAAATTACCAGTGGATAGAAGGGCAGAGGTGGCTAGCCACGGAAGCGTGCGGCAACAACTGGGCATACAGCAGCGGCATGGCGATGAACATCGAGCTCTGGGAGAAGTTTGCCAAGGCTTGAGTGAAACCCAGAGCATCTGCCTACCCCCAGTGCCGCGACCGTAGATGGAACGTTCCCAGTGCAGTTTTACCCCGCCGACGGTGGTGGCGACGCCGCCCAGCTCCAACTTCGGTTTTATGGGTGGAGGGTCATCGGATGCGGCCGTTCTTATAGTGCCCAGGTACGAGGTCCGAGTTGGAGTCCCACATCCCAACTACACCGCGACAAAACCCCTCCAGTTCCCAGAATCGCGCGCGTCTGTTGTGGCAGCGAGCTTTTTGCGAGGTTGGTGATGAACCCGCCAGGTGGGACCCGTTCGTCGGCCACACACGCGAAGGGGGCGCGAGGAAGCAGGCAGCGCCCAAGAGGAGGGTTCAAGCGCGCGCGGGCCACTTGGGCCGAGAAAGACCCAAGCTGGGCCAAGCCAGGGAGGTTTCAGCCCGAGTGCTTTTATCCTCTTTTTCCTTTTTCTAATTTTATTTCCTGCTTTGTTTCTCCTTTATATTTTAAACCTAGAATATGAATTCAAATATTGTGGCGAATTTGTACTAAAATTTGTATGTTTTGAACATGACATTATGGGGTAGGTTTATTTTCTTGTAAATTTATTTTGTCCTTCATAACATCGCTCTCTTTCTTCTTTTCTATATTATTTCCAATTCCCTAAATTGTAATTTTGGGTTAAATCTAAATTCTCAAATTAGTATCATATTTTCATTAGTATATTTTATTATTAAATGCACAAACAAACAAAACCTCAACATGATGCAAATTTTATTGAGGTATTATTTATTTTAAACATGTTTCCTAACAATGAGAAGTCATTACACATAAATTTGTATTCCTCTCTTTATTTTCTAAAGTTGGCTATTACAAATCCTACCCCCTTAACAGAAATCTCGTCCTCGAGATTTGTAAGAAAAGGGACATAAAAGAATTGGTTTATGATTTTAGCCTTTAATCTCTAATTGGTTCAAAATTTCAGAATCTCACATTTTTTTGTCCATAGAGTGTGACTAGGAGAGCATGGGTCTATATGGGTATAGGCATTTTATTATGCAGGATAAGAGTTATCTTTATAGCATTTATAGGTTTGGGATAAGAAAGAGCAGGGTAAGAAAAGATTCCATCCAAGATTGTGGATCATGATTCCTCTAGCGATCCAACTTGATTTTGGAGGACTTGAGTTGATGCTTATTCTCCTTTGATGTGGTTGGTCTTCTTTGGCCTTTATTCTTGGAGTCGCCATCCGAGTTAAGGGCAGATGGCAAAGGACATATTGGCTCTATTTGGATCCTTCAAGCCCGGCTAGAGCTAGAGCTAGTTTCTAGCTCTAACTCTAGCCCAAACTAGCTCTAGCCCTCTACATGTTTGGATCCAAGGGCTAGTTTACAATAAACCTTTCCTTATCCGGATTTAGTGTGGCAAACTCTTGTGTGGCTTCTCCCACACACAAACTGCACTCCTGGGTGCCCTCTGTGTCCTCGGAGCCCTCTGTGCCCTCGGTGGTGGCGGACGCGGTGCGCCTTGGCTGTTGGTGCGACGACGCGCTGTGTTGTTGAGCTGTTGACGACGGACGGGTGCTGCTGCGGCCGAGTTCGCCCGCTGACGAACTGTGTTGCCTGCCGCCGAGGTGGAGCCGTCGAAGAGCAGCTGCCGGGCGTAGGGTGCCGCTGCAGCTGCCCGCACGTCTCCGCCTCCGGCACGCGGTGGGCGATACGGAGGAAGCACAGAGCCGCTGGCACGACCATCGAATAGACCATCAGAGTCGGACAGGATGTTGTCGTACAGCTGAAGCCCCGGGAAACCATCAGTCTCCGGCGCCTGCGAGTTGAGGTCGAAGGCATCGCCGTCCATGGCAACGGTGAGGCTGCATATGCAGTAACAAAATGAGCCAATAACAGTAGATAAATTAGTAAATTACAATAGTCGAAAATGCATTCAATAAGAAATTAGCCAAAACAAATCCGTTGTTTTCCTATTCTACGTACTATACTGGGAAAGAACACACTATACTAGCTAGTCATCAATGTTTTGTTGCACTAATTTTGATTACGTACTGGTTATGTGCACCACGCTGTAATGAACACGTACAGACGCTGAGAAGGCTGGCCCAGAATAGGGAGGCTGCAAGGAAAAGCAGGCTAAGAAAGAAGGTGAGTGAGTCGACAGCTGATGACATACAAATAAAGGCTACACCATGATTTGAACAGAAACGAGTAGAAAAAAATGACGAAGAATTAACATTGTTCCTTTTAATTTCTTGACACTGTTCAAATTCTTGTCCCTATCATCCAATGTCAACGCATATTTATTTTACTTCTCTTCACACTGTAATGCAAACAGGCTTACATCCAGCAACTCGAGTCCAGCAGGATCAGGCTAGCTCAGCTCGAACAAGAACTTCACACTGCAAGAGCTCATCATGGATGGCAAGGCAGGCAGACAGCTCGCCATGGCCGCGGCGCCCTGCCCCCATGCCCGCGCGCCCTGGCTCCTCGCTGCGGCGCCCTGCCCCTAGCCTGCGTCGACCCCAAGCCACGGCAGCGTGTCGACACTCAACCAGGGAGGCGACGGGCCCCAGCCAGGGTGGGCGGCACGTCCATCCCCAGCCATGGCTAGCGGCGCGGCTCCCCCAGCCAGGTCGCGGCGCGGAATCAGCCCAGGGCGGGCGGCGCGTCCATCCCCAGCCATGGCTGGCGGCGCGGCTCCCCCAGCCAGGTCGCGGCGCGGAATCCCACCCCCACCGGCCATGCATCAAGAACAGAGGGAGGAGGAGGCTGAGGGAACGGAGGGAGGCGACGGCTGACCTGGTCGAGGACGGCGGCGTTTCTTCCAACAAACTAGCCTCAATAATCACCCCTTGGTGGGGAGAGTTTTTTGGGGTGGGCTAGTTGCAAAAAACTGGCTCTAGCCCTCCTGTTTGGCTACTTTTGGGCTAGTTTGGCACAAACTAGCCCAAACTAGCTCTAGCCCTTGGATCCAAACAGGGCCATTGTTAGGATAGCCGGGGTACACGAGGTAGGTAGATTTGAACAGAGTTTTACTTTCCTTTTAGGACAAATGGACCAAACAGCCTGTGACATAGGTTATGTTGTTGTTCACGGACGAGTTGGTATAAGACATTAATTTAGGTTAAGTTATGTTTGTAGAAACAGTGTCTAACCCATATCACCAGATTAACTAACATGTAAATAACTCACATTAGATTGGATAATATTAGATTTGACATGGGATCTAGATTAGTTTGGACATAACTAGATTAGACTAGTTTTAGTTAGATAAATCTACCAGGGTAGAATAACATATTATTAGGATATGATAGAATCTTTTGAGATAGTATGCACCATATGGTGTAGGTAGGTCAGAATCTCTGTTAGGTTAAAACAGAGGGGTTTTGCAACTATTGGGTGGTTAAGATAGTTGCATATGGTCGGGTTGGTTGGTCGTGCTTTAGTGTAGAATGAACTAAGATAAAACATGTTCTATAGGAGTAGAGTCTCATTTATTTTACCACTATCAACTGGTTAAGTGACTATCCTTAGGTTAGCTCAACTTAAGGTTAGACTTCGTTAGGTTAGATTAATCCATCACATTAGATCAGATCTAGGTTAGATTGTTATGACTAGATAAGATCTCATTAATTTGGATTAGATCATGGTTGTTACTTTAGGATGAGATAAGCAAAGTTGTTAGGATAAGATGAACCTATCAAGGTGAGATGAATCTATTGAGATAAGAGAGAATCTTTTAAGCCAAGATGGATCTATATGAAATAGATATTCTAAGTTGTTTAGTTATCTTATGAATTCTATTTATGTTTATATGTATATGCAGATGTAATTATGGACATTACTCCACAACCCATCACACTCAATCAAAAATCCAAATCAGACAAGTATCATAAGAACAAACACTCAAGTGTATAGATACCTATAAAATAGTTTTTTTTTGTTTTTTGTTCCTAAGATTAGGTCTCCTATTCCTAAAGGTCACTTTAGGTACAGGATTTCAAAGTGTGAAATCCACTTTTGTCTTTAGAGAGAAAAGGTAAGAATAATCAGAGTAAAGCGGAAATAGATGAGAAAAGATTAATGAAAGTGTAGAAAGAATTAGAGCAGCAGAGATAAGTAATGGTTGTCTAGTTCTGTCTAGGTTTCATCCTATAGTCAACATTCCTCTGATACCACTTCTGTCACACCCAGGTTTCGAGGCACCAAGACCCGGGCGTGAACATAATCACCAGGTGTGCTGGGAGCAAAAGTCCCACACATATGATGAATCATGGCACAGGATCGAATGCCACATCTTTACTATATAACAGGAGTTCTATACAAAATAAATAATTACATTATAAGGAGACAACGGTCCAGCAACCCAAAGTTGACTGGGAGATGACGGCCTAGACCTCTCACGAACACATCGCAGCATCCTCCATGCGCCTCATCCTGTGGTACCTGTTCTTGACCTGTGGGGGGTGTGAGACAGCAAGAGTGAGCTCACATACTGTCGGCGTTTCGAGACCGGGGGGTCCCTAAGCCGACGAGTGAGTGTGCTGCGTGCCCTAGCCCAGATGGGTCGAGCGCGTGGGCGAGCGCGAAGGGGGGAGAGGCGAGGTGGCCGGAGACGGGCGTGAGAGAGGTGGAAATCCCGCGGCCTTCGTGTTCGTCCCGCGCCCAGGTCGGGTGCGCTTGCAGTAGGGGGGTTACAAGCGTCCACGCGGGTGAGGGAAGCGAGCGGCCCCAAGAGAGCGCCTGTCCCGTCCTCGGTCCCAGGCGGCCAACCCTCTCTAAGAAGGCCCTGGTCCTTCCTTTTATAGTCGTAAGGAGAGGATCCAGGTGTACAATGAGGGGTGCAGCAGAGTGCTACGTGTCTAGCGGAGGGAGAGCTAGCGCCCTAAGTACATGCCAATGTGGCAGCCGGAGAGATCTTGGCACCCTACTGGCGTGATGTCGTGGCTATCGGAGGAGCAACGGAGCTTGGCGGAAGGACAGCTGTCGGAGCGGTCGAGTCCTTGCTGACGTCCACCTGCTTCCGTAAGAGAGCTGAGAGTCGCCGCCGTCATGGAGCTTGGGAGGCGCCATCATTGCCTATCTGGCGGAGCTGGTCAGATGGGACACCGGTCTTGTTCTCTGCGGCCCGAGTCGGCTCGGGGTAGAGTGGTGATGGCGCTCCCTGTTGTCGTGGCGGGCCCGCGCCCGAGGCCGGGCGACGTGGGGGCTCCTCCGAAGCTGGGGTCGAATCTGTCTTCCGTTGCCAAGGCCGAGTCCGAGCCCCTGGGTCAGGCGAGGCGGAAGTCGTTCGGCAGAGGCCAGGGCGGAGTTCGAGCCCTGGGGTCGGGCGAGGCGGAGTTCGTCGTCTTCCGGGGCCGAGCCCGAGTCCGAGCCCTGGGGTCGGGCGGAGCGGAGTTCGTCGTCTTCCGGGTCTTAGCCCGAGTCCGAGCCCTGGGGTCGGGAGGAGCGGAGTTCGCCGTCTTCCGGGTCTTAGCCCGAGTCCGAGCCCTGGGGTCGGGCGGAGCGGAGTTCGCCGTCTTCCGGGTCTTAGCCCGAGTCCGAGCCCTGGGGTCGGGCGGAGCGGAGTTCGCCGTCTTCCGGGTCTTAGCCCGAGTCCGAGCCCTGGGGTCGGGCGGAGCGGAGTTCCCTATGGCGCCCCTGGCAAAGCCTGACTGCCTGTCAGACTCACTCTGTCGAGTGGCACCGCAGTCGGAGTGGCGCAGGCGGCGCTGCCCTTCTGTCAGACCGGTCAGTGGAGCAGCGGAGTGACGGCGGTCACTTCGGCTCTGCCGGGGGGCATGCGTCAGGATAGAGGTGTCAGGCCACCTTTGCGTTAAATGCCCCTGCAACTCGGTCGGTCGGTGCGGCGATTTAGTCAGGGTTGCTTCTTAGCGAAGCCAAGGCCTCGGGCGAGCCGGAGATGTGTCCGCCGTTAAAAGGGGGGCCTCGGGCGAGACGGAAGTCCCTCGAGGTCGGCTGCCCGAGTCCGAGGCTAGGCTCGGGTGAAGCGTGATCGAGTCACTCGTATGGACTGATCCCTGACTTAATCGCACCCATCAGGCCTCTGCAGCTTTATGCTGATGGGGGTTACCAGCTGAGAATTAGGCGTCTTGAGGGTACCCCTAATTATGGTCCCTGACAGTAGCCCCCGAGCCTCGAAGGGAGTGTTAGCACTCGCTTGGAGACTTTCGTCGCACTTTTTTGCAAGGGGACCAGCCTTCTTCGGTTGCATTTCATTCCGGTGGGTGCGCGCGAGCGCACCCGCCGGGTGTAGCCCCCGAGGCCTCGGAGGAGTGGTTTCACTCCTTCGAGGTCTTAATGCCTTGCGTAACGCTTCGGCTGGTCTGGTCGTTCCCTCATGCGAACTGGCCGTAGCCCGGGCGGTCGGGGCCCAAGTTCTCGGGCTGGTATGTTGACGCTGTCAACGGTTCGGCCGGAGCCGGGTTTGCGAGAGCAGCCCCCGAGCCTCCGCACAAGGCGAGAGGACGATCAGGGACAGACTCGACTTTTTGCATACGCCCCTACGTCGCCTTTCCGCAAGGAGGAGGGGGGGAGTGCGCCATGTTACCCTCGATGGGCACCGAACATGGTGTCTCCGGTGAGCTGCAAGCGGGTAATCCGAGTGGACGTCCGTGCCCCGTTCGTTGGGGGTCGGCTAGGGGCCCAGAGGCACGCCCAAAAGTACCTGCGGGTGATCTGCCGGACCCGGTCCCCTGGCGACGGGGTCCGAGGGCTCGATGCCTCCCTCCGATGGGATTCCGTTACAAGATCGCTCCCGCTGGTCTCGGAAATGTCCTAGGGTACCTCGGGAGCGCAGCCCGAGCCTCGGTTATGTATCGAACGTACCCCTGGTCATCCCTCGCTCGGCGTCTGAGGCGACTGTGAACCCTTCGGGGGCCAGCCTTCGAACCTCTGATCAGTAATGGGCGCGGAGCCCGAGTAGCCTGAGGCGGCCATGGAGCCCTTCGGGGGGCCGGCCTTCGAACCCCTGACCAGTAGTGGGTGTCGGGCCCACGCGATCTGAGGCGACTGTTGAACCCTTCGGAGGGCCAGCCTTCGAACCTCTGATCAGTAGGGGGGCTCGGAGCCCGGTTCCTTCACAGGGAAGGATCCTTTTCGGGGCATCCCCCTTTCCCGGTCCCTGTTGCAAGAGATAGAGAAAGAGGAAAAAGGGGAAAGGATACGAAATCGAACGACGTGGCGTACCTTTTTTGGCGCGGTTATTACGGCGAAGGCGAAGCGTCGTCCGCTTCTCCTGCCAGAAGCGCCGCCTGTCCCGTCGCGGAGTTAATGCGACGGGGCGAGTGGTTGGCGGGGCGGCCGTTGCGCGTGCGCGAGCCGTTCGAGGGACGGCTATTTCGCATCGCGCCTTTTGAATCCCGCGTCCGGTCCGGGCGGAGCGCTGGAAACGGTTTCGCCCTGGTCTTTATATACTCGGGAGAGAACCCGGCGACGGTTCTTCACTCCGCTTCCTGCCTCTTTCTCTAGGTTTTCGCAACCCGAGAGGCTTTGACCAGAGGAGAGGAAAACGCCCTCCCTGCCCCTTGCGCCGCCATCCCTTCCGCCTTGCCGATGGCTGACCGAGTAACCATCATCTCCCCGCGCGATCCGTGGCCATTTTCCACGGTGACGGCGAGCGATCTGGAGGAGCTGGTTGGCGAAGGTTTGCTTCGCCCCCTCACCGACGGGCAGCGACCTGAGTGGATTCCTCCCACGGGCGGAGTCGCTCCATCCCCACCGCCGGGGTACGTCGTGAGCTTCATCTCCTTCCACGAGCGGGGATTCGGCGTGCCGACTGGCCGCTTCATGCGGGCAATCCTGTTCCACTATGGGGTGGAGTTGCACAACCTCTCCCCCAATTCTGTCTCGCAGGCCGCTATCTTCGTAGCGGTGTGCGAAGGGTATTTGGGGATCGCTCCCCATTGGGATTTGTGGACCCATCTCTTCCTCGCCGAGCCATTCGCCTTGCCGACGGGGGAGAGAAGGGTCCGTGCAGCGGTGCGGGCCGGCGGCTGCACTCTCTTGCTGAGGCAGTCGCGGGCGTCGCAGTACATTCCTGCCATCCTTGCGTCCTCGAACAAGGGGTGGCAGCGCCGGTGGTTCTACCTCCGGAATGACGGTGAGTTGCTCCCACCGTTCTCCCAGCGGGTAGTCACCGCCGCCACCGACTCCTGGCGCCACGGGACCCCGCACGAGAGACAGAAGAATCTCGAACCTCTTCTCCAGGCCCTGAAGGAGTTGCGGGAGGGGGGACTCACCGCTGCGGGAGTGGTCGCCGCCATCCATCGTCGGAGGGTGCTTCCTTTGGGTTGCTCCGGGTTCTTACGATCGGGTTTCTTTCTCCCCTTTTTTAGGAGGTGGGGTGGCACAAACCCTCCCGGCCACGGGTCCCGGAGGACGTGGTGGACCGAGCAGCGCGGCGGGTCGCCGCGGAGGAGAAGAAGAAGAAGAAGGACGCGGAGAAGGCCCGGGCCCGTGAGCGGAGGCGGGCTCGGGACGCCTTGGAGAAGCGCCGTCGCCAGCAGGAGAGGGACGGACTCCCGAGGGAGCCGTCGCCGAAGACGCCCGACGACGACGATGACGATGATGATGAAGAGGAGGATGACATGGCCGCCCGTCTCGGCCTCAGCCCCGGCTTGGGGTGTGGCCAGGAGCCATCGAGCCAGCCCCCGAGCGGGCCGACTCCCTCAGCCCCCGAAGTTGGGGCGTCGGGGTCCCGGCCCGAGGCACGGGGGCGATCCGAGAGGTCACCTGACCCCCCAGCCGGAGGAGCTGAGGTGGCTCCGGAGGGCCAGGTCAGGGCGTCCGTTCCCCAGGGGCCGCCGCTCGTGCCGGCGGCGCATGGGGGTGACCCTCAAGTCATCGCGGCCGTGCCCGAACAATCTGCTTCCCGGGCGCCCAAAACAAGGGTGGCGCCGAAGGTGCCGGCGAAGCGGACCTCGGCGGCTGTTTCGGGAGCCGGGATCCAAGAAGGCTCCCCCCAGGCGCGGTGGATCATGGCCCGAAGTGGGTGAGTATCTCGGACTGTCTTCGTCTTGGCTTCCCAGTCATATGCTTCGGCTGTGATTCTCCCTTCCTCTTCTTTTTTCTCTCTTTTTTTTATATCCAGCAAGCGAAGCCATGGCCAGACTGACCTGGCGCCCCGGAAGGTCCTTAGGACGGCGCCGGACTGCGCGGCCAGCGCTGCCCCAGGTCTCGCTGTTCAGCCGACCCTTTCGCAGGGCGTTCCACCGCAGGGGGTTCGGGTGTCGCCTGCCTCCGGGGAGCGGGCTCCCGAGGCTGGCTCTACTGCCGAGGTGGCCATTGCGATAGGGGAGGCGGCCGACGCTGACGTGGCCCCGAGCCTGCCTGTCGTGCCGGCCACGCCGGCGCCGGCTGCTGCCGAAATCGCCGCCGTCCCAGTCGGGGGGCGACCGGTTGCTGCCAGCGTCAGGATGGCCGACGCGTCGGCGCCCAGTGCCTCAGAAGAGGTGGGCGTGGGCGCGCGATCCGTCCAGCCGAGTGGGAGCCTTATCGCTGTGCAGCGGAGCCCCGAGGCCCGGCGCCCGTCGCTCCGATTCCGGACCCGCGAGGCCTCGGACCCTGTCTTCGTCCTCGACGATGAACGGGAGGACCAGTCCTGGGATGAGCTTTGCGAGTGTGTTGAAGCAACGGTGGGGCCGCTCCGGTCGTCGCTAGAGGTTCTCTACAGGGATGTCCCCAAAATCCTCCAGGTAACGGTTTCAGGCATACCTTTTCCTTTCTGCGAGCGAGGCGTTCGTCGTGACGCCCTATCTCCTTCCTCCAGGACCTGACGGATCGGAGCGCCGCCAAGTCATCATTCATCCGCCGCGAGGCCGATGTCTGGGGCTCGCTGCGATCCCTGAGGACCTCGCTTGCCGGGGCTACTGCGCGCCTTTCTCAGCAGGACGCCAAGGTTGCGGACCTCCAGTTGCTTTGCGCTGACCTGAGGGCCGAGGCGGCAGCAGCGCGCGCGGAGGCGCAACGGCAGCGGTCGGAGTTCGCCCAGGTCGTCGAGGAGCGGGACCAATCTCGGAGCCGAGCTGCCGAGGCCGAAGGCCGGGCTGAGACCCTCGCGGCCGACCTAGCTGCAGCCCAGGTCGCGGCCTCGGAGCAGCGTGCCCGAGCCGGAGGTACGCCATGGCCGTCCCTGATTCTTATTTTTTGTCGGTTTCCTCTGCTTGTGCTTGAGGTCTTTCTTCTGGTTGTTCGCAGAGCTTGAGTCCGCCCTTGATGAGTCCGCCAAGGCGCTTGCCGAGGCGCTTGCCGGAACTGCCGAGCAGAGGGAGGCTGACCTCGCGGCCGTGTCCGAGGCCGTCTCGGACGTTTATCGTAACCTCGGCTCCGGCGACGTTCCGTCAGGAAGCTCCCCTCAAAGCCGCCTTCAAGCCTTGGGTGATCACGCGCGCGGCAGAGTCCGCGAGGCGCTACACCACGGCGTCAGGCGGGCCTTCGCCGTGCTCGCTTCCCACTACGTTGTGGACCTGGAGCGGGTTAGTGAGGGGTACTGTCTTCCTGACAAAGACGAAGCTGCCCTGGCAGAAGTCCAGCGGCTTGACGCGGTCGCCGCGGGTCCGAGCGCGGCGCTGGCGACCACCTTCGAGGCGGAGATCCTTCCCCCTGTGCCGTCACCGGAGGCCGAGATGGACCTTACCGACGGCGGGGACGGTGCTGAGGGCGCGGCTCCTTCCCAAGGCGGCGCCTGATTCTTGTTGGAAAAATTTCTTGTTGGATGTGCGTCTTACCGTGGCCGCTGAGGCCTGAACACTTTGTCTTTCTTGCATGAAGTCGTACTCTCCTTTCTTCCCATTTGCGTATCCGTCCTAGCTTCGCCAATAATAGGGTGGCTTCCCGGGTTGGGTCATTCTTCATGGCAGGTGATGAGTGAGGTATCCTTAACCCGGAGGCGCAGGAGTTCCTCGGCTCAGTCGGCCTCGCCATTTACATGTACCCACGTTCGCTCCCCGAGACCCTGCTTCTGGCATAGCCAGGAGAACGCAAGAGGCCCCTTTTTTGATTGAAAATTTTTGACGCGGAGAAGTACGCCCAATCTTGACGCAGAGGGGTTCCCCCTTTTTAGCCCCCGAGGGAGGGTCGGGCTCTACCGAGGCGAGGCCGACTCTCCCTTGATGACTGAGGCGCAGAGGCTGCCTGACGGGTCGGACTCAGGCCCGAACATCCAGCGAGTGCTCGGCGACATCCCTCGGTATGCCGGGCATGTCCGAGGGACTCTACGCAAAGACGTCGGCGTTTGCGCGGAGAAAGTCGACGAGCACTGCTTCCTATTTGGGGTCGAGCCCGGAACCGATCCGGATCTGCTCCGAGGTGTCGCCACTGGGGTCGAGTGGGACGGCCTTAACCGTCTCCGCTGGCTCGAAGTTGCCGGCATGGCGCTTCACATCTGGCACCTCTTTGGAGAGGTTCTCCAGGTCGGCGATGAGGGCCTCGGACTCGGCGAGGGCCTCGGCGTACTCCACGCACTCCACGTCGCATTCGAATGCGTGTTTGTACGTGGGGCCGACGGTGATGACCCCGTTGGGGCCCGACATCTTTAGCTTCAGGTAGGTGTAGTTGGGGACGGCCATGAACTTCGCGTAGCATGGCCTTCCCAGTACCGCGTGGTAGGTTCCTCGGAACCCGACCACCTCGAACGTCAAAGTCTCCCTTCGGAAGTTGGAGGGTGTTCCGAAGCAGACGGGGAGGTCGAGTTGTCCGAGGGGCTGGACACGCTTCCCAGGGATGATCCCGTGGAAGGGCGCAGCGCCTGCTCGGACGGAGGACAGATCGACGCGCAGGAGCTTGAGGGTCTCGGCGTAGATGATGTTGAGGCAGCTGCCCCCATCCATCAGGACCTTGGTGAGCCTGACGTTGCCGATGACGGGGTCGACGACGAGCGGGTATTTCCCCGGGCTCGGCACGTGGTCGGGGTGGTCAGCCTGGTCGAAAGTGATGGGCTTGTCGGACCAGTCTAGGTAGACTGGCGCCGCCACCTTCACCGAGCAGACCTCCCGGCGCTCTTGCTTGCGATGCCGAGCCGAGGCATTCGCCGCATGCCCACCGTAGATCATGAAGCAGTCGCGGACCTCGGGATATTCTCCTGCTTGGTGATCTTCCTTCTTGTCGTCGTCGTGGGCCCTGCCACCCTCCGCGGGTGGCCCGGCCCTGTGGAAGTGGCGCCGAAGCATGACGCACTCCTCGAGAGTGTGCTTGACGGGCCCCTGATGATAGGGGCACGGCTCCTTGAGCATCTTGTCGAAGAGGTTTGCACCTCCGGGGAGCTTCCGAGGGTTCTTGTACTCGGCGGCGGCGACAAGGTCCGCGTCGGCGGCGTCGCGTTTCGATTGCGACTTCTTCTTGCCCTTCTTCTTGGCGCCGCGCGGAGTAGACGCCTCGGGAGCCTCTTCCGATGGGCGGCCCTGGGGCCGCTTGTCCTTTCGGAAGATAGCCTCGACCGCCTCCTGGCCAGAGGCGAACTTGGTGGCGATGTCCATCAGCTCGCTCGCCCTGGTGGGGGTCTTGCGACCCAACTTACTCACCAGGTCGCGGCAGGTGGTGCCGGCGAGGAACGCGCCGATGACATCCGAGTCGGTGATGTTGGGCAGCTCGGTGCGCTGCTTCGAGAATCGCCGGATGTAGTCCCGGAGCGACTCTCCCGGCTACTGCCGGCAGCTTCGAAGGTCCCAGGAATTCCCGGGGCGCACGTATGTGCCCTGGAAATTGCCGGCGAAGGCTTGGACCAAGTCGTCCCAGCTGGAGATCTGCCCCGGAGGCAGGTGCTCCAACCAGGCGCGAGCAGTGTCGGAGAGGAATAGGGGGAGGTTTCGGATGATGAGGTTGTCGTCGTCCGTTCCACCCAGCTGGCAGGCCAGGCGGTAGTCCGCAAGCCACAGTTCCGGTCTCGTTTCCCCCGAGTACTTCGTGATAGTAGTCGGGGGTCGGAACCGGGTCGGGAACGGCGCCCGTCGGATGGCCCGACTGAAGGCCTGCGGACCAGGTGGTTCGGGCGAGGGACTCCGATCCTCCCCGCTGTCGTAGCGCCCCCCACGTCTGGGGTGGTAGCCTCGGCGCACCCTTTCGTCGAGGTGGGCCCGACGGTCGCGTCGATGGTGCTCGTTGCCGAGGTGGCCCGGGGCCGCATGCGCGGTGTTGCGCGTGCGCCCGGTGTAGACCGAGGCTTCTCGCATGAATCGGGAAGTCGCGGCATGAGGTTCCGAGGGGTATCCCTGCCTTCGGGAGGCAGTGCTCTCGGCCCGTCGGGCCGCAGCGCCTTCCAGGAGATTCTTGAGCTCTCCCTGGATTCGCCGATGTTGGGGACTCGTTCTCAAATGCTATGAATTAAGAACAAGGCAACATAAAGTGTTAAATGTTAATGCCCTTCGTCCATGAAACATTATTCCCTTCAGGATAATGAGCCTTGGACGAAGGTAAATGAGAATATAATTACGAAGCTTAAGTCTTCGTAATAAAATTTCAATAGACATTATAAGATAATATAAATAAAGGGTATATAAAGGAGTAAGTTAATCATAGACAAATTATATGTATTCATTTAACGTATTGAATCATTGAATACAATAGTACCTCTGCCTTGGCAAAGATTGGTTTCCGGAAGATGCGATTGCAATTATCAGAATGCCTGAACAGTAAAGGAATACTGTTCACTATTTATGGGCACAGGACACAGCCTGTGAGGAATTACAATTATGCCCCTCATAAAAGTTTACAACATTGATTCAGACCTTTATGGACTAAAAGGTCATTCTATCTTTAAGTCGGTTTGTAATACCGAAGCTTCAAGAAAAGGAACCTTCGGCCATCTTATACAAACAGCTTCAGCCGAAGACCGCTTCTTCCTATAGGACCTTCGGCGACGAAGCACAGGCCCAACAGCCGACCCTCGGTAGTTGACGGCTCCGGCATCGCGCGGAGGAGCATCGCTGCGGCTGCCAGGTTCTGGCCGACCCCGCTGGATGAGGGTGGCGGCCTGACCCTGACATCGTTGGCGACGCGGTGCTGGAGACCTTGGGGCAGGTGACGTATTTCTCCGGCCGGGGGTTGGCCCGCCCATACCCGTCCGACGTCCCGACGGATTGGCTCAAGCGCTCCTGTTCCCTCGTCGAGCCTGGCCTGCGCCCCGCGGACTTGCTCGAGTTGTGGGTCGTAACCCCCCGCCGGAACGGGGACCACAGCTAGCTCCCGCGGGATGTCAGCGCGAGGCACCGGCCTGGGAAGATCACCGTCCTCCGGCATGCCGAGATGGTTGCCTTCGGAGGGATCCCCTAGCTCGATGTGGAAACATTCGCGGCTTGGGCCGCAGCTCTCGTCGTTAAGGCTACGGCTTCCGTCGGAACAGTCGGAGAGGCAGTAGTTACATGCGGTCATGAAGTCCCGCATGGCACTGGGGTTGCCAAGTCCAGAGAAATCCCAACAGATGCTGGGATCGTCATCTTCCTCAGACCCAGAGGGCCCGTAGGTTGAGACGTCCGTCAACCGGTCCCAAGGCGACCGCATACGAAACCCCAGTGGGGTTGCACTCGCCTCAATGAGAGCGCCCGCCAAAGCAAGGTTGCTAGGCGGGTTGAGGCCGAGTCGAAATGACGTAAGATGGGAGTTAGTCAGTACCTTTTGGTCGACGCGGAGCGACGTAGTCACATCGGGGACTGGTTGCGCCGTCATCTTAGGCACAAGGGCGACGTCCTGCAAGCTTTCCGTGAGCGCGCTGGCGTCGTCTTCTTGCTCGGGATCAGCGTGTCGCGGGGGGACGGCGCTTGCCTTCGTCTCGAACGCGAGGTCGACGCCCGGCGTGCCTTCCGTCTGGGCGTCGGGGGCGTCGATTCGCTCAACGGCCGACGAAGCGCGGCCTCCCGCTTGGCCTTGGTTGCCCCGCCTCCTCCTCCGTTGGCGGGGGAGAGGACGGAGCGAGCTCGAATGTTGTTCTTCCACCACGCGAGGAAGATGTCGTCGATTCCGCCGCCGGCGGGCGGGTTGTCGACCGCCATTGTCGTCGTCGCACGGCGGTGGAAGGAGTATCATGTCGTAGCTGCCGTCGAGGGACATGAACTCAAGACTCCCGAAACGGAGCACCGTCCCGGGCCGGAGAGGTTGCTGGAGACTGCCCATCTGGAGCTTGACGGGAAGCTGTTCGTCAGCACGCAGCAGCCCCCTACCTGGCGCGCCAACTGTCGGCGTTTCGAGACCGGGGGGTCCCTAAGCCGACGAGTGAGTGTGCTGCGTGCCCCAGCCCAGATGGGTCGAGCGCGTGGGCGAGCGCGAAGGGGGGAGAGGCGAGGTGGCCGGAGACGGGCGTGAGAGAGGTGGAAATCCCGCGGCCTTCGTGTTCGTCCCGCGCCCAGGTCGGGTGCGCTTGCAGTAGGGGGGTTACAAGCGTCCACGCGGGTGAGGGAAGCGAGCGGCCCCAAGAGAGCGCCTGTCCCGTCCTCGGTCCCGCGCGGCCAACCCTCTCTAAGAAGGCCCTGGTCCTTCCTTTTATAGTCGTAAGGAGAGGATCCAGGTGTACAATGAGGGGTGCAGCAGAGTGCTACGTGTCTAGCGGAGGGAGAGCTAGCGCCCTAAGTACATGCCAATGTGGCAGCCGGAGAGATCTTGGCACCCTGCTGGCGTGATGTCGTGGCTGTCGGAGGAGCAACGGAGCTTGGCGGAAGGACAGCTGTCGGAGCGGTCGAGTCCTTGCTGACGTCCACCTGCTTCCGTAAGAGAGCTGAGAGTCGCCGCCGTCATGGAGCTTGGGAGGCGCCATCATTGCCTATCTGGCGGAGCTGGTCAGATGGGACACCGGTCTTGTTCTCTGCGGCCCGAGTCGGCTCAGGGTAGAGTGGTGATGGCGCTCCCTGTTGTCGTGGCGGGCCCGCGCCCGAGGCCGGGCGACGTGGGGGCTCCTCCGAAGCTGGGGTCGAATCTGTCTTCCGTTGCCGAGGCCGAGTCCGAGCCCCTGGGTCGGGCGAGGCGGAAGTCGTTCGGCAGAGGCCAGGGCGGAGTCCGAGCCCTGGGGTCGGGCGAGGCGGAGTTCGTCGTCTTCCGGGGCCGAGCCCGAGTCCGAGCCCTGGGGTCGGGCGGAGCGGAGTTCACCGTCTTCCGGGTCTTAGCCCGAGTCCGAGCCCTGGGGTCGGGCGGAGCGGAGTTCGCCGTCTTCCGGGTCTTAGCCCGAGTCCGAGCCCTGGGGTCGGGCGGAGCGGAGTTCGCCGTCTTCCGGGTCTTAGCCTGAGTCCGAGCCCTGGGGTCGGGCGGAGCGGAGTTCACCGTCTTCCGGGTCTTAGCCCGAGTCCGAGCCCTGGGGTCGGGCGGAGCGGAGTTCGCCGTCTTCCGGGTCTTAGCCCGAGTCCGAGCCCTGGGGTCGGGCGGAGCGGAGTTCGCCGTCTTCCGGGTCTTAGCCTGAGTCCGAGCCCTGGGGTCGGGCGGAGCGGAGTTCACCGTCTTCCGGGTCTTAGCTCGAGTCCGAGCCCTGGGGTCGGGCGGAGCGGAGTTCCCTATGGCGCCCCTGGCAAAGCCTGACTGCCTGTCAGACTCACTCTGTCGAGTGGCACCGCAGTCGGAATGGCGCAGGCGGCGCTGCCCTTCTGTCAGACCGGTCAGTGGAGCAGCGGAGTGACGGCGGTCACTTCAGCTCTGCCGGGGGGCATGCGTCAGGATAGAGGTGTCAGGCCACCTTTGCGTTAAATGCCCCTGCAACTCGGTCGGTCGGTGCGGCGATTTAGTCAGGGTTGCTTCTTAGCGAAGCCAAGGCCTCAGGCGAGCCGGAGATGTGTCCGCCGTTAAAAGGGGGGCCTCGGGCGAGACGGAAGTCCCTCGAGGTCGGCTGCCCGAGTCCGAGGCTAGGCTCGGGTGAAGCGTGATCGAGTCACTCGTATGGACTGATCCCTGACTTAATCGCACCCATCAGGCCTCTGCAGCTTTATGCTGATCGGGGTTACCAGCTGAGAATTAGGCGTCTTGAGGGTACCCCTAATTATGGTCCCCGACACATACGTTCATAGCTCAACAAGTTGTGGGGAATAATGTGCATGAACTCGCTAAAGGTGGGAGCTCACGTGAAGTGTAAGGCTTACCAAAGAGGATGGTTGAAGCTGAGCATTGCTTTTAAAGTTGGTCAAAATTTTATTAGCAATTACTAAGTATAAGTAAATACCAGCCCAATTAAGTAGTAGATCAAAAATAACAACATCACATGCAATGCAATGCATATGACAAATTGAATTTAGTTCCATAAATTAATCATGTGAGTGTTCGAGCTGCTCATGACCGTGAGCACGGCTAGTATACCAGTTTTACACTCTGCAGAGGTTGCGCATCTTTACCCACAAGTCATGTTACCCATCTGCTAAGAGACGACCAATCCCATACACCTCTATCGAGGAGGCGAGGCAGGGTAACACTACGAGGCCTTTACAAAGTTCCACTAGCTTTAGAAAACCCGCTACAGTTTGTAGGAAGCTCCAATGAAGGAATCCCTCGTCTGACCGCCATGGCAGCAAAATCAACCCGAGGACCTCCCTACACTGACCACTCCCCTACTGCCCTTGCTCCTTTCGGGTAAGGTAGTCTTCCACTAGCTTTCCTAGTTAGTTGGCCAAGGGCGTCCCATTATACCCTTGTGGTAGCACTGTTTTCCTGGGTGGTTCTCCATGTTCCAATTAACATAATGATCTTATCATGAACAATAAATAACAGCTGATAATGAAAGATAATCATGAATAAAATGTATCTCTATACCCAAAACCACATAAAGCAATAGCAGGTACTACCCAAAAATTTAGTGGTAAACAAGGTATAAAGATAGTCAAACTAGGGTAACCTATTGGGTCCCATCAAAATTAACCTATGCAGATCATTATGATTAATTAGAACATGACTGGGTAAAAAGAAGTGATCAAGGGCACAACTTGCCTGGGACTTGAGATTCCAGGTACCAACTTGCTCTTCATGTGACACGTGTCCTCACGCTAGTCGTAGCAATACAGACAAACAGTGTATAGGCAAAATTAACATCACACCAAACATAAGAGTAAATTGTGTAATATTAATCTACGTGTTGCTACGAGATCATGGGCTCGAGAAGCACTATAATCGGAGTTATAGTTATTTAATTATGATTTTCTAAAGTCTTATGTGATTAAACAGGAAAACTCAATTCTAGGTAGTTTATAAATCATGTGAGAAAGATAATCGAAATAATTAACTAACTTTCTCTTGATCAAATTATACTTGATTAGAAAACATACTCTATCTCCCATTATAAACATAGACATAGTAATCTTTGGTTAGTGAGGTAAATTTACTAAATATAGGATAAATAAATGACTAATATAAAAGTATATGATATGATATAATTAAGGCTAACACTGTGCAGGCAATTTTATTGTGAAGCTAATGCAACTTGAATGGATCAAATCGGAGTTAAAATTTATAAGTTATGGAATAAACAAGTTTCTATGTATTTTTAACACTTATTTTATAAATTTCTGGGATTTATGGACTGTGGGCGCAAATACCAGAGAGCTCGAGGTTATTTTTATAAATTCTAGGGCCTCGGTTGTAAGGGTTTCTCTATAGTCAAGGACGGCGGGTTATTTGTGGCAAAGGGCAGGGGCTCTTAAGAAAAAATGCCAAGTGAAGGGGTATGAACATTTCCCAGCCACCCGATCTGATCTGGACGGCCCAGATCAGTCCTATCATTTAAATGAACCGGTATACACTTGGAGCCATTGGATTTCTAATGGACGCCCAGGATTTTAAAATACCCAGCTCAACTCATTCCCGTCGGATCTGAATCGAACGACGCTGGTCAGTCCTATGGCTAGATCCGATCTAAGCCACCCATCTGTAATCAGACGACCGACGTTCTTCTTCCCAACCACCTGGCGCACGCTGAAGATCCGCACTGATCGTTCTCTATCCCTCTCTTCGCGCTATTGTTCCATGGCGGCGGACAGGTTCAGGCTATGGGGTCCTTCTCCGCCCAACGACGACAACGCAAGCATCGAAGCTCGCCGTCGACCAACGAACCGAGGCCAACCATCACGCGCTCGTTGAGGATCCGCACAGGCGCACGATCTCTCTCTCTCCCTGCTGGTCCGTGGCAGAAGCGCCCTGCCCAGCAGCGACCAAGCACGCCGGAGCGCAGTGCCCACGCACAAATCCCCACACGGACCGGTGCTACACGTATGGCGGAGTAGGACGAGCACAAGGGAGGGGAAATTACCAGTGGATAGAAGGGCAGAGGTGGCTAGCCACGGAAGTGTGCGGCAACAACTGGGCATACAGCAGCGGCATGGTGATGAACCTCGAGCTCTGGGAGAAGTTTGCCAAGGCTTCAGTGAAACCCAGAGCATCTGCCTACCCCCAGCGCCGCGACCGTAGATGGAACGTTCCCAGCGCAGTTTTACCCCGCCGACAGTGGTGGCGACGCCGCCCAGCTCCAACTTCGGTTTTATGGGTGGAGGGTCATCGGATGCGGCCGTTCTTATAGTGCCCAGGTACGAGGTCCGAGTTGGAGTCCCACATCCCAACCACACCGCGACGAAACCCCTCCGGTTCCCAGAATCACGCGCGTTTGTTGTGGTAGCGAGCTTTTCGCGAGGTTGGTGATGAACCCGCCAGGTGGGACCCGTTCGTCGGCCACACATGCGATGGGGGCGCGAGGAAGCAGGCAGCGCCCAGGAGGAGGGTTCAAGCGCGCGCGGGCCACTTGGGCCGAGAAAGACCCGAGCTGGGCTGAGCCTGGGAGGTTTCAGCCCGAGTGCTTTTATCCTCTTTTTCCTTTTTCTAATTTTATTTCCTGCTTTGTTTCTCCTTTATATTTTAAACCTAGAATTTGAATTCAAATCTTGTGGCGAATTTGTACTAAAAATTTGTTTTTGAACATGACATTATGGGGTAGGTTTATTTTCTTGTAAATTTATTTTGTCCTTCATAACATCGCTCTCTTTCTTCTTTTCTATATTATTTCCAATTTCCTAAATTGTAATTTTGGGTTAAATCTAAATTCTCAAATTAGTATCATATTTTCATTAGTATTATTTTATTATTAAATGCACAAACAAACAAAAACCTCAACATGATGCAAATTTTATTGAGGTATTATTTATTTTAAACATGTTTCCTAACAATGAGAAGTCATTACACATAAATTTGTATTCTTCTCTTTATTTTCTAAAGTTGGATATTACATGATCAAAGACTATGAGCTGGAGATTCATTATCACTCAGGCAAAGTAAATGTGGTTACAGATGCTCTTAGCAGGAAGAATCAAGTCAATATGTTGGCCGCTCGCCCGATGCCGTATGAGCTAGCAAAGGAATTCGACAGATTGAGTCTCGGATTTCTGAACAACACCCAAGGGGTGACAATTGAGTTGGAACCCACTCTAGAGCAAGACATCAGGAAAGGTCAGAAGGATGATGAGAAGATCAACGAGATCCGGTAGCTGATCATAGATGGGAAAGACAAGGATTTCCATGAAGATGCAGAAGGAGTGGTATGGTTCAAGGACAGACTGTGTGTTCCTGACATCAAATCGATCCGGGAACTGATTCTCAAGGAAGCTCATGAGACAGCATATTCTATACACCCTGGTAGTGAGAAAATGTACCAAGACCTAAATAAAAGATTCTGGTGGTACGATATAAAAAGGGAGATAGCAGAGTATGTGGCTGTATGTGAAAGTTGTCAGAGGATTAAAGCAGAACATCAAAGACCTGCAGGTTTGTTGCAACCGTTGCAGATTCCTCAGTGGAAATGGGATGAGATCAGAATGGACTTTATAGTTGGTTTGCCTCGCACTCGTACTGGTTATGACTCCATCTGGGTAGTAGTGGACCGTTTGACAAAGGCAGCCCATTTCATACTAGTCAAGACCACCTATAACAGTACGGTGTTGGCCAAACTATACATGTCTCGGATTGTGTGCTTGCATGGTGTTCTGAAGAAGATAGTATCAGATAGAGGCACTCAGTTCACCTCTCATTTTTGGCAGCAGTTGCATGAAGCTTTGGGCACACATTTGAAGTTCAGCTCAGCTTATCACCCGCAGATAGATGGTCAAACAGAGAGGACCAATCAGATTCTTGAGGATATTTTGAGGGCTTATGCTTTGCAAGACAAGATAGGTTGGGACAAGAGATTACCATATGCAGAATTCTCTTACAACAACAGCTATCAAGCCAGTCTGAAAATGTCACCATTTGAAGCGCTGTATGGGAGGAATTGTATAACTCCATTGCATTGGGACCAACCCGACGAAAGACAGGTATTCGACCTAGAGATTTTGCTTGAAGCCGAAGAGAATATTAGAATGGTCCGAGAGAATTTAAAGGCAGCACAGTATAGACAGCGGAGCTATGCTGACACCAGAAGAAGGGAACTCAGTTTTGAAGTGGGAGACTATGTCTACTTGAAAGTGTCACCCATCAGAGGAACCAAAAGGTTTGGAGTCAAAGGCAAGCTAGCACCTCGTTATATTGGACCGTATCAGGTTCAAGCCAGACGTGGAGAAGTGGCTTATCAACTCGGCTTACCAGGGAATCTATCCGCTGTGCACGATGTGATGGCAACGGGTACAAACCCGCTGGGTTTTGCTATCCCAAACCCGTACCCGTGAAAAATATTTACACCCATTAAAAAACCCGTACCCATGACGGGTTTGAAATTTTGCCCAAACCCGTACCCATCGGGTTTGCGGGTACCCACGGGTTACCCACGGGTTTTTATCTCCAATATGCTTATTCTTTTTATAATCAATAAATATCGTAATGATTAATGAGATCATGGTCCAAAATTTATGTAATGAACAACGAGTTCATGATTTGGTATAAATAATATTAGTAGAGAGAATTAAATACAAATAATAAGTTGTATAATCAAGTTACCTTCCACTAAGTTATACATCCACCACATATATAACGCTAGTAATAACTATAATAGCAAGCACGCAACACTATCACCAACTACTTATACATTCACTATTTGATAAAAATTAGGAAGTAAATAGGTAGATAACAAGTTTGTTGTTCATTTATAAAATAAAATGACAATATGCACTTGGTTTGGTCGGGTTTAAAAAACCCACGGGTTCACGGGTTTGGGTACTATAGGAACAAACCCGTACCCATGAACTCGTCGGGTATACAATTATGCCCATTAACAAACCCATGGGTATAAAAATTGACCCAAACCCGTACCCTAATGGGGTAAAAACCCATCGGGTTTCGGGTACCCATTGCCATCTCTAGTTCCATGTGTCTCAGTTGAAGAAATGCTTGAGAGTGCCAGAGGAGCAGTTGCCAGCAAAAGATCTTGAAGTTCAAGAGGATCTGACCTATATTGAGAAGCCAACTCAAATTCTGGAGACAGCAGATCGGGTCACTCGGAGAAATACCATCAGGATGTGCAAAGTCAAATGGGGTCATCACTCAGAAGAAGAAGCAACCTGGGAACGAGAAGATGAATTGAAAGCCAAGTACCCTGAGCTCTTTGCTAACCAGCCCTAAATCTCGAGGGCGAGATTCTTTTAAGGGGGATAGGTCTGTAACACCCTGATTTTGGGGGTATAAAATTTCTTTCTAATTATCACCCAAAATCATGTGTTACTCTTCCTTTTCTCACTCTAGGCTTCCTCTCTCTCTAGATTCTTTCTCCCTTTTTCATTTCAATTAGAAATAGCTTAAACTAGTGGAGGTTAATTATTTATTTTTGCCAAAATATTGTGGGTCATGACATGTTGCATCATGCTGAGTTTAAAATATTCTTTGAAGTGCTGCACATGTTTGAGTTTATTTGAATTTGAAACCTAATTTGAATTTGGATTTGAAAACCCTAGAGAAGAGAAATAGAAAAGGAATTAGAAAATCCAGGGAAAAAGAAAAAGCCATTTCGGCCCAAACTAGCCCACCAGGCCCAACCCTACGTGCGCGCCTGCCGCCCCTGACAGGCGGACCCCGCCTGTCGGCGCCAGTCTTTCGCGCGTGCCCACTCTCTAGCTCTCTGCCCGCTGGGGCCAATATGTCGGTGCCAGTTTCCTTCGCTCGCACGCTCCCTCTCTCTCTCTGTCTCATGGGCCCAGTTTGCCAGTCGTCAAGCCGTTGCCCCCACGCACCCCTTTCCTCTCTCTCTCTCTGCGTCGTGGGCTAGCCCTGTCAGCTCTGCCCCCTCCACGCTCGCCGTGGACTGGCACGTGCGCACTCGCGCACGTCGCCGGATTTCTCGGCCACGACACCCGCCCACGCGCCCAGCTCCCTTATTAGAGCCCCGCCAGTGCCCCGCGCTCAACCCTCGCCTCATTTCGCACAGCTTCACCCTCCCTCGCGCTCTGCCCACGCCGCCAGCCGCTACCAGGACCCGTGCCCGCGTTCCCGGCCATCCAGCTCGCCGGAGACTGCTCCAAGCCTCCCCAAGCTCCGCCCCGAGGCGAGACACCCGTCTCCGTGCCCAATTCCCTTATCTCGCCCTGTGTTCGGCCAATTTCACCTTCTCCGGTGCTCGGCCGTGGCGGTCCGCCGTGCTCACGCGGTGGCCGGCCGATTCAGCCCAGTCTAGTTCACCGGAGTAGGTCCCTATGTCACCCTGCCTCTGCTGAAGCTAGCCAAGGCCTTAGAGCGCCTTAGGTTTCCTCCCCGTGGCCGGAATGGCTCACCGGAGTTGCTCCGGCCCGCCCGAGACCTTCTCACCGCCGTTCTCCCCTCTCTGCTCGTGGATTCATGGCCTCTCCCCTGCCATCGAGTTTGCCGTGGCGCCCTCTCCCTCTCTGCCCAATTCCGGCGACCCCGGAGCCACCCTAGCTCACGCCAGCCTCAACTCCGGCGACCTCACAGGCGCGGAGAGGAGCGGTGCCGCCCGCAGCCACCTGTTCCCCCTGGTCCGATCCAGATCGAATGGCTCGGACCACCGCAGCCGCCTGTTCCCCCTGGTTCGATCCTCTCCGTCCGATCTAGATCGAACGACACAGACCACCACAGTCACATGTTCCCCCTGGTCCGATCCCCTCCATCCGATCTAGATCGAACGGCTTGGACCACCGTAGCCGCCTGTTCCCCTGGTTCGATCCCCTCCGTCCGATCAAGATCGAATGGCTCAAACCCCGGATAACGCTTCGCGCACGCGTGCCCTGATGCCCTGGCCCTCCTGGCAGCGCCTAAGTCCCCTGGTGTTGGGCCCGCTCGGTCAGCGCGCTCTCCCCCTCTATCGCTGAAGCACTGGCCCGCTTGTTAGCGCTCGGCCGCCCGCGCGCGCCCTCGGCTGTAGATCTAATCTCAGCCGTTGGTTTTAGATCCGACGGTTAGATTCGCTCGATACCCCTTCGCGCGGTAGCCTTCTTAAAGAGACCCTCGGTTTATTGAAAATCAACCCGCCGTCCCTGGTTTTTGCGCGTAGGCCCCTGTAATCTTGCAGATTTAGCCCTGGACTTTTAAATATTCACAGAATTAGCCCTAATTTCATATTTTGAATTCCCAAACTTTTTTATTTCATAACTTTTGCATATGAACTCCACATTTAGTGATTCGAATTGCAAAATGTTCATAGAATCATTCTCTGTCTAAATAAAATGGTTTCATTTACTATCTGCACACTCTAATTTTTAGGATTGAATATGAACTAATGTAGATGTATTTTTATTGATTTAATAAAATAAATAAAAGGAGAACCTTAGAGATTTAATCATGTGTAAGCTGTGAGATTAATAATGTGTATTACATAAGTTTACCTCTGCTCTAATTTTTTTAGGTCACAATAAAATGAATTGAACTATGATCATGTATGTCATGGAACCTCCCAAGTTATTAGGCCCACCTACAGTTGTCCTTGTCCAACAGACATCAGACAACCCTGTAGATGTTCCTTAATTACTTGACAAGTTCGGTATCTTTATCCTTACCTTTCCAGGAACGTTTCACCCGTCTGACAGACAATATGTTCATCGGAGATGCGGAAATGCGGAAGTGATTACATAAACTTACCTTTATTTAAAAAGTAAGAGTAAGTTATTTAGTACAGACCAGAGAGTGCTGAAACGTATTATTACAATACCTGGGAGGCAAAAACTCCTCCCATAAAGTTCTTTACATAAAAGTTTTTAAGGAGGACCCGGTCCTCCGGCAGCTTCACTCTTGATTATCTTCACTTTTCACCACCTTGGTACAAAAACAACAAAAGTTTGTTGTCTCCTCACCTAAAAACAACGGGGGGAATAAACCCTGAGTATGGAATTACTCAGCAAGTCTTACCCGACTAAGGAAAAGACTCTCAAGGGGATGCTGGATATATGGGAGTCAAGGTAAGGCTTTTCAATATTCAAAGACTCTGTTTGCAGAATTGCTTACTAAAGTGGATCCTTAAAATCCAATTTTATTGTCAGGTTAAGTAAAATTACCTGCAGCTAGAGTTCTTCTACCCTAGTTCAATCACTTGACCTGCACTAGCCAATTTCTTATCAACCCTTCATCTTCACTGGATTGCTACGTGTAAGTCAGTGGCCAAGTCTCCATAACCGCGGAGGTACGGCGATCCGAATCGATTATACTCAGCTGAGGATCTCCGATCACACGACATATGTAGCACTTAACCCTTGCATATGTCAACCCGCCACCGAGTTTCTTAAGACCAGATCAGGTTCACGCAAACCGAGAGCACAGATACACCACCGTCCAGCCTCTTGCCACGGAGGGTACACGCTACTCTCACCACCGCTCCACGCCCATTTCGTGTTATCTTATTCTGGCCTTAGTCCACTCGAGGCAAAGCTTACCCATGACGAGGCATGTGACCAGTTAAAGGGTCCTCGGTCAGCAGGCTTACATCGAGACGGCCCTTAATCGACTCAGACGGAGACACTACACCGAGACTCTCTTTCTCGTGCAAGTCATCCGCCCGGTCTCAGCTTAATCATTTAACCCCAAAGGTTGATACCTGGCAGAGGTACATCTTTTTCGATGTTGAATCCATCACGGCCGTGATGGATTCACCATCAAGTTTTATATTTGAAAACAACCCTTCCACTTTGCCAAACATCTTTTGTAAAACAAATCTTTTTGTTTTGCTAGAGCAATACTAAGCATAATAAAATCTTTTGTAAAACAGGGTATCAAGGAAAGTACTCAATTCCAAGGAAAGTAATGCAGGAATTGGTTTAAGCAATCAACACCTATCACCTAGTGCATCAAGCAAGTGAGAAAGATTTTAAAATACAAGGGGGGTGGCAAATGCACCGGGGCTTTCCTTTGTTTATGGGTGAGTCAGGCTCAGATCCACAAATATCGAAGTAGAAACAGTTCTCAGCCTGTGTTTCCAAAGGTGGTGGTGCTTGCTCTTCAGTGGCTTCCACTTCTTCTTCGTGTTCTAATCATAACCATATATATGTATAAGAATGGATACCATGGGATGCTCATGAGGGTGCAAAGATAATATAAACTTATTATCTAAGTCTTGAATACAACTTTCCTTCACGGAACTTTGAGAACCTAGGGTTTCCGGAGTAGGTAAAGGAGTTCACAAGGCAGGGGGGTGTTTTGGGGTTTGGTGATCAAACAAGGTCCAAATCAATTCAAACTCTACCCAAGGCTTCTAAATAATGTAAGGAACTCATATAAAAATTGTGAGCATTTTTGGGATTACCATTTATCTTTTAAAAATCTAGAACTACTATCTTAAACTGTTTTAAATGCCTTAAAATTCCCTGTTTAAACTAAAAATCATGAAACTATTTTTGTTAAATTCTAGGGAAAATAAGAAGCCCAGGAAAATTGGTTTCACAATTTTACCATTTTTCTACATTTTTCTACATATTTCTAAAGTTATTCTGAAAAAGAAAAGGAGAAAGAATAAATAGTGTTGGGCTGAATTTAGCCGAGTCGGCCCAGTCCCAGGCAGAAGCGCGCCCGCGCGCGGCCGCGCTGGTGACTTTGCAGAAAGGCCCTTGCGTTTCAGAACAACCCGAAGCAGGTCCGAAGCACTATTCACTGAGTCGCTGACGTATTCCAGAAAACCCCTTGTACTTCTAAGTCTTCGCAGAGGAAAGCCCTCAACGGCGTCGCGCGGAGGATGAACTCCGGCGAGCACGCAGACCGGCCGAATTGCTCCAAGACCAGCGCTTAGGCTAAGACTAAACCAAATCCATGACCAGGGGAGTATTTTCCCCAACCTAATTGCACTAGAGATCAAAAGGTGTGCTCTGGCCACGGTGGCCGTGGACACCATGGCAATACCGTCGTGTTCCTAACGATTAGCGGGCTCCTAGTTCAATCCAGTGGCTCGGCAAGCATCATAGACTTAAGGGAAAGCTTGAACGAGGAAAAGGAGGAGATGAATTGACCGGGAGGAGGCTGGCCGCGGGGAGGTAAATTCACGGTGGCGGAAAGTCGATTTGGGGAGAACTGGAAATTCACGCGTGCTGGTGGATAATCGAGGGTGGGAACGGGTGCTATAGCTCGGCAATTACATGGCGCAACTGACCTAGCCCTCAATTTATAGGCACATCAAAGGACGGTGAAGAATTTGGTCGAGGGATGTGAGCGGCCGGAGAGCTCGGTGCGGAGGAAAAAGTAACTTTCACCGTGGCAGTGGCTCCGGTGATCGCCAGACATGCAACTAATGAGTCACTGCAAGAGAGTTTCGTGCTGAGACACGTGGTGTGCAACGGCGGTGGCTTATCAGCGACGAGGTCATCCAACCGGCGATGAGCTGGGGGTAAAGTATGGCGGCCTTAGCCTTAGCTCCATCCAGTACCGGATTTTTATCCGGTCAAGCTTATCGGTTAAACACGGCGCACGAATCGCAGTAAAGGATCAACCACCGGCGACGACTCATCGGCGACGAGCGAACCAGCTGGCGGTCTGATCTTCTTCAGTCGTGACACTGTACCATGGTGAACACTCCATCAGAGCAGCTGACAGAGCAACTTTAGGTCCTATTTTCTCCAGATTTTCTATGGTACCAAGTCCAACCCTCTGCAGCAAAAGTGGAGTGCTACAAACCAGCTACAACTTTGCTATGGCAGACCAAGGTAGATTTTTATTGGATCATGCTCAGAATTGAGTTTGAAGTCGGTGTCAGCCCACTGTCAGTCTGATTTTCAGACTTAAGCAGCCTGACAGCCAAAGTTTGAGCATGATTATCTCCAAATTACTCACAAGAACATGGCTTGCCCTCTTCAGCAAAATTGTTCTCCTATGATTGGGCTACAATTTTAATGTGGTGACCTAGGGCAAAAACCCTAGAATTTGAAAGATACATGGCTCCAAAGTTGAGCCTACTAAACTGAATTTCAGACTTAGGCTCAATAGAGCTAAAGGGTGATTTTTGCAAATTAGTCTAAAACTTAGGGTTTGGCTTGTAAATTCACATATGAGTGACCCAAAGGACTTAAGATACTTATTTAACTTGTTTTTTGCACTTTAGTCCAAAAGTGGACTAATTTTGCACATAGGTCCCTAGGGTTTGGTTTTAGGGTTTTCCAGGGTTCCAATTAGGGTTTCTGGTATTCCAGGGATATAAATGTGATTCAACTTTGTTTTTGGGGACATTTTATGACTCTTTCCCTAAAGCCTTTAGGTTTTCTCATCTTGGGTTAAGTTTTGCCCCTTTGAGCCTGATTTAGGGTTAGGTTCCCTATCCAGGGTCCTATTTGCAAAACACCAAAAACAATACACTGGTTTGAAATTTTTACCTAGTGAATGCACTCTAGGTGTATCAAACATATGCAATGTCAATGATTATGATGCCATGCTCAAATTTTAGTTACAGTAACACCATGGGTGTTACATCCTTCCCCCCATAAAAGAATCTCGTCCCGAGATTTAAAGTCCTAGGGTGAGTAATGAAAAAGGAAATGCTTCACATTTGTATTTCCTTATTTTTGGTACAAGGCAGGGGTGGTGTGGGGGTCACTTCTTTATTACAATATTAAATATGCTTTACAAATTACATGAGGCTAGAAAGCCTGGGAAATTCTTATCTAAAAAGTCTTGAGTTTCCCACGTAGCCTCTTCCTCATAATGTTGGTTCCATTGTATCTTATAGAACTTGAGAGTCTTTCTCCGGGTAACCCTGTCCTTTTGATCCAGAACTCGAATAGGATGTTCCGAGTATGTTAAATCTGGTTTCAGGACAACATCTGTCACTTCAATGGTTCGATCGGGAACCCGAAGACACTTCTTCAATTGCGATACATGGAACACAGTATGTACAGCAGACAATGTTTCAGGAAGCTGAAGTCGATATGCCACTGGCCCATATCTTTGAAGTATAGGAAAGGGACCAATGTACCTGGGTGCAAGCTTTCCTTTTATCCCGAAACGCGACACTCCCTTCATTGGGGAAACCTTTAAGTAGACATAGTCCCCTTCAAGAAAATACAAGGGCATTCGTCGTTTGTCTGCATAGCTCTTCTACCGAGCTTGGGCTTTCTTCAGATTATAAATAATTCTCTGAACCTTTTCCTCGGCCTCCTTCACTATATCAGGCCTAAAGAAATACCTGTCTCCAGGTTTAGACCAATTTAGCGGAGTTCGACACCGTCGCCCATATAAAGCTTCAAAAGGTGCCATCTTGATACTCTCTTGATAACTATTATTGTATGAAAACTCTGCCAAAGGCAAACATTCATCCCATTTTGGTGAGAAATCCAGGACACATGCTCGCAACATATCTTCGAGTACTTGATTAATTCTCTCAGTCTGTCCACTGGTTTGTGGATGATATGCCGAACTATGGAGCAACTTAGTACCCAAGGATTTGTGAAGTGATTCCCAAAACTTGGCTACAAATTGGGGTCCACGATCCGACACAATGGTCTTCAGAACACCATGCAGACTAAGAATACGAGCAATGTACAATTGGGCGTAGACAGTAACTGGGGAATCTGTCTTGACCGGCAGAAAGTGAGCAATCTTTGTAAGCCGATCAATTATAACCCAGATAGAATCATGCCCTTTTGCAGTCCTAGGCAATCCCACGATAAAGTCCATACTTATATGTTCCCATTTCCATGTTGGGATCGGCAAAGATTGTAATGGACCAACAGGTTTCATGTGTATGGCTTTGACACGTCTGCAAGTGTCACACTTAGCCACATAGCGTGCAATTTCAATTTTCATCTTCGTCCACCAGTAATGCTGCTTTAGATCGTGATACATCTTAGTGCTTCCCGGATGAATAGAATAGCGACTAAGATGCGCTTCATCTAAAATTTGCTGGCGGAGTTCTTCGTTCTTTGGCACTACTATGCGGTTATTGAACCATAACACACCTTGATCGTCTTCCTTGAAACATTTGGCTGTTCCAGCCCTTATTTTCTCCCGTATGTGCTTCATACCCACATTATCCTTTTGAGCATCAACTATTCTTTGCAAGATGATAGACTCAAGCTTTAGCTGATTCAGAGTCCCTTGTTGAACCATCCCCAGGTTTAGCTTTTCCATCTCTTGACATAAAGTATTGTCAGAGGTCTTCGCCATAAGACAGTGGCAGGAAACCTTACGGCTCAGTGCATCTGCCACAACATTGGCTTTGCCTGGGTGATAGTGAATTTCCAGTTCATAGTCCTTAATAAGCTCAAGCCATCGTCTTTGCCTCATATTTAATTCTGACTGGGTGAAGATATACTTCAAGCTTTTGTGATCTGTATAAATATGACAGATATTTCCCAGCAGATAGTGACGCCAAATTTTCAGGGCATGAACCACAGCAGCTAGCTCCAGATCATGAGTTGGGTAATGCTCCTCATGGTGGCGCAACTGCCTTGAAGCATATGCAATTACTCGACCCTCTTGCATTAATACACAGCCGAGTCCACTGCCTGATGCATCACAGTATACATCAAAAGGCTTAGTGATGTCCGGTTGAGCCAATACCGGAGCAGTGGTTAATAATGTCTTCAATTGCTCAAAGGCTTCATTACACTTAGAAGACCAATTGAATTTAGTGTCATTCTTCAATAAACTTGTGATTGGCTTCACAAGCTTGGAAAAATCTGGTATGAATCTGCGATAATATCCAGCTAGTCCAAGAAAACTCCGGACTTGGTGAACAGTGGTTGGGGGTTTCCACTCCAGAATATCCTTGACTTTGCTAGGATCTACCGCAATTCCCTTGGCAGATAACACGTGCCCCAAAAATTGAATTTCCTCCAGCCAGAACGCGCACTTGCTGAACTTGGCATACAACTGATGTTCCCTCAGGCGCGTCAAAACAATCCGTAGATGTTGAGCATGCTCCTCTTCATTTTTGGAATATATTAAGATATCGTCGATGAAGACCACCACGAACTTGTCCAACTCGGGCATGAACACCGAGTTCATCAAATAAGTGAAGTGGGCAGGAGCATTTGTTAGCCCAAAGGACATTACCAAATATTCAAATAAACCATACCGCGTAGTAAACGCGGTCTTCGGTATATCCTCGGGCCGAATACGGATTTGGTGATAGCCCGACCTGAGATCAATTTTGGAAAATACCCTCGCCCCAGTCAGTTGATCAAATAAGATGTCGATCCTTGGAAGAGGGTACTTGTTCTTGATGGTGACCTCATTCAGGGGTCGATAATCCACGCACATTCGCAAGGTTTGGTCCTTCTTCTTAACAAAAATGGTGGGACAACCCCATGGAGACGAGCTTGGCCGGATGAATCCCTTATTCAGTAGATCTTGTAATTGAATCTTCAATTCTGCCAACTCATTAGGAGGCATACGGTACGATCTTCAGGAAATGGGAGCCGTACCGGGCTTTAGCTCAATTACAAATTCTACATCTCTTTTAGGGGGCAGTCCAGGCAAATCTTCCGAAAATACATCTGGAAACTCACATACTACCGGAATATCCTTGATCTCCGGTACAATGGCTTCATATATTCTACCAGAAGCTTTGGCTGGATTGGTTACGGGGAGAGACAAAAGAATCTCTTCTTGATTATAGCTCAACCTGACGGTTCTGAGTTCAGTGTTGAGAATTGCCTTGTGTTGGGTTAACCAATTCATACCCAAAATTACATCTATATCCTGGCCTTTTAGAACAATCATGTTAGCAGGAAAGTTCCGTCCGGCCATTGTTACTGGCACTTCATAGGCCACTTCTCTAGTAAAAATGTGTCCCCCAGGTGAATGAATTTTAAATCCTTCTTTTGATTCATGGCATGAAATGTGATGTTGCTCCACAAATGTCTTGCTAATAAATGTATGCGAAGCACCAGAATCAAAAAGAATAATTGCAGGGTGACTGGCCACGGGAAACGTACCCATCATCACCGGTTCTCCTTCCGGTGTAGTGGCCACTTGAGTATAGTATACCCGCTCCGTCTTCTTTGCATTCTTCCCCACATTATTTCCCTTGAGCTGAGCTGATTTCCCAGATCCTTGCGGAGCATTTGATTGATTCTGCTTGGGATATGGGCAGTCTTTGATGAAATGTCCCGACTTGCCACAATTAAAACACCCGGTTGAGGAGCTGGGCAAAGCAGGGAATCGAGTGCCCGGGGCACCCGGCTGATTTGGGGTAGTGGGGGCATTGTTGGGGCGAATAATGATTGGCTGCTTGAAGGGAAATGAGGGCGGTCAAGAAAAAGAGCGATTTTGGCTAGAAGGCCGGATCACAAACCGTTGCCTCTTTGCCTGGCCCTGATTAGGCTTCTCACCACCAAATCCCGTATTCTTCCCGGAACCTGCATATTTTGATTCAACAGATAAGGCTGTGCTAACAGCCTTTCCATACATGAGATCTATGCAGGCAGCCATTTTTCTCTGCAATCGATCATTTAGCCCTCTCATAAAGCAGTTCTTTTTCTTTAAATCAGTATTCACTTGATCGATGGCATACTGCGACAGGTGATTAAACTTGTTGAGATACTGATTGACGGTATCTCCTCCTTGTTTCAGCTTCATGAACTCTTCTTGCTTCATATGCAGAACACCTTCGGGTATGTAGTGCTCGCGGAAAGCCACTTTAAATTCTTCCCATGTGACTTGATGGTTGGCAGGTTGAATAGCCACAAAATTTCCCCACCAGGTACTGGCAGGGCCGCGTAGTTGTTGCGCTGCGAACAACGGCTTCTGTGTCTCTGAACAGCGGAGAAGACCAAATTTTTGTTCAATAACCTGTATCCACTCATCAGCTTCCAACGGGTCCTCAGCCTTAACAAATAGTGGTGGACGGGTTTCAGAGAAATCCAGATATTGTAGGATTACGGGGAGGCTACGCTAGCGCAAAACAAAAATTTTCATCCCCATAATACCAAGAACTACTGCGGTTATAGGTCATGGAATTACCACTAGACGCGCAGAGCAGCGGAAGACGTCTCGATGTAGACGAACGCGTCGAGCAGTGCCGTGCAGTCGCCGGCGTCCTTCACGTCCTCGCACGGTCCGTCCAAGTGCTCCAGATGCAGCACCTCCGAGGTATCCACACGTACAGGGAGGAAGCGTCGCGTACCGAACTGCTAGGTTCGCGACGGCGGCTTGGCGAGGGCGAGAGGTGGGCGGCGGCTGTTAGTTCGCTGGTGGCGAATTAGGTTATCCTTAACCGCGCCCCCGCCCCTCATTATATAGGCGTTATGGTGGGCTTCTGACGCCGAGGCCCATCATTAACCCTAAAGCCCAGTCTAATTTCGGATCTAATCCGAATTAGGCTTCCTTCCCCTTAAGTGTGTGACCCTATAGGTTCACGTACAAATAGACATAGGCCGAGTACTCTTACTTGGCCCAATAATTGACAGCGACCTCTAGCAAGACATGTCAACTCCTATGTGTACGTAAAGATCATATCGGACGAACCATTGCGACATTACGTACATGCTGTTCCCTTTGTCTCACGATATTTGGTCTGGCTCTAAGCTGACCTCTCTTTCTCGATACTGTGAATTGGAATCCTTTCAATGGTTAACTCTTAACCCTAGCACGGCCATGCATTTCTTGATCCAATCACTCGAGGGGCCCAGAGATATCTCTCTCACAAAGAGAGGGACAAATTCCATCTTGACTGACCATGCCTCATAGCATGCTTCCTGACAAACCCAAAACTACCTTTATAACTACCCAGTTACGGGATAGCGTTTGATAGTCCCTAAGTAAGTCAATTCACATCTTGAGAACATGCGACAATCTCAGGTCTAAGGATACAGTATTCATGTTGCAAGAAGAGAACTATATTACAATATCTCACGTTGGGTCGGTCCAGCCTCATGTCATACATGCGCCCACATTATTAGTTTAACATCTCCATGTTCATGACTTGTGAAATGTAGTCATCAACTAATACATGTGCTAGTCATCGACTCTGACTAGGGACATCATTTAGAATAACCATATAAGTAAAGAATCTCACAAACAATTCACATAATTGCTAATCAATACAAGGTGCCTTCCATGGATATTCAATTAAGCAATATATATATCATGGATACAAAGAAATATGCTCATCTCTATGATTATCTCTAGGGCATATTTCTAACAGTCTCCCACTTGCACTAGAGTTAATCTAGAAGATATCTAATACCCATAGATCTCACGTGTGCCTCATGCTTAGGTTGTGGAAGAGGTTTTGTCAAAGGATCAGCAACATTCAAATCCGTATGTATTTTGCATATCTTTATCTCACCCCGCCTAATGAATTCCCGTATGAGGTGAAACTTCCGCAGTACGTGTTTGTTTTTCTGGTGGTTCCTTGGCTCCTTAGCTTGCGCAATAGCCCCATTGTTGTCACAGTAGAGGTTCAATGGGCTAGATGCATTAGGAAACACACCAAGCTCGATGAGGAACTTCCTTATCCAAACACCTTCCTTCGCAGATTCAGAAGCTGCAATGTACTCGGCTTCTGTTGTAGAATCAGTCACAGTCTCCTGTTTGGAACTCTTCCAACTAACAGCACCACCATTTATTGTGAACACAAAACCTGATTGCGATTTTAACTCGTCTGGGTCAGTTTGGAAGCTAGCATCGGTGTAACCAGTTACAACGAGCTCCTCCTTACCCCCATATACCAGGAACATATCTTTAGTCCTTCTTAAGTACTTAAGAATGCCTTTTACCGCTGTCCAGTGATCCTCACCTGGATCAGCCTGGTATCTACTCGTAGCACTTATAGCGTATGAAACATCTGGGCGTGTACTTATCATGGCATACATGATTGATCCAATCGCTGAGGCGTATGGTACCTTACTCATGCGCTCCCGCTCATTAGCCGTCGCAGGACATTGCATCTGGCTAAGGTGTTTACCATGTGACATAGGTATGAAACCTTTCTTGGACTGTTCCATGTTGAACCGTTTCAAAACCTTGTCAATGTACGTATCTTGACTTAATCCTATAAGCCTCTTCGACCTATCTCTATAGATCCTTATGCCCAAAATATATGCTGCTTCCCCTAAGTCCTTCATAGAAAAACTCTTTTTCAGTGAAGCCTTGACGGACTCCAGCATAGGAATGTCATTCCCAATCAATAATATGTCATCCACATACAAGATCAGAAATACAACAGCGCTCCCACTTTCCTTCTTGTAAACACAAGCTTCTTCTTCATTCTGATGAAAACCAAGCCCTTTGATCACTTCATCAAAACGAATGTTCCAACTCCGAGATGCTTGCTTCAACCCATAAATGGATTTCTGAAGTTTGCATATCTTTCCAGCATTGATCGGATCGACAAAACCCTCGGGCTGTATCATATACACGTCCTCATCTAGGTTTCCATTAAGGAAAGCTGTTTTGACATCCATCTGCCAAATCTCATAATCGAAATATGCGGCAATAGCTAGAATGATCCGAATAGATTTAAGCATCGCTACCGGCGAGAATGTCTCGTCATAGTCAACTCCTTGAACTTGTCGAAAACCCTTTGCAACAAGTCGAGCCTTATAGATTTGAACATTTCCATCCATGTCTTTCTTCTTCTTATAGATCCATTTGCATTCTATAGGTCTAACACCATCAGGCGGGTCAACCAAGTTCCAAACTTGATTTTCTCCCATGGAATCTATCTCGGATCTCATGGCGACATGCCATTTCTCGGAATCTGGGTCCATCATCGCTTCTGAATATGTTGCAGGTTCGTCGTTGTCTAACAACAACACTTCCCCATTGCCCAACAATAGCACTTCTCCTCGTGCCTCGCGAAGCCTTGCTGACCTTCGTGGTTGTGGTGGTGATTCTCTTGCCATAGACGTCTCAACTTGTTCTGCTACATTAGCATCACTTGTTGAATCTTGTCCCACTGGCTCATCCTGAACTTCTTCAAGATACACCTTTTGTTTACTTTTCTCTCTTTTGAGAAACTCTTTCTCTAAGAACACACCGTTCCGGGCGACAAACACTTTGCCCTCTGACCGGTGGTAAAAGTAATATCCTAAAGTTTCCTTTGGATATCCCACGAACATGCACTTGTCCGATTTTGGAGTGAGTTTATCCGACTGTAGTCGCTTGACGTAAACCTCACAACCCCAAATCTTCAGAAAAGACAAGCTGGGAGTCTTCCCAGTCCACATCTCATATGGTGTCTTAACTACGGACTTAGACGGTACCCTATTTAGTGTGAAAGCTGCTGTTTCTAGAGCGTATCCCCAAAACGACAAAGGTAGGTCCGACTGGCTCATCATTGATCGAACCATATCCAATAAAGTCCGATTACGTCGCTCAGACACGCCATTCCTCTGAGGCGTTCCAGGCGGCGTAAGCTGTGGAACAATTCCACAACTCTTTAGATGATTGCTAAACTCATGACTCAAATATTCACCACCACGATCTGATCGCAGTGCTTTAATTTTCTTGCCACGCTGATTTTCTACTTCATTCTGAAACTCTTTGAACTTTTCTAAGGATTCAGACTTGTGTTTCATTAAGTAGACATACCCATATCTACTAAAATCATCAGTGAAGGTTATGAAGTATTGGAATCCTCCCCTAGCTGTCGTACTCATTGGTCCGCACACATCAGTATGTATGAGTTCCAATAAATCTAATGTCCTCTCCGGTAAACCCGTGAAAGGCGCTTTGGTCATCTTACCAAGTAAGCAAGCTTCACATGTCTCGTATGATTCAAAATCAAACGAAGTTAAAAGCCCATCAGAATGAAGCTTCTTCATGCGATTCTCACTTATATGACCCAAACGACAGTGCCACATGTAGGTAGGACTTAAATCATTAGGCCGAGGCCTTTTAGCACTAATATTACAGATAGGTGCATCATCAAGATTTAAAATGAATAACCCATTCATAATGGATGCAAAAGCCACAAACATGCCATTCTTAGAGATCACACAACCATTGTTTTCACTCGCAAATGAATAACCATCCTTCATCAAACATGAAGGAGACATAATGTTTCGACTCATACTAGGAACTAGATAACAATTATTTAACTCCAAAATAAATCCTGATGGGAGGTGGAGTTGCATCGTCCCGACGGTCAACGCAGCAACTCTTGCATTATTGCCTACCCGGAAATCAACTTCTCCTCTTTTCACGCTTCTACTTCTTATCATTCCCTGCATCGAATTGCAAATATGGGCAACCGATCCGGTATCAAATACCCAAGAATTAATATAAGAATCAGCAAGAAAAATTTCTGTAATGTGAATAGCAAGTGTACCTGCTGCGGCTGTACCCTTACCGCCGCGATCCTTAATAGAGGCCAAGTACTGCTTGCAATTCCTTTTCCAGTGACCAAGTTCTTTGCAATAAAAGCACTCTGCATCTGCAGCTGGTCCAGCCTTGGGCTTTTGATTTGGCTTGGATACTGTATCCTTTGCCTTGCCCTTCTTCTTTTGAGATTTACCCTTCTTCTTAAAGTTGGGTTTGTTTTGGACCGCCATCACATGGCCGCTGCTGCCAGCGCTTTTCTTTATGTCCCCTTCTGCAGTTTTCAGCATGCCACATAGTTCATTGAGGCCCCTCTCCGCCCCATGCATATGGTAGTTCGTGATGAAGTTTCCATAGCTGGGCGGAAGAGATGCTAAAATGAAGTCAGTGGCCAACTCTTGGCTTATTGGGAAGCCTAGCTTCTCCAACCTCTGACTGTAACCAACCATTTTGATTACATGTGGTCCAACTGCTGCGCCTTCTGCTAGCTTGCATTCCAGAAAGGCTTTGGACACATTGAACCTTTCAGTCCTAGCCTGAGTCTGGAACATATCCTTGAGCGCCACGATCATATCGTACACCTCATGGTTTGTCTCAAACTGCATCTGCAGCTCAGGCTCCATGCAAGCAAGCATTAGGCAACTCACTTCAAGATTAGTATCCATTGCTTTCTTGTAAGCGGTTTTAGCTGCAGCAGTTGCATTTTCACCAGGATCCTCTGGCAGTGGGGTGTCTAGAACGTCTTCCTTTTTTTCAGCCCTGAGAACAATTCTCAGGTTACGGATCCAATCCGTATAGTTTGTTCCATTTAACTTATCCTTTTCAAGAATTGATCGCAAAGTAAATGTTGGTGTGCTAGGTGCCATCTACAACAAAATAATGCAAAATACTAAGACAAAAATATCCATGACAGAGTAAATCATATTAAACATTTAATAGTCTACTCCCACTAAAATCAATATCCCTCGATTGATACTTAGTGATTCAGAACCCACAACTAACAAGTCTACTAGTGAGCTTTAGCATCACCGCTAGAAGACAAGGTAGATCGGTAAGCAACTCCTTGCTAATCATATCATATATATGACTCCTGTTGTTGGGTGACATCTCTATGTCTCGGCTCCCAACCTTATGCCTCAAAGTCCTTAACCATTAAGCTGACTTTGTTTAAGTTAACCAACCCTTTCTGCAGTTCGTATCCGATACAAACCTATCTAGTCAAGGAAAACTGGTGGCACCCTAATTTCATAGACCCACCACCAATTGTACAAGACTTATGATAGTGCAAGGTTTGGAGAGGCATTAAAGCTTAAACATTTATGAGGGATCGTCCTACTTATAACATCGCACGCAAGGAATTATATGCAATATAAACAAGTAGAACAATAAGAATGGCATTCACACAACAGTTGTGATTCGGTATGGCTTGTTTTCACATGGTGATCTCCATCTCCAATAATCTGTCCATCACGATGATCTCCATCTCCATGATATAGGTATGCCATCCTCCAGGTGATGAGTCCTTCAAGACCTATCTAACGTATGCTGGTAAACAAATTACATATACGCTTTGGATCATCACATGTTGACACGCAGGTCATTACATTAAATTTGGACAATACATGTGGCTCCAGCCGTATTGCCCTGGTCACGACACGCAGGTCATGAATAATTTGTTAACATGCATCACATACACATAATAGCCATACCGATCACATGTCCTGCAAAAACAGGTTAGACAAACATGTTTCTATACGTTCGCCACTACAGCAGATAGTCAGCGGGCGGGGGGTCGAGGGGGGAGCCGCCCCCCGCGGGTCTCAGGGCAGCGCCCTGAAAACCTCACAGGATTCCATGCATCATATGTATGGAAATTCCACTGGAAATCTCATGCGGTTGATCAAATCAACCCAAATCCGAGACTTTCGACCCGAAGAAGATTACACTCATGACGTTGATCTGTTACGTCAATCTACTAGTTGTGTACGCAGTTAGCCCCGATGGTGATTCCAGCCGGTAGGGGCAAGTCGCGCACATAACAGAGAAGGACGAACTGATCTCTCCAGTCATATCCGATGTAATCGACTTCAACCCTTTATAACCAATTGATCTAATCAAACCGTGCATCAAGTAGATCCATCTAATGAACCTAGATCCAGACCTAAAACTACGCAGAACCTGGCTCTGATACCACTGTAGGATTACGGGGAGGCTACGCTAGCGCAAAACAAAAATTTTCATCCCCATAATACCAAGAACTACTGCGGTTATAGGTCATGGAATTACCACTAGACGCGCAGAGCAGCGGAAGACGTCTCGATGTAGACGAACGCGTCGAGCAGTGCCGTGCAGTCGCCGGCGTCCTTCACGTCCTCGCACGGTCCGTCCAAGTGCTCCAGATGCAGCACCTCCGAGGTATCCACACGTACAGGGAGGAAGCGTCGCGTACCGAACTGCTAGGTTCGCGACGGCGGCTTGGTGAGGGCGAGAGGTGGGCGGCGGCTGTTAGTTCGCTGGTGGCGAATTAGGTTATCCTTAACCGCGCCCCCGCCCCTCATTATATAGGCGTTATGGTGGGCTTCTGATGCCGAGGCCCATCATTAACCCTAAAGCCCAGTCTAATTTCGGATCTAATCCGAATTAGGCTTCCTTCCCCTTAAGTGTGTGACCCTATAGGTTCACGTACAAATAGACATAGGCCGAGTACTCTTACTTGGCCCAATAATTGACAGCGGCCTCTAGCAAGACATGTCAACTCCTATGTGTACGTAAAGATCATATCGGACGAACCATTGCGACATTACGTACATGCTGTTCCCTTTGTCTCACGATATTTGGTCTGGCTCTAAGCTGACCTCTCTTTCTCGATACTGTGAATTGGAATCCTTTCAATGGTTAACTCTTAACCCTAGCACGGCCATGCATTTCTTGATCCAATCACTCGAGGGGCCCAGAGATATCTCTCTCACAAAGAGAGGGACAAATTCCATCTTGACTGACCATGCCTCATAGCATGCTTCCTGACAAACCCAAAACTACCTTTATAACTACCCAGTTACGGGATAGCGTTTGATAGTCCCTAAGTAAGTCAATTCACATCTTGAGAACATGCGACAATCTCAGGTCTAAGGATACAGTATTCATGTTGCAAGAAGAGAACTATATTACAATATCTCACGTTGGGTCGGTCCAGCCTCATGTCATACATGCGCCCACATTATTAGTTTAACATCTCCATGTTCATGACTTGTGAAATGTAGTCATCAACTAATACATGTGCTAGTCATCGACTCTGACTAGGGACATCATTTAGAATAACCATATAAGTAAAGAATCTCACAAACAATTCACATAATTGCTAATCAATACAAGGTGCCTTCCATGGATATTCAATTAAGCAATATATATATCATGGATACAAAGAAATATGCTCATCTCTATGATTATCTCTAGGGCATATTTCTAACAGATATGTGGTCTCACGGGGGCCTTGCTGATAACCCCTTCCACCCTGCTGCTGGAATTGTTGGCCCGCCATTTCCCTAAGAAAGCGGGTATTGTCTGCAGTGGCGTTCACCAAGGCGGCAATCGCCTCGGCCAATGTGGGAGGAACCGGAGGTGGATTTGGGGTAACATCCCTTCCCCCAGAAGTTCCTGCTGCATCCTGTCCTCGGGTCCTGGTAGGCATCTGAGGCAAGGAACATTTGAAGTAAACATAATATGCCAGAGAAACCTTCCATTTTACATTACTATAAAAAGTAATGATACAGACTCGATGTTATACAACAGGATACATTACCCATTATACAAGAGTTCAACCTATTATACAACATACTACTTCTACTTCTATAACTACACTACTCCTGCTTCTGATTGCTCTTGGCAGCTTCATCGTCAGGTGTGGGAGACCATACATCGACCAACCTCAAAGAAGGAGGGGGCCTAAAAAGGTCTAACTCGCCACCAAGCGCTTCTCCCGCATTACGCGAGGGTCCGGCTTCTAACCTGACGGGATCCGCAGGGACATGTGGGTGTAATTGCGAATACAGTACATGAACCTCCTCATGTAAAGTATTGCAATATACCTGCAAGTTGTCAATAGCAGCGCTAAGTTCGTTGACTCGTGCTCGAGCCTTTGCTTCCTTAGCCCAAGCTACTGAACGAGACTGTACTGCCCAATCAAGTGCCAAATCTCGATCAGCTAGTTGATCTTGCAGGGTACGGATGTAACTTCTTAACTCATTTATTCGGTCACCATCCGCAACCCATAAATTAGTCCTGCGTTGCAACTCTGCTTGAAGTTGATTCACGCGAGCTTCGAGATCACCAATAGGATCGTTGCTCCCGCTACTGCTATCTTGCTCCCGTGGGGCAAGTTGGTGTCGAGGTACACCGATAGGTCCAGTATGTTTTCGCGCCGTTTTCCTTGTACGCGGCGGCATTTGCTAAGGGGGAAAATTTATTAGTACAATTCTTAGCATGATGCATGAATAATTACAGAATCAACCTTAGTTGATTCAACCTTCTATACATTGCACTCTTCCTATTTGGTCTTTAAAATAAACTCTTCAGAGATGCTTAGGCAAGAAGAGAAGAATTTTTCTAGATAAGTCTTAGAAAATCCTTTTGAAGATGCTACATAGTATCTACCAAGAAGGGCTACGCTCCGATACCAGCTGTCATGGAACCTCCCAAGTTATTAGGCCCACCTACAGTTGTCCTTGTCCAACAGACATCAGACAACCCTGTAGATGTTCCTTAATTACTTGACAAGTTCGGTATCTTTATCCTTACCTTTCCAGGAACGTTTCACCCGTCTGACAGACAATATGTTCATCGGAGATGCGGAAATGCGGAAGTGATTACATAAACTTACCTTTATTTAAAAAGTAAGAGTAAGTTATTTAGTACAGACCAGAGAGTGCTGAAACGTATTATTACAATACCTGGGAGGCAAAAACTCCTCCCATAAAGTTCTTTACATAAAAGTTTTTAAGGAGGACCCGGTCCTCCGGCAGCTTCACTCTTGATTATCTTCACTTTTCACCACCTTGGTACAAAAACAACAAAAGTTTGTTGTCTCCTCACCTAAAAACAACGGGGGAATAAACCCTGAGTATGGAATTACTCAGCAAGTCTTACCCGACTAAGGAAAAGACTCTCAAGGGGATGCTGGATATATGGGAGTCAAGGTAAGGCTTTTCAATATTCAAAGACTCTGTTTGCAGAATTGCTTACTAAAGTGGATCCTTAAAATCCAATTTTATTGTCAGGTTAAGTAAAATTACCTGCAGCTAGAGTTCTTCTACCCTAGTTCAATCACTTGACCTGCACTAGCCAATTTCTTATCAACCCTTCATCTTCACTGGATTGCTACATGTAAGTCAGTGGCCAAGTCTCCATTACCACGGAGGTACGGCGATACGAATCGATTATACTCAGCTGAGGATCTTCGATCACACGACATATGTAGCACTTAACCCTTGCATATGTCAACCCGCCACCGAGTTTCTAAAGACCAGATCAGGTTCACGCAAACCAAGAGCACAGATACACCACCGTCCAGCCTCTTGCCACGGAGGGTACACGCTACTCTCACCACCGCTCCACGCCCATTTCGTGTTATCTTATTCTGGCCTTAGTCCACCCGAGGCAAAGCTTACCCATGACGAGGCATGTGACCAGTTAAAGGGTCCTCGATCAGCAGGCTTATATCGAGACAGCCCTTAATCGACTCAGACGGAGACACTACACCGAGACTCTCTTTCTCGTGCAAGTCACCCGCCCGGTCTCAGCTTAATCATTTAACCCCAAAGGTTGGTACCTGGCAGAGGTACATCTTTTCCAATGTTGAATCCATCACGGCCGTGATGGATTAACCATCAAGTTTTATATTTGAAAACAACCCTTCCACTTTGCCAAAAATCTTTTGTAAAACAAATCTTTTTGTTTTGCTAGAGCAATACTAAGCATAATAAAACCTTTTGTAAAACAGGGTATCAAGGAAAGTACTCAATTCCAAGGAAAGTAATGCAGGAATTGGTTTAAGCAATCAACACCTATCACCTAGTGCATCAAGCAAGTGAGAAAGATTTTAAAATACAAGGGGGTGGCAAATGCACCGGGGCTTGCCTTTGTTTATGGGTGAGTCAGGCTCAGATCCACAAATATCAAAGTAGAAACAGTTCTCAGCCTGTGTTTCCAAAGGTGGTGGTGCTTGCTCTTCAGTGGCTTCCACTTCTTCTTCGTGTTCTAATCATAACCATATATATGTATAAGATTGGATGCCATGGGATGCTCATGAGGGTGCAAAGATAATATAAACTTATTATCTAAGTCTTGAATACAACTTTCCTTCACGGAACTCCGAGAACTTAGGGTTTCCGGAGTAGGTAAAGGAGTTCACAGGGCAGGGGGGTGTTTTGGGGTTTGGTGATCAAACAAGGTCCAAATCAATTCAAACTCTACCCAAGGCTTCTAAATAATGTAAGGAACTCATATAAAAATTGTGAGCATTTTTGGGATTACCATTTATCTTTTAAAAATCCAGAACTACTATCTTAAACTATTTTAAATGCCTTAAAATTCTCTGTTTAAACTAAAAATCATGAAACTATTTTTATTAAATTCTAGGGAAAATAAGAAGCCCAGGAAAATTTGTTTCACAATTTTACCATTTTTCTACATTTTTCTACATATTTCTAAAGTTATTCTGAAAAAGAAAAGGAGAAAGAATAAATAGTGTTGGGCTGAATTTAGCCCAGTCGGCCCAGTCCCAGGCAGAAGCGCGCCCGCGCGCGGCCGCGCTGGTGACTTTGCAGAAAGGCCCTTGCGTTTCAGAACAACCTGAAGCAGGTCCGAAGCACTATTCACTGAGTCGCTGACGTATTCCAGAAAACCCCTTGTACTTCTAAGTCTTCGCAGAGGAAAGCCCTCAACGGCGTCGCGCGGAGGATGAACTCCGGCGAGCACGCAGACCGGTCGAATTGCTCCAAGACCGGCGCTTAGGCTAAGACTAAACCAAATCCATGACCAGGGGAGTATTTTCCCCAACCTAATTGCACTAGAGATCAAAAGGTGTGCTCTGGCCACGGTGGCCGTGGACACCATGGCAATACCGTCGTGTTCCTAACGATTAGCGGGCTCCTAGTTCAATCCAGTGGCTCGGCAAGCATCGTAGACTTAAGGGAAAGCTTGAACGAGGAAGAGGAGGAGATGAACTGACCGGGAGGAGGCTGGCCACGGGGAGGTGAATTCACGGTGGCGGAAAGTCGATTTGGGGAGAACTGGAAATTCACGCGTGCTGGTGGATAATCGAGGGTGGGAACGGGTGCTATAGCTCGGCAATTACATGGCGCAACTGACCTAGCCCTCAATTTATAGGCACATCGAAGGACGGTGAAGAATTTGGTCGAGGGATGTGGGCGGCCGGAGAGCTCGGTGCGGAGGAAAAAGTAACTTTCACCGTGGCAGTGGCTCCGGTGATCGCCGGACATGCAACTAATGAGTCACTGCAAGAGAGTTTCATGCTGAGACACGTGGTGTGCAACGGCGGTGGCTTATCGGTGACGAGGTCATCCAACCGGCGATGAGCTGGGGGTAAAGTACGGCGGCCTTAGCCTTAGCTCCATCCAGTACCGGATTTTTATCCGGTCAAGCTTATCTGTTAAACACGGCGCACGAATCGCAGCAAAGGATCGACCACCGGCGACGACTCATCGGCGACGAGCGAACCAGCTGGCGGTCTGATCTTCTTCAGTCGTGACACTATACCATGGTGAACACTCCATCAGAGCAGCTGACAGAGCAACTTTAGGTCCTATTTTCTCCAGATTTTCTATGGTACCAAGTCCAACCCTCTGCAGCAAAAGTGGAGTGCTACAAACCAGCTACAACTTTGCTATGGCAGCCCAAGGTAGATTTTCATTGGATCATGCTCAGAATTGAGTTTGAAGTCGGTGTCAGCCCACTGTCAGTCTGATTTTCAGACTTAAGCAGCCTGACAGGCAAAGTTTGAGCATGATTATCTCCAAATTACTCACAAGAACATGGCTTGCCCTCTTCAGCAAAATTGTTCTCCTATGATTGGGCTACAATTTTGATGTGGTGACCTAGGGCAAAAACCCTAGAATTTGATAGATATAGGGCTCCAAAGTTGAGCCTACTAAACTGAATTTCAGACTTAGGCTCAATAGAGCTAAAGGGTGATTTTTGCAAATTAGTCTAAAACTTAGGGTTTGGCTTGTAAATTCACATATGAGTGACCCAAAGGACTTAAGATACTTATTTAACTTGTTTTTTTGCACTTTAGTCCAAAAGTGGACTAATTTTGCACATAGGTCCCTAGGGTTTGGTTTTAGGGTTTTCCAGGGTTCCAATTAGGGTTTCTAGTATTCTAGGGGTATAAATGTGATTCAACTTTATTTTTGGGGACATTTTATGACTCTTTCCCTAAAGCCTTTAGGTTTTCTCATCTTGGGTTAAGTTTTGCCCCTTTGAGCCTGATTTAGGGTTAGGTTCCCTATCCAGGGTCCTATTTGCAAAACACCAAAAACAATACACTGGTTTGAAATTTTTACCTAGTGAATGCACTCTAGGTGTATCAAACATATGCAATGTCAATGCTTATGATGCCATGCTCAAATTTTAGTTACAGTAACACCAAGGGTGTTACAATGTACTTGTAAGTAACACTTAGGGAAATGATAATCTATGTCCAAATGAAAGTAGTTTATGTTATAGTTCATGTTATGCTTTGATCTCAGTAATTCCTAATTGTGTTTTAAGATGCATTTCTATGTTTGTACATGTTTGGTGTGTTGTTCTTTTGTACTTTCCAAATGTATTGAATGCATGCTCGCTTTATTTAGACAACGAGCAGTCCAAGGTTCCTGAGTGTGTTGTTGGAGACCTCCCTGAGCAACAACCTGGTGAAGGCAAGAGTCCTTTGACCTAATATGTCCTACTTACTTTATAATTCATTGTCTCGCATTACTTTATGAAACCTAAGGATTGACTAGCTTTTCTATTTACCTTAACCTTGTTTACCTTTTGGGTTTTCATGGTTAGCATGTTGCTATTGCTTTAACTTAATCAATGAACATGATGTGAACATTTATGATATGATACTGTTATCCTGATTAGGTGGATGATATTATGATACCTTAGGGGGCTCAGGCCTTTTCCTGAGTGCCTCTCCGTAAGGACCTGTTCGTGGAGTGACTACCCGGGATAACAGTACAGCCATGAGGGCGGAATGGGACGCCCTTAGCTGATTAATTAGATGAACCTGGGCGTGTAGTTGGCTTTGCCAGAGGGCCATCAATGGGTGCCCGGGCGTAGTGCTCGCTCTACCAAGGTTGGGGTGCAGAGGTTCATTTGATTTGGTTTTTGTTAGTCACCCACCTTGGGGAGGTGTACTGCGTTTGTACGACTGGCGAAACCTAACGAGCAGCTATGCACCAGGGGAGTCTTTGTAAAGGCTACGTAGTGAGACCCTGCTAGGTCACCTTGGTAGTAATCAATGGGGAGTCATGATGCCCGGGCAAAATGGGAATCACGACTTATGGGTAAAGTGTACAACCTCTGCAGAGTGTTAAAAACTGGTATATCAGCCGAGCTCATGGTTAGGAGCAGCCTTGGGATCCTCTTTGATTAGAAGAACTTGGATACTTTTATGATGATGATTAAGAATGTTGGTTATACAATCTGATCTCTGGTATTTCCTCGTTTGAGGAAGTACTTTTGGGTAATAACTGCGTTTATTACTAAAAGTTGGCTCTACTAATAATATTAAATACTTGACTAACTTAAAAGCAACTGCTTGACCTCAACCCCACATACAGCTAGTCCACTTTAGCCAAACGGGACATTTGCTGAGTACGTTGATGTGTACTCACCCTTGCTTTACAAACCACCCCACCCCAGGTTGTCCCCACTGTACCCAGTGCTCAGGAGGTGATGCTGGCAACATGGAGGATTTCGAGGAGTTTCAGGACTATGACGAGTTCTAGTTCTTTCTTAGTGGCAACCCCCAATCAGCTGCCTGTGTAGGCTTAGCATCTACGTTTCGTAATTCCGCACTTTGATATTTAAGTTGAACAATGGTTATGTATTAGACTATGTGGATGTCTTGGACATCTTGATGTAATAAAGTACCTTTCCACTATTTATTTCGAGCATTGTGTGATGATGTCCAATTATGTAATCGCTGTGTACGTGAGTTTTCTGATCCTGGCACGTACATGGTTCGCATTCGGTTTGCCTTTCGAAACCGGGCGTGACATTTTTCAGGCCTGATATGGTTAAAGAGATGGAAGAAAAGGTTCAACGAATTATACATAAATTTAAAAAAGCACAAGCTCGACAGAAGAGTTATGCAGACAAACGACGCCAACCCTTGTACTTTCAAGTCAAGGATTGTGTATACCTAATAGTATCACCAATGAAGTGTGTGACCCATTTCGGTGTAAAAGGAAAGCTTGCACCCTGATACATTGGTCCGTTTCCTATTCTTGAAAGATGTGGACCAGTGGCATACCGACTCCAACTACCCGAAACCTTGTCTGCAGTGCACAATGTGTTCCATGTATCCTAATTGAAGAAGTGTCTTCGAGTTCCAGACCGAACCATTGATGTGATAGATGTTACCTTGGAACCAGACTTAACATATTCAGAACATCCCATTCAAGTCCTGGATCAAAAAGACAGAGTCACCCGAAGAAGAGTTCTAAAATTCTATAAGATACAATGGAACCAACATACTGAAGATGAAGCTACATGGGAAACCCAAGACTTCTTAGAAAAGAATTTCCCTGGCTTTTTAGCTTCATGTAACTTATAAGATATGTACATTGGATTGTAAAGAAGAAATAAATCCCATACCACCCCCTGCCTTGTAAGACAATAAAGGAAATAAAGATGTGACATGTTTCCTTTTCCATTACTTACCCTAAGACCTTAAATCTCGGGACGAGATTCTTTTATGGGGGGAAGGATGTAACACCCCTAGTGTTACTGTCACTAAAACTTGAGCATAACATCATGAGCATGGGCATATCATGTGTTTGTTACACTTAGAGTGCATTCACTAGGTAAAAATTTCAAATAAGTTGTACTGATGTGACCTGAGGTGTTATTAACCCTAGGGTAGAGTGTCTAACCCTAGATCATGGCTTATAGATATAAGTGAAGCCCAAATATGTGAAAACCTCAAAAGGCATGAGAAATGATCATAAGATATCCTCTTTAATGGACTTTAATAACACCAAAACCTTGAAGTGCTAAAAACTCTGAAAAGACCCCTAGAAAACCCTAAATTGGAACCCTAAGGGGGTAGATGTAAATTTTGTGCACTTTTAGACCAAAGTGAAAATATAAAAGTAAAAGAGAACCTCAAACCCAATATCTTTCATATTGGAGAATTTGCAAGTTGAATAGTGGAGTTTGGACCTATTTGCAAAAAAGCACCCTATGAATCATATGTGGCTAAGTCTGAATTTCAGTTGAATGGGATCAACTTTAGAACTCTATATCTCTAAATCCATTGGGATTTTTCCCTAGGTTAATATAGCAAACTTGTAAAGCTAAGATAGGAGTACAACTTTGCTTAAGTAATTAAGCCTTGGTGTTGTACAAAAATAGGAGATAAATAGGTTTGAAGTCTGGCTGTCAGACCACCCTGAGACTAAATACTGACTGACAGTGAGTTCTGATGAACTTTGGACTCGATTCTTGCTCAAGGGATTGAGCAAATGAGCAAGATCCCTATAGCAGAATTGTAGCTAGATTATAGGACTACAACTTTGTTAAAGGTGGATTAGCAAGTTATTACATGGAATTTTGAGATTTGGGCATTGCAAACTGCTCTGTCAGGCGTCTGAATGGAGTTCTGATGGTACAGTGGACTAAAAAAGATCTCTGGTGCACTGAACCTCGCCGCCGGCGACCTTGCACTCAGATTCGTGCCAGCGCCGCGATTCACGCTCCATTAAACGTAGATAACGATCCTGTTGGAGACTTGTTCTCAAATGCTATGAGATAAGAACAAGGCAACACAAAATGTTAATGGTTAAAGGCCTTTGTCCTTCGAAGTATTATCTCCCTTAGGATATAATGATCTTCAGACGAAGGTCATGAAGGACATACCTTCATCATCTCAGTATACAATAATAGAAGTAGAACCATATGAAACATTGGAAATGAAACAAATAATCATATGATATCTCTAAAATATCTTTATTATCTCATCATGAATAAACATAAACAATATTGTATTACATTTATACCTTCGGCTTGATAGAAGGCGAGAATCCAAGTGTGACGTGCAAGTGAATACAAGTCAGCGTGAACAGTACGGGGGTACTGTTCACCTATTTATAGGCACGGGACACAGCCCGCACAAAATTACATTTGTGTCCTTGACAACTAATCACAATCATGATACAAAATGTCAGGGACTAGATGGTCCTTTTCTCTTTAAGTCTATGCTGCTCTTCGTCTCAGGCGCGCCATTATGCCGAAGCTCCCTTGGCAATAGCTTTGGCATATCGTCTTGCTGAAGGTGTTTCTGCTCGAAGGACCTTCGGCGAAGAAGAAGGCCCCCAATAGTAGCCCCTTCGCGGTGCTAGATCGTTTTTCGTAACGAGCTCGATCCGCGAAAAATACGAAGGCTTCGGAATGCCGAAGGTCCGAAAAACATCTTCCCTGAGCTCGTTGCCGAGAAACGATTTAAATATTCCAGGTGTCGGGTGGTCCACCGTTCAGCGAGTGGCGACATTCTGATGGTTCTGTTACCGAACGCTGGGTGGCCCACCGTTCAGTGAGTAGAGGCGGGTCTGGCGTTTCTCCTTCCGACCTATAGTACTATATAAACAGACGGGTTGGTGCAGAGTTACCACAACATTCATTGCTATTGCACTGTTGTGCTGTTAAAAAATTTAACCATAGCCGAAGCTTTTTCGCTGCACTCTCAAGCGGATCATAATTTTGAGTTAACTTCGTCATAAAAGAGAGCTTCATCAAAACTGCGAAAAGACATCAATCTTCGTAAGAACCGCAAAAGATCCATCAGATGGCCAGAGTACGCTCGACTGCAAGGGTGACTCGTGACGGACAGGAGACCGAAGCCACCGAGACAACTCCGATTTCCGAAGTCATGAGATAGTCGGGTTTAGTTGTGACAGAGGGAACCATTGATGAAGGTACATCTGCTGCCGAAGCTGAACGGGCTAATATTGAAGAAGAAAATGCTAACGAAGAAGAAGAGGATTATGGCATTTTAATCCCATCAAAACCCAGCCACCTAGATTTTGAGAGATCTACTGTGTCTGGAGCCGATATGCCCATGATGATGAAACCGGGTTACTTTGGAGAAGCTGAAAAGAAATTTGTTCGTTTTGCTAGAGAAGAAACCACTCCAACACCGAAGACGATGAAGTAGTGGTTTTTAAAAGTTTTTTTAGAGCGGGATTATGGTTTCCTTTGAACAAGATGATAGGAGAAGTTTTGAAAAATTTTGAAATTTATCTTCATCAGCTGACCCCTAACGCTATTATTAGGCTCAGCATCTTCATCTGGGTCGTTCGAAGCCAGGGGATGGACCCAGATGCTAAAGCATTTTGTCGAGTGCACGAGCTGCACTACCAAACGAAAGGCAAGGGCAGACGGTCTTCATGAGAATTTTGGTTGCTATAATTTCGCGTATGGCAAGGATACAAAGGCTCCAATTCTCAGCTATCGCACCAAGTGGCCAACTGGCTAGAAGAGTGAATGGTTCTATATTAAGACTGATGAAAAGAAAAGGGAGAAGCTGATGATGATGGTTATGTGCCCACTATCTCTAAGCTTCAGAATGACCCGGCCTCTGTGCAACATGCAGCCAGGGTCACCATGTCAACTGGCCGTAGCAGAATTTAGGGTGGTGGCTGAACAGATCAGCACCAGAGACCTGGTGCAAGGATACCTGGCCAACAGGACATCTCCGACGTTAAGTGACTGGAGCATGCCGAAGCTAAAGGGGACAAAAAAAGAAGTATGAGCTTGTTCGATTACCTTATCGCTTTAAGTTTGAGAAACGGTTCAAGGAGCCCTGCCAAGAATGGCTGGAAATGATTGAAACTATGTCAGCAGCCTTTGGCACCCAGCCAAAACGAAGGTTGAACCGAGTTATGGACGCTCTGAATTTTGAATACCCTGATTATGAGCGGCTCAACAAGGGTGCCGAAGGGGCAAAAAGAAAAAGGGTTGTTAGCATTCTGAGCAGACAAGCTGCCAGAATGGTGAAAGAAGATGAGAAGATCTTAAAGAAGAGAAAATCCAGTCCGGAGCCGAAGGTGACTATTTCGAAGAAAAGAAAAGCTGAGTCCCCAGGGCCGAAGGTGACCGAAGTGGAAGAAGAGACTCCGTCAACACCTCCAGCTGCCGAAGTGACAGAAATTTTAAAGGTAATGACTGATTCTCTTCCTATCAAGCTGCTAAGCCCTCTAGGACCAGAACTGATGAAGCTTTTTTAGAAGAGAGAAGAACCTTCGGCCACGAAGAAGGCAGATAGACTGAAGAAGCGAAGAATTGGTAGCGTAATGCAAGCCATTGAAAAGACACCACCACCAATCTCGGCAACTAAGATAGTGCCTACTACAAGCATCGAGGCCACTGCCGAAGCAAACACATCGGCCCAAGCTGCAGCTGCCACCGAAGCTGCCAACCAAGAGGCTACCTTATCTGGGATTGATAAATTTATATTGGGTATGCCTACAGAAGAAACATCTATGGTCGCAGAACAGGTTATGGCTCCAGTGCCTGACAAAGGGAAAGGAATTGCCGAAGTTGCTTTGGAAGAAAAAGGTTTCGATCTTCGGAACCTGGTCAGGCTAGAACTATCTGAGGTCGAGAAGAAGGAGCTACAGGAATATGGTATTTCCTGTGGCTACCAGCTAGGAGCTTTGCTATTTGGTGGACTCGATGAAGAGGCCTTGGGGTGTGTTCGTGACCATACTGGGGCGAAGGTAATCGGCACTCTATCAAAGAGTATCGGTTTTCCGAAGCTTGAAGCTGATATTAGCAGCTACCAACGACAACATATCGTCGGTAGTTTGTTTTATTCCAACTTTAAGGTAAAATTGTTATAATAAAGCAAAAAAATTTATTATTTGTTTTATTTTTACGACGAAGTTTTATTGATGAAGTTCTATTTTCTACAGAGTATGCTGATGAGCAAAGCGCTGCAAATGCAACAGGACCTCGAGGATAAAAAGAATGAAATTATAATCGAGGGTCTACAGAGCAAAATCAAAGAATACGAAGCTTCTCTTGAAAAGAAAGATTTCCTACTCCAAGCAATGGAAGGTTCCCTTGCACAAGCGCAAGCCGAAAATGTTAGATTAAACAGGGAACTCCTGCAAAAATCAGAGAGCTGAGAGCACCTAGAGGGGGGTGACTAGGTGATCCTGTGAGACTTGAAACTTAAGCCACAAAAACTTGGTTAAGAGTTAGTACAATAATGCCAAGTGGCTAGAGAGGAGTCTCAACAAAACACAATAACCACAAAGATATCAATCACAGAGATGGCACAGTGGTTATCCCGTGGTTCGGCCAAGACCAACGCTTGCCTACTCCACGTTGTGGCGTCCCAACGGACGAGGGTTGCAATCAACCCCTCTCAAGCGGTCCAAAGACCCACTTGAATACCACGGTGTTTTGCTTTGCTTTTCTTAATCCCGTTCGCGAGGAATCTCCACAACTTGGAGCCTCTCGCCCTTACACTTGAAGTTCATGAAGAAGCACGGAGTAAGGGAGGGATGAGCAACGCACACAAGACACAAAATCAGAATGTCAACACGCACACAAATCGCAACAAGAGCTCGCAACACAACCCGATGAGTTCACAACTCAACAAGAGCTCTAGATGCTATCACGAAGAACCAAATGCGTGGAATCGAAGTCTTGGTGCTTAGGAATGCATTGAGTATGCTTGATATGCTCCTCCATCCGCCTAGGGGTCCCTTTTATAGCCCCAAGGCAGCTAGGAGCCGTTGAGAACATTCCTGGAAGGCAGATCTTGCCTTCTGTCGACTGGCGCACCGGACAGTCCGGTGCACCACCGGACACTGTCCGGTGCAGATATCCTTCCTTATTTGGCGAAGCCGACCGTTGGAGTCTGAGAGCCGTTGGCGCACCGGACAATGTCCGGTGCACACCGGACAGTCCGGTGCACCAATGTGACCGTTGGCTCGGCCACGCGTCACGCGCGGAATCCTCGGCTGACCGTTGCTCCGACTGACCGTTGGCTCACCGGACAGTCCGGTGCACCACCGGACAGTCCGGTGATTTATAGTCGTACACCGCCGTCGCACTCCCGAGAGCAACAAATTCGCCAGAGTCAGTCTGGCGCACCGGACACTGTCCGGTGCACCCAGACTGAGCAGACTTTGGCTGAACAAAGCCATCTCTTCTCTAACTTGATTTTTCCTGTTTCCAGCACTTAGACACAATACATTAGTCCATAAAACAATGTACTAAGTCTAGAAACATACCTTTTGACATGATTTGCACTTTGTCCACCACTTTGCATGGATTAACACAAAAGCACTTGTGTTGGCACTCAATCACCAAAATACTTAGAAATGGCCCAAGGGCACATTTCCCTTTCAATCTCCCCCTTTTTGGTGATTTATGCCAACACAACATAAAGTGACTAGAACAAGTGCAATACCAATGCAAATGAAAACCAAACGTTGTTTTGAATCAAATTTGGCATATATGGATCACTCTTTGCCACCACTTGGTTTGTTTTTGCAAATCAAACTCAAATTCCTATCTCTAAGTCAAATTCACTTGTAGAGACATAAAGAGAGGTATTTCAAAGAAAATTGATCAAGGATTTCAAAAACTCCCCCTTTTTCCCATAATCAACACTTCTCCCAACAAGAGGCCAACTTTTGACAAAAGAGCCAAAAAAGAGTTTTGACAAACCAAAAGCTCTAATCTACTATTTTCAAAATTTCTCAAGTGGTAGCTGATCCATCTATTGCTTTGGCCTTTATTTTCTCCCCCTTTGGCATCAAGCACCAAAACGGGATCAATCTTGGCCCTTGAACCCCATTGCCTCACCAAAATCTTCAAATAAGAATACAAAGGCAATAAGAGTACATGAGATGAACTTGGAATAAGTTACCCTCTCATCGGAGTGCAGTGGAAGTCTGTCATGGTCCAAGTCCACCTTTTCCCTTTCAAACCTCCTTTGAGACTAAAACAAGCAAACTCAAGCACACGGTTAGTCTCAAAGGGTCAAGTTGTAGCACAGCTCCCCCTAAATATGTGCATCACTTGCAAAAAGGACTTGTGAGGTCCAGGGAGTGTTTGTACAACTTGAGCACCACAAGTAAGCAACAAAATGCAGAAGGAACATGATCAAAGGCATAAACACATGTGTGCTATAAATCAATCCAAGTTCCGCGAATCTAGGACATTTAGCTCACTACGCAACCTGCAAAAGGTCTTCTCATCTAAAGGCTTAGTGAAGATATCGGCTAGCTGGTTCTCGGTGCTAACATAAAACACTTCAATATCTCCCTTTTGCTGGTGGTCTCTCAAAAAGTGATGTCGGATGTCAATGTGCTTTGTGCGGCTGTGTTCAACAGGATTTTCCGCTATTCGGATAGCACTCTCATTATCACATAGGAGTGGGACTTTGCTCAGATTGTAGCCAAAGTCCCGGAGGGTTTGCCTCATCCAAAGTAGTTGCGCGCAACACTGTCCTGCGGCAACATACTCGGCCTCAGCGGTGGATAGGGCAACGGAAGTTTGTTTCTTAGAGTTCCATGACACCAGGGACCTTCCTAAGAATTGGCACGTCCCCGATGTACTCTTCCTATCGACCTTACATCCAGCATAGTCGGAATCTGAATATCCAATCAAGTCAAAGTTAGACCCCTTTGGATACCAGATCCCGAAGCAAGGCGTAGCGACTAATTATCTAAGAATTCGCTTCACGGCCACTAAGTGACACTCCCTCGGATCGGATTGAAATCTAGCACACATGCATACGCTAAGCATAATATCCGGTCTACTAGCACACAAATAAAGTAAAGACCCTATCGTAGACCGGTATGCCTTTTGATCAACGGACTTACCTCCTTTGTTGAGGTCGGTGTGTCCGTCGGTTCCCATCGGTGTCTTTGCGGGCTTGGCGTCCTTCATCCCAAACCGCTTTAGCAAGTCTTGTGTGTACTTCGTTTGGGAGATGAAGGTGCCATCTTTGAGTTGCTTCACTTGGAACCCAAGGAAGTAGTTCAACTCACCCATCATCGACATCTCGAATTTCTGCGTCATCACCCTGCTAAACTCTTCACAAGACTTTTGGTTAGTAGAACCAAATATTATGTCATCGACATAAATTTGGCACACAAAAAGATCACCATCGCAAGTCTTAGTAAAAAGAGTTGGATCGGCTTTCCCAACCTTGAAAGCATTAGCAATTAGAAAGTCTCTAAGGCATTCATACCATGCTCTTGGGGCTTGCTTAAGTCCATAGAGCGCCTTAGAGAGCTTACACACATGGTCGGGGTACCGTTCATCCTCGAAGCCAGGGGGTTGCTCCACGTACACCTCCTCCTTGATCGGCCCGTTGAGGAAAGCGCTCTTCACATCCATTTGGTACAACCTGAAAGAATGGTGAGCGGCATATGCTAGCAAAATACGAATTGATTCTAGCCTAGCCATAGGAGCGAAAGTCTCCTCAAAGTCCAAACCTGCGACTTGGGCATAACCTTTTGCCACAAGTCGAGCCTTGTTCCTTGTCACCACCCCGTGCTCGTCCTGTTTGTTGCGGAACACCCACTTGGTTCCCACAACATTTTGCTTGGGACGAGGCACCAGTGTCCAAACTTCATTACGCTTGAAGTTGTTGAGCTCTTCCTGCATGGCCAATACCTAGTCCGGATCTAGCAAGGCCTCTTCTACCCTGAAAGGCTCAATAGAAGAGACAAAAGAGTAATGCTCACAAAAATTCACCAATCTAGAGCGAGTAGTTACTCCCTTGCTAATATCACCCAAAATTTGGTCAACGGGATGATTCCTTTGAATCGTCGCTCGAACTTGGGTTGGAGGTGCCTGAGGTGCTTCTTCCTCTTCAACTTGAACATCCTGTGCTCCCCCTTGATCACGCGCCTCCACTTGAGGTACCTATTCGTCATCTTGGGTTGGGGGATGCACCATTGTTGAGGAAGAAGGTTGATCTTGCTCCAATTGTTCCTGTGGTCGCACATCGCCAATCGCCATGGTGCGTATTGCGGCCGTTGGAACGTCTTCTTCATCTACATCATCAAGATCAACAACTTGCTCTCTTGGAGAGCCATTAGTCTCATCAAATACAACGTCGCTAGAGACTTCAACCAAACCCGATGATTTGTTGAAGACCCTATACGCCTTTGTATTTGAATCATAACCTAATAAAAACCCTTCTACAGCTTTGGGAGCAAATTTAGAAGTTCTACCTTTCTTCACAAGAATATAACACTTGCTCCCAAAAACTCGAAAATACGAAACATTGGGTTTGTTACCAGTTAGCAGCTCATACGAAGTTTTCTTGAGGAGGCGGTGAAGGTAGACCCAGTTGATGGCGTGGCAAGCCGTGTTCACGGCTTCCGACCAAAAACGCTCGGGGGTCTTGAACTCTCCAAGCATAGTCCTCGCCATATCGATGAGCGTCCTGTTCTTCCTCTCTACCACACCATTTTGTTGTGGTGTGTAGGGAGCGGAGAACTCGTGCTTGATTCCCTCCTCATCAAGATACTCCTCCACTTGAAGATTCTTGAATTCGGACCCGTTGTCGCTTCTTATCTTCTTCACCTTGAGCTCAAACTCATTTTGAGCTCTCCTGAGGAAGCGCTTGAGGGTCCCTTGGGTTCCAGATTTATCCTGCAAAAAGAATACCCAAGTGAAGCGGGAAAAATCATCAACTATAACAAGACCATACTTACTTCCTCCTATACTTAGATAGGCGACGGGTTCGAAGAGGTCCATATGAAGCATCTCCGAAGGTCTTGATGTGGTCATCGCATTTTTGGTGTGATGAGAGCTTCCCACCTGTTTCCCTGCTTGACACGCTGCACAAGGTCTATCTTTTTCGAAATAAACATTAGTTAGACCTATCACGTGTTCTCCCTTTAGAAGCTTGTGGAGGTTCTTCATCCCCACATGTGCTAAGCGGCGGTGCCACAGCCAGCCCATGCAAGTCTTAGCAATTAAGCATGCATCTAGACCGGCCTCTTCTTTTGCAAAATCAACCAAATAAAGTTTGTCGTCTAGTACACCCTTAAAAGCTAGTGAACCATCACACCTTCTAAAGACAGACACATCTACATTTGTGAATAGACAATTATATCCCATATTGCATAATTGACTAACAGATAACAAATTATATCCAAGCGACTCAACTAAAAACACATTAGAAATAGAGTGCTCGGATGAGATAGCAATTTTACCTAACCCTTTTACCTTGCCTTGGTTTCCATCACCGAATATTATTGAATCTTGGGGATCCTTGTTCTTGACGTAGGAAGAGAACATCCTCTTTTCCCCCGTCATGTGGTTTGTGCATCCGCTGTCGATAATCCAGCTTGTACCCCCGGATGCATAAACCTGCAAGGCAAATTTAGGCTTGGGCCTTAGGTACCCAACTCTTGTTGGGTCCTACAAGGTTAGTCACAATTGTCTTAGGGACCCAAATGCAAGTCTTGTCTCTCTTGCATTTGGCCCCTAACTTCCTAGCAATCACCTTCTTATTTTTTCTACAAATGGCAAATGAAGCATTGCAAGCATGATATATTGTAGAAGGTTCATTAACTTTCCTAGGAATATTAACAACATTTCTCCTAGGCATATTATGAACAACATTTCTCCTAACAACATTTCTATCATGCATAACATGGGAACTAGAAGCAGTCATAGCATGAAAATCAAAAGCATCATAACTTCTAAAGGCATTCTTAGAATGTCTCCTATCCTGATACATGAAGGCATGGTTCTTTTGCACACTACTAGCCATAGGGGCCTTCCCTTTCTCCTTGGCGGAGATGGGAGCCTTATGGCTTGTTAAGTTCTTGGCTTCCCTCTTGAAGCCAAGTCCATCCTTAATTGAGGGGTGTCTACCAATCGTGTAGGCATCCCTTGCAAATTTTAATTTATCAAATTCAGTTTTGCTAGTCTTAAGTTGGGCATTAAGACTAGCTACTTCATCATTTAATTTAGAAATGCAATCTAGGTGTTCACTACAAGCATCAACATTAAAATCTTTACACCTAGTGCAAATTACAACATGTTCTACACAAGATGTTAATTTACTAGATTTTTCTAACTTAGCATTTAAATCATCATTCACACCTTTTAAAGTAGAAATGGTTTCATGACAAGTAGATAGTTCATAAGAAAGCATTTCATTTCTTTTAACTTCTAAAGCATGAGATTTTTGTGCCTCTACAAATTTATCATGTTCTTCATACAACAAATCCTCTTGCTTTTCTAGCAACCTATTCTTGTCATTCAAGGCATCAATTAACTCATTAATTTTGCCAATTTTAATTCTATCTAAACCTTTAAATAAACTAGAATAGTCTATTTCATCGTCATCACTAGAATCGTCATCACTTGAAGAAGCATAAGTGGTATCCCGAGTACATACCTTCTTCTCCTTCGCCATGAGGCATGTGTGATGTTCGTTGGGGAAGAGGGATGACTTGTTGAAGGCGGTGGCGGCTAGTCCTTCATTGTCGGAGTCGGAAGAGGAGCAATCTGAATCCCACTCCTTTCCGATATGTGCCTCGCCCTTGGCCTTCTTGTAGTTCTTCTTCTTTTCCCGTTTGTTCCCTTTTTCCTGGTCACTTTCATTATCGGGACAGTTAGCAATAAAATGACCAATCTTACCACATTTGAAGCATGAGCGCTTCCCCTTTGTCTTGGTCTTGCTTGGCTGTCCCTTGCGACCCTTTAGCGACGTCTTGAAGCGCTTGATGATGAGGGCCATCTCTTCATCATTGAGCCCGGCCGCCTCAACTTGTGCCACCTTGCTAGGTAGCGCCTCCTTGCTCCTCGTTGCCTTGAGAGCAATGGGTTGAAGCTCATGGATTGGACTGTTCAATGCATCGTCCACGTACCTCGCCTCCTTGATCATCATTCGCCCGCTTACGAACTTTCCAAGGACTTCTTCGGGCGACATCTTGGTGTACCTAGGATTTTCACGAATATTGTTCACCAAATGTGGATCAAGTACAGTGAAGGACCTTAGCATTAGGCGGACGACGTCGTGGTCCGTCCATCGCGTGCTTCTGTAGCTCCTTATTTTGTTGATAAGGGTCTTGAGCCGGTTGTATGTTTGGGTTGGCTCCTCGCCCCTTATCATCGCGAATCGTCCAAGCTCGCCCTCCACCAACTCCATCTTGGTGAGCAAGGTGACGTCGTTCCCCTCATGAGAGATCTTGAGGGTGTCCCAGATCTGCTTGGCATTGTCCAAGCCGCTCACTTTATGGTACTCGTCCCTGCACAAGGAGGCTAACAACACAGTAGTAGCTTGTGCATTTTTATGAATCTATTCATTAATAAATATAGGACTATCCGAGCTATCAAACTTCATTCCATTCTCAACAATCTCCCATATGCTTGGATGGAGAGAAAACAAGTGACTACGCATTTTGTGGCTCCAAAATCCGTAGTCCTCCCCATCAAAGTGTGGAGGCTTGCCGAGAGGAATGGAAAGTAAATGTGAATTTGAGCTAAGCGGAATACGCGAATAATCGAAAGAAAAGTTTGAGTTAACCGTCTTTCATTTCTCGTAGTCATAGTCGTCCTTTTGGGAAGAAGTAGATTCGTCGCTGTCGTCGTAGTAGACGATCTCCTTGATGCGCCTTGTCTTCTTCTTCTTCCCATATTTCCGTTTATGGCCCGAGCCTGAGTCGGTAGGCTTGTCATCCTTTGGCTCGTTGACAAAGGACTCCTCCTTATCGTTGATCACGATTCCCTTCCCCTTAGGATCCATCTCTTCGGGCGATTAGTCCCTTCGTGAAGAGAACGGCTCTGATACCAATTGAGAGCACCTAGAGGGGGGGTGAATAGGTGATCCTGTGAGACTTGAAACTTAAGCCACAAAAACTTGGTTAAGAGTTATTACAATAATGCCAAGTGGCTAGAGAGGAGTCTCAACAAAACACAATAACCACAAAGATATCAATCACAGAGATGGCACGGTGGTTATCCCGTGGTTCGGCCAAGACCAACGCTTGCCTACTCCACGTTGTGGCATCCGAACGGACGAGGGTTGCAATCAACCCCTCTCAAGCGGTCCAAAGACCCACTTGAATACCATGGTGTTTTGCTTTGCTTTTCTTAATCCCGTTCGCGAGGAATCTCCACAACTTGGAGCCTCTCGCCCTTACACTTGAAGTTCACGAAGAAGCACGGAGTAAGGGAGGGATGAGCAACGCACACAAGACACAAAATCAGAATGTCAACACGCACACAAATCGCAACAAGAGCTCGCAACACAACCCGACGAGTTCACAACTCAACAAGAGCTCTAGATGCTATCACAAAGAACCAAATGCGTGGAATCGAAGTCTTGGTGCTTAGGAATGCTTTGAGTATGCTTGATATGCTCCTCCATCCGCCTAGGGGTCCCTTTTATAGCCCCAAGGCAGCTAGGAGCCGTTGAGAACATTCCTGGAAGGCAGATCTTGCCTTCTGTCGACTGGCGCACCGGACAGTCCGGTGCACCACCGGACACTGTCCGGTGCAGATATCCTTCCTTATTTGGCGAAGCCGACCGTTGGAGTCTGAGAGCCGTTGGCGCACCGGACACTGTCCGGTGCCCACCGGACAGTCTGGTGCACCAATGTGACTGTTGGCTCGGCCACGTGTCACGCGCGGAATCCTCGGCCGACCGTTGCTCCGACTGACCGTTGGCTCACCGGACAGTCCGGTGCACCACCGGACATACCGGTGAATTTTAGCCGTACGCCGTTAATCAACTCCCGAGAGCGGCGAGTTCGCCTGTGAACGGCTCACCGGATAGTCCGGTGCACCACCGGACAGTCCGGTGATTTATAGCCGTACACCGCCGTCGCACTCTCGAGAGCAGCAAGTTCGCCAGAGTCAGTCTGGCGCACCGGACACTGTCCGGTGCACCCAGACTGAGCAGACTTTGGCTGAACAAAGCCATCTCTTCTCTAACCTGATTTTTCCTGTTTCTAGCACTTAGACACAATACATTAGTCCATAAAACAATGTACTAAGTCTAGAAACATACCTTTTGACATGATTTGCACTTTGTCCACCACTTTGCTTGGATTAACACAAAAGCACTTGTGTTGGCACTCAATCACCAAAATACTTAGAAATGGCCCAAGGGCACATTTCCCTTTCAAGAGCTTCGAACAGGAGAGAAAAGACTTGCAGGTGAAGTACGAAGCCAAAGCTACCGAGAATACGAAGCTAAAACAATCTTTGAAGGATCTTCGTGACATATGTCTGAATTTCGACAGCCGCTGCGTACAACGATTAAAAAATGTTTTCAACTCAGTCGAAGCCAGTTCTAAAAAGTTTACTCCTTCGGCCGAAAACATATCAAGCACCTTTGAACATATTGAAGGTGAAGTTGAGGCGCTTGACGAAGTAATAGCGGGACATGGTGACTTCTGCGCCCAGCTAGCTTCTCGCGGCACGACTGCATCATTTTTGAAAGCTGTCTATACGCACGCGAAGATAGTGAATAGGCCTACCTTCAACCTATCTTCGGCAGATTTAATTGATATTCCTAGTGAAGCTCGAAGCATAGGAAGTAGATTTATAACACAAATTTGGGCGAAGGGTGGTCGGGAGCTGGCTGGTGATGAGGCCCGAAGCTTACTTAAGCCGGTACGAAAATTATACCTGTTGCTTACCTTTTTTTCATGATTACCTTTTACCTTATAAAATTTTGTTGTGTGTAGGATGATGATGCCGAAGATTAGTAATCCGAAGCAGATTCCGAAGGCCACTGAAGCTGATCTTTAGACTTGCCTGCATAGATCTTTTAGAGGCATTTGTATTATCTCTGTAAAAGACATTGTAATCCGAGAATTGAACATTACTGTGTATATTTGTCCATACCTTGCAATATATTTTTACCTTTTCTTCCAAGTGCGAATTGCTTTGTTGTGGACGAAACTTATATCTTTTGAGCCAAAGGCGAAAAACACCTTCCCTTCTTTTCATACACAACGAAGCATATCTTGCTTCTTCATGCTCATCGAATCATTGTTATCAAAGCTTAAGTATCTACTTGTGCTTTATGTTATGATGATGATGATCCTACGAATGTCTATATGAATATGTATGAATGCAATGAATGATGTAATGTAATGTGCAGATGAATGTCCAAACACACACACGAAGCCACACCCAGACTCTGCATCCCTTTAGGAACGACTTTTGAGTCTTAAGCTCTGCATCCCCTTAGGAACGACTTTTGAGCTTCTTCGCCTTCTATTTTGGTGGTATAAGTTCTGCATCCCCTCAGGAACGACTTTTGAACTTCTTCGCCTTCTATTTCGACGGTATTTGGCTCTGCATTCCCTTTGGAACGACTTTTGAGCAGAAAACTTACACTACGCTCCCTTAGGAACGACTTTTGGTAGCTTCATCATGCTTTGCATCCCCTTGGGGACGACTTTTGAGCTTCTCCCTATTTTTCCTTTTTGCACTCGATGATGCATGCTTAGATTTTATATATTACATCTTTGGGGGATTTGGCCCTCATGGGGCTAAATAAGAATGAAAAACTATAGGCTATGGCCCCATTAAAAACCTTTCTCCCCTCTTGAAAGGAAAAGGGTGCTATAGAAAAAATGAAAAAAGATTACATCAAATTACACATAGTATCGCCGAAGCTCATCCGCATTCCAAGATCTAGGTATGTCGTTGCTGTCCATATCCTTCAATCTATAAGAACCGGGTCTTGATGAAGATATTACTAGGAAAGGACCTTCCCACTTCAGTTGCAACTTGCCCACTGTGTCTGGGTTAGCGACTCCCGAAGCACCAGATGCCCTGGCTTGATATTTTTCAATCGAACTTTTCTGTCTCGCCACCTTATTGTTTTGGCCTGATATTTATTGATGTGCTCTATGGCCTGAAGTCTAGTCCCTTCTATAGTGTCTTTTGTTACTTGATAATCAGCTCCGTCCTCAGCTGAAGCTATTGTTCTTATTGACCTTGTCTTTGCTTCTTCTGGAGTTATTGCTTCATCACCAAGTAGGAGCTTGAAGGGTGTAAATCATGTTGACCTTGACGCAGTTGTGTTGTGGATCCACACCACTTTAGTCAGCTTGTCTGGCCACTTTCCTCTGGGCTGATTGAATATTAGCTTCATTATTCCTGTCATTATAATGTCATTCGCTCTTTCTACCAGCCCATTTGATTCTGGATGCCTAACAGATGCAAAGTTAATCTTCGTACCAATTTGGTTGCAAAAATCCTTGAATGCTTTAGCCTCAAATTGAGTGCCATTGTCCACGGTTATTGCCTTTGGGACGCCGAAGCGACAAACAATATTTTGCCAGAAGAATTATTGGACGGTAGCCGAAGTTATTGTAGCCAAGGGCTTCGCCTCAATCCACTTGGAAAAATATTCCACTACCACTACAACATACTTCAAGTTGCCTTGTGCTGGTGGGAGTGGACCCAACAAATCTAGGCCCCATCTTTGCAATGGCCAGGTTGGCTGTATTAGCTGAGTCAACGACGAAGGTTATTTCTGATCTCTTGCACATTTTTGACAGTTTTTGCACTTTTGAACCAGATCCGCTACATCCGAAGCTGCCTTCAGCCAATAAAATCCTTGTCTGAAAACCTTTCCCAGCAAAGGCCTAGACCTAATGTGAGATCCACACAAACCTGCATGTATCTCTTTCATTAACTCTATGCCTTCGGTTCTGGATAAACACTTGAGAAGTGGGGAACAAACTCCAAGTTTGTATAGCTCCCCTTCTATTATGACGTATGGTCTTGTCCTAGCTTCCATCCTTTTATTATAGACTTCGTCATCTGAAAGACAGTTGCCTTGGAGGAAGGATATAATTTCAGTCCTCCAATCTTTACTATGTACAGGTGATATTGTAAGGACCGCTCTCTCCATAAGTTCAACCGAATGTGCTTTTATAGTATCAAAGAATACTTCTGTAGCTAGGGGAAGCCCCCGTGCTGCTAACTTGGCCAATAGGTCTGCATGCTCATTTTCCCCTCTTGGAATATTTTTTACAGAAAAACCTTCGAAAAAAAGCCTCTAGCCTTCGGACTGCATCCAAATATTTTTCAAGCTTCGGGTCCCTTGCTTTGCTGCTTTTATCCACATGGCCAGAGATGACTTGGTAGTCAGTTTTAAGAATCGCCCTTCTTATGCCCATTGCCTTTAGCTTCCGAAGCCCCAACAGAAGGGCTTCGTATTCAGCAATGTTATTTGTACAACTAAAGTCCAGTCTTGCTGCATAGCATGTTCTGACTTTAGAGGGCACTACTAGGACAGTAGCGGCTCCTGCACCGAAGGTTCCCCAAGAACCATCACAGAAAACTGTCCAAGCTTCGGCATCCTTTGTTACTTCTTCCTGAGCCCCTGGCGTCCAATCAGCGATGAAATCTGCTAACGCCTGGGACTGAATTGAGGACCTATGCACATAGTCAATAGTGAATTCATTGAGCTCCGCAGCCCATTTTCCAATCCTTCCAGTAGCTTCTCTATTCCTCATTATGTCCTTCAAAGGCTGTGATGAAGGAACAATTATATGATATGCTTGGAAATAATGTCGAAGCTTCCTGGAGGCCATTAACACAGCATACAACACCTTCTCCAATTATGTATAGTTTTTCTTTGATAAGCTTAGAACTTCGGAGACAAAATATACTGGGGCTTGCCTTTTGACTTGGCCATCTTACTTCTCCTATACAAGCGCTGCACTGACTGCAGAATGAGAAGCTGCTACATACAAGAGTAATGGAGCCACTGGCAAAGGTGGAGTTAGAGTTGTTAGATCTATCAAATACTACTTTAATTCTTCAAAAGCCTTTTGCTGAGCCGGACCCCACTGAAAAACTTTGGCTAACTTTAAAATTTCAAAGAATGGCAGGTTCCTCTCTGCTGATCTTGATATGAATCTATTCAATGATGCCAGCCTTCCTGCCAATCGTTGAGCCCCCTTTTTTGAATTTGGCGGCTCCATCCGAAGGATAGCTTCGATTTTATTTGGATTGGCTTTGATTCCCTTTGTCGATACTAGACAACCAAGGAACTTGCCCTTCTTTACTCCAAAAACACACTTTTTTGGATTTAATTTCAGACCAGCTTGCCTGAAATTGGCAAATGTCTCCTGCAAGTTAGCAATGTGATTCTCTTGCTTCATGCTCTTCACTATGATGTCATCAACATAAGTCAGCACATTCTTGCCTATTTGAGAATGAAGGACCTTGGCTGTCATTCTGCTGAAGCTTCCTCCAGCATTCTTGAGCCCCTCAGGCATCCGAAGGTAGCAATAAGTGCCACTGGGAGTTATGAAGCTAGTCTTTGGCTCATCTTCTTTCTTCATCCATATCTGATGATATCCTGAGTAACAGTCTAATAGACTCATGAGCTCCGAAGAAGTTGCTGCATCCACAAGGGAGTCTATTCTTGGCAATGGGAACTCGTCCTTTAGACATGCTTTGTTGAGGTCTGTGAAATCAATACACATTCTCCATTTGCCATTAGCCTTCTTCACCATAATAGTGTTGGCTAGCCATTCTGGATATTTTACTTCTCTGATAACTCTAGCACTGAGAAGTCTTTTTACTTCATTCCGAGCACCCTCAGCCTTATCCTCAGACATCTTCCGAAGCCTCTGCTTCCTTGGCCTGAAAGATGGATCTACATTAAGTGAATGTTCAATAACATCTCTGTTGACACCACAAAGATCATTGGCTGTCCAAGCAAAAACATCTTTGTTGTTGAACAAAAACCTTATCAGTGTTTTTTCTTGCTCATCAGATAGCTGAGATCCCAGCAGTACCCTTTGATCTGCTATATCTTCACATAGAAGCATAGGCTTCGGCTGATCTGCCGAAACAGCCTTCTCTCTTTTGTGCTTATATTGTTGACAAGCTTCGGCTCCATCTATGTTGTGGATTGCCTTTGAATCTGTCCAACTCCCTTTGACCCTTCTGGCAGCTTCTTGACTTCCATGAATAGCAATGGGCCCTTGTGATAGAAGACGCGGCCCGATCTTCTGTGAGATACGATAACTTGATTAAGTGGAGATCTCGACGTTGATGATCCAAGGCTCCAAGCAAACGGTTCCTCGCAATCACTACACCACGGCTCCGTTGGTTATCACCCGTGACACACGAATGACCTCGCCATGAAGGCTTATCCCTGCAAGCGCAATCAAGAACACAAGCAAGAACAGGAAAGAAACACAACCAAAATTGTATTGATTACGGGATGGGGTCTCACAAACCGATGACGGCGACACTGTACGATGACAGAATTGATCTAAGCAAAACCCCCAAACCTAATGTGGTGGCGGCTGCTGAATAAATAGAGTATTAGGGCGTGCATGACCCCTAGACTCGCCCCTAATGGGCTCCGACGCGATACACGGCCCAACAGACGGTGTCGCAGCACCAAAATAGAATCTGAACGCTGAATTGTTTCGACAATTCCTATTGACTCCAGATGAATTTTAGGGTGGAACTATTTGGGTTGGTTAGATAATCTCTTTATCTTTCCAACCACATCAAGTCTGTCACAATCGGAGTCTGGATGCATCTTGGGCGTCCATTTTAGTGTAGACTGGTCCTGGAACCCGAGATGGAGTCGCAGCCGAGTCAGACTTGATCTCCTTCCTATTGTGGGCGTCCTTGCTGCTCCTCCTCAACACCTAGGCCTTTCCAAAGTCCTTGCTGGTCCTCTCCAAGGTTCCTAATCATCAAAACATCCATGGCCCCAAGCGTAAGCTCTAAAACACAATTAACTAGGGTAGAACGTACCTGGAGATTTAGCTGTCGTGCATGTGATCGTGTTATCGATCCATTCATTGTATGTATAGAAGTGATGTCCTCATCATCCTCCTCCTCTTGAATTGGAGTCGACCTCGACTCGATCTCATCTTCGTCACCCATATATGGCTTCAAATCTGAAATGTTAAAGGTGGGACTAACCCCAAAATCTGGCGGCAACTCAAGTGTATATGCATTATCATTAATTTTTGCAAGAACTTTATAAGGACCTGCAGCTCGTGGCATAAGTTTAGACTTTCTCAAATCAGGAAACCTATCCTTTCTCAAATGAACCCACACCAAGTCACCAGGTTCCAATTTCATTTCCTTCCTACCTTTATTAGTGGCAATACGATACTTTTCATTCATCTTTTCAATTTGCAACTTAGTTGTTTCATGTAACTTAAGAATGAATTCAGAACGTTGCGTAGCATCCAAGTTTACTATTTCAGAAGTTGGTAAAGGTAGCAAATCAATTGGAGCACAAGGATTAAAACCATATACTACCATAAATGGACTAAGCTTGGTTGTGGAATGAATTGATCTGTTATAAGCAAACTCAATATGTGGCAAACATTCCTCCCACAACCTCAAATTATCCTTCAAAATAGCCCGCAACATGGTAGATAAAGTGCGATTAACAACCTCTGTTTGCCCGTCAGTTTGGGGATGACAAGTAGTAGAAAACAACAACTTTGTTCCTAATTTAAACCACAAGGTTCTCCAAAAATAACTTAAAAACTTAGCATCCCTATCAGAAACAATAGTATTTGGCACACCATGCAAACACACAATCTCAGTGAAGAACAAATCAGCAACATGTGACGCATTATCAGTTTTGTGACAGGGTATAAAATGTGCCATCTTTGAAAAACGATCGACAACAACAAAAACACTATCACTCCCCCTCTTTGTTCTAGGCAATCCCAAAACAAAATCCATAGAAATATCCTCCCAAGGTGCACGAGGAACAGGAAGAGGCAAATAAAGACCATGGGGGTTAAGTCGGGACTTAGCTTTGTTGCACGTGGTGCAACGAGAGATGTAGCGCTCAACATCACGTCGCATCCAAGGCCCATAGAAATGAGTAAACAACACATCCTCGGTCTTCTTAACACCAAAATGTCCCATCAAGCCACCTACATGTGCTTCCTGCAAGAGTAGAAGACGAACGGAGCTAGCTAGAACACACAACTTGTTAGCACGGTAGAGAAGGCCTTCACGCAGCATAAATTTTTGCCACGTTCTTCCCTCTCTGCAATTTTCAAAAGCTTCTTTGAAGTCCAAATCAGTAGCATATAATTCCTTTATAGTCTCCAAACCAAAGATTTTATGATTAAGTTGGGACAGCATAGTATAACGTCTAGATAAAGCATCAGCAATCACATTATCCTTTCCTTTTTTATGCTTAATAATGTAAGGAAATGATTCTATGAATTCAATCCATTTAGCATGTCGTTTGTTTAGATTAGATTGTCCCTTAAGATACTTCAAAGATTCATGATCTGAATGTATGACAAATTCTTTAGACCATAGATAATGTTGCCAAGTTTGTAAAACTCGTACTAAAGCATATAATTCTTTGTCATATGTAGAATAATTCAGAGTTGGACCATGCAATTTTTCACTAAAGAAAGCAACAGGTTTACCTCCTTGAATGAGCACTCCTCCAATCCCAATGTCGCTCGCATCACACTCGAGCTCGAATGTCTTGTCAAAATTAGGAAGTTGCAGTAGTGGTGCTTGTGTGAGCTTCGACTTGAGGGCATCAAATGCTTGTTGTTGTGATGGTCCCCAACAAAACAGCTCTCCATTCTTTGTCAACTCATGGAGAGGTGCTGCAATGGTGCTGAAATCCCGCATAAATCACCTATAGAATCCTGCAAGACCAAGAAAACTTCGAACCTGCATGACCGTGGTTGGAAGTGGCCAGCTCGTGATGGCAACAATTTTTGCCTCATCCATCTCAATGCCCTGCGATGTCACAACATATCCAAGAAAAGACACACGATCAATGCTGAAGGTGCACTTCTCAAGGTTACCAAATAAACGTGCATCACACAAAACATCAAAAACTACACATAAATGTTCAATATGATCATCATGAGACTTACTATAGATAAGAATATCATCAAAATATACCACCACAAATTTACCAATGAAAGCACGTAAAACCTCGTTCATCAATCTCATGAAAGTGTTAGGTGCATTAGTTAACCCAAAAGGCATGACTAACCACTCATAAAGACTGAACTTAGTTTTAAATGCAGTTTTCCATTCATCACCTAAAGACATATGAATCTGGTGGTATCCACTATGCAAGTCAATTTTAGAGAAAACAATAGAACCACTTAATTCATCAAGCATGTCATCCAATCTAGGAATAGGATATCTATACCAAATTGTGATGTTATTAATGGCTCTACAATCAACACACATGCGCCAAGTGCCATCTTTCTTAGGAACCAAAAGAACAAGAATTGAACAAGGACTAAGGCTCTCACGAATGTACCCGCTGTCTACAAGGTCCTGGACCTGGCGCTGAATCTCCTTAGTCTCCTCGGGGTTGGTCCTGTAGGCAGCATGGTTGGGCAAGCTCGCCCTGGAATTAAATCAATCTTGTGCTCAATGCCTCGCACAGGTGGTAATCCAGAGGGTATCTCAGAGGGAAACACATCCATATACTCTTGCAAAAGGTTAGTAATAGCCGGTGGCAAAGCAATAGACGTATCATCAATGGAATAGAAAGCATTTTTGCACACTAAGGCATAGCAAAGTCCAACAGAGGCATGTAACTCATCAAGATCAGATTTAGTGGCTAGCAAAGTAGGAGTTTTTAACTTAATAGGTTGCTGATTTTCAGAGTTCAAAACACCTTTTTGCTTAGCATTAGTCTTTTTCTCATGTTCAAAGTGGACAATTTTAGTGAGAGTCATAGGAAGCAACACAATTTTCTTTCCCTTATGCATGAAAGTATATTTATTAGATCTACCATGGTGAATAGCATCAGTATCAAACTCCCAAGGACGTCCCAGTAAAAGAGAGCAAGCATCCATACTCACCACATCGAAATCAGAGAAGTCATGGTAAGAGCCAATAGAAAAAATGCACCCTTGCTGTTTTTGTTACTTTAAACTTACCGTTGTTGTTAAACCATTGAATGTGATAAGGGTGGGGATGCTCTTGTGTGGTCAAGCCAAGCTTCTTGACCACCTCAACATTCACCAAGTTGTTGCAGCTACCACCGTCAATGATGGTATGTACACGGCAGTCCTTGACGATGAGGAACATGTTGAAGAGGTTGTGGTGCTGTCTGTTGTCATCGTCACTAGCCGTGGCACTCAAAGCTCGTTGCACAATCAAGGCCTTATAGGTCTCGGTCGTTGTTGTACCAAGAACCTCTTCATCACCATCATAAGTCTCTGCAATGTTAGCTCCAATAGTATCTTCATCTTCAACATCAGAAGCACTAACATACCCACCATCACCAGTAGCAATGTATGCTCATTTGCTGGGGCAATCTCGCTGAATATGGCCAAGTCCCTGGCAGCGGTGGCACTTGATGTCGGAGGAGCGGCCTGTGGAAGAGGTGGTCGTAGTAGGTTTTGCTGCAACACCCGAAGGCACCAAGGACTTGCTGTTGTTGTGTCCTTGTGATGCCGAAGGTGCGGTGATGTGGACGTCCGTACGCCCGAAGAGGATGATGCCGGTGGCTGGCGTGGCGCGAAAGTGCTGCTCCTCCGCTGTTGACGACCCTACAATTCTTTTTCTGTCAACATAGAAAGATGGAACAAGCATTGTATAGAATGATATTCTTTATAATCAACAATATCCTGAATCTCCCGCCTCAAGCTCCCATAAAACCTAACCATTTGATCCTCCGGATCCTCAACTACCCCACATTGTAGCATACCTTTCTAAAGCTCTTGGTAGTATTCCTGTACCGACATGTCTCCCTGATCTAAGAGTTGCAATTTTTTTCGAAGATCACGTCTATAAGAAGGGGGAACAAAGTGAGCTCGCATCTCCTCTTTTAACGCATTCCATGTTTGTGGTGCAACACGTGTGTTAACAAGTTCAATCCACCAAATGATAGCAAAATCTCTAAATTCACTAGTGGCTTGTCTAACCCTATGTTGCTCAGGAACAAGATGGGAATTAAATTTTTGTTCTACCGTCATCTCCCAGTCTAAGTAAGCTTCAGCATCATAAGAACCCATGAACAGTGGAATAGAGAACTTAATCTTAGCAAATGGATCATGGTCTGGTTTAGGATTATGATGACGACGTCTACCATTACCTCCCATACCTTGTCGATTACGTGCAAGGCGTTGTCGCAGCGGTGCATAAACATCGTCGTCATCGTCATCGTCGTCCACAGGAGAGTGAGCTAGGGCTGGAGTTGGTGGGGGGATGAGCCTCCAGTCCGTCCATGCGTGTAACAAGTTCAGCAACTCATCGATCAAGTTGCTCATAGGATGTCACCATAGAGTCCTGGTATTTTTTAAAAGCTTCAGTCATCGCGCGTATCATCTCCTTCAATTCCATCTGAGAGCCACACTCATCGTCGTTAAACTTAGGCCCTTGTCCTTGTCCATTTGATTCTTTGGTCCTATCATTGTGAAAGGGAAATGTGCCCTTGGGCCATTTCTAAGTATTTCGGTGATTGAGTGCCAACACAAGTGCTTAAGTGTTAATCTATGCCAATTGATGGACAAAGTGCAAATCAAGAGTAAAGGTATGTTTCTAAGACTCAGTATATTGTTTTGGAGACTAATGTATTGTGTCTAAGTGCTAGAAATAGGAAAAGACCAATTTGGAAAAGACTTGGCTAAGCAGCCAAGACTCTGCGCAGTCTGGGTGCACCGGACTGTCCGGTGGTGCACCGGACAGTGTCCGGTGCGCCAGGCTGGCAACTGTCAACTGGCTGCTCTCGGGAAGCGATTAACGGCGTGCGGCTATAAATCACCGGACTGTCCGGTGGTGCACCGGACTGTCCGGTGAGCCATTCACAGGCGAAGTCATCGCTCTCGGGAAGCGATTAACGGCGTACGGCTATAAATCACCGGACTGTCCGGTGGTGCACCGGACTGCCCGGTGAGCCAACGGTCGGCTGGGCCAACGGTCGGCCGCGTAATCCGCGCGCGATGCGTGGCCGAGCCAACGGTCAGAAGGGGGCACCGGACTGTCCGGTGTGCACCGGACAGTGTTTGGTGCGCCAACGGCTCTGGATCTTCAACGGTCGGCTGCGCCACAGATGGAAAGAAATCCGCACCGGACAGTGTCCGGTGGTGCACCGGACTATCCGGTGCGCCAGGCGACAGAAGGCAAAAATTGCCTTCCTGGAATGCTCTCAACGGCTCCTAGCTGCCTTGGGGCTATAAAAGGGACCCCTAGGCGCATGGAGGAGACCACCAAGTATTCTCTAAGCATTCCTAAGCACCAAGACTTCAATTCCACGCATTCGATTCTTTGTGATAACAACTAGAGCTCCATTTGAGTAGTGTACTCTTCGGGTTGTGTTGAGAGCTTGTGTTGCGACCTGTGTGCGTGTTGTTGCTCTGATTTTGTGTCTTGTGTGCGTTGCTCATCCCAACCTTACTTCCGTGATTCTTTGTGAACATCTTTGTAAGGGCGAGAGGCTCCAAGTTGTGGAGATTCCTCGCAAGCGGGATATAGTAAAGCAAAGCAAAACACCGTGGTATTCAAGTGGGTCTTTGGACCGCTTGAGAGGGGTTGATTGCAACCCTCGTCCGTTGGGACGCCACAACGTGGAGTAGGCAAGTGTTGGACTTGGCCGAACCACGGGATAAACCACTGTGCCATCTTTGTGTTGATCTTCTTGTGGTTATCGTGTCTTGCAAAAACTCCTCTCTAGCCACTTGGCTTTATTGTGCTAACTCCTAATCAAGTTTTGTGGCATTAAGTTTCAAGTTTTTACAGGATCACCTATTCACCCCCCCCCCCTCTAGGTGCTCTCAATTGGTATCGGAGTCGTTCTCTTCAAGAAAGGGACTAATCGCCCGAAGAGATGGATCCTAAGGGCAAGGGGATGGTGGTCAATGATAAGGAGAAGGAGTCCTTCATCAATGATCCAAAGGATGACAAGCCTACTGACTCGGGGTCGGGCCACAAAAGAAAAGACGGGAAGAAGAAGAAAACGAGGCGCATCAAGGAGATCATCTACTACGACGACAGCGACGAGTCCTCTTCTTCCCAAAAGGACAACGACGACAACGACTACGAGAAAAAGAAAACAGTCAATTCAAACTTTTCTTTTGATTACTCTCGTATTCCGCAAAGTACCAATGCACATTTACTCTCCATTCCACTTGGTAAACCTCCTCACCTTGATGGAGAGGACTACGGATTTTGGAGTCACAAAATGCGTAGTCACTTGTTCTCTCTCCATCCAAGCATATGGGAGATAGTAGAGAGTGGAATGAAATTTGATAGTACTGATAGTCCCATGCTCATTAATGAGCAAATTCACAAAAATGCACAAGCTACTACTGTTCTTCTAGCTTCATTGTGCAGGGACGAATACCATAAGGTGAGCGGCTTGGATAACGCCAAGCAGATTTGGGACACCCTCAAGATCTCACATGAGGGGAACGACGTCACCATGCTCACCAAGATGGAGTTGGTGGAGGGCGAACTTGGGAGATTCGCAATGATCAGGGGCGAGGAGCCAACCCAAATGTACAACCGGCTCAAGACCCTCGTCAACAAAATAAGGAGCTATGGAAGCACGCGATGGACGGACCACGACGTCGTCCGCCTAATGCTAAGGTCTTTTATCGTCCTTGATCCACATCTTGTGAACAATATTCGTGAGAATCCTAGGTACACCAAGATGACGCCCGAGGAGATACTTGGAAAGTTTGTAAGCGGGCGGATGATGATCAAGGAGGCAAGATACATTGACGATGCGTTGAACGGCCCTATCCACGAGCCTCAAACTGTTGCTCTCAAAGCAACGAGGAGCAAGGAAGTACTACCTAGCAAAGTGGCACAAGTTGAGGCGGCAGGACTCAATGAGGAAGAGATGGCCCTCATCATCAAGCGTTTCAAGACGGCGCTAAGGGGTCGCAAGGAGCATCCCAACAAGACCAAGACGAAGGGGAAGCGCTCATGCTTCAAATGTGGTAAGATTGGTCATTTTATCGCTAATTGTCCCGATAATGATAGTGACCAGGAACAAGGGAACAAGAGGGAAAAGAAAAAGGCGTACAAGAAGGCTAAGGGCGAGGCACACCTTGGCAAGGAGTGGGACTCGGATTGTTCGTCGTCCGACTCTGACAACGAAGGACTCGCCGCCACCGCCTTCAACAAGTCATCCCTCTTCCCCAACGAGCATCACACTTGCCTCATGGCAAGGGAAAAGAAGGTAAGCACTCGTAATACTAGTACTTACACTTCCTCAAGTGATGAAGAATCTAGCGATGATGAAATAAACTATTCATGTTTATTCAAGGGCTTAGATAGAACTAAGGTTGATAAGATTAATGAATTGATTGATGCTTTGAATGATAAGAATAGATTATTAGAAAAGAAAGAGGATATTTTGTATGAAGAACATGATAAGTTTGTAGAGGCTCAAAAATCCCTTGCTTTAGAAATTAAAAGGAATGAAATGCTTTCTTGTGAATTGTCTACATGCCATGACTCTATTTCTAGCTTAAATAGCATAAATGATGATTTGTATGCTAAGTTAGAAATAGCTAATAAATCAACATCTTGTGTAGAACATGTTACAATTTGCAATAGGTGTAAAGATTTCAATATTGATGCTTGTAGCGAACACCTAGCTTCAATTTTTAAATTGAATGATGAAGTGGCTAGTCTTAATGCCCAACTTAAAACTAGCAAGAGTGAATTTGACAAAATAAAATTTGCAAGGGATGCCTACACTATTGGTAGACACCCCTCAATTAAGGATGGGCTTGGCTTTAAGAGAGAAGCCAAGAACTTAACAAGTCATAAAGCTCCCATTCCCGCCAAAGAGAAAGGGAAGGCTCCTATGACTAATAGTAGTCATAAGAATCATGCTTTCATTTATGGTGATAAGAAATATTCTAGAAATGTTCATTATGATAGGAGTTATAATGCTTATGATTCAAATGCCAAGTTTGCTTCAAGTTCTTCCTATGTGCATGGTAGAGATATGCCTAGGAGAAATGTCATTCATCATATGCCTAGGAGAAATGTTGCTCATGTTCCTAGGAAAATTAATGAACCTTCTACAATTTATCATGCTTGCAATGCTTCCTTTGCAATTTGTAGAAAGGATAGAAAGGTGATTGCTAGGAAATTAGGGGCAAAATGCAAGGGAGACAAAACTTGCATTTGGGTCCCTAAGGATATTGTCACTAACCTTGTAGGACCCAACAAGAGTTGGGTACCTAAGACCCAAGCCTAAATTTGCCTTGCAGGTTTATGCATCCGGGGGATCAAGCTGGATTATCGATAGCGGATGCACAAACCACATGACGGGGGAGAAGAAGATGTTCACCTCCTACGTCAAGAACAAGGATTCCCAAGATTCAATCATATTCGGTGATGGAAACCAAGGCAAGGTGAAAGGGTTAGGAAAGATTGCTATTTCATGCGAGCACTCCATTTCTAATGTGTTTTTAGTTGAGTCGCTTGGATATAATTTGTTATCTGTAAGTCAACTTTGTAATATGGGATATAATTGTTTATTCACAAATGTAGATGTGTCTGTCTTTAGAAGAAGTGATGGTTCATTAGCTTTTAAGGGTGTACTAGACGGCAAACTTTATTTAGTTGATTTTGCAAAAGGGGAGGCCATTCTAGATGCATGCTTAATTGCTAAGACTAGCATGGGCTGGCTATGGCATCGCCGTTTAGCACATGTGGGAATGAAGAACCTTCACAAGCTTCTAAAGGGAGAACACGTGATAGGTCTAACTAATGTAACTTTCGAAAAAGATAGACCTTGTGCAGCTTGTCAAGCAGGTAAACAGGTGGGAAGCTCTCATCATACCAAAAATGTGATGACCACATCAAGACCTTTGGAGTTGCTTCATATGGACCTCTTTGGACCCGTCGCCTATCTAAGTGTAGGAGGAAGTAAGTATGGTCTTGTTATAGTTGATGATTTTTCCCGCTTCACTTGGGTATTCTTCTTGCAGGATAAATCTGAAACCCAAGGGACCCTCAAGCGCTTCCTAAGGAGAGCTCAAAATGAGTTTGAGCTCAAGGTGAAGAAGATAAGGAGCGACAACGGGTCCGAGTTCAAGAACCTTCAAGTGGAGGAGTACCTTGAGGAGGAAGGGATCAAGCACGAGTTCTCCGCTCCCTACACACCACAGCAAAATGGTGTGGTAGAGAGGAAGAACGGGACGCTCATAGACATGGCGAGGACGATGCTTGGAGATTTTAAGACCCCCGAGCGGTTTTGGTCGGAAGCCGTGAACACGGCTTGCCACGCCATCAACCGGGTATACCTTCACCGCCTCCTCAAGAAGACTTCGTATGAGCTTCTAACCGGTAACAAACCCAATGTGTCTTACTTTTGTGTATTTGGGAGCAAATGCTATATTCTAGTGAAGAAAGGTAGAAATTCTAAGTTTGCTCCCAAAGCTGTAGAAGGGTTTTTGTTAGGTTATGACTCAAATACAAAGGCGTATAGAGTCTTCAACAAATCATCGGGTTTGGTTGAAATCTCTAGCGACGTTGTATTTGATGAGACTAATGGCTCTCCAAGAGAGCAAGTTGTTGATCTTGATGATGTAGATGAAGAAGACGTTCCAACGGCCGCAATACGCACCATGGCAATTGGAGATGTGCGGCCACAGGAACAAAAGGAGCAAGATCAACCTTCTTCCTCTACAATGGTGCATCCCCCAACTCAAGACGATGAACAGGTTCATCAAAAAGAGGCGTGCGATCAAGGGGGAGCACAAAATGATCATGTGATGGAGGAAGAAGCACAACCGGCACCTCCAACCCAAGTTCGAGCGACGATTCAAAGGAATCATCCCATCGACCAAATTTTGGGTGATATTAGCAAGGGAGTAACTACTCGCTCTAGATTAGTTAATTTTTGTGAGCATTACTCCTTTGTCTCTTCTATTGAGCCTTTCAGGGTAGAAGAGGCCTTGCTAGATCCGGACTGGGTGTTGGCCATGCAAGAGGAGCTCAATAATTTCAAGAGAAATGAAGTCTGGACACTGGTGCCTCGTCCCAAGCAAAATGTTGTGGGAACCAAGTGGGTGTTCCGCAACAAACAAGACGAGCACGGGGTGGTGACAAGGAACAAGGCTCGACTTGTGGCAAAAGGTTATGCCCAAGTCGCAGGTTTGGACTTTGAGGAGACTTTTGCTCCTGTGGCTAGGCTAGAGTCCATTCATATTTTGCTAGCATATGCCGCTCACCATTCTTTCAGGTTGTTCCAAATGGATGTGAAGAGCGCTTTCCTCAACGGGCCAATCAAGGAGGAGGTGTACGTGGAGCAACCCCCTGGCTTCGAGGATGAACGGTACCCTGACCACGTTTGTAAGCTCTCTAAGGCGCTCTATGGACTTAAGCAAGCCCCAAGAGCATGGTATGAATGCCTTAGAGACTTTTTAATTGCTAATGCTTTCAAGGTTGGGAAAGCCGATCCGACTTTATTCACTAAGACTTGTGATGGTGATTTATTTGTGTGCCAAATTTATGTCGATGACATAATATTTGGTTCTACTAACCAAAAGTCTTGTGAAGAGTTTAGCAGGGTGATGACTCAGAAATTCGAGATGTCGATGATGGGCGTTGAACTACTTCCTTGGGTTCCAAGTGAAGCAACTCAAGGACGGCACCTTCATCTCCCAAACAAAGTACACGCAAGACTTGCTAAAGTGGTTTGGGATGAAGGACGCCAAGCCCGCAAAGACTCCGATGGGAACTGACGGACACGTCGACCTCAACAAGGGAGGTAAGTCCGTTGATCAAAAAGCATACCGGTCTATGATAGGTTCCTTGCTTTACTTATGTGCTAGTAGACCGGATATTATGCTTAGCTTATGCATGTGTGCTAGATTTCAATCCGATCCAAGGGAGTGTCACTTAGTGGCCGTGAAGCGAATTCTTAGATATTTAGTCGCTATGCCTTGCTTCGGGATCTGATATCCAAAGGGGTCTACCTTTGACTTAATTGGATATTCAGACTCCGATTATGCTGGATGTAAGGTTGATAGGAAGAGTACATCGGGGACGTGCCAATTCTTAGGAAGGTCCCTAGTGTCATGGAGTTCTAAGAAACAAACTTTCGTTGCCCTATCCACCGCTGAGGCCGAGTACGTTGCCGCAGGACAGTGTTGCGTGCAACTACTTTGGATGAGGCAAACCCTCCGGGACTTTGGCTACAATCTGAGCAAAGTCCCACTCCTATGTGACAATGAGAGTGTTATCCGCATAGCGGACAATCCTGTTGAGCACAGCCGCACAAAGCACATTGACATCCGGCATCACTTTTTGAGAGACCACCAGCAAAAGGGAGATATCGAAGTGTTCTATATTAGCACCGAGAACCAGCTAGCCGATATCTTTACCAAGCCTTTAGATGAGAAGACCTTTTGCAGGCTGCGTAGTGAGCTAAATGTCTTAGATTCGCAGAACCTGGATTGATTTATAGCATACATGTGTCTTATGCTTTGATCATGTTCTCTTATGCATTTTGTTTATTTATGGTGCTCAAGTTGTACAAACTCTCCCCGGACCTCAAAAGTCCATGTGTGAGTGATGCACATATTTAGGGGGAGATGTGCTACAACTTGGCCCTTTTGAGACTAATGATGTGTTTGAGCTTGCTTGATTTAGCCTCAAAGGAGGATTGAAAGGGAAAAGGTGAACTTGGACCATGCAAGACTTCCACTGCACTCCGATGAGAGGGTAACTCACTCCAAGTTCATCTCCATATTCTTATTGCCTTTGTACTCTTGTTTGAAGATTTTGGTGAGGCAATGGGGTTTAAGGGCCAAGATTGATCTCGTTTTGGTGCTTGATGCCAAAGGGGGAGAAAATAAGGCCAAAGCAATAAATGGATCAGCTACCACTTGAGAATTTTGAAAATAGTAGAATAGAGCTTTTGGTTTGTCAAAACTCTCTTGTTGTCTCTTTGTCAAAAGTTGGCCTCTTGTGGGGAGAATAGTTGATTATGGGAAAAAGGGGAGTTTTTGAAATCTTTGATCAATTTCTCTTGGAACAACTCTCTTTATGTCTCAACAAGTGTGTTTGACTTAGAGATAGGAATTCGAGGTTGATTTGCAAAAACAAAACCAAGTGGTGGCAAAGAATGATCCAAATATGCCAAATTTAAATCAAAACAAATTTGTATTCTCATTTGCATTGATGTTGCACTTCTTTAGTTGCTTTTTGTTGTGTTGGCATAAATCACCAAAAAGGGGGAGATTGAAAGGGAAATGTGCCCTTGGGCCATTTCTAAGTATTTCGGTGATTGAGTGCCAACACAAGTGCTTAAGTGTTAATCTATGCCAATTGATGGACAAAGTGCAAATCAAGAGTAAAGGTATGTTTCTAAGACTCAGTACATTGTTTTGGAGACTAATGTATTGTGTCTAAGTGCTAGAAACAGGAATTGACCAATTTGGAAAAGACTTGGCTAAGCAGCCAAGACTCTGCGCAGTCTGGGTGCACCGGACAGTGTCCGGTGCGCCAGGCTGGCGACTATCAACTGGCTGCTCTCGGGAAGCGATTAACAGCGTGTGGCTATAAATCACCGGACTGTCCGGTGGTGCATCGGACTGTCCGGTGAGCCATTCACAGGTGAAGTCATCGCTCTCGGGAAGCGATTAACGGCATACAGCTATAAATCATCGGACTGTCCGGTGGTGCACCGGACTGTCCGGTGAGCCAACGGTCGGCCGGGCCAACGGTCGGCCGCGTAATCCGCGCGCGACATGTGGCCGAGCCAACGGTCAGAAGGGGGCACCGGACTGTCCGGTGTGCACCGGACAGTGTCCGGTGTGCCAACGGCTCTGGATCTTCAACGGTCGGCTGCGCCACAGATGGAAAGAAATCCGCACCGGACAGTGTCCGGTGGTGCACCGGACTGTCCGGTGCGCCAGGCGACAGAAGGCAAAAATTGCCTTCCTGGAATGCTCTCAACGGCTCCTAGCTGCCTTGGGGCTATAAAAGGGACCCCTAGGCCATGGAGGACACCACCAAGTATTCTCTAAGCATTCCTAAGCACCAAGACTTCAATTCCGCGCATTCGATTCTTTGTGATAGCAACTAGAGCTCCATTTGAGTAGTGTACTCTTTGGGTTGTGTTGAGAGCTTGTGTTGCGACCTGTGTGCGTGTTGTTGCTCTGATTTTGTGTCTTGTGTGCGTTGCTCATCCCAACCTTACTTCCGTGATTCTTTATGAACATCTTTGTAAGGGCGAGAGGCTCCAAGTTGTGGAGATTCCTCGCAAGCGGGATATAGTAAAGCAAAGCAAAACATCATGGTATTCAAGCGGGTCTTTGGACCGCTTGAGAGGGGTTGATTGCAACCCTCGTCCGTTGGGACGCCACAACGTGGAATAGGCAAGTGTTGGACTTGGCCGAACCACGGGATAAACCACTGTGCCATCTTTGTGTTGATCTTCTTGTGGTTATCGTGTCTTGCAAAAACTCCTCTCTAGCCACTTGGCTTTATTGTGTTAACTCCTAATCAAGTTTTGTGGCATTAAGTTTCAAGTTTTTACAGGATCACCTATTCACCCCCCCCCCCTCTAGGTGCTCTCACATTGTTAGCACAAAACAGAGACAAAAAGGCAACAAACAATGTGAACCCTACAACTATCTCTCAGGGTGGTGGTGGTGGAATACAAATTATGAAGCGTCTTACTCCGCTCTTACAAGGTTCTTACCAGCACTGCAGGTGGCAAATGGTGATCGATGTGACTGTCCAACGAGTGTGGGTGTGATTGCAAAGGAGTACATGTTCTGCTCGAGAGAAAGCTGGAGCTCTGGGAAGGCTGACTATATATATATATATATATATATATATATATATATATATATATATATATATATATATATATATATATATATATATATATATATATATATATATATATATATATGTGTGTGTGTGTGTGTGTGTGGCACAAAAGTCAGTAACAGATAGCAATGCTGAATAAGTGTTCCAAGTACTCTTCCTAGTTGCTGGCCTAGAAAATGTAATAGGATAGTTGGACCAAGGCACAAGAAAGTTGGTACAAGTATATGGGTGTAGCAAGAAAACATGCTTGGGGAAAAATAATCACAGAGGTGCACAGAACACTGACATTTATAGTTATGTGCTACCTTTTTTGCAATTTTTTTCAAATATTTTTTCTATATTTTTCTCTTTTGCAGCAACACATATGAAGATAACACACCAAGTTTCAGATTTTTTTGTGCAATGACGCGTCCTCTGAAATTTCTGCAAGTTTGCCCTGAAATCGGAATAAATGTTTGGAAAATGAGAAGTCCTATTTCCAAGCCGAATTTGGGAATTTTAAAAACAGCGAATCCAGAAAAGCCAGAAAGAATCGGATGTAAAATTTAATTCCGTGCGATTTGAAAAAAAATGGGCCCGATTCGAGTTCCGAGGCGAAAGTTATGGTCGTTTTAAGTTCGGATTCCGAATCAGGGTTTCTGGCGAGGTGTTGGAAGAGTGGGGGGGTCGGTTTTGTGGATAGAGTCGGTTTTAGAGATAGGATCTATTTTGTGGATAGGGTCAGTTGTAGAGATAGGATCTATTTTGTGGATAGGGTCGGTTTTAGAGATAGGATTTGTTTTGTGGATATGGTCAGTTTAGATACGGGATCTGTTTTGTGGATAGGGTCGGTTTTAGAGATAGGATCTGTTTTGTGGATAGGGTCGGTTTTAGGGATAGGATCTGTTTTGTGGATAGGGTCGGTTTTGTAGGATGGAAGCGGATAGACAGAATCAAACTAAACCAAAACAAATCTAAACCAGCAACCAAACTCAACCTAGAACACGAACTCAGAACTGCGGACTCTAAAATTGAATTCTGCAAAGGCTAAGGCGATAGTTTTAGGTCGGAATAAACTGATCGTAATTATTTTTTTGGCTTTTTGTGGACTATGGAATGAAACAAAACTAATCTAAAGGTAGGATTATACCTCACGGGCAACCTAGAAATCTGATACCAATTGATAGAAGACGCGGCCCGATCTTCCGTGAGATACGATAACTTGATTGAGTGGAGATCTCGACGTTGATGATCCAAGGCTCCGAGCGAACGGTTCCTCGCAATCACTACACCACGGCTCCATTGATTATCACCCGTGACACAAGAATGACCTCGCCACGAAGGCTTATCCCTGCAAGTGCAATCAAGAACACAAGCAAGAACAGGAAAGAAACGCAACCAAAATTGTATTGATTACGGGATGGGGTCTCACAAACCGATGACGGTGACACTGTTCGATGACAGAATTGATCTAAGCAAAACCCCCAAACCTAATGTGGCGGCGGCTGCTGAATAAATAGAGTATTAGGGCGTGCGTGACCCCTGGACTCGCCCCTAATGGGCTCCGACGCGATACATGGCCCAACAGACGGTGTCGCGGCACCAAAACAGTATCTGAACGCTGAATTGTTTTGATGATTCCCGTTGACTCCGGATTAATTTTAGGGTGGAACTAGTTGGGTTGGTTAGATAATATCTTTATCTTTCCAACCATATCAAGTCTGTTGTAATTGGAGTCCGGATGCATCTTGGGCGTTCATTTTAGTGCAGACTGGTCCTGGAACCCGAGATGGAGTCACAGCCGAGTCGGACTTGATCTCCTTCCTGTTGTGGGTGCCCTTGCTGCTCCTCCTCAACACCTAGGCCTTTCCAAAGTCCTTTCTGGTCCTCTCCAAGGTTCCTAATCATCAAAACATCCATGGCCCCAAACGTAAGCTCTGAAACACAATTGACTAGGGTAGAACGTACCTGGAGATTTAGCTGTCGTGCACGTGATCGTGTTATCGGTCCATTCATTGTATGTATAGAAGTGATGTCCTCATCATCTTGCTCCAAAGGTATCTTCATGCATAAGTATGTTGGATGAAGTATTGCTTCGAAGGCATTAAGTGTTCCTCGACCAATGATTGCATTGTACGGGTATTCCATGTCAACAATGTCATAAACAACTTGCTCAGTTCTTGTGTTGTGGACATAACCGAAGGTAACTGACATTGTGATTTTGCCAAGTGCCACAATTTGTCGTCCTCTGAAGCCACACAGAGGGTGTGTAGCATCATGGATCTTATCCTCTGGTTCTTGCATCTGCTTGAAAGCCTTTGCAAATATAATGCCCGCTGCACTACCTATGTCAACGAGAACATTATGGACCAGAAATCCCTTGATGACACAGGATATGACCATAGCATCATTGTGAGGATAGTCTTTTAGCTGAAGATCCTCCTGGGAGAAAGTGATTGGAATGTGAGACCACTTGGACCTAACGAAGGGTCCTTGCACCCCCAACATGTTGCACTCTTCTCTGCGCTTCCTTCTTCTTATTCTTGTTAGCTGGCTCTGAACTAGAACCGTCCGTGATTGGGAGCACCAGCTTCGTAGCTGAAGGTGCCATGACTTGTTTGTTGAATGAAGCCATCAGCTCAACAGTGGAAGTGAGTTCACCGGAGGTGGGCGCCAATGTTGGAGACTTGTTCTCAAATGCTATGAGATAAGAACAAGGCAACACAAAATGTTAATGGTTAAAGGCCTTTGTCCTTCGAAGCATTATCTCCCTTAGGATATAATGATCTTCAGACGAAGGTCATGAAGGACATACCTTCATCATCTCAGTATACAATAATAGAAGTAGAACCATATGAAACATGGGAAATGAAACAAATAATCATATGCTAAAATATCTTTATTATCTCATCATGAATAAACATGAACAATATTGAATTACATTTATACCTTCGGCTTGACAGAAGGCGAGAATCCAAGTGTGACGTGCAAGTGAATACAAGTTAGTGTGAATAGTACGGGGATACTGTTCACCTATTTATAGTCACGGGACACAGCCCAGATAAAATTACATTTGTGTCCTTGACAACTAATCACAATCATGATACAAAATGTCAGGGACTAGACGGTCCTTTTCTCTTTAAGTCGGTGCTGCTCTTCGTCTCAGGCACGCCATTGTGCCGAAGCTCCCTTGGTAATAGCTTCGGCATATCGTCTTGCCGAAGGTGTTTTTGCTCGGAGGACCTTAGGCAGAGAAGAAGGCCCCCAACAGATCCCCGGGTAAAAAGATCTCGCCGTGGATGAACTTGAAGCACAGTGGACGCTCTATCATCGCTCATCCGGTTACCGGCGACATGGCCACGCGACCATCACCGTCGTACCGTCGTTCCTCGCGGTTATGACACGCCATCGGCCATCTTACCACGTCGCAATTGATCACAATGCATAGCCCATCTATCGCCCAAGAACTCGCCACGGTGAAAGCCACCAATCCTTTGTGCTAGTGCTCTCCCCTCTCTCCGGCCGCCAGCACTTCCCTTCCAAATTTGGAGCCGTCACTCAAAGACTCTATAAATTGATGTCCTAGCCTGCTCCGCTAAGTAATTGTGCACCTAGTGAACCAGCCCTCACCTCCAATCGTCCCCCACAACTCCCCAATTTGGGATTTCCCCCAAATCTGTCAAGAACACCGCAGTGTGTGAGCTCGCCATGGTCAGCTCTCCACAGGTCTGATCATACCTTCCTCGCTCTCGTTTCAACATGCCTATATGTTGTAGATGCTTAGCAGCCCAGCCAATTGAACTAGATCACGCTAGATTATCGGGAATGCCTCGGTTTGTCCGTTGATCGCGTTGTCACCGTGGGCAGAGAGATTAGGGGCTAGAACCTTGAAATTGGTTGAGGGGTAATGATCATTAGGGGGTCAAATTAGGTGTCAACCGCACCAGAGCACTGGTAGTTGAGTTATCCGGCCGGTATGGGCTCGTCGGAGCCGCTGCTCCGCCGTCCACGGTCGTGGACCTCACCTTGCGAAGGAATAGAAAGGGGAGGGTCTATCTGCATTTGTCAGTGACTCAAAGAAATAGTGTTGCGGACTCTTTATGGGTTTCTCAAATACCCAGGGTCCTCTGTGTAAACCCAACACCGCGGGCACGCGCGGGCACGCTTTCGCTTGTGCGTGGGCCGACTTGGGCTAGTTTCAGCCCATTACTGTTTAAGCTTTCTCTTTTTCTTTTTCTACCAGACTTAGAAAATCCATAGAAAATTTTAGAAAAATGATAAAAATATGAAACTAATTTTGTTGGAATCCTAGATTTCTCTAGTATTTAATAAAAATAGTTCTAGGATTTTTAGTCCAGACAAAGAATTAATCAGTATTTAAAAGAGCTTAAACCTATACCTCTGGAATTTTAGGAATTATTTAATAACTCCAAATATTACCAAACTTTTTGGATAAGTTTAACATGATATTTAGATCCTATGAGTGGAGTTTGACTTGCTTTGGACATTGTTTGATGCCTAAACCAAAAACCCTAGCTACTTAGGGTAAAAATGTCTAACCCTACTAAGATACTGACCTAGAAAAACCCTAGTTACCCTAGTGCACCGTGAAGGAAAGTTGTATTCAAGATACAACTTGATACCTCTTTCCTATTATTGCTTTTTCATAAGCATTACATGAGCATTCATGGTTATATATGGTTATATATAGAGAACGAGGAAGAAGTGACTGTTGAAGAGGAAGAAACTACTCCATCAACAGAAAATCCACCTGTCAGGAACTGTTTTTACTTTGACATCTGTGGAATAGAGCCCGACACTCCTACAACACAAGGCAAGCCCTGGTACATTTGCCACCTCCTTGCTGTTTTAAAATCTTTATCACTTGCTTGATGCATTAGGTGATAGGAGTTGTGTGCTAAACCAATTGCTGCATTTCTTTCCTTGGAACTGTTTACCATTCTTTGATTACCTATTTTATGAAAAGGTTTTCTAATGCTTAGTCTTGCTTTAGAAAAACAAAATGTTTTGTTTTTAACAAAAGATGATGCTTCAAGTGGATGGGATGTTTTCAAAAATAAAACTTGATGGTGGATCCATCATGGCCATGATGGGTTCAACATCGGAAAAGATGTACCTCTGCCAGGTACCAAACTTTGGGTTTTAAATAATAAAGTTGAGACCGGGTGGGTGACTTGCACAAGAAGAGAGTCTCGGTGTAATGTCTCCGTCTGAGTCGATTATGGACCGTCTTGATGTAGGCTTGCTGATTGAGGACCTTTTAACTGGTCACATGCCTCATCATGGGTAAGCTTTGCCTCGGGCAAACTAATACCAGAAAGGCCAACACGCAATGGGAGTAGAGAGATGGCGAGAGTAATGTGTACCCTCCATGGCAAGAGGCTGGACGGTGGTGTATCTGTGCTCTCGATTGGCGTGAACTCGGTCTGGTCTTAAGAAACTCGGTGGCAAGTTGGCATATGCAAGGGTTAAGTGCTACATATGTCGTGTGATTGTACATGAAGACTTGGTCACTGCCCTACACGTAGCATTCCAGTAAAACAAGAAGGGGTTGATAAAGAATGGCTAGTATAGGCCAAGTGCTTGAACTAGGGTAGAAAGAACTCTAGTGACAGGTAATGACTAAACTTGCTAATAAAACTAGATTTTTAACGATCCACTATTAGTAAGCATTTTTGCAAACAGAGTCTTGATTCTTGAGTAAGCCTTACCTTGACTCCCTTAAGCCAGCATATCCTTGAGAGTCTTTTATTTTGATGGGTAAGACTTGCGAAAGTACACTCCGTACTCAGGGTTTTCGAACCCATGTTGTTGTAGGTGAGGAAACAACAGACTTTTGCTGTTTTTGCACTAAGGTGGTGCCCAAGGATGTGGTGCCCAAGGACGAACCTCAACAGTGATGTGGTTGCGGGAGGATGTTGGCCTCCCTTTGAAAAACAATATACTTTTATGTGGGAGGGGTTTTTGCCTCCCGGGTTTGTAATAATAATACTTATGCACTCATCTACCCTGGCTCTGTAATAACTATAACACTCTTTCTATATTTTGATGAATGTAAATTAAGTTATTGTAATTCGCTTCCGCTTATTCGTTCCTCCGATGTGTTGTAATATCTGTGTGACGGGTGAAACGCTCTTGGGTGAGGAAAAAGGATACAGATACCAAACTTGTCGAGTGATTATGTGCATCCATAGGGTTGTCCAAGGTCTGTTGAACAAGGACAACTGTAGGTGGGCCTAATGACTTGGGAGGTTCCGTCACACCATTGGATTATTTGAAGTTTCTTGTGACATTGTGTTTGATGAGACTAATTGCTCCCATGTGGAGCAAGTTGATCTTGATGAACTAGATGATGAAGAGGCTCCGTGCGTCGTGCTAAGGAACATGTCCATTGGGGATGTGTGTCCTAAGGAATTCAAAGAGTCTCCACAAGCACAAGATCAACCATCATCTTCCAATCAAGCATCTCCACCAACTCAAGATGAGGAACAAGCTCAAGACAATGAAGAAGAAGATCAAGAAGATGAGCCACCTCAAGAGGAGGACAATGATCAAGGGGGAGATGACAATGATATAGACAAGAAAGATGATCAAGATATTCAGGATCAAAGACCGCCACACCCAAGAGTCCATCAAGCGATTCAAAGAGATCACCCCGTGAACTCCATCCTCGGCGATATTCATAAGGGGGTAACCACTCGATCTTGAGTCGCACATTTTTGTGAACATTACTCTTTTATTTCCTCTATTGAGCCTTACAGGGTAGAGGATGCACTAAGAGATTCGGATTGGGTGTTGGCAATGCAAGAGGAGCTCAACAATTTCACGAGGAACGAGGTATGGTATTTGGTTCCACGTCCTAATCAAAATGTTGTAGGTACCAAGTGGGTATTCCGCAACAAGCAAGATGAGCATGGTGTGGTGATAAGGAACAAAGCCAGACTTATCGCCAAAGGTTATTCACAAGTCGAACGTTTGGATTTTGGTGAAACTAATGCACCCGTAGCTAGGCTTGAGTCAATTCGCATATTACTTGCCTATGCTACTTACCATGGCTTCAAGCTTTATCAAATGGACGTGAAGAGTGCCTTCCTCAATGGACCAATCAAGGAAGAGGTCTATGTTGAGCAACCTCTAGGCTTTGAAGATAGTGAGTATCCTAACCATGTGTATAAGCTCTCAAAGGCGCTTTATGGGCTCAAGCAAGCCCCAAGAGCATGGTATGAATGCCTGCGAGACTTCCTTATCACTAATGGCTCCAAAGTCGGCAAAGCTGATCCTACTCTCTTTACTAAAACTATTGCAAATGATTTGTTTATATGCCAAATTTATGTTGATGATATCATATTTGGGTCTACTAACAAATCTACTTGTGAAGTGTTTAGTAGGATAATGGTTCAGAAATTCAAGATGTCTATGATGGGGGAGTTAAAGTATTTCTTAGGTTTTCAAGTCAAGCAACTTCAAGAAGGCACCTTCATCAGCCAAACAAAATATATTCAAGACATTCTTATGAAGTTTGGAATGAAGGATGCCAAACCCATCAAGACACCCATGGGAACCAATGAGCATCTCGACCTCGACACGGGAGGTAAATCCATAGATCAAAAGGTATACCGGTCAATGATAGGATCTTTACTCTATTTATGTGCATCTCGACCGGATATTATGCTTTCTATATGCATGTGTGCAAGGTTCCAAGCCAATCCTAAGGAAGTTCACCTTAGGGTTATGAAACGAATCATGAGATATTTAGTTTACACTCCTAAGTTTGGGCTTTGGTACCCCAGGGGATCAACCTTTGATTTAATAGGATATTCCGATGCTGATTGGGCAGGGTGTAAAATTGATAGGAAGAGCACATCAGGGACTTGTCAGCTTCTGGGAAGATCCCTGGTGTCTTGGGCTTCAAAGAAACAAAATTCAGTAGCCCTATCAACCGCCGAAGCCGAGTACATTGTCGTAGGCCATTGTTGTGCGCAATTACTCTGGATGAGGCAAACCCTCAGGGACTATGGCTACAAAATGAGCAAAGTCCCTCTCCTATGTGACAATGAGAGTGCAATCCGCATGGCGGATAATCCCGTTGAACACAGCCGCACTAAACACATAGACATTCTGTCGGAGAGAAAATCCTCCGGCCGGGTGGCGGAATGCACCCGCCCTAATCTTAAGATGAGGAGGGGGCCTAAGCATTCGCCTGTTTGGTGAATTGTCAATGAACACAGGAAGACTCGAGGGTTTATAGTGGTTCAGACCGCCGGGGCATAATACCCTACCTCCACTGTATGTAAGTTGTATTGAGCGTGTCCCTTGTAACGTTGTGTCCCTTCCTTTTTATAGTTTAAGGGAGGTACATACAAGGATGCTGAGCCCCGACATGCGGGACCAGGAGCATAATGGTAGGAATACAATATGTGAATAGCAAATGCTGATAGCACACAAAGATCCTCCGCCTGAGTAACACATGAGTAATTAGCGTGGGTCATGATGACTGCAGTCCATGCAGCATTGATAGGCAGTAACCCTGTGCTAGTAATGGTGAGTTATTACCCTTGATATGGTAACGTGTGAGTAACTGCATGGCCCATGTAACATGGACTGGGTACGCCGCCTGTCACTGGAATGGACAGGCGCACGTCTTATCCGTAATGAATGAAAAGACGTGCGTAGCCCAGAGGCTTCATGCCAGGTTCCGCCCATTGGCTTACACCGTGCGCAGTAAGCCACGCGGCAGCATCAGGCCTTCGCCTGGGCGGGGAGTAGGAGTATATGCAATTAGGTCCGGATCCCAGCAGACCAGGTCTGGACACGTGTCGGCACCGGACCCCCGCCTGGGCCCTGATTAAGGCCCGGGTATGTTCTATCCTGGAACCAGGGACCCCATCGTGGGCGGTCCGGACCCCATACAGGGAGGTCTGGATCCATTCTAGGGGTCTGGTTCGCATACGTGGAGGTCCTGGACCAAACTTGGAGGCTCGGACCATATATACATGGGTCCGGCACCTTCCCATGGGGGTTCGGACACGTGGTGGCACCGGACCCGCACATGTGGGGGGGGTCAGGTGCTGTTGCTGGCCCAGAGTAGTCGCCCGAGGCTGGGGCGAGTCATGGCCTGGTCCCACATACAGCTCTTTTACCACGCGACTAAAAATAGCCGCGTGGGTACTGCGTCTTTATACAGCAGTAAGGGGTACCCTAGTTTCAGGGTACCGACAGTGGCCCCCGGGCCCACCTCAGGGGAGGATGCGAGCCTGCAGGTGGGGCCAAAGCTTGTACCTTGCCTCAACATGGCCTGATTTAGTGATTGGCGCGCCGTTTCAGCGTGTCTGCTGACACACCCACCGTCAATCCACCATCGGTCACGCCAACTGCCATATCTGTCCTCACGACTGACTTACCCACGGCCCCCCACGCCTGGTGGTTTCGTCGGGCCATGCGCGGGGCACCTCGTTGTCACTGCCTTGGTTTAAAAAATTACCTTTTGTCTTCTGCATCGGCCCCAAGGAGGCGCACTACAGGCACATGCGGCAGTTCGCTCTTTCTGCACTCAAAATCCGGCACACAAACTGTATGACTTGTGGACCCGGGCCCCCGTATCACAGACTGCGCTGCCTAGGTCCTAGGTACCCGTCGAGCGGGATTTCCTACGGCGATTCAGGGGCGCGCGGAAGGGTTTCCCTGAACAAGGACTCAGGTTTCCTTGAAAAAGGATTCACCCCGCGTGCAGCAGTTACCTTTTCGCATTCTCTCCCAATCGGTTGCGCCCTTTTGCCTTTGTGCTCCTCTGCTCTACGCTCCCACTGCCGCACTCGCCATGGCTTCGCTTAGTCATCCTGACCGCTTTCAGTCTGAGGAAGCGCTTAATCTGGTGTGTGGCCTGCTTAGGTGGAGCGCGACAGGGCTCACCGGAAGAATCCATGCCGGCGCTGCCCCCCTTGGCGATCTTGCCGTCGGGGAGTTCGTGCTGTTCACCTCCTATATTTCTTGTGGGTTAGCGCTACCAATTTCGCCCTTCTTCCTGCTGCTGCTAGAGGAGTTTGGACTTCAGCTTCAACACCTCACGCCCCACTCCATCCTCCAGGCAGCAATCTTCGTCCACCTCTGCGAAATGTTCATAGGTGTGGCCCCCTGCACTTCCCTCTTCCGCTACTTCTTCGTGCTGGTCAGGTCTAGGAAGACTAGGGACCACATCGGCGCCTACTACTTTCAGACAAGGCTAGATCCGGCCATAGTCTACATCCCCACCTTTGGTGGAGCGAGGTGGGAGAACTGGCGTAGCGACTGGGTGATTGCCAGCACCGAGGCCAACGACCGCCTTGTCCTGCCGTCCAATGGGCCAACACTCGACCGCAAGCAATGGAGGACCAAGCCGTCCCTATCGCCGGAGTTCCTGCCCGTATTCGACAGGATCAAGGTATTGGCCACGGGCAGCCTGACGTCAATGCACGTGGTCGGTGACCTCCTGAAGCGCCGGATCATGCCGCTGCAGAGGAGGCCACGCCTGTGCTGCTGGTTCACTGACCCGAATGACATCGGTAGGATCCAGCATGGGCCAGGCACCGATCTGTCCTGGGATGAGCTAGAACTCCTGGTGGGGGATTACTAGGGAGACTTTTGTCCCTAAATCTATGATACTCCCCTAGGCCATCCCAGCGCTATGTGATGACCCAGGCCTGAGAACGGCGATCCTGGCCACGTTGCCAACCCTTGACGACAGCGGTGTGGCGGTTTGCCAGACCAGCGACTGGGACCCCCTCCGTGGGATCTGGATCTCTGATGCACTGGCTGGAGGTCCCTAGCCCACCGGTGTGGCTCCCAGCGCCAATCCCGTTGTGGCCCCCAGCTCCTTGGACAAGGGCAAAGGGGCTGCAAGCAGTGCCTTCGCCCCAGGTAGCTTCAGGGGGTCGGAGGAGGAGAGGCGACGCAGGCTGCATCGCGCTGATGGGTCGCTCGTTTCGGAGCCCCCAGAAGCGCTAGAGGACCGCAGGTGGGGCCGAGGAGGCCAGCTCCCAGGCCCACGGCGTGCAGAGGCGCGTCAGTCCTCCGGTCCTGCCACCACCACCACCATCTGGGGGTGATCACCCCAGGGGCACCAGCAGCAGCAGCAGCAACAGGAGCGGCGATCGCCCTGCTTCCAGGGTCACTAGAAAGTCCAGGGCCCCAAGTAAGTGTAGCCCCATTTTCCATGAGTTTAATCATCATGCCGACAAGTCTTAACCCATTATCTGTTCATCAGGGCTTCTTCCTCCGTCGCTCCCAAGGCCACGCCTCCTCCGCTAGATACCAGGCCCACCGACGGGTCTGGCTCTCAGTAGCAGGAATCTGCTGAGTGGTGCCGACGGTCCACCCCCAGCTGCTGCCAAGGCAGCGCTAGCGGCTTCCCATGCCCCAGCCGGGGGTCTGGCGTCAGCGGCGCTAGCGTCAGGAGGCATCGCAGTGGCGGAGGAGATCCCAGCTGGGGGATCCGTGCCCACTCCTAACACTGGGGGTGACGCAAGAGGCGCGTCCAGCTCCAACACCCCGCCTGCTTCGGAGGAGATGGAGGTGGTGTTTGGGCGGCGACTCTGTTCGGGTGCCAAGCAAGAAGCTGCGCCAGTCCCCCTCCCCTGCATGTTATCCCGTGCCCACCGAGTCCTTAGTGAAACTGAGGCAGCAATTTTGCGGGAGTGGGAGGCGCTTGAGGCTGAGCACCTGAGAGCACCTAGAGGGGGGGGGGTGAATAGGTGATCCTGAGAAAACTTAAACTTATAGCCACAAAAACCTTGTTAAGTGTTAGCACAATAATTGCCAAGTGGCTAGAGAGGAGTCTCGACAAAACACAATACCACAAGAGATCAAACACAGAGATGACACAGTGGTTTATCCCGTGGTTCGGCCAAGACCAACGCTTGCCTACTCCATGTTGTGGTGTCCCAACGGACGAGGGTTGCAATCAACCCCTCTCAAGCGGTCCAAAGACCAGCTTGAATACCACGGTGTTTTGCTTTGCCTTTCAATATCCCGTTTGCGAGGAATCTCCACACTTTGGAGCCTCTCGCCCTTACACTTGAGATTCACAAAGAAATACGGAGTAAGGGGGAATGAGCAACGCACACAAGACTTCTAAAGATCAGAGCAACAACACGCACACAAGTCGCAACAAGAGCTCGCAACACAACTCAAAGAGTTCACAACTCCACAAAAGCTCTATATGCTATCACAATGAAACGAATGCGCGAGATCGATGTCTTGGTGCTTAGGAATGTTGTCGGAATACTTGGTGTTCTCCTTCATGCGCCTAGGGGTCCCTTTTATAGCCCCAAGGCAGCTAGGAGCCGTTGAGAACAAATCTGGAAGGCCATCCTTGCCTTCTGTCATCGGGCGCACCGGACAGTCCGGTGCACACCGGACAGTGTCCGGTGCCCGATTCCTTTCCTTAAATGGCGAAGCCGACCGTTGCAGATCTGGGAGCGGTTGGCGCACCGGACATGTCCGGTGCACACCGGACAGTCCGGTGCCCCCTTCCGACCGTTGGCTTGGCCACGTGTCGCGCGCAGAATCCGCGGCCGACCGTTGGCCCGGCCGACCGTTGGCTCACCGGACAGTCCGGTGCACACCGGACAGTCCGGTGAATTTTAGTCGTACGCCGTCAACAAATTCCCGAGAGCGGCCTCTTCGGCCGAGGCAGCCTGGCGCACCGGACACTGTCCGGTGCACCACCGGACAGTCCGGTGCTCCAGACCGAAGCAGCCTTCTGGCTGTACACAGCCAACTCTTTTCTTTTCTTTTTCTTCATGTTTCCAATACTTAGACAAGTATATTAGTACACAAAACCAATGTACTAAGACTTAGAAACATACCTTTGCTCTTGATTTGCACTTTATTCATCCATGGCATAAATTCACATTTAAGCACTTGAGTTGGCACTCAATCACCAAAATACTTAGAAATGGCCCAAGGGCACATTTCCCTTTCAATCTCCCCCTTTTTGGTGATTTATGCCAACACAACATAAAGCAACTAGAACAAGTGCAAAATCACTTCAAATAAAACTCAAATTGATTTTGATTCAATTTTGGCATATATGGATCATCCTTTGCCACCACTTGGTTTGTTTTTGCAAATCAAACTCAAAATCCTATCTCTAAGTCAAATCCACTTGTAGAGACATACAGAGAGGTTTTCCAAAGGAAATTAATTCAAGATTCCAAAAACTCCCCCTTTTTCCCATGATCAACACTTCTCCCCGCAAGAGGCCAACTTTTGACACAAGAGACAATGCAAGAGTTTTGACAAAACAAAAAAGCTCTATTCTAGTTTCAATACTATCTCAAGTGGTAGCTGATCTATCTCAAGTGGTAGCTGATCCATCTAGTGCTTTGGCCTTTATTTTCTCCCCCTTTGGCATCAAGCACCAAAACGGGATCAATCTTGGCCCTTTAACCCCATTGCTTCACCAAAATCTTCAATTAAGAGCAAATAGGCAATAAGAGTTTAAAGATGAACTTGGAATAAGTTACCCCCTCATCGGAGTGCAGTGGAAGTCTTTCACGGTCCAAGTCCACCTTTCCCTTTCAAACCTTCTTTGAGACTAAAACAAGCAAACTCAAGCAAATGGTTAGTCTCAAAGGGTCAAGTTGTAGCACATCTCCCCCTAAACATGTGCATCACTTTGCAACGGACTTGTGAGGTCCAGGGAGTGTTTGTACAACTTGAGCACCAAAATAAGCAACAAAATGCAGAATGAACATGATCAAAGGCATAAACACATGTATGCTACAATTCAATCCAAGTTCCGCGAATCTAAGACATTTAGCTCACTACGCAGCTTGCAAAAGGTCTTCTCATCTAGAGGCTTGGTAAAGATATCGGCTAGCTGGTTCTCGGTGCTAACATGAAACACTTCGATATCTCCCTTTTGCTGGTGGTCTCTCAAAAAGTGATGCCGGATGTCTATGTGCTTTGTGCGGCTGTGTTCAACGGGATTTTCCGCCATGCGGATAGCACTCTCATTATCGCATAGGAGTGGGACTTTGCTCAGATTGTAGCCAAAGTCCCTGAGGGTTTGCCTCATCCAAAGTAGTTGCGCGCAACACTGTCCTGCGGCAACGTACTCGGCCTCAGCGGTGGATAGGGCAACGGAGGTTTGTTTCTTAGAGTTCCACGACACCAGGGACCTTCCTAAGAATTGGCACGTCCCTGATGTACTCTTCCTATCGACCTTACATCCAGCATAGTCGGAGTCTGAGTATCCAACCAAGTCAAAGGTAGACCCCTTTGGATACCAGAGCCCGAAGCAAGGCGTAGCAACCAAATATCTAAGAATTCGCTTCACCGCCACTAAGTGACACTCCTTAGGATCGGATTGAAATCTAGCACACATGCATACGCTAAGCATAATGTCCGGTCTACTAGCACATAAATAAAGTAAAGACCCTATCATTGACCGGTATGCTTTTTGATCAATGGACTTACCTCCTTTGTTGAGGTCGGTGTGTCCGTCGGTTCCCATCGGAGTCTTTGCGGGCTTGGCGTCCTTCATCCCAAACCGCTTTAGCAGATCTTGCGTGTACTTTGTTTGGGAGATGAAGGTGCCGTCCTTGAGTTGCTTCACTTGGAACCCAAGGAAGTAGTTCAACTCGCCCATCATCGACATCTCGAATTTCTGCGTCATCACCCTGCTAAACTCTTCACAAGACTTTTGGTTAGTAGAACCAAATATTATGTCATCGACATAAATTTGGCACACAAACAAATCACCATCACATGTCTTAGTGAACAGAGTTGGATCGGCTTTCCCAACCTTGAAAGCATTAGCAAGTAAAAAGTCTCTAAGGCATTCATACCATGCTCTTGGGGCTTGCTTAAGTCCATAGAGCGCCTTAGAGAGCTTACACACGTGGTCGGGGTACCGTTCATCCTTGAAGCCAGGGGGTTGCTCCACATACACCTCCTCCTTGATTGGCCCGTTGAGGAAAGTGCTCTTCACATCCATTTGGAACAACCTGAAAGAATGGTGAGCGGCATATGCTAGCAAGATACGAATTGATTCTAGCCTAGCCACAGGAGCAAACGTCTCCTCAAAGTCCAAACCTGCGACTTGGGCATAACCTTTTGCCACAAGTCGAGCCTTGTTCCTCGTCACCACCCCGTGCTCGTCCTGTTTGTTGCGGAACACCCACTTGGTTCCCACAACATTTTGCTTGGGACGAGGCACCAGTGTCCAAACTTCATTGCGTTTGAAGTTGTTGAGCTCCTCCTGCATGGCCAACACCCAGTCCGGATCTAGCAAGGCCTCCTCTACCCTGAAAGGCTCAATAGAAGAGACAAAGGAGTAATGCTCACAAAAATTAACTAATTTAGATCGAGTAGTTACTCCCTTACTAATGTCACCCAAAATTTGGTCGACAGGATGATCCCTTTGAATCACCGCTCGGACTTGGGTTGGAGGTGCCGGTTGCGCATCTTCCTCCATCACATGATCATCTTGTGCTCCCCCTTGATCACACGCCTCCTGTTGATGAACCTGTTCATCGTCTTGAGTTGGGGGTTGCACCATAGTTGAGGAAGAAGGTTGATCTTGCTCCAATTGTTCCTGTGGTCGCACATCACCAATCGCCATGGTGCGCATAGCGGCCGTTGGAACGTCTTCTTCATCTACATCATCAAGATCAACAACTTGCTCTCTTGGAGAGCCATTAGTCTCATCAAATACAACGTCGCTAGAGACTTCAACCAAACCCGATGATTTGTTGAAGACTCTATACGCCTTTGTATTTGAGTCATAACCTAACAAAAACCCTTCTACTGCTTTGGGAGCAAATTTAGAATTTCTACCCTTCTTCACTAGAATGTAGCACTTGCTCCCAAATACACGAAAGTACGATACATTGGGTTTGTTACCGGTTAGAAGCTCATATGACGTCTTCTTGAGGAGGCGGTGAAGGTAGACCCTGTTGATGGCGTGGCAAGCCGTGTTCACGGCTTCCGACCAAAAACGCTCGGGGGTCTTGAATTCTCCAAGCATAGTCCTCGCCATGTCGATTAGCGTCCTGTTCTTCCTCTCTACCACACCATTTTGTTGTGGTGTGTAGGGAGCGGAGAACTCGTGCTTGATCCCTTCCTCCTCAAGGAACTCCTCCACTTGCAAGTTCTTGAACTCCGACCCGTTGTCGCTCCTTATCTTCTTCACCTTGAGCTCAAACTCATTTTGAGCTCTCCTGAGGAAGCGCTTGAGGGTCCCTTGGGTTTTAGACTTATCCTGCAAAAAGAACACCCAAGTGAAGCGGGAAAAGTCATCAACAATAACTAGACCATACTTACTTCCTCCTATGCTCAGATAGGCGACGGTCCGAAGAGGTCCATGTGTAGCAGCTCCAGGGGTCTTGATGTGGTCATCACATTCTTGCTGTGATGTGCTCCTCCCACTTGTTTACCTGCTTGACAAGCTGCACAAGGTCTATCTTTTTCGAAATGAACATTGGTTAGCCCTATCACGTGGTCTCCCTTTAGAAGCTTGTGGAGGTTCTTCATCCCCACATGTGCTAAGCTGCGATGCCACAACCAGCCCATGCAAGTCTTAGCCATTAAGCATGCATCTAGACCGGCCTCTTCTCTTGCAAAATCAACTAAATAAAGTTTGCCGTCTAATACACCCTTAAAAGCTAGTGAACCATCACTTCTTCTAAAGACAGACACATCTACATTTGTAAATAGACAGTTATATCCCATATTGCATAATTGACTAACCGATAGCAAATTATATCCAAGAGACTCTACTAAAAACACATTAGAGATAGAGTGCTCATTAGAAATTGCAATTTTACCTAACCCTTTTACCTTGCCTTGATTCCCATCACCGAATATAATTGAATCTTGGGAATCCTTGTTCTTGACGTAGGAGGTGAACATCTTCTTCTCCCCCGTCATATGGTTTGTGCATCCGCTGTCGATAATCCAGCTTGAACCCCCGGATGCATAAACCTGCAAGGCAAATTTAGGCTTGGGACTTAGGTACCCAACTCTTGTTGGGTCCTACAAGGTTAGTGCAAATATCCTTAGGGACCCAAATGCAAGTTTTGTCTCCCTTGCATTTTGCCCCTAACTTCCTGGCAACAATTTTCCTATCCTTTCTACAAATAGCAAAGGAAGCATTTAAAGCACAATAAATTGTAGAGGGTTCATTCACTACTTTCCTAGGAGTATGGATAATATTCTTTCTAGGCACATGATGAATAGCATTTCTCCTAGACATATTTCTACCATGCATGTAGGAAGAACTAGAAGCAAACATGGCATGAGAGTCAAAATCATCATAAGCATTATAACTCCTATAAGCATTTCTAGTTTGTCTCCTATCATGATACATAAAAAGCATGGTTCCTTTTAGTACTACTAGCCATAGGAGCCTTCCCTTTCTCCTTGGCGGAGATAGGAGCCTTATGGCTTGTTAAGTTCTTGGCTTCCCTTTTGTAGCCAAGTCCATCCTTAATTGAGGGGTGTCTACCGATCGTGTAGGCATCCCTTGCAAATTTTAGCTTGTCAAATTCATTCTTGCTAGTCTTAAGTTGAGCATTAAGACTAGCCAATTCATCATTAAGCTTGGAAATTGAAACTAGGTGTTCACTACAAGCATCAATGTCAATATCTTTACACCTAGTACAAATTACAACATGTTCTACATAAGAATTAGATTTATTTGCTACTTCTAATTTAGCATTTAAATCATTGTTGACACCTTCTAGAGTAGAAATGGTTTTATGACAAGTAGATAATTCACCAGAGAGTATTTCATTTCTTTTAATTTCTAGAGCAAGAGAATTTTGTGCACTAACAAATTTATCATGCTCCTCATATAAAAGATCTTCTTGTTTTTCTAGTAATCTATTCTTGTCATTCAAAGCATCAATCAACTCATTAATCTTATCTATTTTAGATCTATCTAAGCCCTTGAATAAGCATGAATAGTCTATGTCATCATCATCACTAGACTCATTATCACTAGAAGAAGCATAAGTGGAGTCTCGAGTACTCACCTTCTTCTCCCTTGCCATAAGGCATGTGTGACGCTCGTTGGGGAAGAGGGATGATTTGTTGAAGGCGGTGGCGGCGAGTCCTTCATTGTCGGAGTCGGAAGAGGAGCAGTCCGAGTCCCACTCCTTGCCTAGATGCGCCTCGCCCTTTGCCTTCTTATAGTTCTTCTTCTTCTCCCTCTTGTTCCCTTGATCCTGATCACTATCATTGTCGGGACAGTTAGCAATAAAATGACCAAGCTTACCGCATTTGAAGCATGATTGCTTTCCCTTGGTCTTAGTCTTGCTTGGCTGTCCCTTTCGACCTTTTAGCGCCGTCTTGAATCTTTTGATGATGAGGGCCATCTCTTCATCATTAAGACCGGCAGCCTCAATTTGTGCCACCTTGCTGGGTAGCGCCTCCTTGCTCCTTGTTGCCTTGAGAGCAATGGGTTGAGGCTCGTTGATCGGACCATTCAAGGCGTCGTCGACGTATCTCGCCTCCTTGATCATCATCCGCCCGCTTACGAATTTTCCGAGTACCTCCTCGGGCGTCATCATCGTGTACCTGGGATTCTCACGAATATTGTTTACGAGATGAGGATCAAGAACAGTAAAGGACCTTAGCATTAGGCGGACGACGTCGTGGTCCGTCCATCGCATGCTTCCATAGCTCCTTATTTTGTTGATAAGGGTCTTGAGCCGGTTGTAAGTTTGGGTTGGCTCCTCTCCCCTTATCATTGCGAATCGTCCAAGCTCGCCCTCCACCAACTCCATTTTAGTGAGCATGGTGATGTCGTTCCCCTCGTGAGAGATCTTGAGGGTGTCCCATATTTGCTTGGCGTTGTCCAAGCCGCTCACCTTATTGTACTCTTCCCTGCACAAAGATGCTAATAGAACAGTAGTAGCTTGTGCATTTCTATGGATTTGTTCATTTATAAGCATAGGGCTATCCGAGCTATCAAATTTCATTCCATTCTCTACAATCTCCCATATGCTTGGATGGAGAGAGAATAAGTGACTACGCATTTTGTGACTCCAAAATCCGTAGTCTTCCCCATCGAAGTGTGGAGGTTTGCCAAGAGGAATGGAGAGCAAATGCGAATTCGAACTATGTGGAATACAAGAATAATCAAATGAAAAGTTCGAATTGACCGTCTTCCTGTAGTCGTTGTCGTCGTCCTTTTGGGAAGAAGTAGACTCATCGCTATCGTCGTAGTAGACGATCTCCTTGATGCGCCTTGTCTTCTTCTTCTTCCCATCTTTACGCTTGTGGCCCGAGCCCGAGTCAGTAGGCTTGTCATCCTTAGGCTCGTTGACGAAGGACTCCTTCTCCTTGTCGTTGATCACGATTCCCTTTCCCTTAGGATCCATCTCTTCGGGCGATTAGTCCCTTCTTGAAGAGAACGGCTCCAATACCAATTGAGAGCACCTAGAGGGGGGGTGAATAGGTGATCCTGAGAAAACTTAAACTTATAGCCACAAAAACCTTGTTAAGTGTTAGCACAATAATTGCCAAGTGGCTAGAGAGGAGTCTCGACAAAACACAATACCACAAGAGATCAAACACAGAGATGACACAGTGGTTTATCCCGTGGTTCGGCCAAGACCAACGCTTGCCTACTCCACGTTGTGGCGTCCCAACGGACGAGGGTTGCAATCAACCCCTCTCAAGCGGTCCAAAGACCAGCTTGAATACCACGGTGTTTTGCTTTGCCTTTCAATATCCCGTTTGCGAGGAATCTCCACACTTTGGAGCCTCTCGCCCTTACACTTGAGATTCACAAAGAAATACGGAGTAAGGGGGAATGAGCAACGCACACAAGACTTCTAAAGATCAGAGCAACAACACGCACACAAGTCGCAACAAGAGCTCGCAACACAACTCAAAGAGTTCACAACTCCACAAAAGCTCTATATGCTACCACAATGAAACGAATGCGCGAGATCGATGTCTTGGTGCTTAGGAATGTTGTCGGAATACTTGGTGTTCTCCTTCATGCGCCTAGGGGTCCCTTTTATAGCCCCAAGGCAGCTAGGAGCCGTTGAGAACAAATCTGGAAGGCCATCCTTGCCTTCTGTCATCGGGCGCACCGGACAGTCCGGTGCACACCGGACAGTGTCCGGTGCCCGATTCCTTTCCTTAAATGGCGAAGCCGACCGTTGCAGATCTGGGAGCGGTTGGCGCACCGGACATGTCCGGTGCACACCGGACAGTCCGGTGCCCCCTTCCGACCGTTGGCTTGGCCACGTGTCGCGCGCAGAATCCGCGGCCGACCGTTGGCCCGGCCGACCGTTGGCTCACCGGACAGTCTGGTGCACACCGGACAGTCCGGTGAATTTTAGCCGTACGCCGTCAGCAAATTCCCGAGAGCGGCCTCTTTGGCCGAGGCAGCCTGGCGCACCGGACACTGTCCGGTGCACCACCGGAGAGTCCGGTGCTCCAGACCGAAGCAGCCTTCTGGCTGTACACAGCCAACTCTTTTCTTTTCTTTTTCTTCCTGTTTCCAATACTTAGACAAGTATATTAGTACACAAAACCAATGTACTAAGACTTAGAAACATACCTTTGCTCTTGATTTGCACTTTATTCATCCATGGCATAAATTCACATTTAAGCACTTGAGTTGGCACTCAATCACCAAAATACTTAGAAATGGCCCAAGGGCACATTTCCCTTTCAGCACCAGCGCCTCAGTGACTGGCGCACCCAACTGGAGGAGCGCACCAAGTCGGCGTCCCGACAGTTCACCTTCGAGCGGTCCCAACTCGAGCGGGACCGCAAGGAGTACAAGAAGGACCTCCAGAAGCTGTGCACTAGGGAGCTAGCATTGCTGAGTGGGCCGACGAGGCGAGCACGGCACTGGTGCCACTAGGGATGAGCCCCATCCCAGTGTCGGAGCTGCCGGTGTCGATCTCCGATGCCCTCCTGGTGTTGGACTCTGCCGTTGATCGCCTCCGGCGCCTGGATCAGATCCTCGGTGCCCACCTGGAGGCAGAGGGCAGCAAGCTCTATCGGGCGGTAGTTAAATATGTCCTGACGTGCTTCCGGAGCCACGACCCTGCCATATCCTTGGCACTGATGATCGCTGGTCCGGTGGCCACCACAGAAGATGCCGCCCGGGAGAGTGTACAAGACGCTATGGAGATGGTGGCCGAGCGCTTCCAGCGTGATCCTGCCGACGCCGAGTAGCTGAACCTATAGGGACAAGGCAAGGGTTCCGCTGGGGAGCGGCTGTAATAACTTTTTGTCATGAAACATACTTTAAGAACCGTTAATCAAACAGCAGTGGAACTTATCTGTATGTTATTCGCCCTTGTTATGTGTAGCGTCATCAACTTTCACCTGGTACTTGGCCCCCATGGGAGGTAGGCTCGACGTGTCGAGGCTAGATACCAGTATACCAAAGAAAAATTTGATGACCCGGCCCCTAGGAGGTAGTCTCTACAGTTTGAGACTACCTACCTCTGGACTGGGACCTGGACCTGCACACAGCTTCGGCTTTGAAGTGTTAGGAGCACACCCATAGGACCCATCGTCTGGTACCTGTCATCCTTTGATTCATGCAACAGGACCTGCGGGATTTAGCCTGGGAAGCCAAGTCGTATGCCCGGACCCACAGGATCACAGTTCCAAATACTAGGGTACCCGTTGCACAGTGGTGGAGCGTGCAGGCTTAGGGTACGGAACCAGGCTAAGCGGCTACACAGCTCCGGACCACTCCAGGAGACGAGCGCCCATTCTCTAGAACTGGTCCGCAGGTTGACGGGCCCCCTGTAGCAGTAGAGGGGTCCTGAACTGCAAGCCTGGCTACTCAATTCAGATGTCATCATACCAGCAAGGGTGGGAAACTATATGGGTGGGTTAGATAAAAAATAATGCTCGTAAACTAAAGTAGAATAGAACCATCACAAAAGCACATCTAGGGGGTAAATCTTTTCTTTATAACTTGACATATATGGGTGCAGACCAACAGGCTGGGCTTACGACGGCGGACCTCACCGGATTGACATACACATATGTGCAACCTAGTTACAAAGGAAGAAAACTCAACCTCCTAGTTTTGCTTTTATGGATAGAACTTACGGAGATGCTCTATATTCCAGGGATTGGGAAGAGGTACTCCTTCTGTTGTGGCAAGGCAGACACACCCGGGTCGGCATATTTCCGTCACCTTGAAGGGTCCTTCCCAACTGGGGGAGAGTTTGTGGAGCCCTTCTCGGTTCAGTACTCGCCTTAGGACTAGGTCCCCGACCCTGAGCTCCCTAGTATGCACAAACTGTTGGTGGTAGCGCCTGAGCGCTTGGTTGTACCGTGCATTTTGGATCATCGCTTGCCATCTACGTTTGTTGATGAAGTCCACGTCCTCACGCCGTAGCTGTTCCTGCATAGACTCATCGAAAGACTAGACCCGTGGTGAGCCCATAATGATTTTCGGGGGAAGACAGGCTTCAGCCCCATAGACCAGGAAGAACAGGGTCTCCCCAGTAGCTCGGCTGGGTGTGGTCCAGTTCCCCATAGTACGCTCGGAAGCTTGTTGACCCAATTTGCACCATGCTTTTTTAAGCAGTCATAGGTGCGTGTCTTGAGTCCCCTGAGGATTTCTGTGTTTGCCCTCTCAGCCTGGTCGTTGCTCATGGGATGAGCCACAGACGCAAAGCAGAGCTACGTGTCGATGCCCTCGCAATACTCTTAGAAGAGCCGACTTTTGAACTAGGTCTCTTTGTCCGTACTGATACGGCTTGGGACCCCAAATCTGCAGATAATCGACTTGAGGAAGGCAACAGCAGCACCCTGGGTGATACTGACCACAGGGGTGGCCTCTGGCCACTTTGTGAATTTGTCGATAGCAACAAAGAGGAAATGGTACCCGCCAACAGCCCTAGGGAATGGTCCCTGGATATCCACCCCCCATACGGCGAATGGCCAAGAGGGTGGAATCATTTGTAGAGCCTAAGCTGGTGTGTGTATCTGCTTTGCATGGAACTGACATGCTTTACAGTACTTTACCAACTCAGCTGCATCCTGGAGAGCGGTTGGCTAATAGAAGCCGTGCTGGAAGGCCTTACCAACCAGTGTGCGGGATGACAAATGACTTCCGCACTCACCTCCATGGATCTCCGCGAGCAACTCACGGCCCTCCTCCTGGGTGACGCACCGCATGAGAATGCCATTGGTGCCACGGCGGTATAGATCCCCTTCTACCACCGTGTATCGTTTAGCCAACCGCACTATGCACTCTGTGGACACATGATCTTCAGGAAGGATATTTTCTTTTAGGTAGTCCCGGATCTCGGAGATCCATGCATCAGGACCACTCTGAGATACTGGCTGTGGCGCTAAGAGGTTGGCAGGACCCTCTGTATCACACACAATCCTTGGTGGGTTCTACAGATGTAACACCACCGGGACCGCTAGCTTCGAGGTACTAGTCTCTCCCCCTTTGCCCGGTTCGGCAAGCTAGGCGGTAGGTCTCAGCAGCCATCTTTCGAAGACGCCCTCGGGCACGGGTGCCCAAGTGGATGCTCTCGTGGAGAGTTCATCTGCCGCTGAGTTGTTAGCCTGAGGAACATGTTGCAGTTCCAGGGCAATGAAGTCCTTTTCTAGCTTCCTTACGTGGAGGAGGTAAGCTGCGAGCCTGGGCTCATTGCAGCTACATTCTCCGCGGACCTGCTTGATAATCAGTTGGGAGTCCCCCTTCACGAGGAGCTGGCGGATCCCTAGGGAAAGGGCCATAGACAAGCCGAAGATCAGTGCTTCTTACTCTGCCATGTTGTTGGTGGCCTTGAACTCAAGGTGCACCATGTACTTCACTTGATCTCCGCTTGGGTCAATGAGGACCACTCCAGCACCGCCACCCTGCTGGCGGGCGGACCCATCGAAGAAGAGCGTCCAGTGGGGCTCGGTGAAGACCGGAGCCCTGGACTCCACAGGTGTGGGGTCCGAATCGGGATCCGGACCCCCAGGAGTGCTCGAGGGAGGGGTCCATTCCACGATGAAGTCGGCCAGAACCTGGCTCTTGACTAGGGATGTTCCTAAAACATCCGACTTGTATCACAAATCTAATATTTTAGCATAGATATACATATAATTTAAAGCTAATTTTTGGCAATGTTATGAAGAATATTATTAAGTATTTAAATAAATTTTTGTATACTTTTTTATGTACATTATTTTCTCCCTACAACAAAAAAGGTGAAAAAACATCTGAATCCGTATTCGGATAGACATCCGAATTTTATATCAATTATTTAAAAATATCTAGAATGAATTTAATGTTTCTTTTTTGTGAAGATTAATAGCCTCAATGCTAAAAACAAGAATATAAATTTACATAGCAAATTCTATATGTTATTTGTTCACAGTCGAAGAAAGAGGACCAAAAAATTGACATCCGAATAAATATCCGGATCCATCCCTACTCTTGACAATGTGGCGAGGCTAGAAATCCAGTTGGAACTCAGCAAGCTCCGCAGCCCACTTGGCGATGTTGCCTGTGGCGTTAGAGTTGTGGAGGATGGCCCTTAACGGGAATGAGGTCACCACCACGACCCTGTGTGCCTGGCCTTCGCCTCATGGAGGCCTTCGCTAACGTAGTAGACTGGCTTCTGGATGGTTTGGACCCCTGCGGTTGGTCCTGAGTCCTCAAACTCTTGACCTTCCATCAGCACCATGGTGGTCGGACCACCACCTTCTCCTAGGGGAACTTTTTGGCTCCCCTGGGGATGTTGTGTCGTCCTTTCGACGACCAGCACCATGCTCAACACCTCTATAGCCGTTGTAATGTATAAGTACATCGTTTTGGAGCTATCAATATTGGTAGGGACACAAGGTGCTGCTTCAACTCTTGAAAGGCACGTTCTGCCTCCTCGGTCCAAGAGAATGGGCCGGACTTCCGTAATAGCTTGAAGAAGGGTAGCGCCCTTTCAGCTAGTCTTGAGATGAAGCAGCTAAGGGCGGCCAGTGACCCCGTAAGCTTCTGGACATCCTTGATTCGGGCCAGAGGCCTCATTGCCTCGATTGGTTTGATCTTCTTCGGGTTTGCTTCAATGCCCCGGTGCGAAACTAAGAATCCTAGCAACTTCTCTGTGGAGACACCAAAGACGCACTTTTTCGGGTTCAGCTTCGTGCGCGTTGCCTGCAGCTTGTCAAAGACCAAGGTTAAGTCTTCCACTAGGGTCGACCCTCTCTTAGTCTTGATCACGATGTCATCGACATATATCTCTATCCTGTCCCTAATCAGGTAACCAAAGGTCTTACTCATCACCCGTACAAATGTTGGCAAGGCGTTTTTCAGACCGTAAGGCATTACAACATAACAGTAAAGCCCATCCACAGTTACAAAAGCGGTATGTTTCCTATCTTGCCTAGACATTTGGATCTGATGGAAACCAGAGTAGAATCCACGATTTGATCTATTCGTGGAAGTGGATACGGGTCCTTGGGACAAGCCTTATTGAGGTTGGTGTAGTCGATGCACATCCGAAGCTTCCCGTTTGCCTTGGGAATGATGACTGGATTGGCTAGCCATACTGGGTGATGGACCTCTTCGATGAAGCCAGCATGTAGCAGCTCTGGACCTCCTCACGGATGAAATCCTGCCGCTCAACGAACAGTCTCCGAGGCTTCTGACTCACCGGTTTGGCGTCAGGGTGGAACTTCAGATGGTACTCAATCACCTCCCTAGGGATCCTAGGCATTTGCGACGGTTCCCATGCGAATACGTTGGCATTTGTCTGGAGGAAGGCGACGAGCGCGATTTCCTATTTATCCTCCATATTGCCCGTGATGCGGGTCGTCTAGGAGGAATCCACGCCAACCTGGATGGTTTTGACGGGACCGTCGTCTGCTCCGGATGGCTGCACCTTTGGCACCTTGGTACAGGAAGTCGAGGGGTCCCTCCCCCTATCATCTGGGCGAGCAGTTTCTGCCATCAGGGCATGCAACTTTTCGACAGCTGCAAGCGCAGCGGCGCGGTCGCCCTGCACGGTGAGGACCCCAGCAGGGGACGGCATCTTGGGGACCAAGTACCCATAATGGGCAATGGCCATGAACCGGTACAGGGCCGGCCTGCCAATGATGGCATGGAAAGGGAGGTTAACCTCCGCGACGTCGAACTGGACGTTCTCTGTGCAGAAGTTCTCTTCAGTCCCGAATGTAACCGGGAGTGTGATGCTCCTAAGGAGATACACCGGTTGTGGGCCCACTCCGGAGAATGTGCGAGAGGGTCCCAGCTAGGATCCTGGGATCTGCAGCTGCTTGAACGCAGCGTGACTGATGACGTTGAGCCCAGCCCCACCATCAATCAGGACATGATGCAGCTTCATGTTGGCGATGACAGGGGCAGTGATGAGTGGTAGTATACCGGCCCCTGCCATGTTTTCGGGGCAGTCGGATGCCCTGAAGGAGATAGTGGTGCTCCTCCACCGCTAATGTGGAGCAGCCTTCGGGACCCCTAGGGTCACCGAAAGGACCTCTCGGCGCAGGGACTTCACGTTCCTATGGGAGGTGAGCTCCCAGCTCCCGCCGTACATCACGTACAGCTTTTTGCGGCGGTCATTATCGTCACCGGAGTCCAGTGAATATGTCCTTAAGGACCTACTCGGGGGACTGATACCCGAGGTCCCGTTCTCCCGCGGTCGCGTCACCTTCGTTAGCCTTCTCCTTGCCAGGTCGGCAACGAGGCGGCGAGCCATCCTTGGATGCCTGCTCTCGCTGCTCGCTGACATGCTTCGCGAGCTTGAGGATCTCTTGACACTTCGAGGCACTATGGTGACTGTTGGGATGGACAGGGCATGACCCGCTGTTACTTCCCTGTTGTCGTGGGCGCTTGCCGCGCTCGTTCCGGCCCCTAGTCGCAGCTGCGATGACCGGAGTAGCAGACTGCGGCCTATCATGACCGTGGTTCTTCTTCTTGTTGTTGTTGCTGCCCTGGGTGGCGGCACCTGAGCCACCTGTCTGGGTAACTCCGGTTTGTGGTGCCGAGTGCCATGCACGGCCCTCGGCAGCTCTGGCACATTTGTCGACCAGAGCGAAGAGCATAGTGACGGTTTCCACGTGATGCGTCGCCAATTTCTCCAACATCTTCTCATCACGTACCCCCTATCGGAAAGCAGTGATAATGGAAGCATCAGAGAAACAAGGTATAGTCCCTCGTACCTTGGTGAAGCGGGAGATGAAAGACCGGAGAGTCTCCCCAGGTTCTTGCCTTACGGTATGGAGATGAGCCTCCACACCATGCTGCTGATAAGCACTAGCGAAGTTCGCTGTGAACCATGCACAGAGCTCTTCCCAGGAGTAGATGGACCCCAGGGTAAGGTTCATGAGCCAGGTCCGGGCCAGCCCAGTCAAGGCTACATGGAAGTAGCTCGACATTACTGCGGTGTTTCCACCAGCTGCCGTAATGGCAGTGACGTAGACCTGCAAGAATTCCGACGGGTTTGACGTACCGTCGTACTTCTCTGGCAGGTGTGGCCGAAACTTGGATGGCCAAGTCGCCGCGCGAAGGTGATCCGCTAGTGCGGCACAGCCCACGCCGACCAATGGGACACCCGCCTGGATTCGGGCGCCCCTTGGAGTTTGTGGCGCAACTGGAGCGAAATCTTGGTCGAGGTCGCGACCCTCAAAGTTTTGCCAGCGCTCACGCGCCCTCTCCAGAGAGACTTGAGCATCCTCGCCCGCACGCCTACGGTTGAGCTCTGCCCGCAGGTCGTCAGCCCTCTCTAGAGAGATTTGGGCATCCTCGCCCGCATGCCTACGGTTGAGCTCTGCCCGTAGGTCGTCAGTCCGTGCACCCTCACTGAGGGCGAGCGCATAGATGCCGACGCTTCATGTTGACACCGGAATGACCGAGGCCTAGGCCTGGCCGAGCCAGAATGTGCCATGCCGAGGAGACGGACAACATCTTCACGCCACTGCCTCATGGCCCCTGGCGAAGCCGTGGAACTTGGGGGGTTGCGTAGCAACTCCCTGGCTGCAGACAATGCCCCACCAGGGGCAGCCCTCGATGGAGCCCTAGATGTCTGTGTAGGCGTGTGCTGCTGCGCAGGCGTGCATAGCTGCAGCACCAGGCGCAGGGCGGTTAGAGCCCCGTGGCATGGAAGATGCTGCCCCTTCCTCCATTAGGAAGCCCTCGGGAGACAAGTCGCGGTGCTCGACGATCTGAACCATCGTGTCGAGCAAGGAAACAGGCGAAAAACTCAAGGCCAAAGCCCCCTACCTGGCGCGCCAAATATCGGAGAGAAAATCTTCCGGCCGGGTGGCGGAATGCACCCGCCCTAATCCTAAGATGAGGAGGAGGCCTAAGCGTTCGCCTGTTTGGTGAATTGTCGACGAACACAGGAAGACTCGAGGGTTTATAGTGGTTCAGGCCGCCGGAGCGTAATATCCTACCTCCACTGTATGTAAGTTGTATTGAGCGTGTCCCTTGTAACGTTGTGTCCCTTCCCTTTTATAGTTTAAGGGAGGTACATACAAGAATGTTGAGCCCCGACATGTGGGCCCAGGAGCATAATGGTAGGAATACATTATGTGAATAGTAAATACTGACAGCACACAAAGATCCTCCGCCTGAGTAACGCATGAGTAATTAGCGGGGGTCATGATGACTGTAGTCCATGCAGCATTGATAGGCAGTAACCCTGCGCTAGTAATGGTGAGTTATTACCCATGATATGGTAACGTGTGAGTAACTGCATAGCCCATGTAACATGGACTGGGTACGTCGCCTGTCACTGGAATGGACAGGCGCACGTCTTATCTGTAATGAATGAAAAGACGCGCGTAGCCCAGAGGCTTCATGCCAGGTTCCGCCCGTTGGCTTACGCCGTGCGCAGTAAGCCATGCGGCAGCATCGGGCCTCCGCCTGGGCGGGCAGTAGGAGTATATGCGATTAGGTCCGGATCCCAGCAGACTAGGTCTGGACACGTGTCGGCACCGGACCCCCGCATGGGCCCTGATTAAGGCTCGGGTATGTTCTGTCCTGGAACCGGGGACCCCACCGTGGGCGGCCTGGACCCCATACAGGGAGGTCCGAATCCATTCCAGGGGTCCGGTTCGCATACGTGGAGGTCCTGGACCAAACTTGGAGACCCAGACCATATATACAGGGGTCCGGCACCTTCCCATGGGGTCCGAACACGTGGCGGCACCGGACCCGCCCATGTGGTGGGGTTAGGTGTTGTTGCTGGCCCAGAGTAGTCGCCCGAGGCTGGGGCGAGTCATGGCCTGGTCCCACATACAGCTCTTTTACCATGCAACTAAAAATAGTCGTGTGGGTACTGCGTCTTTATACAGCAGTAAGGGGTACCCTAGTTTTAGGGTACCGACACATTCGATATCACTTTTTGAGAGATCACCAACAAAGGGGGTGTCGGGGACCATAATTAGGGGTACCCTCAAGACGCCTAATTCTCAGCTGGTAACCCCCATCAGCATAAAGCTGCAGAGGCCTGATGGGTGCGATTAAGTCAGGGATCAGTCCATACGAGCGACTCGATCACGCCTCGCCCGAGCCTAGCCTCGGGCAAGGGCAGCCGACCTCGAGGGGTTTCTGTCTCGCCCGAGGCCCCCCTTTTAACGGCAGACACATCTCCGGCTCGCCCGAGGCCTTGTCTTCGCTAAGAAGCAACCCTGACTAAATCGCCGCACCGACCGACCGAGTCGCAGGAGCATTTAACGCAAAGGTAGCCTGACACCTTTATCCTGACGCTCGCCCCCCGGCAGAGCCGAAGTGACCGTCGTCACTTCACCGCCCCACTGACCGGCCTGACAGAAGGACAGCGCCGCCTGCGCCACTCCGACTGCAGTGCCACTTGACAGAGTGAGACTGACAGGCAGTTAGGCCTTGCCAAAGGCGCCATAGGAAGCTCCGCCCGACCCAGGGCTCGGACTCGGGCTCAGCCCCGGAAGACGGCGAACTCCGCTCCGCCCGACCCAGGGCTCGGACTCGGGCTAAGCCCCGGAAGACGGCGAACTCCGCTCCGCCCGACCCAGGGCTCGGACTCGGGCTAGGCCCCGGAAGACGGCGAACTCCGCTCCGCCTGACCCAGGGCTCGGACTCGGGCTAAGCCCCGGAAGACGGCGAACTCCGCTCCGCCCGACCCAGGGCTCGGACTCGGGCAAGGCCCCAGAAGACGGCGAACTCCGCTCCGCCCGACCCAGGGCTCGGACTCGGGCTAGGCCCCGGAAGACGGCGAACTCCGCTCCGCCTGACCCCAGGGCTTGGACTCCGCCCTGGCCTCTGCCGAACGACCTCCGCCTCGCCCGAACCGGGAGCTCGGGCTCGGCCTCGGCCATGGAAGACAGACTCGACCCCGGCTTCGGAGGAGCCTCCACGTCGCCCGACCTAGGACACAGGCCAGCCACGTCAACAGGAAGCGCCATCATCACCCTACCCCGAGCCGACTCGGGCCGCAGAGAGCAAGACCGGTGTCCCATCTGGCTAGCTCCGCCAGATAGGCAATGATGGCGCCCCGCTAGCCCCGTGACGACGGCGGCTCTCAGCTCCCTTACGGAAGCAGGGGGACGTCAGCAAGGACCCAACCGCTCCGACAGCTGTCCCTCCGCCAGGCTCCGTTGCTCCTCCGACAGCCACGACACCACACCAGCTGGGTGCCAAGATCTCTCCGGCTGCCACATTGGCATGTACTCAGGGCACTAGTTCTCCCTTGCTAGACACGTAGCACTCTGCTACACCCCCATTGTACACCTGGATCCTCTCCTTATGCCTATAAAAGGAAGGACCAGGGCCTTCTTAGAGAAGGTTGGCCGCGCGGGGACGAGGAGGGGACAGGCGCTCTCTTGGGGCCGCTCGCTTCCCTCACCCGCGTGGACGCTTGTAACCCCCTACTGCAAGCGCACCCGACCTGGGCGCGGGACGAACACGAAGGCCGCAGGATTTCCACCTCTCTCACGCCCGTCTCCGGCCACCTCGCTTCCCCCCTTCGCGCTCGTCCACGCGCTCGACCCATCTGGGCTGGGGCACGCGGCACACTCACTCGTCGACTTAGGGACCCCCCGGTCTCGAAACGCTGACAGTTGGCGCGCCAGGTAGGGGCCTGCTGCGTGTTGACGAGTAGTTTCCCGTCGAGCTCCAGATGGGCAGTCTCCAACAACCTCTCCAACCCGAGACGGTGCTCCGTTTCGGGAGTCTTGAGTTCATGTCCCTCGACGACAGCTACGACATGATACTCCTTCCACCGCCGTGCGACAACGACAATGGCGGCCGACAACCCGCCCGCCGGCGGCGGAATCGACGACATCTTCCCCGCGTGGTGGAAGAATGACATTCGAGCTCGCCTTGTCCTCTCCCCCGCCAACGGAGGAGGAGGCGGGGCAATCGAGGCCAAGCAGGAGGCCCCGCTTCGTCGGCTGTCGAGCGAATCGACATCCCCAGCGCACCAACGGGGGGCGCGTCGGGCGTCGACCTCGCGTTTGAGACGAAGGCAAGCGCCGTCCCCCCGCGACACGCCAATCCCGAGCAAGTGGACGACGCCAGCACGCTCGCGGAGGGCCTACAGGACGTCGCCCTCGTACCTAAGACGACGGCGCGATCAGCCCCCGGCGTGACTATGTCGCTCCTCGTCGATCAAAAGGTACTGACTGATTCCCATCCTACGTTATTTCGACTCGGCCTCAATCCGCCTAGCGACCTCGCTTTGGCGGGCGCTCTCATTGAGGCGAGTGCAACCCCACTGGGGTTTCGTATGCGGTCGCCTTGGGACCGATTGACGGATGTCTCGACCTACGGGCCCTCTGGGTCCGAGGAAGATGACGATCCCAGCATCTGCTGGGATTTCTCTGGATTTGGCAACCCCAGTGCCATGCAGGACTTTATGACCGCATGTGACTACTGCCTCTCCGACTGTTCCGACGGTAGCCGCAGCCTTGACGACAAGGACTGCGGCCCAAGCCGCGAATGTTTCCACGTCAAGCTAGGGGATCCCTCCGAAGGCAACCATCTCGGCATGCCGGAGGACGGTGATCTCCCAAGGCCGGTGCCTCGCGCCGACATCCCGCGGGAGCTAGCTGTGGTCCCCGTTCCGGCGGGGGGTCATGACCCACAGCTCGAGCAAGTCCGCGGGGCGCAGGCCAGGCTCGACGAGGGAGCAGGAGCGCTCGAGTCGATCCGCCGGGACGTCGGGCAGGTATGGGCGGGCCAACCCCCGGCCGGAGAAATACGTCACCTGCCCCAGGGTTCCCAGCACCGCGTCGCCAACGACGTCAGGGTCAGGCCGCCGCCCGCATCCAGCGGGGTCAGTCAGAACCTGGCAGCCGCAGCGATGCTCCTCCGCGCGATGCCGGAGCCATCAACCACCGAGGGTCGGCGAATCCAGGGAGAGCTCAAGAATCTTCTGGAAGGCGCTGCGGCCCGACGGGCCGAGAGCTCTGCCTCCCGAAGGCAGGGATACCCCTCGGAACCTCATGTCGCGACTTCCCGATTCATGCGGGAAGCCTCGGTCTACACCGGGCGCACGCGCAACACCGTGCCTGCGGCCCCGGGCCACCTCGGCAACGAGCACCATCGTCGCGACCGTCGGGCCCACCTCGACGAAAGGGTGCGCCGAGGCTACCACCCCAGGAGTGGGGGATGCTACGACAGCGGGGAAGATCGGAGTCCCTCACCCGAACCACCCGGTCCGCAGGCCTTCAGTCGGGCCATCCTACGGGCGCTGTTCCCGGCCCGGTTCCGACCCCCGACTACTATCACAAAGTACTCGGGGGAAACGAGACCGGAACTGTGGCTCGCAGACTACCGCCTAGCCTGCCAACTGGGTGGAACGGACGACGACAACCTCATCATCCGCAACCTCCCCCTGTTCCTCTCCGACACTGCTCGCGCCTGGTTGGAGCACCTGCCTCCGGGGCAGATCTCCAACTGGGATCACCTGGTCCAAGCCTTCGCCGGAAATTTCCAGGGCACGTATGTGCGCCCTGGGAATTCCTGGGACCTCCGAAGCAGCCAACAGCAGCCGGGAGAGTCTCTTCGGGACTACATCCGGCGATTCTCGAAGCAGCGCACCGAGCTGCCCAACATCACCGACGCAGATGTCATCGGCGCGTTCCTTGCCGGCACCACCTGCCGCGACCTGGTGAGCAAGTTGGGTCGCAAGACCCCCACCAGGGCGAGTGAGCTGATGGACATCGCCACCAAGTTCGCCTCTGGCCAGGAGGCGGTTGAGGCTATCTTCCAAAAGGACAAGCAGCCCCAGGGCCGCCCGTCGGAAGATGCTCCCGAGGCGTCTACTCCGTGCGGCGCCAAGAAGAAAGGCAAGAAGAAGTCGCAAGCGAAACGCGACGCCGCCGACGCGGACCTTGTCGCCGCCGCCGAGTACAAGAACCCTCGGAAGCCCCCTGGAGGTGCCAACCTCTTCGACAAGATGCTCAAGGAGCCGTGCCCCTACCATCAGGGGCCTGTCAAGCACACCCTCGAGGAGTGCGTCATGCTTCGGCGCCACTTCCCTAAGGCCGGGCCACCCGCAGAGGGTGGCTGGGCCCGCGACGACGACAAAAAGGAAGACCACCAAGCAAGAGAGTTCCCCGAGGTCCGCGACTGCTTCATGATCTACGAAGGGCATGCGGCGAATGCCTCGGCTCGGCATCGCAAGCAAGAGCGCCGGGAGGTCTGCTCGGTGAAGGTGGCGGCGCTAGTCTACCTAGACTGGTCCGACAAGCCCATCACCTTCGACCAAGCTGACCACCCCGACCACGTGCCGAGCCCGGGGAAATACCCGCTCGTCGTCGACCCCATCGTCGGCGACGTCAGGCTCACCAAGGTCCTGATGGATGGGGGAGCTGCCTCAACATCATCTACGCCGAGACCCTCAGGCTCCTGCGCGTCGATCTGTCCTCCGTCCGTGCAGGCGCTGCGCCCTTCCACGGGATCATTCCTGGGAAGCGCGTCCAGCCCCTCGGACGGCTCGACCTTCCCGTCTGCTTCAGAACGCCCTCCAACTTCCGAAGGGAGATTTTGACGTTCGAGGTGGTCGGGTTCCGAGGAACCTACCACGCGGTATTGGGGAGGCCATGCTACGCGAAGTTCATGGCCATCCCCAACTACACCTACCTGAAGCTCAAGATGCCGGGCCCCAACGGGGTCATCACCGTCGGCCCCACGTACAAACACGCGTTCGAATGCGACGTGGAGTGCGTGGAGTACGCCGAGGCCCTCGCCGAGTCCGAGGCCCTCATCGCTGACCTGGAGAACCTCTCCAAAGAGGTGCCAGACGTGAAGCGACATGCCGGCAACTTCGAGCCAGCGGAGACGGTTAAGGCCGTCCCTCTCGACCCCAGTGGCGACACCTCCAAGCAGATCCGGATCGGTTCCGGGCTCGACCCCAAATAGGAAGCAGTGCTCGTCGACTTTCTCTGTGCAAACGCCGACGTCTTTGCGTGGAGTCCCTCGGACATGCCCGGCATACCGAGGGATGTCGCCGAGCACTCGCTGGATATTCGGGCCGGAGCCCGACCTGTCAGGCAGCCTCTGCGCCGATTCGACGAGGAGAAGCGCAGAGTGATAGGCGAAGAGATCCACAAGCTAATGGTGGCAGGGTTCATCAAAGAGGTATTCCATCCCGAATGGCTTGCCAACCCTGTGCTTGTGAGAAAGAAAGGGGGGAAATGGCGGATGTGTGTAGACTACACTGGTCTCAACAAAGCATGTCCGAAGGTTCCCTACCCTCTACCTCGCATCGATCAAATCGTGGATTCCACTGCTGGGTGCGAAACCCTATCCTTCCTCGATGCCTACTCAGGGTATCACCAAATCCGGATGAAAGAGTCCGACCAGCTCGCGACTTCTTTCATCACGCCCTTCGGCATGTACTGCTATGTCACCATGCCGTTCGGTTTGAGGAATGCGGGCGCGACGTACCAACGGTGCATGAACCATGTGTTCGGCGAACACATCGGTCGCACAGTCGAGGCCTACGTCGATGACATTGTAGTCAAGACAAGGAAGGCTTCCGACCTCCTCTCCGACCTTGAAGTGACATTCCGATGTCTCAAGGCAAAGGGCGTCAAGCTCAATCCCGAGAAGTGTGTCTTCGGGGTGCCCCGGGGCATGCTCTTGGGGTTCATCGTCTCCGAGCGGGGCATCGAAGCCAACCCGGAGAAGATCGCAGCCATCACCAGCATGGGGCCCATCAAGGACTTAAAAGGCGTACAGAGGGTCATGGGATGTCTCGCGGCCCTGAGCCGTTTCATCTCACGCCTCGGCGAAAGAGGTCTGCCTCTGTACCGCCTCTTAAGGAAGGCCGAGTGCTTCACTTGGACCCCTGAGGCCGAGGAAGCTCTCGGGAACCTGAAGGCGCTCCTCACCAAGGCGCCTATCTTGGTGCCCCCAGCCGATGGAGAAGCCCTCTTGGTCTACGTCGCCGCGACCACTCAGGTGGTTAGCGCCGCGATTGTGGTCGAGAGGCAAGAAGAGGGGCATGCATTGCCCGTTCAGAGGCCAGTTTACTTCGTCAGCGAGGTACTGTCCAAAACCAAGATCCGCTACCCACAAGTTCAGAAGCTGTTGTACGCAGTGATCCTGACGAGGCAGAAGTTGCGACACTACTTCGAGTCTCACCCGGTAACTGTGGTGTCATCCTTCCCCCTGGGGGAGATCATCCAGCGCCGAGAGGCCTCGGGCAGGATTGCGAAGTGGGCGGTGGAACTCATGGGCGAGACCATCTCGTTCGCGCCTCGGAAGGCCATCAAGTCCCAAGTCTTGGCGGACTTCGTAGCCGAATGGGTCGACACCCAGCTGCCGACGGCTCCGATCCAACCGGAGCTCTGGACCATGTTTTTCGACGGGTCGCTGATGAAGACGGGAGCCGGCGCGGGCCTGCTCTTCATCTCGCCCCTCGGGAAACACCTACGCTACGTGCTGCGCCTCCATTTCCCGGCGTCCAACAATGTGGCTGAGTACGAAGCTCTGATCAACGGATTGCGAATCGCCATCGAGCTAGGGGTCCGACGCCTCGACGCTCGCGGCGACTCGCAGCTCGTCATCGGCCAAGTCATGAAGAACTCTCACTGCCGCGACCCGAAGATGGAGGCCTACTGCGATGAGGTTCGGCGCCTGGAAGACAAGTTCTACGGGCTCGAGCTTAACCACATCGCTCGGCGCTACAACGAGACTGCGGACGAGCTGGCAAAAATAGCCTCGGGGCGAACGACGGTTCCCCCGGACGTCTTCTCCCGGGATCTGCACCAACCCTCCGTCAAGATCAACGACACGCCCGAGCTCGAGGCACCCTCGGTCCAGCCCGAGGTACCCTCGGCCCAGCCCGAGGCGTCCTCGGTTCAGCCCGAGGTACCCTCAGCCCCCGAGGGCGAGGCGCTGCGCATCGAGGAGGAGTGGAGCGGGGCCACGCCTGATCGAGATTGGCAGACCCCGTACCTGCAATATCTCCGCCAAGGAGAGCTACCCCTCGACCAAGCCGAGGCTCGGCGGGTAGCGTGACGCGCCAAGTCGTTCGTCTTGCTGGGCGATGAGAAGGAGCTCTACCACCACAGCCCCTCGGGCATCCTCCAGCGATGCATCTCCATCGCCGAAGGGCAGGAACTCCTGCAAGAGATACACTCGGGGGCTTGCGGCCATCACGCAGCGCCTCGAGCCCTCGTCGGGAATGCTTTCCGGCAAGGCTTCTACTGGCCAACGGCGGTGGCTGATGCCACTAGAATTGTCCGCACCTGCGAAGGGTGTCAATTCTATGCGAAGCAGACCCACCTGCCCGCTCAGGCTCTGCAGACGATACCCATCACCTGGCCCTTTGCTGTGTGGGGTCTGGACCTCGTCGGTCCCTTGCAGAAGGCACCCGGGGGCTACACGCACCTGCTGGACGCCGTCGACAAATTCTCCAAGTGGATCGAGGTCCGACCCCTGAACAGCATCAGGTCCGAGCAGGCGGTGGCGTTCTTCACCAACATCATCCATCGCTTCGGGGTCCCAAACTCCATCATCACCGACAACGGCACCCAGTTCACCGGCAGAAATTTCTTGGATTTTTGCGAGGATCACCACATCCGGGTGGACTGGGCCGCCGTAGCTCATCCCATGTCGAATGGGCAAGTAGAGCGTGCCAACGGCATGATTCTACAAGGGCTCAAGCCTCAGATTTACAACGACCTCAACAAGTTCGGCAAGCGATGGATGAAGGAACTCCCCTCGGTGGTCTGGAGCCTGAGGACAACGCCGAGCCGGGCCACGGGTTTCACGCCGTTCTTCCTGGTCTACGGGGCCGAGGCCGTCTTGCCCACTGACCTGGAATACGGCTCCCCGAGGACGAGGGCCTACGACGATCAAAGCAACCAAGCTAGCCGAGAAGACTCGCTGGACCAGCTGGAAGAGGCTCGGGACAGGGCCTTACTACACTCGGTGCGGTATCAGCAGTCCCTGCGACGCTACCACGCCCGAGGGGTCCGACCCCGAGACCTCCAGGTGGGCGACCTGGTGCTTCGGCTGCGGCAAGACGCCCGAGGGAGGCACAAGCTCACGCCCCCCTGGGAGGGGCCATTCGTCATCACCAAAGTTCTGAAGCCCGGAACGTACAAGCTGGCCAACAGCCAAGGCGAGGTCTACGGCAACGCTTGGAACAACCAACAGCTACGTCGCTTCTACCCTTAAGATGTTTCCAAGTTGTTCATATACCTCGCACCCACGCAAAGTTTAGTCAACAAGGAAGGGTCGGCCTCGCCTCGGCAAAGCCCGACCCTCCCTCGGGGGCTAAAAGGGGGGAGACCCCCTCTGCGTCAAAATTTTCCTCGAAAAAAGATCTCTTTTACCAGAATATCTTTCGTGCTTTTTGACTACTTCGAAAAGTGGGTCCTGGAAACGACGGAGTACACGTAAGCAGCCAAGGCTGACCGAGCCGAGGGACTCCTACGCCTCCGGGATACGGATACCTCACTCATCACCTTCTGCGATAAGTAACTCGCGTTCGGATAAAGTGGCTCCGCGGATCGAACAAGTCTTTACGTTCGGAAGCCCTTCTGCCGAAGCGATCCTTCGAGCCTTCTCGACTGAGTCGGTGACAGGGCCTCACGGACGGGTGAAAGTACGCGTAAGCGGCAAGGCCGACCGAGCCGAGGAACTCCCACGCCTCCGGGATACGGATACCTCACTCATCACCTTCCGCGAGAAGCAACTCCCACTCATACAAACATCCCTGCTACCGACAAAAAGTCCAGATACTCGAAACAAGAGGAAAAGAGACGCAGCTTTACAACGCAGCGAGGGTGTGTGTTCTGGCCTCGGCGGCCGCACAAGGCACACGCTACAAGACAATCTGATCCTGCAGGCTCGGGTCTTGACGCTGGAAGGGGGCAGCAACACCCTCGGCATCGACGGCACCTTCGGCGAGGCCCGACCTAGCCTCGGACGGCGACGCGGTCCGAGGTTCTCCGCTCCGAAGGACGACGTCGTCACCACGCCCGGGCAATCGCTCCTAGGGACTTCTCCGGGAATCCGGCCTGAGCAGGCGGCTCGGACGGTTACCCCTGGGGCCTCAGCCAACCATCTTCCAAGGGTGCCAGCCCGGTCCGAGGCCTCGGCTGATCAACTCCGGCATCGGTCCTGCTGACGGACAACCCGGCTAGGCTCCGGCCAACCAGGTTTCATTCTCGAGCCGACTCCGCCTCTGTTCATACTGATATCGCTACCCCTGGCCTCGGCTCGTCGAAGAGCGGCCGAGGGGTCTCTTTAACTAAGCTAGAGGAGCCTCGGACAGCAAGGTCGACCGAGCCGAGGGACTCCTACGCCTCCGGGATACGGATACCTCACTCATCACCTTGACACGGGGCGACTCATGCTTGGTGAAGCGGTTCAGATAATCAACATACGAGTCTTAGCGCTCAAAAATGAGAAGAAAACACGGCTTCGTGCCGTAATTACATACATGTTCAGGCCCCGAAAGCCGAAATGAACAAAAAACACCGGCATTCGAAGTGCCATTACAAACGGAACTCCGGTTCCCCCCTCCGCAGGTACGAACAACCCCACTCGACAGGGGTGGGCCTGCGGAGCAACAGAAGACCGACGAACGACTTGTCATCGCCCACCCCAGCAGCGGCGACGATGAAGACTTCTGTCCCGGGGGGCCGAACAGCAGCAGCGATGACCTCAGGGCGGATGCTGCTGCCAGGAGGCCCCCGCCCATGCCCAAACTCGAGAGGCAAGGACGGGCAGAATGCCGTAGAGTTGGAGGTCGGTCCGTGGCCAGCCTTGGCTATCACGTCGGCGGAAGAACCTCTTCCAGCTGCCGTGGCAGACGCCGGCGCCGCGAGCGGCTCCGAAGCCACTCGCGCCTGAAAGCCAGGCACGCTGCAGATGCCAGCGCCATGGACGACAACCGCTCCTCCCTCCGATCACTGAGTGAAGGAGCGGGCCGCCGCCCACGCGGGGGCCGACCTCAACTCGGCACACTCCCCTCCCCAGCCCTGGTGATGAAAATCCTTGAGGCTGAGGGAGGGGCAGAGGCCGCAGCCCAGCTCGCTTTCCCCCACCATCAAGCTGGAGGTCACTGTCTTGGGTGACCGCCGGCGGAGGGGTGCAGCCGGGCTGCATGATGAAAATCCTTGAAGCCGAACGATGGCTAAAAGGTACCAACTCCCACGGAGTTGCGTTCCTCCAACGATGAGGCAAAAAGACGGCGGGTTTCCCCCCATCCGGGGGCTTGGAAGGGGGAAAGACGCGACTCATAAGGGAGGAAGAAGACATGGTCGCCTTCCGAAAGGGGTCGCTCTCCTTTTAAAGGCGACTCTCCCTGCTTGCACCCCCAACCGTCACAGGCTGAGTCTTCTCCAACACGCTCCAAAGCCCTCCCCTGCGGCGCGGGGGCTGGGTCCCGCATATCATGCAGACCGGCTCCGAGCAGAAGAAGCCAAACCGCCGCGCGTGGTGCACGCAACCGCCCAGCGGTTACAAGTGACCCTCCACTTTTGCCCAGACCAACGGGCGAAAGGGGCCGGCAGCCATGCAGGCGGCATGCAACCGCGCCAAGTGGACGCGCTTCTCCGACTCCCGACATGCCAGCACGGAGGCCCAGGCCCACGCATCGCGCAACCGGTGCGCCGGATGCTGCATGCAAGCAACTGTACCGCCTGTGCCACCACCGCTCCTCCTCGATTGCGGAACCAATACCGCGACTCGAGGCAACCCAGCGCGCGACCCAGCAGCGCCAGCCTGACGCGGCGGCCAACGCGGCCAAAGGTGGGCTGGCAGTAATGACGGTGGCAGGCGCGCGGGAGCAGCGGTCATGTCGTCAGCCAAGCTCATGTCCCATCCGGGGGCAGCAAGAGAACCCCCTCTCACGGCGCGAAGACAACGCGCCCGTGATCCGTTCCTCGAACGGCTCGCACACGCGCAACGGCCGCCCCGCCAACTACTCGCCCCATCGCATTAACTCCGCGGCTGGACAGGCGGCGCTTCTGGCAGGAGCAGCGGGCGACGCTTCGCCTTCGCCGAAACAACCGCGCCAAAAAAGGTACGTCGCGTCGTTCGGTTTCGTATCCTTTTTCCTTTTTTCCTCTTTCTCTATCTCTTGCGATAGGGACCGGGAAAGGGGGATACCCCGAAAGGGGTCCTTCCCCGTGAAGGAACCAGGCTCCGAGCCTCCTTACTGATCAGGGGTTCGAAGGCTGGCCCCCCGAAGGGTTCAACAGCCGCCTCAGATCACGTGGGCCCTACACCCACTACTGGTCAGAGGTTCGAAGGCCGGCCCCCCGAAGGGTAACACGGCCGCCTCAGGCTACTCGGGCTCCGCGCCCATTACTGATCAGGGGTTCGAAGGCTGGCCCCCGAAGGGTTCACAGTCGCCTCAGACACCGAGCGAGGGATGACCAGGGGTACGTTCGATACATAACCAAGGCTCAGGCTGCGCTCCCGAGGTACCCTAGGACATTTCCGAGACCAGCGGGAGCGATCTTGTAACGGAATCCCATCGGAGGGAGGCATCGAGCCCTCGGACCCCGTCGCCAGGGGACCGGGTCCGGCAGATCACCCGCAGGTACTTTTGGGCGTGCCTCTGGGCCCCTAGCCGACCCCCAACGAACGGGGCACGGACGTCCACTCGGATTACCCGCTTGCAGCTCACCGGAGACACCATGTTCGGTGCCCATCGAGGGTAACATGGCGCTCTCCCCCCCTCCTCCTTGCGGAAAGGCGACGTAGGGGCGTATGTAAAAAAGCCGAGTCTGTACCTGATCGCCCTCTCGCCCTGTGCGAAGGCTCGGGGGCTGCTCTCGCAAACCCGGCTCCGGCCGAACCGTTGATAGCGTCAACATACCAGCCCGAGAACTTGGGCCCCGACCGTGCACCCGGGCTACGGCCAGTTCGCATGAGGGAACCACCAGACCAGCCGAAGCATTACGCGAGGCATTAAGACCTCGAAGGAGTGAAACCACTCCTGCGAGGCCTCGGGGGCTACACCCGGCGGGTGCGCTCGCGCGCACCCACCGGAACAAAATGCAACCGAGAAAGGCTGGTCCCCTTGCAAAAAAGTGCGACGAAAGCCTCCAAGCGAGTGCTAACACTCCCTTCGAGGCTCAGGGGCTACTGTCGGGGACCATAATTAGGGGTACCCTCAAGACGCCTAATTCTCAGCTGGTAACCCCCATCAGCATAAAGCTGCAGAGGCCTGATGGGTGCGATTAAGTCAGGGATCAGTCCATACGAGCGACTCGATCACGCCTCGCCCGAGCCTAGCCTCGGGCAAGGGCAGCCGACCTCGAGGGGTTTCTGTCTCGCCCGAGGCCCCCCTTTTAACGGCGGACACATCTCCGGCTCGCCCGAGGCCTTGTCTTCGCTAAGAAGCAACCCTGACTAAATCGCCGCACCGACCGACCGAGTCGCAGGAGCATTTAACGCAAAGGTAGCCTGACACCTTTATCCTGACGCTCGCCCCCCGGCAGAGCCGAAGTGATCGTCGTCACTTCACCGCCCCACTGACCGGCCTGACAGAAGGACAGCGCCGCCTGCGCCACTCCGACTGCAGTGCCACTTGACAGAGTGAGACTGACAGGCAGTCAGGCCTTGCCAAAGGCGCCATAGGAAGCTCCGCCCGACCCAGGGCTCGGACTCAGGCTCAGCCCCGGAAGACGGCGAACTCCGCTCCGCCCGACCCAGGGCTCGGACTCGGGCTAAGCCCCGGAAGACGGCGAACTCCGCTCCGCCTGACCCAGGGCTCGGACTCAGGCTAGGCCCCGGAAGACGGCGAATTCCGCTCCGCCCGACCCAGGGCTCGGACTCGGGCTAGGCCCCGGAAGACGGCGAACTCCGCTCCGCCCGACCCAGGGCTCGGACTCGGGCTAAGCCCCGGAAGACGGCGAACTCCGCTCCGCCCGACCCAGGGCTCGGACTCGGGCAAGGCCCCGGAAGACGGCGAACTCCGCTCCGCCCGACCCAGGGCTCGGACTCGGGCTAGGCCCCGGAAGACGGCGAACTCCGCTCCGCCCGACCCCAGGGCTCGGACTCCGCCCTGGCCTCTGCCGAACGACCTCCGCCTCGCCCGAACCGGGAGCTCGGGCTCGGCCTCGGCCATGGAAGACAGACTCGACCCCGGCTTCGGAGGAGCCTCCACGTCGCCCGACCTAGGGCACAGGCCAGCCACGTCAACAGAAAGCGCCATCATCACCCTACCCCGAGCCGACTCGGGCCGCAGAGAACAAGACCGGTGTCCCATCTGGCTAGCTCCGTCAGATAGGCAATGATGGCGCCCCGCTAGCCCCGTGACGACGGCGGCTCTCAGCTCCCTTACGGAAGCAGGGGGACGTCAGCAAGGACCCAACCGCTCCGACAGCTGTCCCTCCGCCAGGCTCCGTTGCTCCTCCGACAGCCACGACACCACACCAGCTGGGTGCCAAGATCTCTCCGGCTGCCACATTGGCATGTACTCAGGGCACTAGTTCTCCCTTGCTAGACACGTAGCACTCTGCTACACCCCCATTGTACACCTGGATCCTCTCCTTACGCCTATAAAAGGAAGGACCAGGGCCTTCTTAGAGAAGGTTGGCCGCACGGGGACGAGGAGGGGACAGGCGCTCTCTTGGGGCCGCTCGCTTCCCTCACCCGCGTGGACGCTTGTAACCCCCTACTGCAAGCGCACCCGACCTGGGCGCGGGACGAACACGAAGGCCGCGGGATTTCCACCTCTCTCACGCCCGTCTACGGCCACCTCGCTTCCCCCCTTCGTGCTCGCCCACGCGCTCGACCCATCTGGGCTGGGGCACGCGGCACACTCACTCGTCGGCTTAGGGACCCCCCGGTCTCGAAACGCCGACAGGGGGATATCAAAATAGCTTATGTAAATACCAAAGAACAATTAGCCGATATCTTTACCAAGCCATTAGATGAGAAAACCTTTAGCAAACTTAGGAATGAGCTAAATATACTTGATTCTCGGAATTTTGATTGAAACATTGCACACATAGCTCATTTATATACTTTTGATCATATCTCTTTCATTTGCTACGACTAATGTGTTTCCAAGTGTCTTTTTAATGCTAAGTTGTAGATTGAAAGGGAAATGGAGTACTCGACGAAGCCAAGGCTTCCACTCCACTCTACCGGTATCATGTACCCTTCATCATTACTCCACCACACTTCACATTGGTATAATCTTTTCACTCATATTTACTTGTACCAATGGGGGAGATAGTTTTGGGCTCCAACGTTCTCCGTTTTTGGTGATTAATGCCAAAGGGGGAGAGAATATAGCCCAAAGCAAAAGACCGCACCACACCACCAATTTCAAAATTTTCAAAGAATTTTTCAAAATAGTTTGATCCTTTTCAAATTGGTATTTACAAAAATTGGTAAAACCCTCTTGAACACTAAGAGGAAAATTTCATTCAGGGGGAGTTTTGTTTAGTCAAAGGAACAACATTTGAAATAGGGGGAGAAAATCTCAAATCTTGAAAATGCTTCTTGCAATCTTATTCATATATCTTTGACTATTTGCAAAAGGATTTTGAAAAGACTTTACAAAGGAATTTGCAAAAACAAAACCGTGGTGCAAGCATGGTCCAAAATGTTAAATAAAAAGAAAGCAATCCATGCATATCTAGTGAAATTATAAATTGGTTTAATTCTAAGTAACCTATGCACTTACATTATGCAAACTAGTTCAAATTCTACACTTATATATTTGCTTTGGTTTGTGTTGGCATCAATCACCAAAAAGGGGGAGATTGAAAGAGAAATAGGGTTTAACCTTTTCCTATAAATAATTTTGGTGGTTGAATGCCCAACACAAATATTGGACTAACTAGTTTGCTCTAGATTATATTCTATAGGTGCATAGAGATTCAACACAAACCAATAAAAAGATTAAAGAAAGGAGAAAAGAAACCCAAGTGTGCCCTGGTCTGGCGCACCGGACTGTCCGGTGTGCCACCGGACAGTGTCCGGTGCACCAGGACCGTACAACTCCAAACTCGCAAGTCTCGGTTTTCTCCAGCGCCACTCTGCTATAATTCACCGGACTGGCCGATGTGCCACCGGACTGTCCGGTGCACCAGCGAAGCAATGGCTCTCCAGCGCAACGGTCGACTGCACAGTGCCCCTGACAGGCGCTATAGTTCGCGGCAGAAGTCAGAGCAGAGGTCAGTGGCGCACCGGACACTAAACAGTGTCTGTCCGGTGCGGCACCGGACTGTCCGGTGCCACTAGAGTCAGCGCTCCAACGGTTGACTGCGTCAAAACCCTAATGGTTGGGTGACGTGGCTGGCGCACCGGACAGTGTCTGGTGGTGCACCGAACTGTCCATAGCGCCCATCGACAGCAGCCATCCCCAACAGCTGTTTTGGTGGTTGAGGGCTATAAATACCCCCCCAACCACCACCACTCCAGGCATCCAAGTTTCTAGCACTCCACATTCAATACAAGAGCTAGTGCATTCAATATTAGACACAATTCAAAAGAATCAAAGCTTCTCCAAGTCTCAAGTTCACTCCATACACCTAGTGACTAGAGAGAGAGTTTTGCTCGTGTTCTTTGAGCTCTTGTTCTTGGATCGCTTTCTTCTTCCTCATTCTTGTTCTCTAAGTGACTTGTAATCAAAGCAAGAGACACTAAGTTTGTAGTGATCCTTGCGGGGTCTAAGTGACCCTTTTGATTAAGGAGAAAGCTCACTCGGTCTAGGTGACCATTTGAGAGAGGGAAAGGGTTGAAAGAGACCTGGTCTTTGTGACCACCTCAATGGGGATTAGGTTCTCAAGAATCGAACCTCGGTAAAACAAATCACTGTGCCATCCGCTTTATTTCTTGGTTGATTTGTTTTCGCCCTCTCTCTCGGACTCGATTTTAATTCTAACGCTAACCCCGGCTTGTAGTGTGTGCTTAAGTTTGTAAATTTCAGATTCTGCCTATTCACCCCCTCTAGGCGACTTTCAAAAACAAACAAGCTCAGCAATGATAAGCACAAACAAATTAAATGTTTTGAATAGGGGAAGAGTAGAGTTTTCCAAATCACGAACTACTCGGATTCGGGGGCTAAGCATAACACTATTGCTCGGCTCCTGAACTGAGAACTATGCTAAATGTGACTTATGAGAACTAACATTAAAGCATCACATATGCACTCAAAAGGGGATAAAACATCAAGCAAAAATCATTTTGAAATGCCCTAGGGGCACACAATTAGAGTTTTGCAAAACACGAGGTTACACGGTTACCTCTCATACATGCAGGGCTCTAGCCAAAGTGAAGAAAGACTTCACTACCCAATGCATGCAGAGGACTGGGCACAACTAACTTCAGACCAGGCAGCTTCTCTTCTGGCAAGGCTGGCGCACAACTTCAATCTGAGACATCTCCTGGATGGGTCAAGAGGGAGCTGATGTTGATGACTTCTTCTGGCAGCGACTGAGATGGCAGGACGGGGTCGAACTCTTCTTCACGCGGGACTGGCTCTTGTAGCTCCTCAGAGGGCGGCGGTGCTGGTGGGGTGCTTGCGGCTTCTTCCTTGACCTCAAGGGATGGTGCTGGAATCTTCTTCATGGTGAGGGGCTCAAACAACCCTGATGGGGGATCTTGGGAGGATTCGGGGTGCTCTTGCTTATCCATAGCCTTAGGGGAGACTGGCATTCCTTCCAAGACTATGGCTCCTTCCGGGAGTTCCCAATCCTTCTTGTCTCCTCTGATAGAGACCGGGTGACCTTCAAGAATATGGGGATCTTCAGCTTTCATGGGTTGAACTGGGTTGTATGAAGCGGCCTCTTAGATCCGTAGGGCTCTTTGTTGGTTGTGGGTTACCAAGTAGGACTCCATCAACTTCTGGACGTGCTCATCCTTGGCTTGCTTCAGGGCTTCAACAGCAATGACTTCATGACTTTCCAAAGCAGTTGCACGGGCTTGAGCTGTGGTGAGATCCACATGGAGCTTACGGTTGTGCTTCTCTGCATCTTCTGCTCGGGCAATCATCTAACGGTGGTGCTGAGCCAAGAAATCATACTGTGCATCCAGGGTGAGCAGGTAGGCAGTGAGGTACACGACTGTGGGGTTGTCCTCAAGCAGCTGCTGCCCTTCCAATGCACGCATCATGGACATCCAAACTGGACGGTCTCTTTGAAAGGGCGGAAAGAATCTGAGCGGGGTATCGGCCACCTCTTCTTCATAGATTTGTCACAAAGCCCTCAATGCCTTGCGAGCGACGACTTGGCAGGTGTCTTTGAATCTGTGCCCCGCAGCAGTTACACTCCATTCCACATGGTGCGGACTGGATCCAATGTATACAGCCACGACACACTTCTCTGTGCCATGCTCGACGAATTCATGACTATCATACTCTAGCTGGCTCCTGATTCCGAGGCGAACTGTGCATGCTCTCAACAACTTGGGGAAACCATCTTCATTCTGGCAAAAGCTGGTTTGGCAGCGAACCTCCATCTGACTTTTGAGAGAAGGAAAGGGGAAAACATTTTTGAAATAAAGGGATGAGAGCAAGAATTTTTTTAAGAAAATAGTTTTGACTCAAAAACTTTTGGATCAAGGCTAAGGGTTACGTCCTGCGGCCAACCTAACAACTCTGATACCACCTGAAGCGCCTCAATCCTCTAGGACTCAAATGTGATACAATTACTAGTCCCAGGAGGCTAGTAAACATATTTATACATCAGATGATTCCAGATCTACTTAAACGAGACAAACCTATAAAGGTGGCGATCAACTTTAAGAGTTGGTCCACAACTTGGGACATATCATCAGAGTGGGGCTAAAGCAGCCCGATATATGCAGCGAAGCAAATCAGCGGTCCAACAGCCACAGGCAAGGTTGGGAACAGGCGTAACTCTTACCCGATCAGGGATCTCCTTCTCTGAAAAACAACAAATAAGCAAGGGTGAGTACTTACGTACTCAGGAGCCCACCTTCACCCGCGGAATGGGGAAATCAGATATAATGCATGGAATATGTGGAGCTCAGGATATTTTGCAGAAATAGCAATATTTGATGTAGGGTTATTTTGTAAAACATTTTATATTTTTCAAAGCGCATCCCCTCCCAAGGAAGCAGGAAGTTTTTCAATATAGAACAAAATCCCCTAGACTAAATAATCCAGGTATCTCAGCAGTTTCCCACTGGTTTTTATTTTCAAAAACAGCTACTGGACTTCCCGTCCACCATAGCTCACGGCTCAACCGCCGGACCTTTTAAAAACCACTTTTCAAAAGCATTTTTTGGAAAACAAAACACTAATTGTCAAATCCATGCCATGACTCATCCATATCTGTGGACGCGGACTATTCGAATAGGTTTTCAAACTCTGCGCAGAGGTATACATTTTACCCGCTAGTCCGGTTTCTGCAATCTCACTGTCGTGAGATCCGAATGCTGAATCTCTCTTTCCTTGCACGTCCTTAACTTAACGATTATACCAGAAGGAGTCAGGCCACCACCATGCCCAAACCGGACAAAACATTCCCATCCTTATCCTCCCGGTGCTCCCCAGCCATCATAACCCTAGGGTTCGGACCATACAAGTTTAGATTGAGTGACTGCCCATACAGTCTCGAATGGTTGTACTTGATAAGAGTATAGGTAAGGAGTGATGACAAACCGGTCCTTAGGCAAGAGGGACAATCCTTCATGCTCACACCTAAACCAGCTGAGCCATCACCTTAGGCCCTCCCCTAAACCAGGGAGTCCCTGATTGTCGGTGTTTCGACCCTGGGGGGTCCCTGGACCGACGAGTAAATTGTCGCTGCGTGTCCCAACCCAGATGGGTCGGCGCGAGACGGAGCACAAGGGGGGGAAACCAGCGAGGGGAAACCGCGGCCTCGTGTTGTCCTGCGCCCAGGGCGGATGCGCTTGCAGTAGGGGGTTGCAAGCGTTCGCGAGGGAGAGAGAGAGGGGGGTGAGACTGCACGTCAACCCATTCTCCCGTGCGGCCACCTTTCGTACGAGGGCCCTGGACCTTCCTTTTATAGACGTAAGGAGACGGTCTAGGTGTACAACGGGGGGTGTAGCAGTGTGCTAAAGTGTCTAGCAGAGAGGAGCCAGAGCCCTATGTACATGCCGACGTGGCTGTCGGAGAGGTGTTGGAGCCCTGTTCATGTGGCGTCGTGGCCATCGGAGGAGCGCTTGAGCCCTGTAGAAGCACAGCTGTCAGGGCTGTCGGATCCTTGCTGACGTCTCCTTGCTTCCATAAGGGGCTAAGAACCGCCGTTGTCATGGAGCACGCGGGGTGCCATCATTACTTGTTTCACCGGGGCGAGCCAGATGGGACGCCGGTCTTGTCCCCGTAGCCTGGGCTAGCTAGGGGTAGGGTAATGATGCCCCCCCTTGTGGCGTGGTCGGCCCGAGCGAGGTGGTGACTCCTTCGAGGTCGAGGTTGAGTCCGAGCCCGGGGGTCGTGCGAGGCGGAGACCGTCGTCCGGAGGTCGAGGTTGAGTCCGAGCCCGAGGGTCGGGCGAGGCGGAGACCGTCGTCCGAGGTCGAGGTCGAGTCCGAGCCCTGGGGTCGGGCGAGGCGGAGACCGTCGTCCGAGGTCGAGGTTGAGTCTGAGCCCTGGGGTCGGGCGAGGCGGAGACCGTCTTCTGGAGTCGAGGTTGAGTCTGAGCCCGGGGGTCGGGCGAGGCGGAGACCGTCGTCCGAGATCGAGGTCGAGTCTGAGCCCTGGGGTCGGGCGAGGCGGAGACCGTCGTCCGAGGTCAAGGTTGAGTCCGAGCCCTGGGGTCGGGCGAGGCGGAGACCGTCTTCCAGAGTCGAGGTTGAGTCCGAGCCCTGGGGTCGGGCGAGGCGGAGACCGTCTTCCGGAGTCGAGGTTGAGTCCGAGCCCTGGGGTCGGGCGAGGCGGAGATTCCTATGGCGCCCGAGGCTGGACTTGGCTGCTGTCAGCCTCACCCTGGCGGGTGGCACAGCAGTCGGGGCAGCGCAGGCGGCGCTGTTTTCCTGTCAGGTCAGTCAGTGGAGGGGTGAAGTGACTGCGGTCACTTCGGCCTTGTCAACTGGAGAGCACGCGTCAGGATAAGGTGTCAGGCGATCCTTGCATTAAGGGCCTGTTTGGTTCATGGCTAACTGCGCCACACTTTGCCTAAGGTTAGACGTTCGAATTGAAGAACTAACTTTAGGCAGAAAAGTTAGGCAAAGTGTGGCAAGTTGGGCAGTGAACCAAACAGGCCTTAAATGCTCCTGCGATCCGGTCGGCTAGCGAGGCGATCTGGCCGAGGTTGCTTCTCCGCGAAGCCTGCCCGAACTGGGCCTCGGGCGAGTCGAAGGTGTGTCCGTTGCTTGAGGAGACCCTCGGGCGAGGCGCGAATCTGCCTTGGTCTACCGTTCCTGCCCGAGGCTGGGCTCGAGCGAGGCGAGATCGTGTCCCTTGAGTGTACGGAGCCTTGACTGGAATTGCGCCCATCAGGCCTTTGCAGCTTTGTGCTGATGGGGGATACCAGCTGAGATTAGGAGCCTTGGGTGTACCCCTAATTACGGTCCCCGACACTGATCATCTCACTCAAAGGTGATAAGGGTGACAACCCTTCATCATACCTATTTTGAAAAGTATTTTCTTTCGAAAACTCACACCTTTTCTCAAATCATTTGTAACAAATATGTCAAGGAGTATAAAGATTGATTGTGGCAAGTGGTTGGGTGGCCATAATAACTTGTCTCAAAATCATATCATGCATAAAATAACAGGTTGAGGGTTGTGGTTGAAAAAGCATAGGTAGTTTATGCATCAAAGGGATCCAGTGAGCTTGCCGTGCTTATTCGGCGAAAGGGGTGAGAGCTCGTGGAACTGGCTTCTGGCTCCACTGCCTGTCGTAGACTTGCAGATCTGGCCTTCACGAAACGGCACGAACGCTCTGATAACTATGCAACATGAACAAGAAAACATACACACCAACAAGTATATCAACAAATATTTAGTATAGTGGTCAGAATAGCGATATATGGATGGGTAGAGTCTTAAGAAGAATATATGTGTCATGTGGTGTTGTGATATGGGACATTTACATTTCACCCACTAGTCTGGACGCGTGTCACACCCGGTTTTGGAAGGCAAACCGAATGCGAACTATGTACGTGCCAGGATCAGAACTCACGTACACAGCGATTACATAAATGAACATCATCACACAATGCTCGAATAATAACATAAAAGAGTACTTATTACATCATAGAGTCATAGACATCCACATAGTCATTGTCTTAACAAGTAAATCAAAGTACTAGCGAAACGCAGTAAAGATAAGGCCTTCACAGGCAGCTGACTGGGGGTTTGCCGCCAACCCACACCTAGAATTCATCGTAGTCTTGGAACTCCTGGAAGTCTCCTTCCACGGCTTCGCCTTCTCCTGAGCAGTGGTTACAATGCGGGCAACCTGGTGTTTTGTGGTAAAGCAAGGATGAGTACACATCAACGTACTCAGCAAATGTCCTGTTTGGCTGAAGTGGACTAGCTTTATGTGGGGTTAGGCTCAAGCAGTTGCTTTTAGTTGGTCAGGTATTTATCATTAGTAGAAGCCAGATTTTAGCATTATCCAACCCGTAAACCATTTCCTCATCGAGGAACAACATCATCATAGTCGAACCAAAACCATAACATAATCCTTGTATCTCGAACCATCTGTATCTCTAATCAAAGAGGATCCCAAGGCTGCTCTTAACCGTGAGCACGGCTGATATACCAGTTTCACTACCCTCTGCAGAGGTTGCACACTTTACCCATGAGTCATGATTCCCTTTCTACCCGGGGAGAGCTAATCCCCATTGACCACTACCTAGGTGGTCCGGCAGGGCATCACTACGTAGCTTTTACAAAGATTCCCTAGAGATCATAGCTGCCCGTTAGGTTTCTCCAGTTTGATAAACACAGTACCCCTCCCCGCAGGAGAGTGACTAACAAAGAGCAAAACGAAAGAACCTCGGCACTCAGCCTCGGCAGAGCAAGCACTGTGCCTGGACCCCATTGACGGCACGACAGCTAAGCAACTACACCTCTAGTTCATCTAATTAATCAGCTAAGGGCATCCCATTTCACCCTCATGGTTGCACTGTTATCCCGGGTGGTCTCTCAACGAACCAGTCCTTACGGAGAGGTACTCAGGAAACAGCCTGAGCCCCCTAGAGTATCACAAGATCATCAACATCATCAGGATAACAGTATCATAAATAGTCACATCATGTTCATTGATTATGTTAAAGCAATAGCAAAGTGCTAACCATAATAGCCCATAAGGTCATCAAGGATAAAGTAAAATGTAAAGCTAGTCAATCCTTAGGTTTCAAGTAAGTAGTGCGGGGTAGTAAGTTATAAATGAATAGGACATAATGGGACAGACGACACTTGCCTTCACCAAACTGCTGATCAGGGACTTCCTCTGCAACTTCCTCGGGACACACAGACTGCTCGTTGTCTACGTAAAGTAATCATTCACACTATGCACTTGGGAAGATAACAAACAAAAGCAACATACAAGACATATGCAGCAAAGAGATCACAAGTTCATAGCAGAAAAGGGATAGGCACTCTGGTGTTCCCTAGGTCTGGGGTAGAGGACTATACAAAGTGATTCATTATCCACTAGTCAAGTTTAAGTCAGTGATGGGATTAAATCATTACCTGGTTTTAAGTTCCTAAACTTAGGTGTTTAAGTCCCTAATCTTAAGTACTCCAACTTTTATTAAAGTCTACCAATTTCTAATTGTCTCAAATGGGGTTCCAATAGCCTTAATCCTATCCTGGTGATTAACTATTAATTGGTACATGGAAACAGCAGGAAAACATTGGTTAAATAGATAGACAAAAACATCATGAGCATTTTGCAATTTGAAGCACCTAATTTGGAGTTCTTATGACAAAGTTATGAATTTTACAAGTTTGGGGATTAAAAATATACCCTAAATACCTATTTTGAATTAATTAAAAGGTCCAGGGACCTAACTACGAGAAACCAGGGACGGCGGGTTCAAATTCCAGAAAACCGGGGGTCTCTTTAAGAAAATGCGCGGGCGAAGGGGTATCGGGCTACTACGGCCGTCAGATCTAAAGCGAACGGCCAGGATTAGATCCTGCGGGCGGGCGCGCGGGCGCGCGGCGGCCTGGGCAACTGACAGGCGGGACCAGGCGGGCAGCGCGGGGCGCGGGCAGGCTGACAGGCGAGGCCGGCGGGCAGAGCGTGCGCGGGCAGGCTGACAGGCGGGGCCAGCGGGCAGAGCGGGCGCGGGGTGTGAGGGAAGCGGCCCTGGGCCGTTGGATCTCTGGTAGGCGGCCAGGATTGGGCCCGGGCTAATTGAATCAGGGCCGTCCGATCTGGGATGAACGGCGGGGGTCGGGTGGCCGGCCTGGGCTTCTCCTACGGCTAGCTGGGGCGGCGGCGCTCGTCCCCGCGGCGGAGGGCTCGCCGGAGACGAGGGGCGCGGGCGTTTGGCGGGCCTCTGGGGCGACCTGAGTGGCCGGGAAGGTTGGGGAGGGCACGGGGAGTCCTCTGGTGGGGTCTGGGTCGGGGCAGGGGCACCGGAGGGGGGCGGTTCACGGCGGAGCGGCTCGGCGGCGGGGTTACTCTACTCCGGCGAGGAATTAAACGCGGCAGAAGGCAATACACGGGTCGATAGGGGCGGGAGAGGTCCCTTACCTCAAGGCGGGCTCCGGGGACTCCTCGGCAAAGGGAATGGCGCGACGGTGGCCTGGGGCGATGGTGGCGGACCTCCGCGGCTGCACGGGGAGCGGCGGGTGAGCGTGGGCAGAGAGAAATAGGGAGGGGGAAAGGGAATTGAGGCGCGTCCCGGGTTGCGGACACCGGGGCGAAGCTCACCGTGGCAACGGACACGGCGGAGCTCCAACGGCGGCCGAGAAACGGGCTCGGGACGGCGGGGATTCGTGGCGGCGGCGCTCTGGCGTGCGCGCAGCGAGGGAGAGGTGGAAGAGGGGTCCGCTAGAGCGCAAATGGGGGAGGGGGCGAGGGCGAGTGGGGTTCGGGGCTCAAGTGGCCAGGGGCTGGTCAGTTGCGAGCTCCACGCGCGACGTGGACGCGGAGAAAGCGGGCGCGCGCAGCTCGGGCGGCGGTTACGCGAGGAAGACGGGGCTGACAGCCCGGGCCCGCGAGCAGAGAGAGAGAGGAGAGCGGAGGCGGGCGCGCGAGAGGCGGCTGCGCTGACAGGCGGGCCCGCCAGGGCAGAGAGAGCGGGGGGGAGAGGCGCGCGGGCGGGATGGGCCGGCTGGGCCGAAAGGCCGAGGGGGCGGCGGGGTTGGGCCTCTTTCTCTTTTCTTTTTATTCTGGAATTGTTTCCTCTTTTTTCTTTTTATTTTCTCTATTTGATTCAAATTCAAATGAGCCACAAATTCAAATCAAACTTTCCAAGAATTATGCACCAAGCAAAAGTGAAACCTAGAGTTCAACATGATGCAACAATTCATACTCCCTTAGGGTTTAACATATTAAACTATTATTACAAATAAAATAAGCACTTTTCTCCTATAGAAATGAGAAAGAAAAGAATGAGGAATGATGAGAAAAGGGAAGTAACACCTGAATTTGTGAATATGAGCAAAGAAATTTTATACCCCCAAATTCAGGGTGTTACAAACCTATCCCCCTTAAAAGAATCTCGCCCCGAGATTCAAGGTTTGTCAGCAAAGAGTTCAGGGTATTTGGCCTTCAGATCATCTTCTCGTTCCCAGGTTGCTTCTTCTTCGGAGTGGTGACCCCATTTGACTTTGCACATTCTGATGGTATTCCTCCGGGTGACTCTGTCTGCAAACTCCAGAATCTGCGTTGGCTTCTCTATGTATGTCAGATCCTTCTGGACCTCCAAACCCTCCACTGGCAACTGTTCTTCTGGTACTCGCAGACACTTCTTCAATTGCGACACATGGAACACATGGTGCACTGCTGACAAGCTCTCTGGTAGGTCTAGCTGGTAGGCCACTTCTCCACGCTTTGCTTGAATCTGATATGGTCCAACGTACCGAGGTGCTAACTTGCCTTTAACTCCGAACCTTCTGACTCCCCTGATAGGTGACACCTTCAGATAGACGTAGTCTCCCACTTCAAAGCTCAGTTCCCTTCTCCTTCTGTCAGCATAGCTTCGCTGTCTTGACTGGGCTGTCTTCAGGTTCTCCCGAACCATTTTGATATTCTCTTCGGCTTCAAGCAAGATGTCGGGGCCAAACACCTGTCTCTCTCCAGGCTGGTCCCAATGCAACGGAGTCCTACAACTCCGCCCATAGAGTGCCTAAAACGGTGACATCTTCAAGCTAGCTTGATAACTATTGTTGTAGGAGAATTCTGCATAAGGTAACCTTTTGTCCCATCCTGACTTGTCTTGCAACGCACAGGCTCTCAACATATCTTCAAGGATCTGGTTAGTTCTTTCAGTCTGGCCGTCTGTCTGCGGGTGATAAGCTGAGCTGAAGTTCAAATGGGTGCCCAAAGCTTCTTGTAGCTGCTGCCAAAAATGAGAGGTGAACTGCGTTCCTCGATCTGAAACTATCTTCTTCGGCACACCATGAAGGCAGACTATTCGTGACATGTATAACTCAGCTAACGTTGCTCCGGTGTATGTTGTCTTCACGGGTATGAAATGGGCCACCTTTGTTAAGCGGTCCACAACCACCCACATGGAATCATAACCGGCCCGGGTACGAGGTAGGCCAACTATAAAATCCATCCCGATCTCATCCCACTTCCACTGAGGAATCCGCAATGGCTGCAACAATCCGGCAGGCCTCTGATGCTCTGCTTTGGTTCTCTGACAGCTATCGCAGATGGCGACATATTCTGCGATCTCTCTTTTCATGCCATACCACCAAAACCTTCTTTTTAAGTCCTGGTACATCTTCTCACTCCCAGGGTGTATGGAGTAGGCTGTCTCATGAGCTTCCTTGAGGATCAGTTCCCGAATAGGTTTGAGGTCGGGAACACACAATCGGTCCTTGAACCATATTACTCCCTCTTCATCCTCTCGAAAGTCTTTGCCTCTTCCTTCTAAGATCAGCTGCCGGATCTTGTTGATGTTTTCATCATCCTTCTGCCCTTCTTTGATCTCCCGCTCTAGGGTGGGCTCTAATTCCACGGTTACTCCTTGCGTACTGTTCAGGAAACCGAGGCTCAGTCTGTCGAACTCTTTGGCTAACTCATACGGCATCGGGTACGAGGCCAACATATTGACTTGACTCTTCCTGCTCAGAGCATCTGCAACAACATTGGCTTTGCCTGGATGGTAATGTATCTCCAGCTCATAGTCTTTGATCAATTCCAACCATCTTCGCTGCCTCATGTTTAGCTCTGACTGAGTGAATATGTACTTCAGACTTTTATGATCCGTGTAGATGTCGCACTTCTGCCCATACAGGTAATGTCTCCAGGTCTTTAAGGCATGAACCACTGCTGCCAACTCCAGGTCATGTGTGGGGTAATTTTTCTCATGGATCTTCAGGTGTCGAGATGAGTATGCTACCACTCTTCCTTCTTGCATTAGCACACATCCCAATCCGGTGTACGAAGCATCGCAATACACTGAGAATGACTTGTGAACATCAGGCAGGACTAACACAGGAGCTGTAGTCAATCTATTCTTCAGTTCTTCAAATGCTTCCTGACACTTTTGAGTCCATTTAAACTCAACTTTCTTCGCTAGTAACGCTGTCATTGGTCGAGCAATCTTTGAGAAGCCTTCAATGAAACGCCTATAATATCCAGCCATTCCAATGAAGCTCTTGATCCCACGAACATCCTTCGGTGCTTTCCAGTTCAGGATATCTGCTACTTTCTTTGGATCCACTGCTAACCCATCTTGGTTTATGATGTGACCCAGAAATAAGACTTCATGAATCCAGAACTCGCATTTGCCCAGCTTGGCATACAACTGATGCTCTCGAAGTCTTTGCAATACCATCTTCAAATGCTCTACATGATCTTCCTCACTTTGAGAGTATATGAGAATGTCATCGATGAATACTACCACAAACTTGTCCAGATAATCCATGAACACACTGTTCATCAGGTACATAAAGAAGGCTGGCGCATTTGTCAAACCAAAGGACATAACTGTGAACTCATATAACCCGTACTTGGTGATGAATGCCGTCTTCGGTATATCCGAGGGTCGGATTCTGAGCTGATGGTAACCTGATCTCAGATCTATCTTCGAGAATACGCTGGCACCTCTGAGCTGGTCGAACAAATCTTCTATCCTTGGCAGGGGGTACTTGTTCTTGACAGTGACTTCATTCAAGGCTCTGTAGTCTATGCACATCCTTTTGGTACCATCTTTCTTCTCTACAAACAACACTGGAGCGGCCCAAGGCGAGGTACTTGGCCTTATGTACCCCTTCTCTAACATCTCATCTATCTGCTTCTTGAGTTCCACCAATTCTGGTCCAGACACTCGATAGGCTCTTTTGGAAATGGGGGCGGTACCAGGGATAAGCTCTATGGCAAATTCAACCTTTCTCTCGGGTGGCATGCCCGTTAGCTCCTCGGGAAACACATCCGGAAAGTCTGACACAACCTTGATAGCCTCGAGCGGGTTGGGTTCCTTACTATCAACTGAAATCTGATGGCAAACTCCCTCTTCTGACTTAGGCATCCTTAGCTCGGCCACTACCTCTTCTCCTGACGGGGACTTCAATGTTACGGTCCTCTTGTCACAACTAACATTTGCTTCATACTTCATTAACCAGTTCATCCCTAGAATAACATCTATCCCAGGGGTGTCTATTACTATTAAGTCACTGGGGAATCCTATCCCCCTTATTTCCACCATTATATTTGAGCATATTTTATCTGTTTGCACCTTGCCACCAACCGAATTAATCGTCATGAGCGGCATCATTGCCTCTACTGAGATGTTATGCAATTCTACCCAGGTTGCAGTGACAAATGAATGAGTTGCACCAGTATCAAATAGCACTTTTGCGGGATGAGATTCGACTGAGAACATACCTACTGCCACATCTGGTGCATCCTGGATCGCCTCGGCCTCCAAGTGGTTCACCTTCCCACGGTGGTACGCTTGGTTACGATTGCCTGCTGCCGGCTGCAGTACACCTTGCCTTGTTGGCGCATTGGGGTTGGTCTGCTGCTGAGCCATCTTCTTTGGGCACTGCATCGCCCAGTGGCCTTGATCTCCACAGTGGAAACATCCTCTGCCTCCTCCTTGTGCTGGGGCTGCTTGGTTGCTCTGATTTGCTGCTGGGGCAGGAAGGCGAGGTGCCTGGTTGTTCTGCTTCTGATACTGATTACTTCCCTGCTGGCTGTGCTGACGATACTGCTGCTGCTGCTGTGGGTACTGCCTCTGAAACTGCTGCTGATGCGGACGCTGATTCTGATTCTGATATCCCTGTGGGTGACCAGGTCTGCCTTGCTGAGATGAACTGCCTGAGAAACGTGGACGGCTGATGCCTCCGGACTGGGGTCCACTCATCTTGCGCTTCCGATCTTCCATATCCTTACGCTTCTTCTCAGTCATCACTGCCCTATCGATCAGATGCTGGAAGGTGGGGAAGGTGTGATTCATCAGCTGGTAATGCAGGGGATCCACCAAACCCCTCATGAACCTGTACTGCCTCTTGGCATCAGTGTCGACATCCTCGGGTGCATAGCGAGACAGCTGCAGAAACTTGTCTCTGTACTCACTAACAGACAGGGGACCCTGCTTCAGAGCCAGAAACTCCTCCTTCTTCACGATCATCAGTCCCTCTGGCACATGGTACCTGCGGAAACTCTCACTGAATTCTTCCCAAGTGATGGCTTCGGGGTCAGCATGGGTGGCGAGGTAGGACTCCCACCAGGACTGGGCTGCTCCCCTCAGCTGACGGGGGCCATACAGAACCTTCTCCCTGTCGTCACATTGGGCGGTGCGCAGCTCCCTTTCCACTGCGCGCAGCCAGTCTTCTGCATCCATGGGGTCAGCAGAATGGGCGAAGGTAGGAGGGTGCCCTCTCATGAACTCGCCACGCTTATCCCGTGGCATCTGGGGCATCTGCACTTGCAATTGGGGTTGGGGTTGCTGTTGAGCCTGCTACATGGCTGCCAGAGTCTGCCCAATGGCCTGCACTGCCTGAGTCTGCATCAAGAACATCTGCTCCACTGACATCGGGGGTGGTGGGGGAGGCTGCCTCTGTTGTTCCTCCTGCTGGTCATGCTGCTCTTGCTGGGCACGCCTGTTGCATCGGCGCCTGTTGTCAGACATCTGTGGAAGACATTCATACATCAGCATTGATCTTACAACCCTTCAGCATAAGAAAAGAGAATACAGAATTCTTCATGACACTGAGTGAACAACGAGCTTCACTGATCCTCATTCATGATTCAACACAGCTCCTCAGATAGGAAAGGAAAGTAGAAGTAAAGGGTTTCCCAACTAAACAACTGACTTTATTAACATTACTAGCTAAGCCAAACTGCAGGGGAAACCCACATGTTGGCTACAGTCATTACAAAGATTCAAATCAAGCACAAGTTCATCATAACAAACATGAAAGCAACTGATAAGCAAACTAAACTAAATGGAAGCAACTGGTAAGCAAACTAAACTGACTACCTAAGACTGAGACATCTGACTTAAGAATCATTACAAACTCCGACGCTAACGATCTAAGGATCCAGATCTATCCTGGTCTTACAGACGGGGGAACCATAAGTGTGGTGACCACGTGGCGGTGAGCGGTATGGGTGCTGAGTCCCGACAGGAGCGGAGGAACCACCCTCCTGGTGATGGCGCTCTGCCAACTCAGCACGCAACTCCGCAATCTCCGTTCGAGCCCTGCTTAGCTCGTCCAGAGAGTGATCCAGCTCGGTGTTAAGCACTGCGACTAGGTTGACTGTGCTGCTCAACCTAGGGTTAGCCTCACCAACAGGTGAGACAACCACACTCTCCGTGCTGCCAGTAGGGCGGCGGGGGTAGTACCGAAGGTTAAGACCGTCGGCCACGCCACCGAACAAAGAACAGTACTGAGAGAGTGCATGTCGTGCTGCATCCTGCATAGCCGCCTCTGCAGCGTCCCTCTCGGAGATGGAGTAGTGCTCCGAAACGGCCTCCGCACCCCGGAGGTCATCCTCCGGACGGCGAACTAGGCAGGTAGCCTCCCAGCGGTCCGGGTACCTCCCGCGACTGTGCTGGTAGACTACACAACGATACTCGATCGACCAGGTGTGCCGGTCGAAAGCCTGGCGCAGCAAGGTGTCGAGTGCGTCGTGGAAGTGACAACCGCGAGCGGCGTCACGGGTGATGGGTCGGGCGACCCATCCTTCCGCCTCCTGCGGCTCAGAAGACTCCGTGCTGTGGTCTGAGTCGTCGTCGTCGGGGTCTCCTCCAGAACCTCCTCCAGTAGCTCCTCCAACAGCCGGGACGTCCCGCGGTGGTGCAGGGGGCGCCTCCAGCTGGGCAACAGAGGAACGGGGCCTCACGGACTCCACCTCTCGCTGGGGTGGGGAGGAAGAGCCCTGCTGCTCTCTGTGCTGGCGCTGGCGTTCCTGCTCCTCACGCAGGCGGTGGTGCAATCTCTCCAGGTGACTCGACTGACCGGACACGGTGCGGTGCAGAGGACGCTCCGCAAGTCGAGACGGCAGGAAAGGAATCACCGACTTACGTGCAGTGTGTCTAAGACGAGCCATCTACAAAAGATACCGTAAGCACAAGAGTAAGAACAGAACTAATATGACCAGTGAATGAACCATAAATAGAACCAGATAAAAAAAATTTAACAAGGTATAGTATAGTATATATATGTAGTAAAACATAGGGTTGGTCGAGGTGACCGACTTTTGAAGTAACATCAGAGGTCAAGGTGAGGGGGAGGGTCAATAGTCCTTAGTACGACCAGTGCTACTCTAGGTCAGCGGTCCTACAGTCAGCATGGGCTTTGATACCACTTATGTCACACCCGGTTTTGGAAGGCAAACCGAATGCGAACTATGTACGTGCCAGGATCAGAACTCACGTACACAGCGATTACATAAATGAACATCATCACACAATGCTCGAATAATAACATAAAAGAGTACTTATTACATCATAGAGTCATAGACATCCACATAGTCATTGTCTTAACAAGTAAATCAAAGTACTGCGAAACGCAGTAAAGATAAGGCCTTCACAGGCAGCTGACTAGGGGTTTGCCGCCAACCCACACCTAGAATTCATCGTAGTCTTGGAACTCCTGGAAGTCTCCTTCCACGGCTTCGCCTTCTCCTGAGCAGTGGTTACAATGCGGGCAACCTGGTGTTTTGTGGTAAAGCAAGGATGAGTACACATCAACGTACTCAGCAAATGTCCCGTTTGGCTGAAGTGGACTAGCTTTATGTGGGGTTAGGCTCAAGTAGTTGCTTTTAGTTGGTCAGGTATTTATCATTAGTAGAAGCCAGATTTTAGCATTATCCAACCCGTAAACCATTTCCTCATCGAGGAACAACATCATCATAGTCGAACCAAAACCATAACATAATCCTTGTATCTCGAACCATCTGTATCTCTAATCAAAGAGGATCCCAAGGCTGCTCTTAACCGTGAGCACGGCTGATATACCAGTTTCACTACCCTCTGCAGAGGTTGCACACTTTACCCATGAGTCATGATTCCCTTTCTACCCGGGGAGAGCTAATCCCCATTGACCACTACCTAGGTGGTCCGGCAGGGCATCACTACGTAGCTTTTACAAAGATTCCCTAGAGATCATAGCTGCCCGTTAGGTTTCTCCAGTTTGATAAACACAGTACCCCTCCCCGCAGGAGAGTGACTAACAAAGAGCAAAACGAAAGAACCTCGGCACTCAGCCTCGGCAGAGCAAGCACTGTGCCTGGACCCCATTGACGGCACGACAGCTAAGCAACTACACCTCTAGTTCATCTAATTAATCAGCTAAGGGCATCCCATTTCACCCTCATGGTTGCACTGTTATCCCGGGTGGTCTCTCAACGAACCAGTCCTTACAGAGAGGTACTCAGGAAACAGCCTGAGCCCCCTAGAGTATCACAAGATCATCAACATCATCAGGATAACAGTATCATAAATAGTCACATCATGTTCATTGATTATGTTAAAGCAATAGCAAAGTGCTAACCATAATAGCCCATAAGGTCATCAAGGATAAAGTAAAATGTAAAGCTAGTCAATCCTTAGGTTTCAAGTAAGTAGTGCGGGGTAGTAAGTTATAAATGAATAGGACATAATGGGACAGAGGACACTTGCCTTCACCAAACTGCTGATCAGGGACTTCCTCTGCAACTTCCTCGGGACACACAGACTGCTCGTTGTCTACGTAAAGTAATCATTCACACTATGCACTTGGGAAGATAACAAACAAAAGCAACATACAAGACATATGCAGCAAAGAGATCACAAGTTCATAGCAGAAAAGGGATAGGCACTCTGGTGTTCCCTAGGTCTGGGGTAGAGGACTATACAAAGTGATTCATTATCCACTAGTCAAGTTTAAGTCAGTGGTGGGATTAAATCATTACCTGGTTTTAAGTTCCTAAACTTAGGTGTTTAAGTCCCTAATCTTAAGTACTCCAACTTTTATTAAAGTCTACCAATTTCTAATTGTCTCAAATGGGGTTCCAATAGCCTTAATCCTATCCTGGTGATTAACTATTAATTGGTACATGGAAACAGCAGGAAAACATTGGTTAAATAGATAGACAAAAACATCATGAGCATTTTGCAATTTGAAGCACCTAATTTGGAGTTATTATGACAAAGTTATGAATTTTACAAGTTTGGGGATTAAAAATATACCCTAAATACCTATTTTGAATTAATTAAAAGGTCCAGGGACCTAACTGCGAGAAACCAGGGACGGCGGGTTCAAATTCCAGAAAACCGGGGGTCTCTTTAAGAAAATGCGCGGGCGAAGGGGTATCGGGCTACTACGGCCGTCAGATCTAAAGCGAACGGCCAGGATTAGATACTGCGGGCGGGCGCGCGAGCGCGCGGCGGCCTGGGCGACTGACAGGCGGGACCAGGCGGGCAGCGCGGGGCGCGGGCAGGCTGACAGGCGGGGCCGGCGGGCAGAGCGTGCGCGGGCAGGCTGACAGGCGGGGCCAGCGGGCAGAGCGGGCGCGGGGTGTGAGGGAAGCGGCCCTGGGCCGTTGGATCTCTGGTAGGCGGCCAGGATTGGGCCCGGGCTAATTGAATCAGGGTCGTCCGATCTGGGATGAACGGCGGGGGTCGGGTGGCCGGCCTGGGCTTCTCCTACGGCTAGCTGGGGCGGCGGCGCTCGTCCCCGCGGCGGAGGGCTCGCCGGAGACGAGGGGCGCGGGCGTTTGGCGGGCCTCTGGGGCGACCTGAGTGGCCGGGAAGGTTGGGGAGGGCACGGGGAGTCCTCTGGTGGGGTCTGGGTCGGGGCAGGGGCACCGGAGGGGGGCGGTTCACGGCGGAGCGGCTCGGCGGCGGGGTTACTCTACTCCGGCGAGGAATTAAACGCGGCAGAAGGCAATACACGGGTCGATAGGGGCGGGAGAGGTCCCTTACCTCAAGGCGGGCTCCGGGGACTCCTCGGCGGCGGGAATGGCGCGACGGTGGCCCGGGGCGACGGTGGCGGACCTCCGCGGTTGCACGGGGAGCGGCGGGTGAGCGTGGGCAGAGAGAAATAGGGAGGGGGAAAGGGAATTGAGGCGCGTCCCGGGTTGCGGACACCGGGGCGAAGCTCACCGTGGCAACGGACACGGCGGAGCTCCAACGGCGGCCGAGAAACGGGCTCGGGACGGCGGGGATTCGTGGCGGCGGCGCTCTGGCGTGCGCGCAGCGAGGGAGAGGTGGAAGAGGGGTCCGCTAGAGCGCAAATGGGGGAGGGGGCGAGGGCGAGTGGGGTTCGGGGCTCAAGTGGCCAGGGGCTGGTCAGTTGCGAGCTCCACGCGCGACGTGGGCGCGGAGAAAGCGGGCGCGCGCAGCTCGGGCGGCGGTTACGCGAGGAAGACGGGGATGACAGCCCGGGCCCGCGAGCAGAGAGAGAGAGGAGAGCGGAGGCGGGCGCGCGAGAGGCGGCTGCGCTGACAGGCGGGCCCGCCAGGGCAGAGAGAGCGGGGGGGAGAGGCGCGCGCGCGGGATGGGCTGGCTGGGCCGAAAGGCCGAGGGGGCGGCGGGGTTGGGCCTCTTTCTCTTTTCTTTTTATTCTGGAATTGTTTCCTCTTTTTTCTTCTTATTTTCTCTATTTGATTCAAATTCAAATGAGCCACAAATTCAAATCAAACTTTCCAAGAATTATGCACCAAGCAAAAGTGAAACCTAGAGTTCAACATGATGCAACAATTCATACTCCCTTAGGGTTTAACATATTAAACTATTATTACAAATAAAATAAGCACTTTTCTCCTATAGAAATGAGAAAGAAAAGAATGAGGAATGATGAGAAAAGGGAAGTAACACCTGAATTTGTGAATATGAGCAAAGAAATTTTATACCCCCAAATTCAGGGTGTTACAACGCGCTACTCAAATCTACCCACGCACAAATTCTCTACTCAGTTTTCTCCTCCCACCTCCACACTTTGCTCAGAAATCACCTCACGGCGGTATATTCTCCCGTCAAAGGCTCTTACAGGTGGACCTGACACCTTACCAGTGGGACCCGCTCCCCTTTCCCCTGCTTCTCTTCCCAAATTCAATCGCACGCGAGCACGCTCCTAGGTTCGCTGGCAGCGGCTGGTCCATCGCTCTTCACCGCTCCCTTCTCCGGCGTGCGGCAGCCCCAGTGGCCTTCACTAGCGTGCGGTGGGGGCGGGCCCTTCTCCGGCGCGTGGCACGGCACGGGTGTCCAGGCGGCATGGCACGGCGCGGGTCCCAGGCAGCGCGGGCGGGTCTCCGGTGTGCGTTGCGCGGCAGATCCTAGGCGTGCGCGGGCAAGTCCCCGGCGAGCATGACGCGCATGGATCTCAATGTGCGGACCTCAGCGCGTGTGTCACGCGCGGGTCCTAGGCGTGCGCGGCGCAGGCGGATCTCTGGCAGCGCGGCCTGCTTGTTCTCCGGCGCGGCACACTCCCTAGCCCTCTCCTCCGGCGGCGGCGTGCACGGGCTCCGATGGCCAGCGGGCGCAGGCGGATCCTCCTCCAGCTCGTCCCTGTCTCCGGCGCGTGCTCTGCTCAGCTATGGCGAGCTCTGTACAGTGAGCTCTCCTGTCAATGGCAGGGGCTAGGGCGTGCTCTGCTCAACTACGTTGAACAGGGAAGACAAAGAGCAGGGGAACATTTGCTTTTTGTATCTAAACATTTGCTGGTTGAACTACTAATTGAAACTGAACATTTGCTGCTAGTTGAAACTGAACATTTATTGTTGCATGTGCTGCTGAATTTGCTAGTTGAAACTGAGACTGTTGTTCGTATCTTGGACAGAACATGTGTTGTTGGACATTTGTCGTTGCATGCCTGTGTCTAGAAAACTGAATTGCTGAACATGCACAGGATCTGAATTGCTGTTGCATGCCTAAATTTCTGTTGGACTAAACATGCACAGGCATTTGTACTTGGACTGAACATGTGGTGCTGAATATTAATAAAACCGATACTTAATTGCTCAAATAGAGCCGCTTTGTCTCTATGATATTAATATGCACATGGTGTAGTGGTTTGTCTTAGCTTGCAGGTACTTCAAGATGTGGGTTTGAATCCCTTCTATCTAGCTTTTTTTCTTTTTTTATTTTGTTGCTAACAGGAGATGTGCCCATGGTTTTGCATTGCTATATTCACACTTTTGCATAACCTTATGATCTATTTACCCCAAGCAACTAGGACCAAATTATGACTCCATACCAAGTTTCACTATTTCTGGTCATATTTGATATTTATTTATTTATTTTTAGCTTGAAAAGGCATTTAAAGCATATAAATTAGTAGATAATAAAAAAGTGGCATATTTACATGAAGTAAGTTTGTAACTGTTAGATGACCTAATGGTGCACTTTTGAAGCAAAAACAATGACAAACGTAAGAAATATAGCTCAAGCACTGATGTTATAGTTGAATGTCATGAAAACTTAGAGATAGATGTGTCCATTTGTGAAGCACCTATATTGACACTTTTGCATAACCTCATGATCTATTTATCTCAAGTAGCTAGGACCAAGTTATGACTCCATGCCAAGTTTCACTATTTTCTGACAACATTTGGTATTTATTTATTTATTTTCGGCTTGAAAAGGCATTTAAAGCATATAAATTAGTAAACAATAAAAAAAGTGGCATCTTTACATGAAGTAAGTTTGTAACTATTAGATGAACTACTGGTGCACTTTTGAAGCAAAAACAATGACAAACGTAAGAAATATAGCTCAAGCACTGATGTTATAGTTGAATGTCATGAAAACTTAGAGATAGATGTGTCCATTTGTGAAGCACCTATATTGACACTTTTGCATAACCTCATGATCTATTTATATCAAGTAGCTAGGACCAAGTTATGACTCCATGCCAAGTTTCACTATTTTCTGACAACATTTGGTATTTATTTATTTATTTTCGGCTTGAAAAGGCATTTAAAGCATATAAATTAGTAAACAATAAAAAAAAGTGGCATCTTTACATGAAGTAAGTTTGTAACTGTTAGATGAACTATTGGTGCACTTTTGAAGCAAAAACAATGACAAATGTAAGAAATATAGCTCAAGCACTGATGTTATAGTTGAATGTCATGAAACTTAGAGATAGATGTGTCCATTTGTGAAGCACATATATTGACACTTTGCATAACCTCATGATCTATTTATCTCAAGTAGCTAGGACCAAATTATGACTCCGTGCCAAGTTTTACTATTTTCTGACAACATTTGGTATTTATTTATTTATTTTCGGCTTGAAAAGGCATTTAAAGCATATAAATTAGTAAACAATAAAAAAGTGGCATATTTACATGAAGTAAGTTTGTAACTGTTAGATGAACTAATGGTGCACTTTTGAAGCAAAAACAAAGAAAAAGTAAGAAATATAGCTCAAGCACTGATGTTATAGTTGAATGTTATGAACATAGTGAGAGATGTGTCCATTTGTGAAGCACCTATATTCATACTTTTTCATAACCTCATGATCTATTTACCACAAGCAACTAGGACCAAATTATGACTCCATGCCAAGTTTCACTATTTTCTGACCATATTTGGTATTTATTTATTTATTTTCGGCATGAAAAGGCATCTAAAGCATGTAAATTAGTAGATAATAAAAAAAGTGGCATATTTACATGAAGTAAGTTTGTAACTGTTAGATGACCTAATGGTGCACTTTTGAAGCAAAGACAATGATAAACGTAAGAAATATAGCTCAAGCACTAATGTTACAGTTGAATGTTATGAAACATAGTGAGAGATGTGTCCATTTGTGAAGCACCTATATTGACACTTTTGTATAACCTCATGCTCTATTTATCTCAAGTAGGTAGGACCAAATTATGACTCCATGCCAAGTTTCACTATTTTCTGACAACATTTGGTATTTATTTATTTATTTATTTTCAGCTTGAAAAGATATTTAAAGCATATAAGTTAGTAAACAATAAAAAAGTGGCATCTTTACACGAAGTAAGTTTGTAACTGTTAGATGAACATGTTATACACTTTTGAAGCAACAAAATAAACAAAAGTACGAAATATAGCTCAAATTGCGTAGTTATGGTTGAATGTTACGAAACTTAACGAGAGACGTGTCCATTTGTGAAGCACATATATTCATATTTTTGTATAGTTCTCTAATTTTTTATCTCAAGTAACTAGGACCAAATTATGACTCCATGCCAAGTTTCACTTTTTTTACTATATTTGGTATTTTTTATTTTTTTAAAATGACCAACAAACGCAAGAATAAAATAATGCACCATAAACATTATATATATTTTTTAAAAATATGTATATGAAGTAAGTTTCTATTTGTAACTCTAAATATATATTTTTATGTTTTGGCCAACTTTATTTGAGGTAGCTTTAGTTCAAATTAGCTACGTTTTAGAAATTTTGGTATGGTTTATACTAGTATGTACACGTTATAAAGTCGTTTTTGCATGACACACACGAATTCTGTATCTGTCCCATTGGTTATTGCATTCTGTTGTGAGGCTCTGTGTGGGTAAGGGGAATGGGTTCAAATCTTGGCCCATGCGGCATTTTTTGCCCTCTTTTTTCTGCGTCTTTTTCCTCGCTATGAAGCTATGTGGGTCTCACTTGTAAGCTGGTCCACCTGTAAGAGGCTTTTGACGGAAGGAATAGTGTCGTGAGGGGATTTTTGTGTGGGTTGTGAAGGTGGGAGGGCAAAACTGAGTAGAGAATTTGGACAGGGTAGATCTGAGCAAGACGTCTAGTGGTGGGGGTATGCTTCGTAGCCGAAGATCCTAAAGAAAGAGAACACCTTCGGCCGATCGTCTCAGAAGCAGCGCCGAAGCTATCACCTATAAAGCTTCGGCACAATGGCAAATCTCAAGTCGAAGGAGTGAACCGACTCAAAGATGAAATGACTTAAAGACTCATGATGTTTTGTGTCATTATTGTAGTCGACTACGAAGGGCATAAATGTAATTTTACATGGGCTGCGTCCCGTGCCTATAAATAGATGAACAGTGCTCCCGTACTGTTCACGCGGACTTGGTATTTTACTTTTTGCGTCACGCTTGTACTTTCACCTTCTTTCAATCCGAAGGTACATTTGTAATTTGATATCATTCCCAATTTCCATAATAATAAAATAGAGATGAAATAGAAGTGAATTGATAATAATACATGATTGTTTATGTTATTTTATAATTTCATGTGATTTCTTCTTCATCATTTTATCTTATGCTGAAGGTTTGTCCTTCATAACCTTCGTTCGAAGGCCATTATATCCCAAGGGAAATAATGTTTCGAAGGACGAAGGACTTTAACGTTTAACATTTTCTGTGTTGCCTTGTTCTTAATTCATACCACTTGAGAACAAGTCCCCAACATCTAGACTAGTGGGTAAAATGTAAATGTTTCTTGTGATATTACTGGTGGTGTAGCGGAGGTGATTACCAGGAGGGTGGATTGGAGGCGAAGCAACACTATACGCGTAGCCAGCGAGCGGAGTAACTGAGTGCCTTGGCTGAGGGTGTTGAGTGTGCGGGGAGGGAGAGAGTAGCCGGATGTATTTATAACGGGGTGTATGTGGTGTAGTACAGTAGAGTTCACTGTTGGTGAGAATAGTGACGAGTGAATCGACTGACTTAGTCTGAACAGGGAAATTATAGGTAGAATATGAGACAAGAGTATTTTGGGAGTTTTCTGGAATATGAACCATGTTTAAGGTATGACATGGTTGGATAGAGAATAATTTGATAAGAATTCAGAAACCAGAATTATTGGAATCTAAGTTTGGAAGCCTGGTTCGAAAGAATCTCAAAGTTAAGTGTGCTCAACTTGGAGAAATTGGAATGGGTGACCAGATGGGAAGTTTTTACTAGAAGGAAAATCACAGTTACCGGAGTTTCTATGACTGGAATATTGGTCTGGTAGGTCTTAGGTAAGCTAAACAACATGATGGATGAGTAGTTGAAATTTGGGATGATTGGATGATCGATGAATAGTAACGATAAATGGTAACGATGAATAGTGATGACGAAAAAGTAATGATAGATATCATCGATGAATAGTAACGATGATGAATAGTCCAACTCCAATATCCAATCCATGCGCTGGTGGTGTTGCGTTGCAGGTTTGATGCTGCTGGCGAGGGAGCGTGCCTCAAGAGATACACTGACCCCTCCTTCTTCAGCGCTCACTCTGCCAAGGTTGATGAGCAAGGCATGCTGAAGCAGCATCGTCGGCAAGCAGAAGCAGCAGCAGCCAACAGGTGCCGCCCTATCTATGTTCCTGCTGATGCAGCAAACAGCTGCTCACAGGGTCGAACCTTCACCTCAACAGCCCAACATGGAACAGAAGCTGCAAGAAGGTAGCACAGCGCAACCCAGCCCAAGTGAGCTCGAGAGAACGAGCTCTTTCAAGGCATGGCTCTCTCCACAAGCTCGCCGCTTTCCTACTGCTACTGCTGCTACTACTCATCACCATCTTCAGGAACCACCTGATGATGGTGGTGGTAGTAGTGGTGGTGCTACTACCTTTTTTAGATAATGGAAATAATCATCCAGCCTTGGCTTCAAAGAAGCTACAGCCCCTTATTACAATACTCAACACGCCATATTGACCAAGTTAATGCAGAAAACAAAGTTTGGATAAAAGCACCTAACTACAAATCCTATTGGTGAACCTCCATCCATACTTGCTGAAAATCTCCATGACGACATTCTCCATCTTCAGACACGCTGTCTTTATCAACTCTTTATCATCTTCAGCCTTCTGCATTTGACTCCAGAAGCGGAACCAATAAGTTCCCCTGTAAATTACCTGCATAAATGTTTTCATTGGAGATTTATCAAAAACCACATCATTTCTACTAAGCCATATTGCCCAACAAATCGCTGATGCACCCACTAGTAGAAGTTGTTTCAATCTACCCCCAATCCCATTAAGCCAGGAACTGAACATATGCATTGTGTTATGTGGTGGTTTCAACCCAAAACATCTTTCGACTAAACCCCATATAAAACGTGCATTTTTGCACTGAAAAAACAAATGTTGAATTGACTCATTAGCTAGGCACCAAACACAGTGCGTGTTTCCATTCCAATTTCGTTTAGCAAGATTATCTTTAGTTAGAGTTACTCCCTTATACATATACCACATGAAAATCTTAATCTTTAAGGGCATCTTAAGCTTCCAAATCATTGTGTTTCTTTCAACCACCCCATTATTAATAACAGCAAGATACATAGAATGAACTGTAAAGATTCTATTAGCTTTCAAATTCCATTTAAATGTATCCTTATTATCATTGAGCTGAATATTCATTATACTCATAACCAGCTCATTCCAATTTCGAAGATCATTATCTTGCAATGACCTTCTAAAAGATACATTTAACGGGACAGAACTGAGAACAGAAGCTACAATATCAGTCTTCTTCCTCACTATATTATATAATGACGAGTATTTTTGCTGAAAAGAAACAGTACCAATCCAAACATCTTCCCAAAACCGGATTTGTTGACCATTGTTTAGTCGAAAGGATCCGAATCTCATGAATTGGTCTTTGACTTTCATAAGTCCTGACCAAAAATGAGAGTCACCCGGCTTCCTTTCAATTATTCCAATTAGGTAATTTTTGCAATACTTATTCCTAAGTATTTGTTGCCATAGCCCTTCCTCATTAATTAATTTCCATAACCATTTGGCTAACAAACATTTATTCTTAATCTCAATGTTTTGAATTTGTAGCCCTCCTTGGTCTTTCGGTTGACAAATAATGTTCCATTTTATCAACCTATATTTCTTCTTTTGATTATCGCTCTGTCAAAAGAACCTAGATCTATAATACTCTATTTTTTGTAGTACTCCTTTTGGAACTTAAAAAAAGAGAGCATGAACATAGTTAGGCTTGCTAAGACAGAGTTTATTAAGACCAATCTACCACCAAAGGATAGGTATTTTCCTTTCCAACTGCTAAGCTTCTTCTCTATTCTCTCCTCTACTGTTTTCCACTCCACATTTCTCAATTTTCTAACGTGCATAGGGATACCAAGGTATCTAAAAGGAAAAGAACCATGTCGACAACCAAATAGTTGTACATATTGAGTTTCTGAGTCTGTAGCCTGACCAAAACAAAATATTTCACTTTTATGGAAATTTATCTTGAGGCCAGAAAGCTTCTCAAAAGCACATAACAGCAGTTTTAAATTCCTGGCTTGGTCCAAGTTATGGTCCATAATAATAGTATCATCTGCATATTGTAAAATGGATAAACCATCTTCTACTAAATTAGGAATGACACCTGAAATTTGGTTGGCTAATTTTGCTCTCTTTACTAAGATAGCTAACATATCAACTACAATATTAAACAGAATTAGTGATAATGGATCTCCCTGTCTGACACCTTTCTTTGTTTGAAAATTGGAGCCAATTTGGTTATTAGTGGATCCATCAGTAGTCACGTTGTTACCACATCGAATGCTGCGGCTCTTAGCAGCAGTGCCACGGTGAAGGCGGTCAGGCTGAACTCAGCATCAGAGGTGAAAGGTTGTGAGAGTAATACGACGAGGTCGAGGTACAAAGGCAAGATCGCCTCAAGAGTCAGCAGCTTGCCGAGGAAGCTCTTCATGAACACCACCAAGCATCACAACGACCGCTCGCGCTCTTATCGTGCAGGTAGTAGCAGCCTCCGGGTGACCCAAGCCACTGGCATCGGGGATTGCAGCCCTGAACTTGAAGCCATCGCCATCCCCGCCCCAGGTATACGTAGCCTTCCGTCCTATCTGGAGAACCATGAAAGCATTTTCTCTTGTACTAATGTATCGGTAGTAGATGCAGATCGATGCAGTAACAGTAACAGCAGCACTCCTGAAACATGTACAGCAGCTGACTCCAAGAACCTGCTGCTGCTGCTGCCAGGAAGTGGTCCTGTTCTGGAGCCACCTGACAATTCTTCTTCTTCTGCTGCTGAAGACGCCAAAGTAGATACGCCACTTGCGCCTATTCCACCGATGCAGTGGCTGTCAGAGAAAGGGACTCCACCTGCATCTCCTAAACACAGAACACCATGTTTCCAGCAACAATTTGGTAGCAGTGGGCAATCTGATGAGAAGCCAAGCCAAGAGCACGAGGCTTCAGACGACAACAGCAATCTGCTGCAGGAGAGCGTGTTCTTCTCTGCGGCACAAGAGCTAGCGAAGATGTCCCCTCCTCCTCCTTGGGTGCCAAGGCCCAAATATCCACTGCTTGATGTTAAGGCAGTTAAGGCAGGTCATCCTGACATGAACATCCGTCTTTTTTTCTGTGGCGTTTAATTAACAAAAGATGCCTGTCATTTGCAGCTACGGAATGGTCCAAGCCCGATCCATCCTTCAAGAAACATTTTGTACAGCAGGAGCGCACAGATACAGCAGATAAAAGACATTGCAATTGTCAGTACATTCTTATTTCCTCCATGAAACTCAACCGCCACCATGGTTTTGGTTGTACTTATATATATATATATATATATATATATATATATATATATATATATATATTACTGGCTGGTGCATGCAGTCTTCCAAGCTGAAACCAGCTTCTGGAGCGAGCTCTCATGTGACTGGGACTGGGAGTCCTACCAACGCCACCATTCTGAACAGAGCAGATGGCATTCGGCAGGTAATAACGATTATTTCAACAACATTGTCCTCGTAAACCGTACATGGCTTTAGTATAATCTGACTGGCACAAGAAAAATGAGGCAGGTGCATGATGATGAAACTGATCAAATCTGAAGCGATAACACTTAATGAATGAACCATGTAATAGCTAATGGAACTAGAGTCATTCAAGTTGAGATGGCCGAGTTGGTCTAAGGCGCCAGATTAAGGTTCTGGTCCGAAAGGGCATGGGTTCAAATCCCACTCTCAACAAATATTTTTTTTCTTTTTCCTGTTTTAAACTACTCTTCTAATTGTAATTGTTTGTAGAGAATTCATTAGTTTTTTTTTTCAAATCCCACTCTCAACAAACATGTTTTTCATTGTATTGTTTCCCTGTTTTAAACTACTCTTCTAATTGTAATTGTTTGTAGAGAATTCATTAGCTTTTTTTTCAAATCCCACTCTCAACAAACATGTTTTTCATTGTATTGTTTCCCTGTTTTAAACTACTCTTCTAATTGTAATTGTTTGTAGAAAATTCATTAGTTTTTTTTACTTTATCATGCGGTTCTTGTTTTTGGATAGTTTTTCTTCTTCCTGTGTTAAGCTAATCTGGTTCTTCTAACTATTTGTAGAAGATTCATTATTTTTGTTACTTTACCATGCAGTTCTTGCATTGTCTCTACAAATTTGTTGAGGCTAATAGTTTTTTAACCACAGGATCAAATCTTTGGTGTGTGTGTGTGTGAGACTTAATGTACTCTGATTCTTATATTACCTTTTATCCTGTCTTAATATATTCATGTTCATGTGTTGTTTGTAGATTTAGAGAACTATTGAGGTTTATACATTTGAACACACATGTTCTGTTTTTTCTGTTTTAAGCTATTCTTCTTATATTGTTTGTAGAGAATCGCTGAGGCTCAGAGATTTCAAACACAGGATTTTAAAACATTTTTAGACCGCACAAGCATGGACGTTCACATATCAGTTATAATCTTATCAGGGCATGTTAAGTTAGAGGTCTTTCTATTTAATTTTGAATAGGAAAAAATTTAATCTCATCAATCTCCCGTGCAACCGAACAATCTCTCAAGTGGGTCAGATTGCACTTCTAACCTTCTAATCGAAGCGAATATATATATATATATATATATATATATATATATATATATATATATATATATATATATATATATATATATATATATATATATATTACTGGCTGGTGCATGCAGTCTTCCAAGCTGAAACCAGCTTCTGGAGCGAGCTCTCATGTGACTGGGACTGGGAGTCCTACCAACGCCACCATTCTGAACAGAGCAGATGGCATTCGGCAGGTAATAACGATTATTTCAACAACATTGTCCTCGTAAACCGTACATGGCTTTAGTATAATCTGACTGGCACAAGAAAAATGAGGCAGGTGCATGATGATGAAACTGATCAAATCTGAAGCGATAACACTTAATGAATGAACCATGTATTAGCTAATGGAACTAGAGTCATTCAAGTTGAGATGGCCGAGTTGGTCTAAGGCGCCAGATTAAGGTTCTGGTCCGAAAGGGCGTGGGTTCAAATCCCACTCTCAACAAATATTTTTTTTCTTTTTCCTGTTTTAAACTACTCTTCTAATTGTAATTGTTTGTAGAGAATTCATTAGTTTTTTTTTTCAAATCCCACTCTCAACAAACATGTTTTTCATTGTATTGTTTCCCTGTTTTAAACTACTCTTCTAATTGTAATTGTTTGTAGAGAATTCATTAGCTTTTTTTTCAAATCCCACTCTCAACAAACATGTTTTTCATTGTATTGTTTCCCTGTTTTAAACTACTCTTCTAATTGTAATTGTTTGTAGAAAATTCATTAGTTTTTTTTACTTTATCATGCGGTTCTTGTTTTTGGATAGTTTTTCTTCTTCCTGTGTTAAGCTAATCTGGTTCTTCTAACTATTTGTAGAAGATTCATTATTTTTGTTACTTTACCATGCAGTTCTTGCATTGTCTCTACAAATTTGTTGAGGCTAATAGTTTTTTAACCACAGGATCAAATCTTTGGTGTGTGTGTGTGTGAGACTTAATGTACTCTGATTCTTATATTACCTTTTATCCTGTCTTAATATATTCATGTTCATGTGTTGTTTGTAGATTTAGAGAACTATTGAGGTTTATACATTTGAACACACATGTTCTGTTTTTTCTGTTTTAAGCTATTCTTCTTATATTGTTTGTAGAGAATCGCTGAGGCTCAGAGATTTCAAACACAGGATTTTAAAACATTTTTAGACCGCACAAGCATGGACGTTCACATATCAGTTATAATCTTATCAGGGCATGTTAAGTTAGAGGTCTTTCTATTTAATTTTGAATAGGAAAAAATTTAATCTCATCAATCTCCCGTGCAACCGAACAATCTCTCAAGTGGGTCAGATTGCACTTCTAACCTTCTAATCGAAGCGAATATATATATATATATATATATATATATATATATATATATATATATATATTACTGGCTGGTGCATGCAGTCTTCCAAGCTGAAACCAGCTTCTGGAGCGAGCTCTCATGTGACTGGGACTGGGAGTCCTACCAACGCCACCATTCTGAACAGAGCAGATGGCATTCGGCAGGTAATAACGATTATTTCAACAACATTGTCCTCGTAAACCGTACATGGCTTTAGTATAATCTGACTGGCACAAGAAAAATGAGGCAGGTGCATGATGATGAAACTGATCAAATCTGAAGCGATAACACTTAATGAATGAACCATGTATTAGCTAATGGAACTAGAGTCATTCAAGTTGAGATGGCCGAGTTGGTCTAAGGCGCCAGATTAAGGTTCTGGTCCGAAAGGGCGTGGGTTCAAATCCCACTCTCAACAAATATTTTTTTTCTTTTTCCTGTTTTAAACTACTCTTCTAATTGTAATTGTTTGTAGAGAATTCATTAGTTTTTTTTTTCAAATCCCACTCTCAACAAACATGTTTTTCATTGTATTGTTTCCCTGTTTTAAACTACTCTTCTAATTGTAATTGTTTGTAGAGAATTCATTAGCTTTTTTTTCAAATCCCACTCTCAACAAACATGTTTTTCATTGTATTGTTTCCCTGTTTTAAACTACTCTTCTAATTGTAATTGTTTGTAGAAAATTCATTAGTTTTTTTTACTTTATCATGCGGTTCTTGTTTTTGGATAGTTTTTCTTCTTCCTGTGTTAAGCTAATCTGGTTCTTCTAACTATTTGTAGAAGATTCATTATTTTTGTTACTTTACCATGCAGTTCTTGCATTGTCTCTACAAATTTGTTGAGGCTAATAGTTTTTTAACCACAGGATCAAATCTTTGGTGTGTGTGTGTGTGAGACTTAATGTACTCTGATTCTTATATTACCTTTTATCCTGTCTTAATATATTCATGTTCATGTGTTGTTTGTAGATTTAGAGAACTATTGAGGTTTATACATTTGAACACACATGTTCTGTTTTTTCTGTTTTAAGCTATTCTTCTTATATTGTTTGTAGAGAATCGCTGAGGCTCAGAGATTTCAAACACAGGATTTTAAAACATTTTTAGACCACACAAGCATGGACGTTCACATATCAGTTATAATCTTATCAGGGCATGTTAAGTTAGAGGTCTTTCTATTTAATTTTGAATAGGAAGAAATTTAATCTCATCAATCTCCCGTGCAACCGAACAATCTCTCAAGTGGGTCAGATTGCACTTCTAACCTTCTAATCGAAGCGAATATATATATATATATATATATATATATATATATATATATATATATATATATATATATATATATATATATATATATATATATATATATTCAATTATGATATTCTGCAAAAATCATGTTGTTGCAGAATATATCACAATTTACTACTATATGTAGAAGACTCAAAACTGAAACTGGTGCAATAATTTTGCAACTTACCTTACCTTGAGATCTTCCTTCACCACATACCTCTTGGCCTCACCCTTTATTTGCATAGAAAACTCATTGAAAATATATATATTCTGCAACAACATGATTTTTGAACCCTAAAAATTTTGGATCGTTGGTCCTAATGGAAATCTGTTCGAGTTTTATTGACATCAGAAATCCTATCTCCTGTAGTCCTGTTATTCAGCGTCTGAGTGGAGCTATAAAATTGATCTTATCATTGATGGTACGGTGTGTTTTATCGTGTCGTATTGCAAGCACAAGAATTAAAAACAGTTCAAATTTGCTGCAGATGTCTTAAATTCGTGCAGAATCCAAGCAGCAAATGGCACCGCCTATCTATAGTGTTAAAAAAAGGTCAAAACATACAGCTGTTTTGTTAACAACTGATTCACCGCCGCCAGCTTCAGAGGTGACACCGCCGCCAAATCCAACTCCGGTGACACTTGATTTTCAGGTGAGGACATTTCACCACCCCAACAAGCAGGCTTTGGAAGTTGCGGTCGTGATTAAGGAGTCGTTTCATCACCATAGTTTAGCTGTCGAAGTTTCATCATGGTGTGTAATATTCTCTGTTGGTTTCGGCTGTCCGGTGGGGAGAGAGTTGCAGTGGTGCTAGTGCTGTTTTCTAACTTTTTTGTAGAAAATTCGAAATGCAGCAACCTGACCAACCCCCCTCCAAAACTTGAGGCGTAGAATGCTGATTCGCCTTGTTGTTGATTTGTCTGACGTAGAATGCTCTGATCTGTCATACAAGTAGCTAAAAATGTTTCTTTCAGACAAACAGTGTGCTTAGTTTCATCGACAGAACCAGCGTGTTTTGTGTCAGTAGTACCGCGAATGATTTTGTTCTAGTTTCTGCAAAAAATGCAGTCTGAAAATGCAGTATCGGTATCTGTCAAAATGCAGTATCGCCTTCCCGTACCCAAACCACAGATGCTGTCCTCGCATGCACGAATGCCGACCCGAAGCTCCTGTTGTGGCTGCAGGTGGCTGGCTGTGCTACACCCTGGATGAAACCCAGGCGGTCAAAATCGGCTGCAGCCGGCTAGAAGAGAAGCGATACAGATTCAGTCATTCGGAGGTCACAGCTAACCTGTTCGAAGGTTCCGGTGAACGTCGGGTTCGGATCAGACAAGGTCGGGCCGTGAGCCATTTAGCATGATCACCCGTGTTTACTGTCGGGTTGGGTTGACCCGTGACTTTTTATTTGACGTGTCGAGTCGAGTTTTTTTTATTGGGTCAGATTTTGGATCCAAAATTATTGTCTGTACCTGACCCGTAAATTATTACGGGTCAAAAATTATGGTCCGTACCTATCCGTTGTATTGGTCGGATAGGGTTTGCCTAGGACAGTGAAACTCGTTGAGCTCTCGTTACAAAACTGTGGTCAATATGATTACTATGTACTCCCTATATCCTAAATTAAAATTTGTTTTAGAGTTTTAATGAACTTATACAATATTTGATGTATGTGTTTTATATATGTATCTAGATTTATTATCATTCATTTAAATATAGATGTAAAAATTAATAGCTAAAACGAATACTAATTTGCCTAGGACCAGCTGATCGGTTTGCTTCTTTTGATGCAAATAAGGTACGCAAACTTGCTGAGTTTTGCCCTAATGAAATCAAAGATTCTATCTTGCAAGGACTTGAATTGTGACTCAGTAACTATATTGATGATATGAGAAAGAATGATGATGGTTGGATACAGTGCTATCTACGACGGAGTCAAGCACGAGAATATCCGCGACATGGGAGGAAGTTGGACATTTGGACATGGGAGGAAGTCGGACATTTTATGGGATCGTATGCACAACCTCGCATGCACAACCTGTTAGACGGCCACATCCGCGAGTTACTGTTTAAGGGCCCATTTGGACGAAGACTACTAAATTTTACTCTCATTATATTGAATGTTTGGATGTCAGTTAGAAATATTAAATATAGTCTAATTATAAAACTAAATACATGAATGAGGATTAAATGGCAAGACAGATCTATTAATCATAATTAGTCTATGATTTGATGCTACAGTAATCATGAATTAATTACACTTAATAAATTCATCTCGTTGTTTAGTTTTCATCCGTGTAATTAGTTTTGTAATTAGACTATATCTAATACTCGTAAATGACATTAAAACTACGATGTTAATCTTTAGTGAGAAGAACCAAACAATCCCATTATGAACTTTGGTTACAGTAGCCATCCGGTTCCCAAGAGCAAATAGAAACAAACTCAATCAATGGCCATAATACCTTGAGTGAAAGCTGACTGTCCCTCTTTGCATGCAGTGGACGGGGTGAGACATTAGTGATTGACTACACTGCTAATTAAGCACTCTTGATTGATTAGGGGTTCAACCATATACGGTGAAGTGTATGATACGGCACGCGTGGGGTAGGGGTGGGGGGGTCTATCATGATTCATGATCGCCGCCTCTCTTCATCAAGGCCGATCGATCATCGATGGAGCGTCCCAAATGAGATCGCAGGAACGGAGAGTGCGGTGTGCCTCGATGGAATGCAATGCAATGCTTGCATGCCGCATGCTCACCATGATGTTGATCTTGCATTAATAGGTTATATAGTCTGCGGCAATCATCTGGTCGGGTTTAGCGACCACGAGATGGAAACCAAGTCAATTGATGGCACTACTACTCTTCTTTACTCTCTACCCATATACTATGTCGTCTCTCTGTATGGAACTACTTGTGTAATTAGACGCATGTTTTTTATTCTTTTAAATAACTACACTAAAAATACCTCGTATCTTCATCGAGAAAAACAATAACTAACTAACTAAAAAGTATGGCATCTGTGTTTAGATAACTAGATATATACTAGCTCCATCTGAGCATATATACAAACACGTCGTTAAGACAAGTTTGGTCAAACCTTATAAAAACCATAAATTACTTTCACGAATGTTACATGTATAGATTTTAGAATTTAGTTTGCTTTTTATAATAGGCTATGTATTGAGCTTTTAGTATAATTTTAATAAGTCAATAAACTAATTAAGATTAAAGAAGTTCACATAGTGGGTACACGGGGAACGAGGACGTGAGATGGTTCCCCATCCCTGCCTCCGCGAATTTGATGAGCACTTTTCTTTTTTCTCATATGGTCCCTGTTAGTAGAAACGGCAGAAAAAACAAAGTAGATCAACCAACACATCTCAGAGCACGACACACAAATTTACGTGGAAAATCCTTCAATGCGAAGGGAAAAACCACGAGCGCTAGTCAGACAACCTTCAATATATATGGAGTGTTTACAGAACGTTGTTCGTAGATGACGGCTTACCAGAGGAGTAAAAATGATGACGCTTTGGCCCAAGCCTCCTGGCGACGGACGTTCATATGCAGAATTTGGATCACAAACTCAACCGTCTCCGTGGAGACTAAACAAGTCAGCATTCCGTCTAAATGACTTGTTTTTTTTAATTCTAGAGGAGCTTGCGCCCCTACTATCACTAGTACAATTTGGCTCTATACAAGCGGTAGGATTTTTACATCACAGGCGGTTCGGTTAGAAAACCGCCTGTGATGTCCCAGGCGGTTTAGTACGCCTGTGATGTAATAGTATCACAAGCGGTTTTTGTTTAGGACCGCCTGTGATGCTCTATCCTTTTCACAAGCGGACCCTAAGACAAAACCGCCTGTGATTGTAAAATTATGAAAATACAATTTAAATATGAAAATAATTTTAATTTTTAACAGAAATATGCAAATACAATTTAAATGAATTAATATTTAATTTTTAACAATAATATGCAAATACAATTTAAATGAATTATAATAGCACACATAGATAACTAGAGAGATTTTAAATTAATTGGCAACCACAATTCATAGTCGATCATACATGATAACAAATACAATTTGATTCATACAATTTTTCATGAACTACCATTTTTCCGCATGTATGGCTATAAGTTCTTATCAATTTTCTTTTCCACACGCTTGATTCTCTCTGGACCGTTAAAGACGAACATCTCTTCATACTTATTGTATTCCTCATCTTGGTCTCCCACATTCTCAACTCCAACAATTTTTTGCTTTCCAGAAATAACTACATGCATCTTCTCATCTGCTGGATCGAGTACATAGAACACTTGTGCAACACATTCGGCGAGAACCCACGGGTCATCTTTATATCCTACTTTCTTTAAGTCTACCAGTGTGAGTCCGTAGTTATCCACTATCACCCCCACGGGATGTTGTACCCATTGGCACTTAAACAAGGGTATTTTCATGCTTGGGCCATAATCAAGTTCCCATATTTCCTCTATGAATCCAAAATATGTGGTCTTCTGTCCATGTAGGTCAAAAGCATCGATACGAACACCGCTATTTTGTGCAACACTTTTCATGTCTTTTGATTTAGTGTAGAATGTGTACCCATTGATGTCATATGCTTGCCATGATGTCACAAAACACGATGGCCCAGAAGCCAAATTCTTCATTGTTTTCTCATCCGAAGAGTCTCCGAATGGGATGTTTTTGTCCATTAACCATTCGCTGAAACGATGTTTGTGCTCCCTCATGATCCAGTCCTCTGTGCGGTTCTGATTTTCTTTACGAAGCTCATTCAGGTGTTCCTCTATGTAAGGCTCGGCTATCGTGAGATGTTGTAGTACACTACCATGAGCACAATGTACTAGCTTGTAATCCTCAACGTGAAAAGTTTTCTTGCCCATTCTCCCTCTCCCACATAGTTTACCCTCATGTTTAGGTACAGGCACACCTATCATTGTTCCGTCACTGATGTAATCTATACAGCTCTCAATCACTTCTTCTGTAGTGTATCCCTCCATGATTGAACCCTCTGGGTGAGCGCGATTTCGCACATAACCTTTTAATACTCCCCAGGTATCGCTCCAACTGAAACATATGATGTAAATATAGTGGCCCTAATATTTTTATCTGATCCACGAGATGTATGATTAGGTGTACTTGCATATCAAAAAATGATGGAGGAAAACACATTTCAAGCTTGCACATAGTCTCGATGATGTATGCCTTTAGATAGTCCAAGTCTTCTAAAGCTATTACTTTTTGTGAAACCGTATTGAAAAAGTAACACAAGCGTGTGATGACAACTTTGACATGCTCTGTTTTGAGGGCTCTTACCGCAATTGGGAGGAACACCGTCATCATCACATGACAGTCATGAGAGTTGTAGCCAAATAGAGACAAGTCCTTCATCCTGACTAGTCTGCTGATATTGGATGAGAAACCTGTGGGCACTTTGACCCCACGCAAACATTTGCAAATCTTTGTTCTCTCCTCAACTGACAAGTTGTAGCTAGCTGGGGGGAGGTAAGGCTTCCCTTTGCCACTATCCACTGGATGAAGTTCCGGTCTGATTTGAAGATCTACTAGATCATTGCGTGATTTAAGTCCGTCTTTTGTCTTACTCGGCATGCCCAACAAGGTTCCAATGATGCTGTCAAAAACATTTTTTGTTACATGCATCAAATCAATGCTGTGGCAAATTTCCATATCCTTCCAGTATGGGAGGTACTTGAAAAATATTGATTGCTTTTTGAAAGTTGTGTAAGTTGAAGGGCCAGTTCTCTTTCTCTTTTCTCCTTTGTTTTTTCCCTTTCCGAATACAACATGAATGTTCTTTACAATTTCAAAAACAAGTTTCCCACTATAAGGCTTTGGTGCACCTTCACTTTCCAGTTGATTGTTAAATTCCTCTTTCATCTTTCGGTACTTATGCTGCTTCATCAAGAACCGTCTGTGTCCCATGAACACCAACTTCTTGGATGATTTAAGGTACATGGAAGCAGTTCCATCGACGCACACTACACAACCATTCTTTCCTTTAGTCTTTTGCCCTGATAGTGTGGCGCCACCGGGAGAATCATGTATGGTAACAAATATAATTGCTCTTAAGTTGAAATACTCACGACAATACTCATCCCATATTCTAACTCCTTCATTCCAGAGCTTTGTCATATCTTCCATAAGAGGTTCTAGGAACACATCAATATCAACACCAGCTGATTTCGGACCTTGAATAAGAATAGTCAACATAATATACTTTCTTTTGTGACACAACCATGATGGAAGGTTGTACATCGTTAAAGTCACGGGCCAGGTGCTATGTACACTTCTTTTTTCACCAAATGGATTCATTCCGTCTGTACCCAAAGCAAATCTTACATTTCTGGTTTCTTTGGCAAACTCAGGATACATAAGATCGAAATTTTTCCATTGTGATGCATCAGCAGGGTGTCGAATCTGTTTGTTATTCTGCTTGCGATTTTCAGCATGCCAACGCATAAGCTCAGCCTCCCTAGGGTTTGAGAACAAACGTTTTAAGCGATCAATTACTGGAAGATACCACATCACCAAAGCTGGGTTCTTTGACTTCTTTTTCCCATCCATGTCATCAAAAGTGTCATCGTCACTTTCAGGTCCAATAGTGGATTTCTTGTTTTTATTTTTCTTCGGGAATTTTTTTTACACAGTCTTGATTGTAGCTCTTCTTGTATCGACTGACATTGCAAACTGGGCATCTTGATGCGTTCTCAAAATCGCCACGATACAGAATACAATGGTTCGGACATGCATGAATTTTTTGCACACCCAGAGCTATGGGAGATATAAGCTTCTTCGCTTTATAAGTGCTTGTTGGTAGTTTGTTGGGTTTTGGTAGTAATTGAGACAGAAAATTCAAAAGATCTGTGAAGCTAGTATCAGACCATCCGGCGCTAGCCTTCAACTTCAGAAGTTCTAGAACTGTACGCAGTGTAGTAAACTCTTTGTCACAACCCTTTGATTCATCATATAAAGGTTCTTTTGAGGCACTTTCCAGTCCCTCCATTTTAGATAGCCCTTTCTGCGATCCCACAGAACTTAACATTTCTGGTTCCATATGGCGCAACATCTCTTCACAATCAAATTCTTCAAATTCTTGATTAGCATCCACATTATCCACTTCACCATCAACTTTAAGATCTAAAATTCCGACAACTCTCTCGTCATTACCAGGCACTTCACACGGATCCAACTCACCATGTTCTGACCATATCGTGTAATTGTTTTTAAACCCTCTTTTTAGCAGATGTGATTGGATTACTCCTATATCTCTCCAAGCTATCTTATTATCACAATCGATGCATGGACATAATATCTCCTTGCTCTTTTGCAAATTCGCGTGCTTGTTGGCCGCTTCAATAAAGCTTCTCAAATTTCGAATGTACGACGGATGTGGTCTTGGCACATTGTACATCCAACCTCGGTCCGCCATTACCTATCCCTATATTGAGTAACGTCAATATCGAGATGTAACATGAAAAAATAAATGTTCATGAAAGTGAAACAAGATCATATCGAGATGTACCTAGTACATGAGACAAAATTTTTTAAAATATCCCTAATTAATTGAATTTAATCCCTAAATCATGAACGAATTAATGTGCATGAAAATGAAACAAGATTGCAGCAATATAGGTACCTTGAGGTGAGACAACTCTTCAAAAAAAATCTTTAAATCAGATCAACTACAAGTCTAAATCTTGGAATTCCTGAGTTTTTCTTCAATTCCGGTCTATATTACAAAATTGAGGCAAAAAATCGTATCAAAATGAGAAATAAAACAAACGGAGATCATATATATGCATAAACTCTTGAAATCAAGCCCGAAAATCAAAAACAAAACCTTCTCCCCGTAGATCAAAAAAATCCGCCGCCGCTACAGTAGTGTGCAGCCTAGCGGCGTCGGGCTCCGGAAGTTAGGGTTCCTGCGCTGGAACCGAGCCTTTTATACTACATACACATCACAGGCGGATTTTAAGAAAAACCGCTTGTGATGTATAACATCACAAGCGGTTTTCTATTCCGACCGCCTGTGATGTTTACATATCACAGGCGGTCGACATAGAAAACCGCTTGTGATGTTATACATCACAAGCGGTTTTTCTTAAAATCCGCCTGTGATGTGTTTACTATATAAAAGCGTCGGTACGGTGGCTTAGGGTTTAGTGTTTTCGCCCGGAGCTGATACTACGCCGCCAGGCTGCTGCGCCGCCGTTCCCGTCCCCGTTCTCCGAGCCGTGAGCGCCCTCCACGCCGTCGCCGAGCCCGAGCCCAACCGCCACCGTCTCCGAGCTGGGCGCCCGTCCCCGTCCCCGAGCGCCACCGTCTCCGAGGCGCCCTCCACCCCGTCCCCGAGCCCGAGCGCCGCCGAGCCCATCTCCGAGTGCGCCACCGTCCCCTTCCCCGTCCCCGAGCCCGAGCGCCGCCGAGCCCAAGCGCCACCGTCTCCGAGGCCAAGCGCCGCCGTCCCCGTCCTCGAGCCCGAGCGCCGAGTGCGCCGCCGTGCCCATCTCCGAGCCCTCGGTGCACTCCTTGATCATGCCTTAATTACTTGTTAAAAATTCATGCCTTGATTACTTGTTTTTGCTAGTCCTGCCTTAATTATTGTTAATCTTATATTGTTAATGTTGGTCATTATGCTTATATTGTTGGTGTTTTCACTTACATATTTTGTTAAGGTCATCAATTTTGCTTTAGTAGCTTGTATCCCTTGTGATTAAATGTTGGTAATTATGCTTATGAAGAATTTTGTCATGGATAGTTGATGCAACTACTAGGACCCCTGCCTTAATTATTGTTAATCTTATATTGGTAATGTTGGTCATTATGCTTATATTGTTGGTGTTTTCACTTACATATTTTGTTAAGGTCACCATTTTTGCTTTAGTAGCTTGTATCCCTTGTGATTAAATGTTGGTAATTATGCTTATGAAGAATTTTGTCATGGATAGTTGATGCAACTACTAGGACCCCTTCTTGGTAGAAAATCTCCATAGTGATTGGGGAAACAAGTCTATTTTTAGTGTTTATGGCCACATACATCATGGAAGTACATAGCCATGGCAATGTTATTATCTCCCTATGTTATAAGACTTGTTCTTATCTCCCTTCTTAGTTTTTTGACTACCTATCTTTGCTTCCCAACCCTATGTTATAAGACTTGTTCTTATCTCCCATCTTTGACTTGTTCATAGCCATGACAATGTTATTTGGACCCCTCTTTTTGCCCTATAAGCCACATCCTTGTTTTCCCTCTGATCCCTGCCTTATCTATGGTGCCGAGTAGCACCAAATTTGGACTTAATTTTTTTTCTAGTGATATCGATGGTGCCGAGTAGCACCAAATTTGGACTTGTGTCCATATCTATAGATGCTAGTAGTTGAGCACTAGCTCCTACAATCTTAAGTGTGTAGACCCCAAGAAGAGATTAAGCCCTGTAGTCTACCACCTCCCGTTATTTGTGGGCTTCACCGATGGCTGGAAACATTTGGTGATAGCAAACGAGCTTCGGGCTGAAGACGTCTGCGAGCTTGTTAAGAGGCCAGACGATGGTGAGCCGGTGTACTATGTCCGGATGTGTGGTCACAAAATTAAAAGCTGCCCCGGCTGCATGTGTGTGCTTCTCTTCTCTTAGGTGGGGTGCTAAGTGATCTTAGTAGCCGACATAAGAGAAGAGAAGCGCACAGATGAAGCCGGGGCGGCTTTAAATTTTGTGACCACACATCCGGACAGAGTACACCGGCTCACCATCGTCTGGCCCCTTAACAAGCTCGCAGACGTCCCCAGCCCGAAGGTCGTTTGATGTCACCAAATGTTTCCTGCCCTCGGTGAAGCCCACAAATAACGGGAGGTGGTAGTCCACAGGGCTTAATATCTTCTTGGGGTCCTACAGGGCTTAATCTCTTCTTGGGGTCCTTCAGCATGGCTGTGATGTTATAATGCTGAAGTACCCCAAGAAGAGATTAAACCCTGTAGTCTACCACCTCCCGTTATTTGTGGGCTTCACCGATGGCTGGAAACATTTGGTGATAGCAAACGAGCTTCGGGCTGAAGACGTCTGCGAGCTTGTTAAGAGGCCAGACGATGTTGAGCCGGTGTACTATGTCCGGATGTGTGGTCACAAAATTAAAAGCTGCCCCGGCTGCATGTGTGTGCTTCTCTTCTCTTAGGTGGGGTGCTAAGTGATCTTAGTAGCCGACATAAGAGAAGAGAAGCGCACAGATGAAGCCGGGGCGGCTTTAAATTTTGTGACCACACATCCGGACAGAGTACACCGGCTCACCATCGTCTGGCCCCTTAACAAGCTCGCAGACGTCCCCAGCCCGAAGGTCGTTTGATGTCACCAAATGTTTCCCGCCCTCGGTGAAGCCCACAAATAACGAGAGGTGGTAGACTATAGGGTATAATCTCTTCTTGGGGTCCTTCAGCATTATAACATCACAGCCATGCCTTCTCTGTCTAACTGCATTGGAAAGTGCCTTTTCTCCAAGTTCCCTTATTGATGGAACCAGTATATCAGACTAACAGTATATCCCTTTATCGATGGAACCAGCTTGAATGGCAGACAACGAGCAGCCTAGTATGGATGTGGTCTGCACCGGTGCGTCTAACAAAGTTGATGAAGACGCGACCAAACTTGAATGGCAGACAACGAGCAGCTCCAGTGAAGGGAGCGGGGAGGATAGTTCTAGTGACGACAATCCTTGTACTCCTATACCTCCAAGGAAGAAAAAAACATCAGATGAGCTTGATGCCGACTATATTCCCAACGATGAAGAGGTAAATAGAAATATATCGACTATATTGTAAAATAATGTTCATATATGAAAGGCCATTAATTTTTTCACTATATAGATTTCAAATGAAGAGAAGAAAGAGGATGCATCTTCTACACGAAACACGGAGGATGCTCCGATGCCTGAATCATCCGTTTCACATAAGCGGAAACGAGGGCGACGAGGTCCAAATCAGATGAAAGAAGGTGCAGTTATGTATGTAACAAAACTAAATGCAGAGGGGTTTCCTGAAGAACCACTAAACGTGGTTACAAAGTTTCGAAATTCCTGCGGGGCTACTGTTAGAGATATAGTGCCAATCACACTTCAAAAATGGAAGGATTTAGATGAAGACACCCGCAACAAGCTATGGGCTAAGTTGTCTGAGTCATTCAAGTTCCCAAAAGGCACAGAGGATGCAGTAAGGAAGTCGATGCTCTCTGCTATGGCCAAGATGTTTCGTGGGTGGAAGGCCGAGATGAATAGGGACTTTGTTAAGAAGAATAAGGTTCCTCCGCCCAAGAAAATGGGGAAAATCACTCAAGCTCAGTGGGAGGAATTTGTTCGTCAGAAGACCGAACTGAAGGCCAAAGAACTGGGCGAAACTAATTCTCAGAGAGCGAAGATGAACAAACACCCCCATCGCCTGGGGTCAAGCGGATATCACCATAAAGTTGTGCAGTGGAACAAGATTATCGAGGAAGCTATAACTAACGGCACTTTGGACCCAATATTAAAAGATATCGATGAGAGAGCTATTCGTTGGATCTTAGCTCGAGCAGGTTTGAGTGAGGACGGCAAACTTGTGCATCCAGAATTGGTAGGCGAAGTTTCGTCAAAAATTCAAGAATATGCAGATAAGAGAAAAAAGGAGAATTTAAGCCTCGGAGGGAGAATGACATACTAACTATAGCCCTAGGCAATCCTGAACACACTGGACGGGCTCGGGGAATCTCTTCTAAGATTTCCTGGAGAGAGGCGTTTCCAGAGTATGCGTCGTCATATAGGAAACACGAGAGGTCGAAAAGGACCCTTGAAGAGACTATTGATGAAAGGGTACAAAAGGCTATTAATGCCGTGATGAACAAAATGAAGAAAACAGAATGCATATCATTTGAACTCAAGCCAAGCCACATGAGTCCACCTATAGTCCCTAGCAGCGTTGGATCTATGCAAGACTTGACCAAGTACCCTGTAGACGATATTGTTGAGGACAAGCCTTGCTTTCTTCATATTCCAATCAATCGATCTGGGACAAAAACAAAGCAAGCTGCTACTGGTTTGGTAAAACCAGGACTTGTTAACTACAAGGACAATCCTGTCCCGCCACACTATGCTGTGGTCGAAGTTCTAGAAATCACAGACAATGGTTGTGAAGATTGGGAGATAGATTTTCCAGTTGAGGGGATCATAACTTTGCATGAGGCAATTAACGAGTTGGTCCTTTGGCATCGACGCGACATCAAGTTTGGTGATGAGCCGAATTCAACACCAATGCAACAAAAAGCTAGTTCGATCATTCCACACCCCATGGTGCAGGAAGATATGACACCGACCTCCAAAAAATCGTTGAAACAATCATATCGCCTCTTGCGAAGGAACTCGACGAGGGGGGCGTAGACAAAATTGTTCCTCTGAATGTCGACGTCAACATAAAAAAGGAACCAAAGGTTGGCACCAATGTTGAAGGGCCAACTATTTCAAAGAAGATTCATAAGCGAATCGCCACAGACGATGTCAAGAAACCGTCAGAATCAGTGGCACGCTACCTGCATAAATTGCAGAGAGTTATGACTAATCAATCAAAAGCAGTATCAGCATCTCATGGAGTAGGCACACGGCCGGCCCAAATAGACAATTTCGAAGTATGGGAAGAAGATGGAATGATTCATACTCGAGAATCATTACGTCTTAAAACCAATATCTCGGTATACAAGAAGGAGGATGTTCCTCCTAAATTTGTGAATGGGAGGCCGTTCTTAACGACGGTGCAACTTTCTAAGTTGTCGACTCCGGAGATTAGAATGCATGAGTGGTACATGGTGGCTAACAACAAATACAAACTCGAGGAATTCACATTTGTTGTGCCAGAAGATGCATTTTGGAGCAATGATCATATAAATCCTGTGCGGCATTTATTCTTTGACGATCTCTGGTCGTTGTACCACCGACAAAGGATGGAAACGAACTACTTAACCCTCTTCTGCTTGTAAGTACCTCTAAACTTTCATATTTGTTAGTTTTGTACACGCACACATAAACGAGAGTCTAACGATTAACACTATCACACGTAGGATGCAATACATGGATGATAAGAAGAAACAACTTAAGACAGGGTTTCTTGACCCGTTGATGATATCCCAAGCTCGCTACAAAGTAGTTGCTCGGAGGCAAGGAGAAGAATACAAAGACTTGGACGATGCTGAATTTGAGAAAGCCGTCAAACAGAATCAGAGAAAGAAAATGAAGGTAATGGCGGCATACATTGGACGAGCCATGTACAATCATGTACAACATGGCAAGGACTTAATAATAGCTCTGCACCACTTTAAGTAAGTTATCGACATGGTTTAATTTTGAACTATAAATTATGGCAATCGTGATATTAACATGTGTTTTCGTCTATGTCTATATAGTGACCACTACATTTGTATCATGATCTGGCCAAAGGATGGTAAAGTCGTGGTCTTCGACTCACTGAGAATGGAAAAGGCTACATATAATGACTTCTTGAAGATTTTAGAGAAGTATGATTATTATTGCACACTTGTACTTATTACATCTTAACAAATGTATTCTTAATCTCACAATGCTATTCTTATATGCAGTGCATACCGTTTTTATTGGAAAGATCTTGGCGGCGAACATCCAGAGGACAAGCCTAATTTGTCAATATCATTATTTCCATATGGTGACAAACAACCTCCGGGTACTGTCCTGTGCGGTTATTATGTATGCGAATGGTGTCGTGTCACCTTCCATTACATGGTCAACCGTGAGGATGTAAGTTCGCTATCATTGTCTATATTGCAATTTTTATGTTATATTGTTGCTCATCACATTACTCTTAGCACCGATTGCTTTTTGCTTTCATTGCAGGTTCCTAAATCTAAGATCAATGCTGAATGGTTAGAAAGAGATATGGTTTCCACCGGCGTGGCTAAGGTTGTAAGAGACTTGCTTTACTTTATGCGCCGTGAAGTTCTTCATCAACAAGGGCTATTCTACAATGTAAATGGAAATTTGCAAAAATTCCCAGAACTAAGTTTGTACACAATATCACACAGTGTTTAGGTCTTTAGTTAGAACTTTAGATGTTTATGAAACTTTGAGATGTCTATGGAACTTTGAGATGTTGAGTTGTTATGCAACTTGATGTGTATAAATCTGTGTATGATGGAACTTGATATATATGTGGATGAATCTGTGTATGGAACCTGCTATATATGGGGATGTTTGAATCTTTGTATGATGAATATGTGTTTGAATCTGTGTTTGAATCTGTTATTAATTCTGTTTCTGTATATGAATCTGGAAAATATATATGAATCTGCTTTTGTATATGAATCTGGGAAATACAGGCGGCTTATAATTAAAACCGCCTGTGATGTGTGTCTATCACAGGCGGTTCCTTTGAACTGAACCGCCTGTGATGTGTGTCTATCACAGGCGGTTCCGTTGAACTGGACCGCCTGTGATCTGTGTTTTTCACAGGCGGTTTTTGATTGACCGCCTGTGATGTTGTTTTACATCACAGGCGGTGCACCACAAGCGGTTCCTGGAACCGCCTGTGTAGTGGCGAACCAGACCGCCTGTACAGAGGTGTGCTGTAGTAGTGTATGTATTAAATAATAAAACAACTGAAGGACATATCCTGTACAGTCAGATGTATTAGTGCAACCATACAATTACCGTTATAAATCTTTTATAAGGCCTTTCAAATAATAGTTATTTGCGTTGAAACACAAACAAGAGGTTGTATTTAAAATATCATCACCGTGTGATTTATAATCAATGACACAGAGTATTTAATTACAAAAATGTTTTAAAAAAATCTTTGCTTATTAATCAATCAAAGATAGACTTCATTGATCAAGCATTGTAATACATTTGGGTCGAAGCCCTCATATACTGTCAAATGTGCTTTAGACAGTTTTTTTGGATTAGAGGAAATGATGCTTACTCAAGTCCCTAACTCCTAAGCTTGAGCTTATGATTATGTAGTATTAAGGTTAACACATACTTGGTAAATATCTTGTCGATTGCTTTTTGAAAGAAAGAACTATAATGAAGAGTAGATCAATCGAAGGTCTAACCGAAAACAATTGTCCAAAATCTTAAGAATCTAGCTCTATTGGAGCGAGTTTGGGAGCTCTATTTTTCCGAGGGTTTCCTATTTTCCAAAAGAAAAATGAACTAATTTTCTTTAAAAAAATAAAAAATCCTTTGGAATAATGAGGTTCCAAAACTAGTCCTTAACAACCGGAGTCGAAATGGAAGTTTGCATTGGTGATTTCATTTCAAATATGCAGCATTTTTCTTCTTCTTGAAAGAACACGGAGACAGGCCCCTACTGAACGAAAAGAGCAACTCGTACATGTTCCTAATACAAAAGCCCTCGTAGGTACGTATTTTTGTAATTGTCTATGAGTAGATTGTTGGAACATGAGAATGATTTTAAAAGCGACCTGTGGACTCTGCCTAGCACGAGCATGGGCGTGTTCGGCTGGCTACAAGCCGACACTGTTGCAGCTGTTTGGATTGCTGCAGCTGCAATCCATAGAGAGAAAAATACTGTAGAAGCCGCAGCCGCAGCCGGATTGCAGCCGCAGCAAGCCGCAGCGAACAAGCTCATGATGTCACCAAGCCTAGTACACTAGCACACTTGGTCCGCGTGAACTAGACCATGACTACTTTGCTCAGGCCCTATTCTTTTGCTCGTCCACTGAAACAGTCACACGTCTGACCTAATCTACTCAGTTTGATACAAAAATCACTCCATTTCTCGCTCAATTAGATTTAATACGAAGTCCTGTCCTGTCAATGGAAACAGACATTTATAATCGTCAGTAAACTAAAAGGCAAGCATTTCCAGAAAAAAAAAATGGATACCGAATTGTGAAGAAGGTAAGGACACAGCTTGCATCACTCTCTGGTCCTCCGCAAGAACAAGGGAACAGGCCAACAGTACCAGCCAATGGTTCTAACATTAAAAACAGGCGATTTGGAGTGAAGTGTTGTATTAAGTATATATGCCTGCTTAGGTTAGTGCAAAGCAAGCATGTAAACAACCAATCACACCGACACATAATACAAGTCTCCCAGATTCTCTCATTGGGATGCAGAACAGAAGTAGGTGCCTAGCTGTATCTGCACCTTCATTTCTCTCCCCAATCTGACCAGTGGAGCAAAATCTTTTCTTTTCTGTGACATGGAGAGTGATCGAACTTTTTAAGCTGTGTCTGTGTATGTGATTTGATTGACGCTGAAGTCATTCCATCAGACCATCACCATGTACTGGTAAGTTTTTTTTTGGGTACTATAAAGGAAGATGCAAAGAGAGAAAGATCTTGTGGAGACGGAGACACACCGAAGCAGGCAAGCAAGCAGCAGGATGCCTTACAGTGCATGCTTTGACCATATCCCACAAATCCAGCTAGTGTCCTGCATTTTCAGACTGTAGAGGACAAGAAGGTGAAAAGATTACAAGATTCCTTATGTTTTTTTGCTCACCTTCTCCCTCTCTTTCTCTCTCCATCCTTGTTTCTTTTTCATGGGGTGTGTAGAGAGAGAGAGAGAGAGAAGAGAGGATGGCTGTAGGTAAGCTGGCAGGGATGAGGAAAAAGACCAAGTGTACAAACAGATGGCAGCATGTCAGTTAAAAAGAGAGATATGGCTCATTCAGAACTTGGTGTGGAAGAGAAGCACCCCCTACCCTTATAAACAAAGCCATCATAATTTATCTTTGAAAAGCAGTAGCAGCAGTACTAGCAACAGTGCTCCTGTGCTACACCTACAATTTCAAACATACTATAAAAAAAGCTTAAAATAAACTCCATAAACCATTGAATGATTTGACTGACATTTGTTCATTTATTTTTCTCAACCGCTGTTTACAGTTGCCTAGCACTGCTACCTGGTTTGTTCAAACTTGCGGCTATGTACCCATTGGATAAATAATAAAATAACAAGCTATAAATAATATATAAATATCCAACAGTACCAGTGCACATGAAACTGGGGCCCACAGGACATTGAGGGTATGCAAGGCTGGGTAGGTGAGAGTCATACACTGTTTTTTTTACTCCCTGCTTTATTTTCTCCTTACTACAGCTAATCTTTGTATACTAAAGTAGAGCAGGCAGTAAACTACTCCTAATAGTACACTAGTCTGCTGTTAACTTTGATTAAGTGTTGTTAGCTTACACTAAGGTTTTGGAAATATTTTAGAGAGAGGAGAGAGAAAGGAAGGGGGCAGTTGCAGTGGTTAACAACCCTCTGCCAGAGCGCAAGAAGGCACATCAGTGGCAGGTAACAAACACCACTTAGCAGCAGGCTTTGCGTCCGTCTTGCCCTTTTGTTTCCGCCTCCTGCCCTTAAAATCTCTACCGTCGCGGTCAAATTTGCGATCCATACTTGGGGAGGGCCAAGAAACCGAGCTCTCTTTCCAATGCCCACCAACGTCAGGTAATTCTGCAAAAAAAGAAAGGAAAGTAGAAAAACATTATCTAGCAGCTATTGAGAGTTCTTGGATTACTTCATGGTGTTCGTCTCCGATTGCAGGTGAAATCGGTGGCTGGCCTCTTTGAAGTTGAAGGGTTTATGTGATTCCGCGGTGGGGGTAATTTTCAGGTAGTTATTGTCTCGAACATCTTGGCACCTGTTCCTTTCAAGATCTTTACACCACCTCATTACACGACAGAGTAGTCAAAGGTTGCTTTCGTCCCCCCTGCTCTCGGATAGCTTCAGCGCTGCCTTAGTTATTTCTTGCAGATCCTACTCCTGCCATCGACGCATTCAAATAGCCTCACGCTCTCACCAGTTCAGCTTGCCCTCTTGTCCCCTTCTTGCTTCTGTGAGTTTTGGTGATGCGAAAGTATTTCTCCAAACTTTCATTTCACATTTGCTGTTATTTCCAAGATTATGAAGAAATTATAAAGTGATCGACAGCCTTCTTTGGAGGCCGCTTCATGCTTTCCGTGCGCTCCTGAAGATGCTAGTCCCGTGATTTTACTCGCCCAAGTAGGCCCCTTAGTTCAAAATTCCCGGCAGCGTTACTAGGAGCTCTTTTAGCTTCTTAGGGGCAGCTGCCTAGCCATATCCTAAAGGAGACAACACTTCTTGGTTAGTTCCAAACCTGTTTGCGTGTTCTTCATCTGGTGAAACATGACCCTTGCCTGATTCTTGAAGAAATGGTTGGCTTTTCCTGTTCCCAATTAGCTTTGGTGTTTTTACTCTTTTCCATCTCATTCGCTTTGCTCCAAAAGACTCAGTTCATGACTGATGTTTGCTTAATAATGGGGTTATTTCTACTGTCTCTCCTCCTATTTTATGCACTGGGTTTAAAGTTTCACTTTCTAGACTGTGTGCTTCTATGGCCTGTTGCAGATTTTGTTTGTTCCCAAAGGCTATAGGTGAAGCATGTCTTCTCCAGCTGTAATGCAGTTCCAGCAGGCCTTTGCCTGGACGGTGGATGGTTCTTTTTGCCCGTCTTTTTATCTGTAGTTTGGGATAGTGTGCTTATTCTTGAAGGGACTTGTTGCTTTTCAACTTTGTTAGGGTTACCAGTTGAGGTGATACTATTTTGAATTGGTGTGTCCTTTTGGGGCAATGTAGTGGTAGTTTCATTCATAGTGTTTACCTTCTATTTATCTTGAATAGGTGATTGAGGAACGTTGGTGTTTCTGGACAACTGGAGATGTACTCAGGCCAGCAATCTGATCAAGGTCCTAGTGCAAATAGTGGCAGAGAATTCTCCGATGCAAATTGGAATTCTTTTGCAGTGCATCAAAAGATGGCTTATAATGGACAGTATGGGTTTGGATCTTATGGCATGGGCTTAGAAGATAAACTGGGGTTGTATCCATCTTCATCTGGTTAGTTTTTTTATCATGTTGTCTGGTAGATCTTACTGAAGCTGAAAATTCTGCAGTTAATAGAAACAATAATAATTCTAGCAGGTACACTGAGTCAGGACATCCAGATGAGTGAAGAGCATAGCGGAGTTGTGAAGAAGAGGAAAGGAGTGGAGGACTGTGTCACATTGTTGCACGTAAGATTTCTTGTTGAGCTCACTTCCTCATCTAATCTAGATGTGTAGAATTATATGTTGATAGTTCCTTATGGTAATGCCGACTGTCCTGTAATGGTTGGATATAGGATGCAGGTGATCAACAAACAAAAGGTTCGCCTCAGCCAGAAAGGAATTCAGTGGAGGAGGGGAACCGAAAGATTTCGCCCAAAATGCAAAGCAAGGAAGATTCTTCTGATGGTGATGGTACTAAAGAGGACTATGTTCATATCCGGGCAAAGCGAGGCCAAGCCACTAACAGCCACAGCCTTGCAGAAAGAGTAAATTTCTCTTATAATAAGTAACTACCAGTTAAGTTTGCTTTATTATCTTTAACACAGTTGAAGTTAATGAAACTGCAGCTGAGGAGAAAGAAGATAAGTGAGAGGATGAAGCTTCTTCAAGATCTTGTTCCTGGATGCAGTAAGGTAACATCTCCTTTGTTTGGTGCGAGCAACTTCCCAAAGACTCGTGTAATCCACACATTACAAATTTCTTTCGAATAGATCACTGGCAAGGCAGTCATGCTCGATGAGATTATCAACTATGTGCAGTCATTGCAACGACAAGTCGAGGTAGTGTTAGTGCATCTGTAGCTGAATTGTTTTGGAATATATGTGGCATCTTGTTAGTATATATCCAGTATTCTAATACAGTTTCGAGCTTGCAGTTCTTGTCAATGAAACTCGCAACTGTTAACCCCGAGCTTGGCTTTGACATTGAGCAGATCATATCCAAACAAGTAAAGCCACCCACTCGATCACCATATCTCCCTCTAGGTGTTATTTTTAAATATGCTTTGTTCAGTGTAAATTGTTGCTTGCAGATGCTGCTTTCACAAGACAGACATCTTGCTTTCTATGGAGTCGAACCAGGATCAAGCGGCCTTACTGGCCCATTTAACCAAGGAATCATGCAGCCAGAATTGATGTGCACCATTGCCAATCCCGTTGATGTTTTGCACGGAGCTATTCACGACGCGTCAACAATGAACCATGTAATTGCAGTTTATTTCATGACATGAAGGTTCATATATATTATCTGATTGAAGAGGTGATGGGCCTCTGTGAACCTCTAATGCAGATACCTTCTATGTGGGAAGGACTTCAGAATATGCCTCAGATGAACTTCAACCCTGGCGTGGCAGCCGATAGCGGCACCAACAACTCTGGTATCTATATGATCCTCTCTATTCTCTTCCCTGAAAAATACAAATGTCCCTAGTAATCCGTCCATTATCACACAAATGCTCCTTCGGTGTTCTACAGGCTCCATGAAGATCGAGCAGTGAGCTTCTGTATAGCTCCGGAATTGTTCTGTGAATCATGAATCGTCGAAAAGCGCTCACGGGGTGGAGTCTTTTTTGTATAGCTGGAGGCCTAACCATTCATGCCGGTTTCCTTCTGTTGCTTCCATACTGTGCGACACATTGTTTATGGTACGGCAAATGAGGATCATGTACAGCTGGAGCTGGAAAACTGATGCCACTGTAAATTTCTGCTGTGTTTTGGCCTGTGGAAATTGGGATGGAAACCTATTACCATCCATGAAATCCAATGGCAGAAGCTTGTTGGAACTAGGGACCAGGTGCTGAATGCTGATGGGCCAACATACTAGAATGGAATAGTAGGTACAAAAATGCAGAGTTTGAAGCCTCTTTGTCGGAAATTCCATGGAACATGCAATGTAAGGTTTCATCATGCAATGGAAGGAAACTCATTATTGTTAATACTTGTTATTTCAAACGTGTGATCATAATTTTAGTAGAAATAGTAGGAGATTGCCATATTTATGTTATCAAAACAGTAAAACTGAATGGGAGCTGGCACTTGGTGCAAGCCTCCAACCTGGTCCTTTTCTGTTTCTTCGTTTTTCGGAAGATTTATTTGCAAACTTCACTGCACTGGCTAGTAGGTGGCAGAAGGCGATCCTATCTCAAGTGGTTTTGTTCTATTTTCTGTCGGAAGTTTCAAGTAGGGATGGCAACATTGCTCGCGGTTAAAAACCCTATAGGGGCTTGTTCGGTTGCTAGGGTATTGAAAGGGATTGAAGAGGATTAAATCCTCTCCTATTCAATTTTGAATAGGAGGGGATTTAATCCCCTTCAATCCTCTTCAAACCACTAGTAACCGAACATGGCCTAGAGTGGGTTTGGGTGTGGATTTTATTCTTAACCTGACAGATTTTTCTCTTGGGTATGAAAATGTTATAGTCTGCTCTAAACCCATACATGCAATGGGATATGTATGTATGTATATATATGTGTATGTGTATATATATAATTACATGTGTGTATATATTATGTATATAATATTTGTGTGTTGTGTGTGTATATATATGCTGATATTAATTATGCTACACGGTAAAAGTATTTATACACTGTGGTATAGTGCGTAAAAAATCTGGCACGTGGTTTGAAATAACAGCCCCCACGTCCATGTGTCCACCATAAATCAAGGGACTTGAGTAGAGTTGATTAGGGATTTGATGAGGTGGATTGATTAGTGAATATATTTTTTATGGTAGTAATGGACACCATAAATTAAGGGATTGCATGCGCGAGATTTTATAAAATCGTGGCAAATAGCCTTATTTCTAGGAGCGGTTACTTTTATTGAAATTTTTTGTTTGGTTGCGTAAACGCGTGTGTCGTAAATATCTTATACATATGACTTAAATGGTAGGAACCCAATATACACACTAGGTTAGGTAGGAAAAAGTCTACTTAACCCCCTGGCGTTTGAAGGGTGGGATACTTAACCCCCCGACCTGAAAAACCAGGTATTCCCCACATTAAACTTTGTATGTCGGCACATATTACCCCCCAAGGCAGTATTAGGAGGCTGTTTTGCTTACTGGGCACCCAACGTGGCTCCTAGGTGGCACGCTCGTCTAGCCTGGCCCTATTTTGGCACTAGACGAGCGGAGAGGCAGGCGGGAAAGAGGTGGTCGAGGCGGGAAAGAGGCACCCGACGAGAGGTAGAAGGAAGCCAGCGGCGGGAATGAGGTGCCCGACAAGAGGCCATGGAAGATTCGAGCTCATCTTCGGCTGCCGCCCGCACACACATGGGACTGCTCGCGCTCCTCCTCCGCATGGTCTGCGCCGCGCGCCTCTGCCACCGCCTCGGCTCGCGACGGCTCCATCACGGCGGGGAACGCCTGTTTGTTGGCATGTTAATGCTAGTAGTGATGGCCTCACTGTAACGTAGTAGAAATCCTCTTCCTTGTAGGTTGAATGGTATGAACTTTGTGTACCAGACATGTAATGGCATGATGTTAATACTGCAATTTGATGGTTTCTATCAATGCGTAATACATTGATGCATCAACAAGTGAGCATATATTGTTGTAAACCACCATGTTCAAAGCTCAACAAGAGGTGAGCATAACATTGGACCATACATGGTCATGACATCCCAACATAAGTTTGCTACTATAGGTCTATAACCATGACATTCCAGCATAAGTTTGCTATTACATGGCCATAATCTTGCCTGCCCATGTTTCAATTAGCATTCTAGAATATAAACAAAAGACAAAAGCCAGTCTTGGTGGTGCAGTCTTGGTATTAGTTGTTTCCAAACAGCAGGTGCTGCAGCCTGCTGGTAGTTCCCCATGACATCGTTGTCCCCCTTGTGGTCCTTCTGCCCCTTGTCCCCCTTGTACTCTGCTGTGTGCTCACATGAACCTACAAGGGAGTTGCAGTATTGAAATGAAACGAACATATATTAAAAAAGAAAAGTTGTAAGTAGATACCCTTGTTGTGCTCTGTTCAGTTGACCTTTTGTTCCTGTCTGGTGCAGATGTGGATGCCTCATCTCTCTTCCTTTTTTTTTGCATCTCTTTTAATGTGAGCATTTTTTTCTTTCCTGTTTCTGGATTTAGGAAGCATTTCCTTGAGTTATGCCCAGGTTTGTCACACAACCTGCAGCTCATCTTAATGCCCATCCTGCTTAGTTTAGTCCCCTTAGGTGCTTCCCCCACCTCTCTAGTTCTTTCAGTTTTTGGCCTTCCTGGCATTTTGACAAAAGCTGGTGGTTTTGGTCTAGGCATGTCTGAAATTGGCCAGTTAGCTTGGCCCTCAACAGGCTGGAGGACATGTGCATAGGTCTTCAAGTAATCTGCTTTGGTGAAGCATGGTGCAATGAAATCATCTAGCAGCTTTGATGCCTTGTAGATGCAGCTAATAGCATGGCAGCAGGGCAGACCTGAGAGTTGCCAATATCTGCAAGTACATGTTCTACCAACCAAGTTCACAATGTACCTCCTGTCTTCTTTCTCTTGCACCTCAAAGCCATCTTCACCATTCCACAGCACATCACAGCTACCAGACCTCAGAATGTTGATTTTTAATTTCTTGAAGATATTAGGACAGATTGTTCCTGTCCACTTCTCAGCCTTGGCCCTATTCTCTTGTATCCTCACCATAACCTTCTTTCTAATGGCTTCACACATGGAAATGACTGGATAGTACCTAGCTGAAAGGGAATTAGGCTTACACCTAGTCCCTAATTAATTTTGGTGGTTGAATTGACCAACACAAATAATTGGACTAACTAGTTTGCCCAAGTGTATAGATTATACAGGTGTAAAAGGTTCACACTCAGCCAATAAAAAGACCAAGTTTTGGATTCAACAAAGGAGCAAAGGGGCAACCGAAGGCACCCCTGGTCTGGCGCACCGGACTGTCCGGTGTGCCACCGGACATGTCCGGTGCACCAAGGGGACTCAGACTCAAACTCGCCACCTTCGGGAATTTCCAGAGGCACTCGCGCTATAATTCACCGGACTGTCCGGTGTACACCGGACAGTGTCCGGTGCGCCAAGGAGGAGCGGCCTCAGGAACTAGCCAGCTTCGGGAATCGCCAACGGCTAGTCCGCTAAAAATCACCGGACTGTCTGGTGTGCACCGGACTGTCCGGTGCGACTCCAGTGCAACGGCTACCTCCGCGCCAACGGCTCTCTGCCGCGCATTTAATGCGCGCTCTGCGCGCGCAGAAGTCAGGCGCGCCCATACTGGCACACCGGACAGCAAACAGTACCTGTCCGGTGTGCACCGGACACCCAGGCGGGCCCACATGTCAGAAGCTCCAACGGTCAGAATCCAACGGCAGTGATGACGTGGCAGGGGGCACCGGACTGTCCGGTGTGCACCGGACTGTCCGGTGCGCCATCGAACAGACAACCCTGCCAACGGTCAAGTTTGGTGGTTGGGGCTATAAATACCCCAACCACCCCACCATTCATTGCATCCAAGTTTTTCACTTCTCAACCACTTACAAGAGCTAGGCATTCAATTCTAGACACACCCAAAGTGATCAAATCCTCTCCAATTCAACACAAAGCCCTAGTGACTAGTGAGAGTGATTTGCCGTGTTCATTTGAGCTCTTGCGCTTGGATTGCTTTCTCTCTTTCATTCTTTCTTGTGTTCAATACTCACTTGTAACCAAGGCAAGAGACACCAATTGTGTGGTGGTCCTTGCGGGGAGGTTTTGCTCCCGGTTGATTTGAGAAGAGAAAGCTCACTCGGTCGGAGGGACCGTTTGAGAGAGGGAAAGGGTTGAAAAAGACCCGGCCTTTGTGGCCTCCTCAACGGGGAGTAGGTTTGAGAGAACCGAACCTCGGTAAAACAAATCCTCGTGTCTCACTTCATTATTTGCTTGCGATTTGTTTTCACGCCCTCTCTCGGACTCGATTATATTTCTAACGCTAACCCGGCTTGTAGTTGTGTTTATATTTGTAAATTTCAGTTTCGCCCTATTCACCCCCCCTCTAGGCGACTTTCAATTGGTATCGGAGCCCGGTGCTTCATTAGAGCCTAACCGCTCGAAGTGATGTCGGGAGATCACGCCAAGAAGGAGATGGAGACCGACGAAAAGCCCACTACAAGCCACGGGAGCACTTCATCGGAAGAGTCCCGCACCAAGAGGAAGGAGAAGAAGAAGGACTCCTCCAAACGGAAGGAGCAAAAGTCTTCCTCTTCTCACCACAAAGAGAAGAAGGAAAAATCTTCTTCCCACAAGCCGCATCGGAAAAGCGACAAGCACAAGAGGATGAGGAAAGTGGTCTACTACGAGACCGACACTTCATCAACATCGACCTCCGACTCCGATGCGCCCTCCGTCACTTCTAAGCGCCAAGAGCGCAAGAAGTATAGTAAGATCCCCCTACACTACCCTCGCATTTCCAAACATACACCTTTACTTTCCGTCCCATTAGGCAAACCACCAACTTTTGATGGTGAAGATTACGCTAGGTGGAGCGATTTAATGCGATTTCATCTAACCTCGCTCCACAAAGGTATATGGGATATTGTTGAGTTTGGTGCACAGGTACCGTCGGTAGGGGATGAGAACTATGATGAGGATGAGGTGGCCCAAATCGAGCACTTCAACTCTCAAGCAACAACAATACTCCTCGCCTCTCTAAGTAGAGAGGAGTATAACAAAGTACAAGGGTTGAAGAGCGCCAAGGAGATTTGGGATGTGCTCAAAACCGCGCACGAGGGAGACGAGCTCACTAAGATCACCAAGCGGGAAACGATCGAGGGGGAGCTCGGTCGGTTCCGGCTTCGCAAAGGGGAGGAGCCACAACACATGTACAATCGGCTCAAGACCTTGGTGAACCAAGTGCGCAACCTCGGGAGCGTAAAGTGGGATGACCACGAAGTGGTTAAGGTTATTCTAAGATCTCTTATTTTCCTTAACCCTACTCAAGTTCAATTAATTCGTGGTAATCCTAGATATACTAAAATGACCCCCGAGGAAGTTATCGAGAATTTTGTAAGTTTTGAGTGCATGATCGAAGGCTCGAGGAAGATCAATGAGCTTGATGATGCCACCACATCCGAAGCTCAACCCGTTGCATTCAAGGCAACGGAGGAAAAGAAGGAGGAGTCTACACCAAGTCGACAACCAATAGACGCCTCCAAGCTCGACAATGAGGAAATGGCGCTCGTCATCAAGAGCTTCCGCCAAATCCTCAAGCAAAGGAGGGGGAAGGATTACAAGTCCCGCTCCAAGAAGGTTTGCTACAAGTGTGGTAAGCCCGGTCATTTTATTGCTAAATGTCCTATATCTAGTGACAGTGACCGAGGTGACGACAAGAAGGGGAGGAGAAAGGAGAAGAAGAGGTACTACAAGAAGAAGGGCGGTGATGCACATGTTTGTCGGGAGTGGGACTCCGACGAAAGCTCAAGCGACTCCTCCTCCGACGAGGACGCCGCCAACATCGCCGTCACCAAGGGACTCCTCTTCCCCAACGTCGGCCACAAGTGTCTCATGGCAAAGGACGGCAAACGAAAGAAGGTTAAATCTAACTCCTCCACTAAATATGAGTCTTCTAGTGATGATAATAATAGTGATGAGGAGGATAACTTGCGTGTTCTCTTTGCAAATCTTAACATGGAGCAAAAAGAAAAATTAAATGAACTGATTAGTGCTATTCATGAAAAGGATGACCTTTTGGACTCCCAAGAGGATTATCTAATTAAAGAAAACAAGAAACATGTTAAGGTTAAAAATGCTTACGCTCTACAAGTTGAAAAATGTGAAAAATTGTCTAGTGAGCTAAGCACTTGCCGTGAGATGATTGACAACCTTAGAAATGAAAATGCTAGTTTAAATGCTAAGGTTGATTCTCATGTTTGTAATGTTTTAATTCCCAATCCTAGAGGTAATAATGATGATTTGCTTGCTAAGATTGAAGAATTAAACATTTCTCTTGCTAGCCTTAGAGTAGAAAATGAAAAGTTGATTACTAAGGCTAAAGAACTAGATGTTTGCAATGTTACAATTTCCGACCTTAGAACTAAAAATGATATGTTGCATGCTAAGGTTGTAGAATTAAAATCTTGCAAACCCTCTACATCTATTGTTGAGCATGTATCTATTTGTACTAGATGTAGAAATGTTGATATTGATGCTATTCATGATCATATGGCTTTAATTAAACAACAAAATGATCATATAGCAAAACTAGATGCTAAAATTGCCGAGCACAACCTAGAGAATGAGAAATTTAAATTTGCTCGTAGCATGCTTTATAATGGGAGACGCCCTGACATTAAGGATGACATTGGCTACCAAAGGGGAGACAATGTCAAACTTAGTGCCCCTCCTAAAAGATTGTCAAATTTTGTTAAGGGCAAGGCTCCCATGCCTCAGGATAACGAGGGTTACATTTTATACCCTGCCGGTTATCCCGAGGACAAAATTAGGAAAATTCATTCTAGGAAGTCTCACTCTGGCCCTAATCATGCTTTTATGTATAAGGGTGAGACATCTAGTTCTAGGCAACCAACCCGTGCCAAGTTGCCTAAGAAGAAAATTCCTAATGCATCAAATGAACATAGCATTTCATTTAAGACTTTTGATGCATCATATGTTTTGACTAACAAATCCGGCAAGGTCGTTGCCAAGTTTGTTGGGGGCAAACACAAGGGCTCCAAGACTTGTGTTTGGGTACCCAAAGTTCTTGTTTCTAATGCCAAAGGACCCAAAACGGTTTGGGTACCTAAAGTCAAGAACTAAATTTGTTTTGTAGGTTTATGCATCCGGGGGCTCAAGTTGGATACTCGACAGCGGGTGCACAAACCACATGACAGGGGAGAAAAGGATGTTCTCCTCATATGAGAAAAACCAAGATCCCCAACGAGCTATCACATTCGGGGATGGAAATCAAGGTTTGGTCAAAGGTCTTGGTAAAATTGCTATATCTCCTGACCATTCCATTTCCAACGTTTTTCTTGTTGATTCATTAGATTACAATTTGCTTTCCGTATCTCAATTATGCCAAATGGGCTACAACTGTCTATTTACTGATGTAGGTGTTACTGTCTTTAGAAGAAGTGATGATTCAATAGCATTCAAGGGAGTGTTAGAGGGTCAGCTATACTTGGTGGATTTTGATAGAGCTGAACTCGACACCTGCTTGATTGCTAAGACTAACATGGGTTGGCTCTGGCACCGCCGACTAGCCCATGTTGGGATGAAGAATCTTCATAAGCTTCTAAAGGGAGAGCACATTTTAGGACTAACAAATGTTCATTTTGAGAAAGACAGGATTTGTAGCGCATGCCAAGCCGGGAAGCAAGTTGGCACCCATCATCCACACAAGAACATCATGACGACCGACAGGCCGCTTGAGCTACTCCACATGGATTTATTCGGCCCGATTGCTTACATAAGCATCGGCGGGAGTAAGTATTGTCTTGTAATAGTGGATGATTATTCTCGCTTCACTTGGATGTTCTTTTTACATGAAAAATCTCAAACCCAAGAGACCTTAAAGGGATTCTTGAGACGGGCTCAAAATGAGTTCGGCTTAAGGATCAAGAAAATAAGAAGCGACAACGGGACGAAGTTCAAGAACTCTCAAATCGAAGGCTTTCTTGAGGAGGAGGGCATCAAGCATGAGTTCTCTTCTCCCTACACGCCACAACAAAATGGTGTAGTGGAGAGGAAGAATCGAACTCTATTGGATATGGCTAGAACCATGCTTGATGAATACAAGACTTCGGATCGGTTTTGGGCGGAGGCAGTCAACACCGCTTGCTACACCATCAACCGGTTGTATCTACACCGAATCCTCAAGAAGACATCATATGAACTCCTAACCGGTAAAAAGCCCAACATTTCATATTTTAGAGTCTTTGGTAGCAAATGCTTTATTCTTGTTAAAAGAGGTAGAAAATCTAAATTTGCTCCTAAGACTGTAGAAGGCTTTTTACTTGGTTATGACTCAAACACAAGGGCATATAGGGTCTTTAACAAGTCCACTGGACTAGTTGAAGTCTCATGTGACGTTGTGTTTGATGAAACTAACGGCTCTCAAGTAGAGCAAGTTGATCTTGATGAGATAGGTGATGAAGAGGCTCCATGCATAGCGCTAAGGAACATGTCCATTGGGGATGTGTGTCCTAAGGAACCCAAAGAGTCTCCAAGAACACAAGATCAACCGTCCTCCTCCACGCAAGCATCTCCACCAACACAAAATGAGGATGAAGCTCAAGTTGATGAAGTAGAAGATCAAGCAAATGAGCCACCTCAAGATAATAGCAATGATCAAGGGGGAGATGCAAATGAGGAAGACAAGGAGGAAGAGGAACAAAGGCCGCCACACCCAAGAGTCCACCAAGCAATCCAACGAGATCACCCCGTCGACACCATCCTCGGCGACATTCATAAGGGGGTAACTACTAGATCTCGGGTTGCTCATTTTTGTGAACATTACTCTTTTGTTTCCTCTATTGAGCCACACAGGGTAGAGGAAGCTCTCCAAGATTCAGATTGGGTGGTGGCGATGCAAGAGGAGCTCAACAACTTCACTAGAAATGAGGTATGGCATTTGGTTCCACGTCCTAACCAAAATGTTGTAGGAACCAAATGGGTCTTCTGCAACAAGCAAGATGAGCATGGTGTGGTGACAAGGAACAAAGCACGACTTGTGGCCAAGGGATACTCCCAAGTCGAAGGTTTGGATTTCGGTGAAACCTATGCACCCGTAGCTAGGCTTGAGTCAATTCGCATATTATTGGCCTATGCTACTTACCATGGCTTTAAGCTTTATCAAATGGACGTGAAAAGTGCCTTCCTCAACGGACCAATCAAGGAAGAAGTCTATGTTGAGCAACCTCCCGGCTTTGAAGACAGTGAGTATCCTAACCATGTCTATAAGCTCTCTAAGGCGCTTTATGGGCTCAAGCAAGCCCCAAGAGCATGGTATGAATGCCTTAGAGATTTCCTTATCGCTAATGGCTTCAAAGTCGGCAAGGCCGATCCTACACTCTTCACTAAAACTCTTGACAATGATTTGTTTGTATGCCAAATTTATGTTGATGATATCATATTTGGGTCTACTAACGAATCTACTTGTGAGGAATTTAGTAGGATCATGACACAGAAATTCGAGATGTCTATGATGGGGGAGTTGAAGTATTTCTTAGGATTCCAAGTAAAGCAACTCCAAGAGGGCACCTTCATCAGCCAAACGAAGTACACTCAAGACATTCTAAACAAGTTTGGGATGAAGGATGCCAAGCCCATCAAGACACCCATGGGAACCAATGGGCATCTCGACCTCGACACGGGAGGTAAGTCCGTGGATCAAAAGGTATACCGGTCGATGATTGGTTCATTGCTTTATTTATGTGCATCTCGACCGGACATTATGCTTTCCGTTTGCATGTGTGCAAGATTCCAATCCGACCCTAAGGAATCACACCTTACGGCCGTAAAACGAATCTTGAGATATTTGGCTTATACACCTAAGTTTGGCCTTTGGTACCCTCGGGGATCCACTTTTGATTTAATTGGTTATTCTGATGCTGACTGGGCAGGGTGCAAGATTAATAGGAAGAGCACATCGGGGACTTGCCAGTTCTTGGGAAGATCCTTGGTGTCTTGGGCTTCAAAGAAGCAAAATTCGGTTGCTCTTTCCACCGCCGAAGCCGAGTACATTGTCGCAGGTCATTGTTGCGCGCAATTGCTTTGGATGAGGCAAACCCTGCGGGACTATGGTTACAAATTAACCAAAGTCCCTTTGCTATGTGATAATGAGAGTGCAATCAAAATGGCCGACAATCCCGTCGAGCATAGCCGCACTAAGCACATAGCCATTCGGTATCATTTTCTTAGGGATCACCAACAAAAGGGAGATATCGAGATTTCTTATATTAACACTAAAGATCAATTAGCCGATATCTTTACCAAGCCTCTTGATGAACAAACTTTTACCAAACTTAGGCATGAGCTCAATATTCTTGATTCGCGCAATTTCTTTTGCTAGATTGCACACGTAGCTCATTTATATACCTTTGATCATATCTCTTTCATATGCTATGACTAATGTGTCTTTCAAGTCCATTTCACACCAAGTCATAGGTATATTGAAAGGGAATTGGAGTTTTCGACGAAGACAAGGCTTCCACTCCACTCTACTACTCATCCTTCGCCATCGCTCCAAGAAAAGGACCTTGTCTTTGGGGGAGAGAGTAAAAGCCCAAAGCAAAAGGACCGGACTTCGTCTTTGGTATAATCTTAACTCATTTACTTATGACCAAAGGGGAAGATAGTACTTAATGGGCTCTAATGATTCCGTTTTTGGCGATTAATGCCAAAGGGGGAGAAAGTAAGAGCCCAAAGCAAAAGGACCGCACCACCACCAATTTCAAAAATTTAGTGCTTTCCAAGAGTATTTATCAATTGGTATCCTATTGTGTTCAAAAGGAGGAGAAAATTAGTTTTTCAAAAATGTATATCAAAACCCTCTTGAACACTAAGAGGTGGATCTCCTTTAGGGGGAGTTTTGTTAAGTCAAAGGAAAAGCATTTGAAACAGGGGGAGAAAATTTCAAATCTTGAAAATGCTTTGCAAATCCTATTCATTTACCTTTGACCATTTGCAAAAGAACTTTGAAAAAGATTTACAAAAGAGTTTGCAAAAACAAAACATGTGGTGCAAACGTGGTCCAAAATGTTATATAAGAAAGAAACAATCCATACATATCTTGTAAGTATTTACATTGGCTCAATTGCAAGCAACCTTTACACTTACATTATGTAAACTAGTTCAATTATGCACTTCTATATTTGCTTTGATTTGTGTTGGCATCAATCACCAAAAAGGGGGAGATTGAAAGGGAATTAGGCTTACACCTAGTCCCTAATTAATTTTGGTGGTTGAATTGACCAACACAAATAATTGGACTAACTAGTTTGCCCAAGTGTATAGATTATACAGGTGTAAAAGGTTCACACTCAGCCAATAAAAAGACCAAGTTTTGGATTCAACAAAGGAGCAAAGGGGCAACCGAAGGCACCCCTGGTCTGGCGCACCGGACTGTCCGGTGTGCCACCGGACATGTCCGGTGCACCAAGGGGACTCAGACTCAAACTCGCCACCTTCGGGAATTTCCAGAGGCACTCGCGCTATAATTCACCGGACTGTCCGGTGTACACCGGACAGTGTCCGGTGCGCCAAGGAGGAGCGGCCTCAGGAACTAGCCAGCTTCGGGAATCGCCAACGGCTAGTCCGCTAAAAATCACCGGACTGTCTGGTGTGCACCGGACTGTCCGGTGCGACTCCAGTGCAACGGCTACCTCCGCGCCAACGGCTCTCTGCCGCGCATTTAATGCGCGCTCTGCGCGCGCAGAAGTCAGGCGCGCCCATACTGGCACACCGGACAGCAAACAGTACCTGTCCGGTGTGCACCGGACACCCAGGCGGGCCCACATGTCAGAAGCTCCAACGGTCAGAATCCAACGGCAGTGATGACGTGGCAGGGGGCACCGGACTGTCCGGTGTGCACCGGACTGTCCGGTGCGCCATCGAACAGACAACCCTGCCAACGGTCAAGTTTGGTGGTTGGGGCTATAAATACCCCAACCACCCCACCATTCATTGCATCCAAGTTTTTCACTTCTCAACCACTTACAAGAGCTAGGCATTCAATTCTAGACACACCCAAAGTGATCAAATCCTCTCCAATTCAACACAAAGCCCTAGTGACTAGTGAGAGTGATTTGTCGTGTTCATTTGAGCTCTTGCGCTTGGATTGCTTTCTCTCTTTCATTCTTTCTTGTGTTCAATACTCACTTGTAACCAAGGCAAGAGACACCAATTGTGTGGTGGTCCTTGCGGGGAGGTTTTGCTCCCGGTTGATTTGAGAAGAGAAAGCTCACTCGGTCGGAGGGACCGTTTGAGAGAGGGAAAGGGTTGAAAAAGACCCGGCCTTTGTGGCCTCCTCAACGGGGAGTAGGTTTGAGAGAACCGAACCTCGGTAAAACAAATCCTCGTGTCTCACTTCATTATTTGCTTGCGATTTGTTTTCACGCCCTCTCTCGGACTCGATTATATTTCTAACGCTAACCCGGCTTGTAGTTGTGTTTATATTTGTAAATTTCAGTTTCGCCCTATTCACCCCCCCTCTAGGCGACTTTCACTAGCATCCATGATGGAGTTGTTAAAACTCTCACACATGTTGTTATCCACTGAATCACAGTTAGCCCCTATCTTGAAAAAAGCCCTGCTCCAATGCTCTGGGGATGTCTTCATCATATCTTGTGCTCCTTCTGGTGAAGCTTGTGCAAGCCATGCCCTTTTGAGGTTGAAAAGAACTCTGCAAGGTGCCTTGGCACAAGCCCACCACTTCTTTTGCAGCTTCTTGTCTGTATAAATCTTCCTCCAGTTGGCATAAATGTGTCTGGCACACATTCTGTGCTCTGCGTTAGGAAGCAATTCGTCTACAGCCTTCAATAGACCCTGCAAAAGCACTTAGATGATTAAGAATTTCTGTGTACCATCTAATTTTTAGACATACAGTTTTATGATTTAGAATGCACCTTTTGTTGATCAGATATGACAACCCAACCATCACCTCCAATGTTGATGTTCAGATCTTTTTGAAGTAATCCTAGAAACCAGTACCATGAATCATATGTTTCAGTTGCAACAGCTGCCCATGCAATTGGATACATCTGGTTGTTTGCATCTCTCCCAATGGCACAAAGCAGCTGACCAGTGTTTGAACCCTTGAACCAGCAACCGTCAAGACCAATCACTTTCCTGCATCCAACAAGGAATCCTTTCTTACATGCATCAAAGCACACATAGAACCTTTCAAATACTTGATCTTCAAACTCTGGATTCAGATACACCACAACTGTACTGCTAGGGTTACTTCTCAAGAGCTCCAACTGGTAGTCATACACCTTGCTGTACTCTCCTTTCATGGAGTCCAGAGCAACCTTCAGGACCAATGCCTTTGCCCTCTTGCACTTGGACAGTGACACATCTGCAAGAAGGTCTTTTAGAACAACTTTCTTTATCAACTCAACTTTCCATGTTGGATTGTCCTTAATCTCACTGAAATAATGCTTCGCAATTATGTTGGAGGTTACTAACCTATTGTCTCTCCTAGGTGGGCAAGAATGCTCATCTATAAAAGTGACAACCTTAAACCAATCTGATCTGGTAGTCTTGGAACCATAGATTAACCATTTGCATCCCGGCCAAGAACAGTTTGCCCTAACCCTATTCTTCTCATCTTTCTGGAAGTGTAAGTGCTTGTGTGCTTTCAATCCATACTTCACAAGAGCTTTTTTAAACTGTCTACTGCATCTGAATGCCATTCCAAGTGAGAACATTAGAACTGGTGCTTTGCTATCATACCTGTTCTCTTGACTCAGCCACCTTTTAGACTCACCTTCACTGTTTTCTTCATATGAATACTCTTCACTGGAGTCATGATATGGACTCCCTGGGTCATCTAGGTTCGGAACTTCATCTACCAATTCTGCAGGGTTAATGTGTCCAATCCCTCCACTTTGTAGTCCTAGCTTCTTAGCCCTGATATTCCTCTTCACCTCATTGGCATATTTTCTGAAATCAATTGCTTCATCATCTTCCCCTGAACTGTCATCTTCAATGGGTTGGAAGTAGTCTTTATCTAATGATTCAGTTTCAGTGTCTTCCTCTTTATCTTCTACTGGAAATTCAGCAAACCTATTATCTTCAATTTGCTTGCTGCTGCCACCATCTTCATCTTCTACAATTTGCTTACCCCTGCCACAATCTGCTGCATCTCCTAGACTGACTCCTTGTGATTCTTTGGAAGGTTGCTCAACCATTTGAAGACAGACAACAACTTCCTCAACATAAATTTCTGCAACACCAGCATCAGTTATGTGACTAACCATTGTTAGGCAAGATGCATCATCGACTAGCAGTACAAGACCATTGCTCAATTCTGCCCCTGGCTTCAACCAATGTAAACGCATAAAGTTCTTACTGACAACATGATCTGCTAGGTGGCCCTGTATCTCTGGAAGAGAAACCTTGTCCAACTCCACATATGACAAATCACATTTGCCTCCTACATACTCAAGCTTCCCTTGATTTATCACAAATCCCCCACTATGATGGAACCTAATTGACAAATGATCCAACCTACATTTCATAAGGAAATGTTAATACACTTCCTAAATCATGCAGACCTTGGACTACAGCTACGTCGTCATCCATCCACCCACAAGATATGGACCTTCCCCCAAAAACAATCTGCCAACTCCAAAACTACCAGCGACATGGACAAGTGGGTACTCACCTCTCGCTCATGATGCAAAGTGATCAGACGAGCAGCGTCCGATCATGTACTCATCGATCGCCTCATCGGAGATGGTGAAGGCGGAAGTGCGGAGGCTCCGAGGGCGCTAGGCAGTCGAACAACAGAAGGATGGACGGGCTCTCCAGCTTCCAACCCAAACCCACCTGTAGGTACTTGACATGGGGCCGATGAGGACTGACAAGCGGGCCATAGGGCCAGGCTGGACGAGCGCGCCACCTAGGAGCCACGTTGGGTGCCCAGTAAGCAAAACAGCCTCCTAATACCGCCTTGAGGGGTAATATGTACCGACATACAAAGTTTAATGTGTGGAATACCTGGTTTTCCAGGTCGGGGGGTTAAGTATCCCACCCTTCAAACGCCAGGGGGTTAAGTAGACTTTTTCCGGTTAGGTATGAGATAACGCATAAAATCAATAAACTTATTAGGTAATGAGATAATGCATAAAATCAATAAACGTTTGCGTAAAATGTGAATAAAAATATCATAAACAGACAATATATGGAAGGGGACTATGAACTGAAATATATATAGTAAACGCCTATTGACGTTGGTATAAAATATATACAAAGTAGTATAAAAACAGGGCCTCCACTCGCGAAACCGTTGTCTTGCCTCTGGGATCCGCCATCGCTCGTGTCTAGAGGAGGCCGCCATCGTCGCTCGCTCCTAGGGGAGTACGCCACGCCCGCTCCCACCTCGGATGGCGTCGCCATCGCGCGCGTGCCCCTAGGATCTATCGTAGTCGCTCCCACCTCATAGTCATGCACGCCTCAGGGGCACCCTCGCGCGCGTGCCTCTGGGATCCGACGCGTCGCCATAGCCACTCCCACCTCATCGTCGTGCGCCCCTCAGGGGGGCACTAGCACGCGCATGCCCGCCCTAGGGATTTGCCGCCACGCGCGCCTCAGGGGTCGCTGCCACGCGTACCCCCAAGACCCACCGTCGTGCGCTTGCCTCCTGGGTTCCGCCACTGGGGGGGTTCACCGTTGGCACCGCCTAAAAATGAACCCTAGAGGTCTGCTGCTCCTTTTATAGACTCCCAGGACCTGCTACGGTTGAACCGGATGACAACATTAAACAAAGGCTCCCTCTGGTTTTATATATATACTAGCTAGTTGCACATGCTTTGCTACGGGTTTATATATATATATATATAGAGAGAGATTTATTCAAATATAATTATTCTTTATTTCTAAAACACTAAGGTACTTGTGGTCTAGTTAGCCCCAAATTTCTATAGCAGGAGGCATGGGTTCGAGTGCACACTCTGCATTATTTTTATATAATTATTGTTTATTTCTAAACACTAAGGTACGTGTGGTCTGGTAGTGGCTGCACGGGCAGAGTTGGGTGCTGGGTAGGCACATTAGCTAGCTGTCGGCGTTCCGAGACCGGGGGGTCCCTGAGCCGACGAGTGAATGTCGACGCGTGCCCCAGCCCAGATGGGTCGAGCGCGAGGGCGAGCGCGAAGGGGGGAGAGCGAGGCGGCCGGAGACCGGCGTGAGAGAGGTGGGAATCCCTCGGCCTTCGTGTTCGTCCCGCGCCCAGGTCGGGTGCGCTTGCAGTAGGGGGTTACAAGCGTCCACGCGGGAGAGGGAGCGAGCGGCTTCAAGCGAGCGCCTGTCTCGTCCTTGTCCCCGCGCGGCCAACCCTCTCTAAGAGGGCCCTGGTCCTTCCTTTTATAGGCGTAAGGAGAGGATCCAGGTGTACAACGGGGGGTATAGCAGAGTGCTACGTGTCTAGCGGAGGAGAGCTAGCGCCCTAAGTACATGCCGTCGTGGCAGCCGGAGAGATTTTGGCACCCTGCTGGTGTGATGTCGTGGCCGTCGGAGGAGTGCTGGAGCCTGACGGAGGGACAGATGTCGGAGCGGTTGAGTCCTTGCTGACGTCGTCTTGCTTCCGTAAGGGGGCTGAGAGCCGCCGTCGTCACAGAGTATGCGGGGCGCCATCATTGCCTATCTGGCAGAGTGAGCCAGATGGGACGCCGGTCTTGTTCCCTACGGCCCGAGTCAGCTCGGGGTAGGGTGATGGTGGCGCCTCCTGTTGACGTGGTGGGTCTGCGCCCTAGGTTGGGCGATGTGGAAGCTCCTCCGAAGTCGAGGTCGAGTCTGTCTTCCGTGGCCGAGGTCGAGTCCGAGCCCCTGGGTCGGGCGAGGCGGAGACCGTCGGCTGAGGTCGGGGCGTAGTCCGAGCCCTGGGGTCGGGCGGAGCGGAGTTCGTCGTCTTCTGGGGCTGAGCCCAAGTCCGAGCCCTGGGTCGGGCGGCGCGGAGTTCATCGTCTTCTGGGGCTGAGCCCGAGTCCGAGCCCTGGGTCGGGCGGAGCGGAGTTCGCCGTCTTCCGGGACTTAGCCCGAGTCCGAGCCCTGGGTCAGGCGGAGCGGAGTTCGCCGTCTTCCGGGACTTAGCCCGAGTCCGAGCCCTGGGTCGGGCGGAGTGGAGTTCGCCGTCTTCCGGGACTTAGTGATAGTCGCCTAGAGGGGGGGGGGGTGAATAGGGCGAAACTGAAATTTACAAATATAAGCACAACTACAAGCCGAGTTAGCGTTAGAAATATAATCGAGTCCGAGAGAGGGCGTGAAAACAAATCGCAAGCGAGTAATGAAGTGAGACACGCGGATTTGTTTTACCGAGGTTCGGTTCTCTCAAACCTACTCCCCGTTGAGGAGGCCACAAAGGCCGGGTCTCTTTCAACCCTTCCCTCTCTCAAACGGTCCTTCCGACCGAGTGAGCTTCTCTTCTCAAAATACTTGGGAATCAAACTTCCCGCAAGGGCCACCACACAATTGGAGCCTCTTGCCTCAATTACAAGTGAGTGTTTGATCACAAGAAAGAATCAAGAAAGAAGGAAGCAATCCAAGCGCAAGAGCTCAAATGAACACGGCAAATCACTCTCACTAGTCACTAGGGCTTTGTGTTGAATTGGAGAGGATTTGATCACTTTGGGTGTGTCTAGAATTGAATGCCTAGCTCTTGTAAGTGGTTGAGAAGTGGAAAACTTGGATGCAATGAATGGTGGGGTGGTTGGGGTATTTATAGCCCCAACCACCAAAAGTGGCCGTTGGGAGGCTGTCTGTTCGATGGCGCACCGGACAGTCCGGTGCACACCGGACAGTCCGGTGCCCCCTGCCACGTCATCACTGCCGTTGGATTCTGACCGTTGGAGCTTCTGACTTGTGGGCGCGCCTGGGTGTCTGGTGCACACCGGACATCTACTGTTCCTTGTCCGGTGTGCCAGTATGGGCACGCCTGCCATCTGCGCGCGCTGCGCGCGCATTTATTGCGCAGCAGGTAGCCGTTGGCGCGGAGGTAGCCGTTGCTCCGGAGTCGCACCGGACAGTCCGGTGCACACCGGACAGTCCGGTGCACACCGGACAGTCCGGTGAATTATAGCGGACTAGCCGTTGGAGTTTCCCGAAGCTGGCGAGTTCCTGAGGCCGACCTCCCTTGGCGCACCGGACACTGTCCGGTGTACACCGGACAGTCCGGTGAATTATAGCCGAGTCGCCTCTGGAAATTCCCGAAGGTGGCGAGTTTGAGTCTGAGTCCCCTTGGTGCACCGGACATGTCCGGTGGCGCACCGGACAGTCCGGTGCCCCAGACCAGGGGTGCCTTCGGTTGCCCCTTTGCTCCTTTGTTGAATCCAAAACTTGGTCTTTTTATTGGCTGAGTGTGAACCTTTTACACCTGTATAATTTATACACTTGGGCAAACTAGTTAGTCCAATTATTTGTGTTGGGCAATTCAACCACCAAAATTAATTAGGGACTAGGTGTAAGCCTAATTCCCTTTCAATCTCCCCCTTTTTGGTGATTGATGCCAACACAAACCAAAGCAAATATAGAAGTGCATAATTGAACTAGTTTGCATAATGTAAGTGTAAAGGTTGCTTGGAATTGAGCCAATATAAATACTTACAAGATATGCATGGATTGTTTCTTCATTTTTAATATTTTGGACCACGCTTGCACCACATGTTTTGTTTTTGCAAAATCTTTTATAAATCTATTTCAAAGTTCTTTTGCAAATAGTCAAAGGTAAATGAATAAGAGTTTGCAAAGCATTTTCAAGATTTGAAATTTTCTCCCCCTGTTTCAAATGCTTTTCCTTTGACTTAACAAAAACTCCCCCTAAAAGAGATCCACCTCTTAGTGTTCAAGAGGGTTTTGATATATCATTTTTGAAATACTACTTTCTCCCCCTTCTTGAACATAATAGGATACCAATTGAAAATACTCTTTGAAAAACTAAGTTTTTGAAATTTGAAATTGGTGGTGGTGCGGTCCTTTTGCTTTGGGCTCATACTTTCTCCCCCTTTGGCATGAATCGCCAAAAACGGAATCATTAGAGCCCATCGAAGTACTTGCTCCTTCTTTGGTCATAAATGAATGAGTGAAGATTATACCAAAGTAGGAGTCCTTTTGCTTGGTGCTTTATGCTTTCTCCCCCAAAAATGGAGAGTCGCTTGGAGTGACGGTGAAGGATGAGTTACGGAGTGGAAGCCTTTTGTCTTCGCCAAAGACTCCAATTCCCTTTCAATACACCTATGACTTGGTTTGAAATAAACTTGAAAACACATTAGTCATAGCATATGAAAGAGACATGATCAAAGGTATATTTATGAGCTATGTGTGCAATTTAGCAAAAGAAATTTCTAGAATCAAGAATATTGAGCTCATGTCTAAGTTTGGTAAAAGATTGTTCATCAAGTGGCTTGGTAAAGATATCGGCTAATTGATCTTTAGTATTAATGTAAGAAATCTCGATATCTCCCTTTTGTTGGTGACCCCGAAGAAAATGATACCGAATGGCTATGTGCTTAGTGCGGCTATGCTCGACGGGATTGTCGGCCATTTTGATTGCACTCTCATTATCACATAGCAGAGGGACTTTGGTTAATTTGTAACCGTAGTCCCGCAGGGTTTGCCTCATCCAAAGCAATTGCGCGCAACAATGACCTGCGGCAATGTACTCTGCTTCGGCGGTGGAAAGAGCGACCGAATTTTGCTTCTTTGAAGCCCAAGACACCAAGGATCTTCCCAAGAACTGGCAAGTCCCCGATGTGCTCTTCCTATTGATTTTACACCCCGCCCAATCGGCATCCGAATAACCAATCAAATCAAATGTGGATCCCCGAGGGTACCAAAGCCCAAACTTAGGAGTATAAGCCAAATATCTCAAGATTCGTTTTACGGCCGTAAGGTGGGATTCCTTAGGGTCGGATTGGAATCTTGCACACATGCAAACGGAAAGCATAATATCCGGTCGAGATGCACATAAATAGAGTAAAGAACCTATCATCGACCGGTATACCTTTTGATCCACAGACTTACCTCCCGTGTCGAGGTCGAGATGCCCATTTGTTCCCATGGGTGTCTTGATGGGCTTGGCATCCTTCATTCCAAACTTGCTTAGAATATCTTGAGTATACTTCGTTTGGCTAATGAAAGTGCCCTCTTGGAGTTGCTTGACTTGAAATCCTAGAAAATACTTCAACTCCCCCATCATAGACATCTCGAACTTTTGTGTCATGATCCTACTAAATTCCTCACATGTAGATTCGTTAGTAGACCCAAATATAATATCATCAACATAAATTTGGCATACAAACAAATCATTTGCAAGAGTTTTAGTGAACAAAGTAGGATCGGCCTTGCCGACTTTGAAGCCATTTGCAATAAGAAAATCTCTAAGGCATTCATACCATGCTCTTGGGGCTTGCTTGAGCCCATAAAGCGCCTTAGAGAGCCTATAAACATGATTAGGGTACTCACTATCTTCAAAGCCGGGAGGTTGCTCAACATAGACCTCTTCCTTGATTGGTCCGTTGAGGAAGGCACTTTTCACGTCCATTTGATAAAGCTTAAAGCCATGGTAAGTAGCATAGGCCAATAATATGCGAATTGACTCAAGCCTAGCTACGGGTGCATAGGTTTCACCGAAATCCAAACCTTCGACTTGGGAGTATCCCTTGGCCACAAGTCGAGCTTTGTTCCTTGTCACCACACCATGCTCGTCTTGCTTGTTGCGGAAGACCCATTTGGTTCCTACAACATTTTGGTTAGGACGTGGAACTAAATGCCATACCTCATTCCTAGTGAAGTTGTTGAGCTCCTCTTGCATCGCCACCACCCAATCCGAATCTTGAAGTGCTTCCTCTATCCTGTGTGGCTCAATAGAGGAAACAAAAGAGTAATGTTCACAAAAATGTGCAACACGAGATCGAGTGGTTACCCCCTTATGAATGTCGCAGAGGATGGTGTCGACGGGGTGGTCTCGTTGGATTGCTTGGTGGACTCTTGGGTGTGGCGGCCTTGGTTCTTCCTCATCCTCCTTTTCTTGATCATTTGCATCTCCCCCTTGATCATTTCCATCATCTTGAGGTGGCTCATCTTCTTGATTTTGCCCTTCATCAACTTGAGCCTCATCCTCATTTTGAGTTGGTGGAGATGCTTGCGTGGAGGAAGACGGTTGATCTTGTGCACTTGGAGGCTCTTCGGATTCCTTGGGACACACATCCCCAATGGACATGTTCCTTAGCGCTATGCATGGAGCCTCTTCATTACCTATCTCATCAAGATCAACTTGCTCTACTTGAGAGCCGTTAGTTTCATCAAACACAACGTCACATGAGACTTCAACTAGTCCAGTGGACTTGTTAAAGACCCTATATGCCCTTGTGTTTGAGTCATAACCAAGTAAAAAGCCTTCTACAGTCTTAGGAGCAAATTTAGATTTTCTACCTCTTTTAACAAGAATAAAGCATTTGCTACCAAAAACTCTAAAGTATGAAATGTTGGGCTTTTTACCGGTTAGGAGTTCATAGGATGTCTTCTTGAGGATTCGGTGAAGATATAGCCGGTTGATGGCGTAGCAGGCGGTGTTGACCGCTTCGGCCCAAAACTGGTCCGGTGTCTTGTACTCATCAAGCATGGTTCTTGCCATGTCCAATAGAGTTCGATTCTTCCTCTCCACTACACCATTTTGTTGTGGAGTGTAGGGAGAAGAGAACTCATGCTTGATGCCCTCCTCCTCAAGGAAGTCTTCAATTTGAGAGTTCTTGAACTCCGTCCCGTTGTCGCTTCTTATTTTCTTGATCCTTAAGCCGAACTCATTTTGAGCCCGTCTCAAGAATCCCTTTAAGGTCTCTTGGGTTTGAGATTTTTCCTGTAAAAAGAATACCCAAGTGAAGCGAGAATAATCATCCACTATTACAAGACAATACTTACTCCCGCCGATGCTTATGTAAGCAATCGGGCCGAATAGATCCATGTGGAGTAGCTCAAGCGGCCTGTCGGTCGTCATGATGTTTTTGTGTGGATGATGGGCTCCAACTTGCTTTCCCGCCTGGCATGCACTACAAACCCTGTCTTTCTCAAAATGAACATTTGTTAGTCCTAAAATGTGTTCTCCCTTTAGAAGCTTATGAAGATTCTTCATTCCAACATGGGCTAGTCGGCGGTGCCAGAGCCAACCCAAGTCAGTCTTAGCAACCAAGCAAGTGTCGAGTTCAGCTCTATCAAAATCTACTAAGTATAGCTGACCCTCTAACACTCCCTTGAATGCTATTGAATCATCACTTCTTCTAAAGACAGTGACACCTGCATCAGTGAATAGACAGTTGTAGCCCATTTGACATAATTGTGAAACGGAAAGCAAATTGTAATCTAGAGAATCAACAAGAAAAACACTGGAAATGGAATGGTCGGGTGAAATAGCAATTTTACCCAAACCTTTGACCAAACCTTGATTTCCATCCCCGAATGTGATAGCTCGTTGGAGATCTTTGTTTTTCTCATAAGAGGAGAACATCTTTTTCTCCCCTGTCATGTGGTTTGTGCACCCGCTGTCGAGTATCCAACTTGAGCCCCCGGATGCATAAACCTACAAAACAATTTTAGTTCTTGACTTTAGGTACCCAAACGGTTTTGGGTCCTTTGGCATTAGAAACAAGAACTTTGGGTACCCAAACACAAGTCTTTGATCCCTTGTGTTTGCCCCCAACAAATTTGGCAACTACCTTGCCGGATTTGCTTGTAAGCACATAAGAAGCATCAAAAGTTTTAAATGAAATAGCATGATCATTTGATGCAATAGGAGTTTTCTTTCTAGGCAACTTGGCACGGGTTGGTTGCCTAGAGCTAGATGTCTCACCCTTATACATAAAAGCATGATTAGGGCCAGAGTGAGACTTCCTAGAATGAATTTTCCTAATTTTGCTCTCAGGATAACCGACAGGGTATAAAATGTAACCCTCGTTATCCTGAGGCATGGGAGCCTTGCCCTTAACAAAGTTGGACAAATTCTTAGGAGGGGCATTAAGTTTGACATTGTCTCCCTTTTGGAAGCCTATGCCATCCTTGATGCCAGGGCGTCTCCCATTATAGAGCATACTTCTAGCAAATTTAAATTTTTCATTTTCTAAGTTATGCTCGGCAATTTTGGCATCTAATAATGCTATGTGATCATTTTGTTGTTTAGTTAAGGCCATGTGATCATGAATAGCATTAACATCAATATCTCTACATCTAGTACAAATAGAAACATGCTCAACATTAGATGTAGAGGGTTTGCAAGATTTTAATTCAACAACCTTAGCATGTAATAAATCATTCTCACTTCTAAGGTTGGAAATAGTAACATTGCAAACATCAAAATCCTTAGCCTTAGCCATCAAATTTTCATTTTCTATTCTAAGGCTAGCAAGAGAGATGTTTAATTCTTCAATCCTAGTAAGCAAATCATCATTATTATCTCTAGGATTGGGAATTGAAACATTACAAACATGAGAATCAACCTTAGTATTTAATCTAGCATTTTCATTCCTAAGGTTGTCAATAATCTCACGGCATGTGCTTAGCTCACTAGACAATTTTTCACATTTTTCAACTTGTAGAGCGTAAGCATTTTTAACCTTAACATGTTTTTTATTTTCCTTGATTAGGAAGTCCTCTTGGGAGTCCAAGAGATCATCCTTCTCATGGATGGCACTAATTAGTTCATTTAATTTCTCTTTTTGTTCCATGTTAAGGTTGGCAAAAAGAGTACGCAAATTATCTTCCTCACCACTAGCATTATCATCACTAGAAGACTCATATTTAGTGGAGGAGTTGGATTTAACCTTCTTCTTTTTGCCGTCCTTTGCCATGAGGCACTTGTGGCCGACGTTGGGGAAGAGGAGTCCCTTGGTGACGGCGATGTTGGCGGCGTCCTCGTCGTCGGAGGAGTCGCTTGAGCTTTCGTCGGAGTCCCATTCCCGACAAACATGGGCATCACCGCCCTTCTTCTTGTAGTACCTCTTCTTCTCCTTTCTCCTCCCCTTCTTGTCGTCACCTCGGTCACTGTCACTAGATATAGGACATTTAGCAATAAAATGACCGGGCTTACCGCACTTGTAGCAAACCTTCTTGGAGCGGGACTTGTAGTCCTTCCCCCTCCTTTGCTTGAGGATTTGGCGGAAGCTCTTGATGACGAGCGCCATTTCCTCATTGTCGAGCTTGGAGGCGTCTATTGGTTGTCGACTTGGTGTAGACTCCTCCTTCTTCTCCTCCGTTGCCTTGAATGCAACGGGTTGAGCTTCGGATGTGGTGGCATCATCAAGCTCATTGATCTTCCTCGAGCCTTCGATCATGCACTCAAAACTTACAAAATTCCCGATAACTTCCTCGGGGGTCATTTTAGTATATCTAGGATTACCACGAATTAATTGAACTTGAGTAGGGTTAAGGAAAATAAGAGATCTTAAAATAACCTTAACCATCTCGTGGTCATCCCACTTTACGCTCCCGAGGTTGCGCACTTGATTCACCAAAGTCTTGAGCCGGTTGTACATGTGTTGTGGCTCTTCCCCTTTGCGAAGCCGGAACCGACCGAGCTCCCCCTCGATCGTTTCCCGCTTGGTGATCTTGGTGAGCTCGTCTCCCTCGTGCGCGGTTTTGAGCACATCCCAAACCTCCTTGGCGCTCTTCAACCCTTGAACTTTGTTATACTCCTCTCTACTTAAAGAGGCGAGGAGTATTGTGTCGCTTGAGAGTTGAAGTGTTCGATTTGGGCCACTTCATCCTCATCATAGTTCTCATCCCCTACGGACGGTACCTGTGCACCAAACTCAACAACATCCCATATACTTTTGTGGAGCGAGGTTAGATGAAATCGCATTAAATCGCTCCACCTAGTGTAATCTTCACCATCAAAAGTTGGTGGTTTGCCTAATGGGACGGAAAGTAAAGGTGTATGTTTGGAAATGCGAGGGTAGCGTAGGGGGATCTTACTATACTTCTTGCGCTCTTGGCGCTTAGAAGTGACGGAGGGCGCATCGGAGTCGGAGGTCGATGTTGATGAAGTGTCGGTCTCGTAGTAGACCACCTTCCTCATCCTCTTGTGCTTGTCGCCTTTCCGATGCGACTTGTGGGAAGAAGATTTTTCCTTCTTCTCTTTGTGGTGAGAAGAGGAAGACCTTTTCTCCTTCCGTTTGGAGGAGTCCTTCTTCTTCTCCTTCCTCTTGGTGCGGGACTCTTCCGATGAAGTGCTCCCGTGGCTTGTAGTGGGCTTTTCGCCGGTCTCCATCTCCTTCTTGGCGTGATCTCCCGACATCACTTCGAGCGGTTAGGCTCTAATGAAGCACCGGGCTCCGATACCAATTGATAGTCGCCTAGAGGGGGGTGAATAGGGCGAAACTGAAATTTACAAATATAAGCACAACTACAAGCCGGGTTAGCGTTAGAAATATAATCGAGTCCGAGAGAGGGCGTGAAAACAAATCACAAGCGAGTAATGAAGTGAGACACGCAGATTTGTTTTACCGAGGTTCGGTTCTCTCAAACCTACTCCCCGTTGAGGAGGCCACAAAGGCCGGGTCTCTTTCAACCCTTCCCTCTCTCAAATGGTCCTTCCGACCGAGTGAGCTTCTCTTCTCAAAATACTTGGGAATCAAACTTCCCGCAAGGGCCACCACACAATTGGAGCCTCTTGCCTCAATTACAAGTGAGTGTTTGATCACAAGAAAGAATCAAGAAAGAAGGAAGCAATCCAAGCGCAAGAGCTCAAATGAACATGGCAAATCACCCTCACTAGTCACTAGGGCTTTGTGTTGAATTGGAGAGGATTTGATCACTTTGGGTGTGTCTAGAATTGAATGCCTAGCTCTTGTAAGTGGTTGAGAAGTGGAAAACTTGGATGCAATGAATGGTGGGGTGGTTGGGGTATTTATAGCCCCAACCACCAAAAGTGGCCGTTGGGAGGCTGTCTGTTCGATGGCGCACCGGACAGTCCGGTGCCCCCTGCCACGTCATCACTGCCGTTGGATTCTGACCGTTGGAGCTTCTGACTTGTGGGCCCGCCTGGGTGTCCGGTGCACACCGGACATCTACTGTTCCTTGTCCGGTGTGCCAGTATGGGCACGCCTGCCATCTGCGCGCGCTGCGCGCGCATTTATTGCGCAGCAGGTAGCCGTTGGCGCGGAGGTAGCCGTTGCTCCGGAGTCGCACCGGACAGTCCGGTGCACACCGGACAGTCCGGTGAATTATAGCGGACTAGCCGTTGGAGTTTCCCGAAGCTGGCGAGTTCCTGAGGCCGACCTCCCTTGGCGCACCGGACACTGTCCGGTGTACACCGGACAGTCCGGTGAATTATAGCCGAGTCGCCTCTGGAAATTCCCGAAGGTGGCGAGTTTGAGTCTGAGTCCCCTTGGTGCACCGGACATGTCCGGTGGCGCACCGGACAGTCCGGTGCCCCAGACCAGGGGTGCCTTCGGTTGCCCCTTTGCTCCTTTGTTGAATCCAAAACTTGGTCTTTTTATTGGCTGAGTGTGAACCTTTTACACCTGTATAATTTATACACTTGGGCAAACTAGTTAGTCCAATTATTTGTGTTGGGCAATTCAACCACCAAAATTAATTAGGGACTAGGTGTAAGCCTAATTCCCTTTCACTTAGCCCGAGTCCGAGCCCTGGGTCGGGCGAAGCGGAGCTTCCTATGGTGCCTTCGACCGGGCCTAACTGCCTGTCAGCCTCACTCTGTCGAGTGGCACCGCAGTCGGAGCGGCGCAGGCGGCGCTGTCATTCTGTCAGGCCGGTCAGTGGAGCGGCGAAGTGACGGCAGTCACTTCGGCTCTGTCGGCTGGGGGGCGCGCGTCAGGATAAAGGTGTCAGGCCACCTTTGCATTAAATGCTCCTGCGGCTTGGTCGGTCGGCGCGGCGATTTGGTCAGGGTTGCTTCTTGGCGAAGACAGGGCCTCGGGCGAGCCGGGAACACGTTCGCCGCTGGAGGGGGGCCTCGGGCGAGACGGAGATCCTCCGGGGTCGGCTGCCCTTGTCCGAGGCCAGGCTCGGGCGAGGCGTGATCGAGTCCCTCGTATGGACTGATCCCTGACTTAATCGCACCCATAAGGCCTTTGCAGCTTTATGCTAATTGGGGTTACCAGCTGAGAATTAGGAGCCTTGAGGGTACCCCTAACTATGGTCCCCGACAGTAGCCCCCGAGCCTCGAAGGGAGTGTGAGCACTCGCTTGGAGGCTTTCGTCGCACTTTTTTGCAAGGGGACCAGCCTTTCTCGGTTGCGTTTTGTTCCGGTGGGTGCGCGCGAGCGCACCCGCCGGGTGTAGCCCCCGAGGCCTCGGAGGAGTGGTTTCACTCCTTCGAGGTCTTAATGCCTCGCGTAATGCTTCGGCTGGTCTGGTCGTTCCCTCATGCGAGCTGGCCGTAGCCCGGGTGTACGGTCGGGTCCCAAGTTCTCGGGCTGGTATGTTGACGCTGTCAACGGTTCGACCGGAGCCGGGTTTGCGAGAGCAGCCCCTGAGCCTCTGCACAGGGCGAGAGGGCGATCAGGGACAGACTCGGCTTTTTTACATACGCCCCCGCGTCGCCTTTCCGCAAGGAGGAGCGGGGGAAAGCGCCATGTTGCCCTCGATGGGCGCCGAACATGGTGTCTCCGGTGAGCTGCAAGCGGGTAATCCGAGTGGACGTCCGTGCCCCGTTCGTTAGGGGTCGGCTAGGGGGCCAGAGGCACGCCCAAAAGTACCTGCGGGTGATCTGCCGGACCCGGTCCCCTAGCGACGGGGTCCGAGGGCTCGATGCCTCCCTCTGATGGGATTCCGTTACAAGATCGTTCCCGCTGGTCTCGGAAATGTCCTAGGGTACCTCGGGAGCGCAGCCCGAGCCTTGGTTATGTATCGAACGTACCCATGGTCATCCCTCGCTCGGCGTCTGAGGCGGCTGTGAACCCTTCGGGGGCCAGCCTTCGAACCCCTGATCAGTAGTGGGCGCGGAGCCCGAGTAGCCTGAGGCGGCCGTTGAACCCTTCCGAGGGGCCGGCCTTCGAACCTGAAAGGGAATTAGGCTTACACCTAGTTCCTAAATAATTTTGGTGGTTGAATTGCCCAACACAAATCTTTGGACTAACTAGTTTGCTCTAGTGTATAAGTTATACAGGTGCAAAAGGTTCACACTTAGCCAATAAAAAGACCAAGTGTTGGGTTCAACAAAAGGGCAAAGGAGCAACCAAAGGCTCCTCTGGTCTGGGGCACCGGACTGTCCGGTGTGCCACCGGACAGTGTCCGGTGCACCAGAGGAATTCAACTCAAACTCGTCGCCCTCGGGAAATTCCAGAGCCAGCGCGCTAAAATTCACCGGACTGTTCGGTGTACACCGGACAGTGTCCGGTGCTCCAAAGAAGACACGGCTCAGGAACTCGCCAGCCTCGAGTTTTCACTCCAGCCGCTCCGCTATAATTCACCGGACATGTCCGGTGTGCACCGGACTGTCCGGTGCAACCTCGGGGCAACGACTACTTCGCGCCAACGGTCACCTGCAGGCGCATTTAATGCGCGCCAGAAGCGCGCAGTCGTCAGGCACGCGGGAGCAGGCGCACCGGACACTCAACAGTACATGTCCGGTGCGCCACCGGACATCAAGGCGGGCCCAGAAGTCAGAACTCCAACGGTCGACCCAACGGCTTTTTGGTGACGTGGCTGTCGCACCGGACATATCCGGTGTGCACCGGACTGTCCGGTGCACCATACGACAGACAGCTCCACCAACGGTCAAGTTTGGTGGTTGGGGCTATAAATACCCCAACCACCCCACCATTCATTGCATCCAAGTTTTCCAGCTTCCAACCACTTTACAAGAGCTAGCATTCATTGCAAAGCACACCACAAAGAGATCAAATCCTCTCCCAACTCCACACAAAGCCCTAGTGACTAGAGAGAGTGATTTGTAGTGTTCATTTGAGCTCTTGCGCTTGGATCACTTCTTTTTCTTTGGCATTCTTTCTTGTGATCAAACACTCACTTGTAATTGAGGCAAGAGACACCAATCGTGTGGTGGTCCTTGCGGGAAGTTTGTTTCCCAAGTGATTTGAGAAAGAGAAGCTCACTCGGTCCGAGGGACCGTTTGAGAGAGGGAAGGGTTAAAAGAGACCCGGCCTTTGTGGCCTCCTCAACGGGGAGTAGGTTTGAGAGAACCGAACCTCGGTAAAACAAATCCGCGTGTCTCACTTCATTATTCGCTTGCGATTTGTTTTGCGCCCTCTCTCGCGGACTTGATTATATTTCTAACGCTAACCCGGCTTGTAGTTGTGATTATTTTTTGAGAATTTCAGTTTCGCCCTATTCACCCCCCCTCTAGGCGACTTTCAATTGGTATCAGAGCCCGGTGCTTCATTAGAGCCTAACCGCTCGAAGTGATGACGGGAGATCACACCAAGAGGGAGATGGAGACCGGCGACAAGCCCACTACAAGCCAAGGGAGCACTTCATCGGAAGAGTCCCACACCAAGAGGAAGGAGAAGAGGAAGATCTCCTCCAAAGGGAAGGAGAAAAGATCTTCTTCACACCACGAAGAGAAGAAGAAGGACTCTTCCAAAGGGAAGGAGAAAATATCTTCTTCACATCACAAAAAGAAGAAGGAAAAGTCCTCTTCCCACAAGCCGCATCGGAGTGGGGACAAGAAGAAGAGGATGAGGAAGGTGGTCTACTACGAGACCGATTCTTCATCGACATCCACCTCCGGCTCCGACGCGGCGTCCGTAACTTCTAAGCGCCAAGAGCGCAAGAAGTATAGTAAGATCCCCCTACGCTACCCTCGCATTCCTAAACATACACCCTTACTTTCCGTCCCATTAGGCAAACCACCAACATTTGATGGTGAAGATTATGCTATGTGGAGCGATTTAATGCGATTTCATCTAACCTCACTCCACAAAAGTATATGGGATGTTGTTGAGTTTGTTGTACAGGTACCATCCGTAGGGGATGAGGATTATGATACGGACGAAGTGGCCCAAATTGAGCACTTCAACTCCCAAGCCACAACCATTCTCCTCGCCTCTCTAAGCAAGGAGGAATACAACAAAGTGCAAGGGTTGAAGAATGCAAAGGAGATTTAGGACCTACTCAAGACCGCGCACGAGGGAGTGAACTCACCAAGATCACCAAGCGGGAAACGATCGAGGGGGAGCTCGGTCGCTTCCGTCTTCGCCAAGGAGAGGAGCCACAAGATATGTACAACCGGCTCAAAACCTTGGTGAACCAAGTGCGCAACCTCGGGAGCAAAAAGTGGGATGACCATGAGGTGGTTAAGGTTATTTTAAGAGCTCTTATTTTCCTTAACCCCACTCAAGTTCAATTAATTCGTGGTAATCCTAGATATCCACTAATGACCCCCGAGGAAGTTATCGGGAATTTTGTGAGCTTTGAATGTATGATCAAGGGCTCAAGGAAGATCAACGAGCTTGACGAACCCTCCACGTCCGAGGCGCAACCGGTGGCATTTAAGGCGACGGAGGAGAAGAAGGAGGAGTCTACACCAAGTAGACAACCAATCGACGCCTCCAAGCTCGACAATGAGGAGATGGCTTTAATCATCAAAAGCTTTCGCCAAATCCTCAAGCAACGGAGGGGGAAGGACTACAAATCCCGCTCCAAGAAAGTGTGCTACAAATGTGGTAAGCCCGGTCATTTTATTGCAAAATGTCCTATGTCTAGTGACAGTGACAGGGGCGACGACAAGAAGGGAAAGAGGAGAGAAAAGAAGAAGTACTACAAGAAGAAGGGCGGCGATGCCCATGTTTGCCGGGAGTGGAACTCCGACGAGAGCTCCTGAAAGGGAAATGTGCCTTTGAGCCATTTCTAAGTATTTTGGTGATTGAGTGCCAACACAAGTGCTTAAATGTGAATCTATACCCATAGATGGACAAAGTGCAAATCAAGAGTAAAGGTATGTTTCTAAGCCTTAGTACATTGTTTTGAAGACTAATGTATTGTGTCTAAGTGCTTGAAACAGGTGAAATCGAGTCAGAGAAAAGTTGGCTGTGTACAGCCAAAAGGCTGTTCGGTCTGGAGCACCGGACTGTCCGGTGGTGCACCGGACAGTGTCCGGTGCGCCAGGCTGCCTCGAGCGAAGTGGCCGCTCTCGGGAATTCGCCGACGGCGTACGGCTAAAATTCACCGGACTGTCCGGTGTGCACCGGACTGTCCGGTGAGCCAACGGTCGGCCGAGCCAACGGCTGGCCGCGCGATCTGCGCGTGACACGTGGCCGAGCCAACGGCTAGAAGGGGGCACCGGACTGTCCGGTGCGCCAACGGCTCTCTGGCGGGCAACGGTCGGCTGCAACATTTTAGGAAGGAGATCGAGCACCGGACAGTGTCCGGTGTGCACCGGACTGTCCGGTGCGCCCGATGACAGAAGGCAAGATCAGCCTTCCAGAATTGCTCTCAACGGCTCCTAGCTGCCTTGGGGCTATAAAAGGGACCCCTAGGCGCATGGAGGAGTACACCAAGCAACCTTAGAGCATTCTTGATCATCCACACTCAGTCTTTGCGCATTCGTTTGTCATTTGCAGTGATTCGAGCTCCGTTCTAGTGAGAACTTTGAGATAGTCTTTTGAGCTCGATTCTTGGCCGTGTGTGTGCGCATTTTGCTGGGGATTTGTGTGTGTTGCTTCCCTCCCTTACTCCGTGTTTCTTTGTGAATCTCAAGTGTAAGGGCGAGAGACTCCAAGTTGTGGAGATTCCTCGCAAACGGGATATTGAAAGGAAAAGCATAACACTGTGGTATTCAAGTTGATCATTGGATCACTTGAGAGGAGTTGAGTGCAACTCTCGTCCGTTGGGATGCCACAACGTGGAGTAGGCAAGTTTTGTACTTGGCCGAACCACGGGATAAACCACTGTGTCTTCTCTGTGTTGATCTTTTGTGGTATTGTGTTTTGTTGAGACTCATCTCTAGCCACTTGGCGATTATTGTGCTAACACTTAACAAGTTTTGTGGCTATAAGTTTAAGTTTCACAGGATCACCTATTCACCCCCCCTCTAGGTGCTCTCAATTGGTATCAGAGCCGTTCTCTTCAAGAAGGGACTAATCGCCCGAAGAGATAGATCCTAAGGGAAAGGGGATGGTGGTCGACAACAACGAGAAGGAGTCTATCTTCAACGAGCCGAAGAATGACAAGTCTACCGACTTGGGCTCAAGTCACAAGCGCAAAGATGGGAAGAAGAAGAAGACAAGGCGCATCAAGGAGATCGTCTACTACGACAGCGACGAATCCTCTTCTTCCCAAAAGGACGACGACAACGACTACAGGAAGACGGTCAATTCGAACTTTTCATTTGATTATTCTCGTATTCCACATAGTTCGAATTCGCATTTGCTTTCCATTCCTCTTGGCAAACCTCCACACTTTGATGGGGAGGACTACGGATTTTGGAGTCACAAAATGCGTAGTCATTTATTCTCTCTCCATCCAAGCATATGGGAGATTGTAGAGAATGGAATGAAATTTGATAGCTCGGATAGCCCTATGTTTATTAATGAACAAATTCATAAAAATGCACAAGCTACTACTGTGTTGCTAGCCTCTTTGTGCAGGGACGAGTACAATAAGGTGAGCGGCTTGGACAATGCCAAGCAGATATGGGACACCCTCAAGATTTCTCACGAGGGGAACGACATCACCATGCTCACTAAAATGGAGTTGGTGGAGGGCGAGCTTGGAAGGTTTGCAATGATAAGGGGCGAGGAGCCAACCCAAACATACAACCGGCTCAAGACCCTTATCAACAAAATAAGGAGTTATGGAAGCACGCGATGGACGGACCATGACGTCGTCCGACTATTACTAAGGTCCTTTACCATTCTTGATCCTCATTTGGTGAATAATATTCGTGAGAATCCCAGGTACACCAAAATGTCGCCCGAAGAAGTCCTAGGAAAATTCGTCAGCGGGCGAATGATGATTAAGGAAGCAAGGTACGTGGACGACGCCTTGAATGGACCGATCAACGAGCCGCAACCTCTTGCTCTCAAAGCAACAAGAAGCAAGGAGGCGCTACCTAGCAAGGTGGCACAAATTGAGGCGGCCTGACTTAATGATGAAGAGATGGCTCTCATCATCAAACGCTTCAAGACGGTGCTAAAAGGTCATAAGGGGCAGCCAAGCAAGACCAAGACAAAGGGGAAGCGCTCATGCTTCAAGTGCGGTAAGATTGGTCATTTTATCGCTAACTGCCCCGATAACGATAGTGACCAGGAATAGGGGAACAAGAGGGAAAAGAAGAAGAATTACAAGAAGGCCAAGGGTGAGGCACATATCGGAAAGGAGTGGGATTCGGATTGCTCCTCCGACTCCGACAATGAAGGACTCGCCGCCACCGCCTTCAACAAGTCATCTCTCTTCCCCAACGAGTGTCACACTTGCCTCATGGCAAGGGAGAAGAAAGTAAGTACTCGAAACTCTACTTATGCTTCTTCTAGTGAGGATGAGTCTAGTGATGATGATGACATAGACTATTCATACTTATTTAAGGGCCTAGATAGAACCAAGGTAGATAAAATAAATGAATTGATTGATGCCTTGAATGATAAAAATAGGCTTTTAGAAAAGCAAGAGGATTTGTTGTATGAAGAACATGACAAATTTGTAGAAGCACAAAAATCACTTGCATTAGAGATTAAGAGAAATGAAATGCTTTCTTGTGAGTTGTCTACATGTCATGATTCAATTGCTAGTTTAAAGAGCACAAATGATGATTTAAATGCTAAACTAGAAAAATCTAGTAAATCAACATCTTGTGTAGAACATGTTAAGATTTGCACTAGGTGTAAAGATTTCGATGTTGATGCCTGTAGTGATCATTTAGTTTCAATTTCCAAACTAACTGAGGAATTGGCTAGTCTTAATACCCAACTTAAGACTAGCAAGAATGATTTCAATAAACTAAAATTTGCAAGGGATGCCTACACGATTGGTAGACACCCCTCAATTAAGGATGGACTTGGCTTCAAAAGGGAAGCCAAGAACTTAACAAGCCATAAGGCTCCCATTCCCGCTAAGGAAAAAGGGAAGGCCCCTATGGCTACTAGTGCTAAAAAGAACCATGCCTTTTTGTATCATGATAGGAAAAATTCTAGAAATGCTTTTAGAAGTTATGATGCTTTTGATTCACATACTTATGATTCTTATGCCATGACTGCTTCTAGTTCTTCCTATATGCATGGTAGAAGTATGACTAGGAGAAATGCTATTCATGCTCCTAGGAAAGTAGTAAATGAACCTTCTACAATTTATTGTGCTTTAAATGCTTCCTTTGCTATTTGTAGAAAGGATAGGAAGATAGTTGCTAGGAAGTTAGGGGCAAAATGCAAGGGAGACAAAACTTGCATTTGGGTCCCTAAGGATATTTGCACTAACCTTGTAGGACCCAACAAGAGTTGGGTACCTAAGTCCCAAGCCTAAATTTGCCTTGCAGGTTTATGCATCCGGGGGTTCAAGCTGGATTATCGACAGCGGATGCACAAACCATATGACGGGGGAGAAGAAAATGTTCACCTCCTACGTCAAGAATAAGGATTCCTAAGATTCAATTATATTCGGTGATGGGAATCAAGGCAAGGTAAAAGGGTTAGGTAAAATTGCAATTTCTAATGAGCACTCTATCTCTAATGTGTTTTTAGTTGAGTCTCTTGGTTATAATTTGCTATCTGTTAGTCAATTATGCAACATGGGGTATAACTGTCTATTTACAAATGTAGATGTGTCTGTCTTTAGAAGAAGTGATGGTTCACTAGCTTTTAAGGGTGTATTAGACGGCAAACTTTATTTAGTTGATTTTGCAAAAGAAGAGGCCGGTCTAGATGCATGCTTAATAGCTAAGACTAGCATGGGCTGGCTGTGGCATCGCCGCTTAGCACATGTGGGGATGAAGAACCTTCACAAGCTTCTAAAGGGAGAACACGTGATAGGTTTGACTAACGTGCAATTCGAAAAAGATAGACCTTGTGCAGCTTGTCAAGCAGGTAAACAAGTGGGAGGAGCACATCACAGCAAGAATGTGATGACCACTTCAAGACCCCTGGAGCTGCTGCATATGGACCTCTTCGGACCCGTCGCCTATCTGAGCATAGGAGGAAGTATGGTCTAGTTATTGTTGATGACTTTTCCCGCTTCACTTGGGTGTTCTTTTTGCAGGATAAGTCTGAAACCCAAGGGACCCTCAAGCGCTTCCTCAGGAGAGCTCAAAATGAGTTTGAGCTCAAGGTGAAGAAGATAAGGAGCGACAACGGGTCCGAGTTCAAGAACCTTCAAGTGGAGGAGTTCCTTGAGGAGGAAGGGATCAAGCACGAGTTTTCCGCTCCCTATACACCACAGCAAAATGGTGTGGTAGAGAGGAAGAACAGGACGCTAATCGACATGGCGAGGACTATGCTTGGAGAGTTCAAGACCCCCGAGCGTTTTTGGTCGGAAGCCGTGAACACGGCTTGCCACGCCATCAACAGGGTCTACCTTCATCGCCTCCTCAAGAAGACGTCGTATGAGCTTCTAACCGGTAACAAACCCAATGTATCTTACTTTCGTGTATTTGGGAGCAAATGCTACATTCTAGTGAAGAAGGGTAGAAATTCTAAGTTTGCTCCCAAAGCTGTAGAAGGGGTTTTGTTAGGTTATGACTCAAATACAAAGGCGTATAGAGTCTTCAACAAATCATCGGGTTTGGTTGAAGTCTCTAGCGACGTTGTATTTGATGAGACTAATGGCTCTCCAAGAGAGCAAGTTGTTGATTGTGATGATGTAGATGAAGAAGATGTTCCGACGACCGCTATACGAACCATGGCGATTGGAGAAGTGCGACCACAGGAACAAGATGAACGAGATCAACCTTCTTCCTCAACAACGGTGCATCCCCCAACTCAAGACGATGAACAGGTTCATCAAAAGGAGACGTGTGATCAAGGGGGAGCACAAGATGATCATGTAATGGAGGAAGAAGCACAACCGGCACCTCCAACCCAAGTTCGAGCGATGATTCAAAGGAATCATCCCGTCGATCAAATTCTGGGTGATATTAGCAAGGGAGTAACTACTCGATCTCGATTAGTTAATTTTTATGAGCATTACTCCTTTGTCTCTTCTATTGAGCCTTTCAGGGTAGAAGAGGCCTTGCTAGATCCGGACTGGGTGTTAGCCATGCAGGAGGAACTCAACAACTTCAAGCGCAATGAAGTTTGGACACTGGTGCCTCGTCCCAAGCAAAATGTTGTGGGAACCAAGTGGGTGTTCCGCAACAAACAGGACGAGCACGGGGTGGTGACGAGGAACAAGGCTCGACTTGTGGCAAAAGGTTATGCCCAAGTCGCAGGTTTGGACTTTGAGGAGACGTTTGCTCCTGTGGCTAGGCTAGAGTCAATTCGCATCTTGCTAGCATATGCTGCTCACCACTCTTTCAGGTTGTACCAAATGGATGTGAAGAGCGCTTTCCTCAACGGGCCGATCAAGGAGGAGGTGTACGTGGAGCAACCCCCTGGCTTCGAGGATGAACGGTACCCCGACCACGTGTGTAAGCTCTCTAAGGCGCTCTATGGACTTAAGCAAGCCCCAAGAGCATGGTATGAATGCCTTAGAGACTTTCTAATTGTTAATTCTTTCAAGGTTGGGAAAGCCGATCCAACTCTTTTTACTAAGACATGTGATGGTGATTTGTTTGTGTGCCAAATTTATGTCGATGACATAATATTTGGTTCTACTAACCAAAAGTCTTGTGAAGAGTTTAGCAGGGTGATGACGCAGAAATTCGAGATGTCGATGATGGGCGAGTTGAACTACTTCCTTGGGTTCCAAGTGAAGCAACTCAAAGATGGCACCTTCATCTCCCAAACGAAGTACACGCAAGATCTGCTAAAGAGGTTTGGGATGAAGGACGCCAAGCCCGCAAAGACTCCGATGGGAACCGACGGACACACCGACCTCAACAAAGGAGTCTCGAAGGTGGATTGAAAGGGAAAGGTGAACTTGGACCATGCAAGACTTCCACTGCACTCCGATGAGAGGGTAACTTATTCCGAGTTCATCTCTATGATCTTATTGCCTTTGTACTCTTAATTGAAGATTTTGGTGAGGCAATGGGGTTAAAGGGCCAAGATTGATCCCGTTTTGGTGCTTGATGCCAAAGGGGGAGAAAATAAAGGCCAAAGCAATAAATGGATCAGCTACCACTTGAGAGATTTTGAAAACAGTAGAATAGAGCTTTTGGTTTGTCAAATCTCTTTTGTTGTCTCTTTTGTTAAAAGTTGGCCTCTTGTGGGGAGAAGTGTTGATTATGGGAAAAAGGGGGAGTTTTGAAATCTTTAATCAATCTCTTTTGGAATGACTCTCTTTATGCTTCAACATGTGTGTTTGACTTAGAGATAGAGATTTGAGTTTGATTTGCAAAAACAAACCAAGTGGTGGCAAAGGATGATCCATATATGCCAAAATTGAATCAAAATAAATTTGAGTTTTATTTGAAGTGATATTGCACTTGTTCTAGTTGCTTTATGTTGTGTTGGCATAAATCACCAAAAAGGGGGAGATTGAAAGGGAAATGTGCCTTTGAGCCATTTCTAAGTATTTTGGTGATTGAGTGCCAACACAAGTGCTTAAATGTGAATCTATACCCATAGATGGACAAAGTGCAAATCAAGAGTAAAGGTATGTTTCTAAGCCTTAGTACATTGTTTTGAAGACTAATGTATTGTGTCTAAGTGCTTGAAACAGGTGAAATCGAGTCAGAGAAAAGTCGGCTGTGTACAGCCAAAAGGCTGTTCGGTCTGGAGCACCGGACTGTCCGGTGGTGCACCGGACAGTGTCCGGTGCGCCAGGCTGCCTCGAGCGAAGTGGCCGCTCTCGGGAATTCGCCGACGGCGTACGGCTAAAATTCACCGGACTGTCCGGTGTGCACCGGACTGTCCGGTGAGCCAACGGTCGGCCGAGCCAACGGCTGGCCGCGCGATCTGCGCGTGACACGTGGCCGAGCCAACGGCTAGAAGGGGGCACCGGACTGTCCGGTGTGCACCGGACATGTCCGGTGCGCCAACGGCTCTCTGGCGGGCAACGGTCGGCTGCAACATTTTAGGAAGGAGATCGGGCACCGGACAGTGTCCGGTGTGCACCGGACTGTCCGGTGCGCCCGATGACAGAAGGCAAGATCAGCCTTCCAGAATTGCTCTCAACGGCTCCTAGCTGCCTTGGGGCTATAAAAGGGACCCCTAGGCGCATGGAGGAGTACACCAAGCAACCTTAGAGCATTCTTGATCATCCACACTCAGTCTTTGCGCATTCGTTTGTCATTTGCAGTGATTCGAGCTCCGTTCTAGTGAGAACTTTGAGATAGTCTTTTGAGCTCGATTCTTGGCCGTGTGTGTGCGCATTTTGCTGGGGATTTGTGTGTGTTGCTTCCCTCCCTTACTCCGTGTTTCTTTGTGAATCTCAAGTGTAAGGGCGAGAGACTCCAAGTTGTGGAGATTCCTCGCAAACGGGATATTGAAAGGAAAAGCATAACACTGTGGTATTCAAGTTGATCATTGGATCACTTGAGAGGAGTTGAGTGCAACTCTCGTCCGTTGGGACGCCACAACGTGGAGTAGGCAAGTTTTGTACTTGGCCGAACCACGGGATAAACCACTGTGTCTTCTCTGTGTTGATCTTTTGTGGTATTGTGTTTTGTTGAGACTCATCTCTAGCCACTTGGCGATTATTGTGCTAACACTTAACAAGTTTTGTGGCTATAAGTTTAAGTTTCACAGGATCACCTATTCACCCCCCCCCTCTAGGTGCTCTCAGCTCCACCGACTCCTCCTCTGATGATGAGGACGCCGCCAACATCGCCGTCACCAAGGGGCTTCTCTTCCCCAACGTCGGCCACAAGTGTCTTATGGCAAAGGACGGCAAAAAGAAGAAGGTTAAATCTAAATCCTCCACAAAATATGAATCCTCTAGTGATGATAATGCTAGTGATGAGGAGGATAACTTGCTTACCCTTTTTGCCAACCTTAACATGGAACAAAAAGAAAAATTAAATGAGCTAATTAGTGCCATCCATGAAAAGGATGATCTCTTGGACTCCCAAGAGGACTTCCTAATCAAGGAAAATAAGAAACATGTTAAGGTTAAAAATGCTTATGCTCTAGAAGTAGAAAAATGTGAAAAATTGTCTAGTGAGCTAAGCACTTGCCATGAGACCATTAACAACCTTAGAAATGAAAATGCTAGATTAATTGCTAAGGTTGATTCTCATGTTTGTATTGATTCAATTCCCGATCTTAGAAATGATAATGATGATTTGCTTGCTAAGATTAAGGAATTGAATGATTCTCTTGCTAGCCTTAGAGTAGAAAATGAAAATTTGATTGCTAAGGCTAAAGATTTTGATGTTTGCAAAGCTACTATTTCCGACCTTAGAACTAAAAATGATTTGTTACATGCTAAGGTTGTAGAATTTAAATCTTGCAAACCCTCTACATCTACTATTGAGCATGTGTCTATTTGTGATAGATGTAGAGATGTTGATATCAATGCTATTCATGATCACATGGTATTAATTAAGCAACAAAATGATCATATAGCAAAATTAGATGCTAAAATTGCCGAGCATAACTTAGAAAATGAAAAGTTTAAATTTGCTAGAAGTATGCTCTATAATGGGAGACGCCCAGACATCAAGGATGGCATTGGCTACCAAAGGGGAGACAATGTCAAACTTAATGCCCCCCCTAAGAACTTGTCTAACTTTGTTAAGGGCAAGGCTCCCATGCCTCAGGATAATGAGGGTTACATTTTGTACCATGTCGGTTATCCCGAGAGCAAAATTAAGAAAATTCATTCTAGGAAGTCTCACTCTGGCCCTAATCATGCTTTTATGTATAAGGGTGAGACATCTAGGTCTAGGCAACCAACCCGTGCCAAGTTGCCTAGAAAGAAAACTCCAAATGCATCAAATGATCATGCTATTTCATTTAAAACTTTTGATGCTTCTTATGTGCTTACTAGCAAATCCAGCAAGGTAGTTGCCAAATTTGTTGGGGGCAAACACAAGGGGTCAAAGACTTGTGTTTGGGTACCCAAAGTTCTTGTTTCTAATGCTAAAGGACCCAAAACCGTTTGGGTACCTAAAGTCAAGAACTAAAATTGTTTTGTAGGTTTATGCGTCCGGGGGCTCAAGTTGGATACTCGACAGCGGGTGCACAAACCACATGACAGGGGAGAAAAAGATGTTCTCCTCATATGAGAAAAACCAAGATCCCCAACGAGCTATCACATTCGGGGATGGAAATCAAGGTTTGGTCAAAGGATTGGGTAAAATTGCTATATCACCTGACCATACTATTTCCAATGTTTTTCTTGTAGATTCCTTAGATTACAATTTGCTTTCCGTATCCCAATTATGTCAAATGGGCTACAACTGTCTATTTACTGATGTAGGTGTTACTGTCTTTAGAAGAAGTGATGATTCAATAGCATTTAAGGGAGTGTTAGAGGGTCAGCTATACTTGGTAGATTTTGATAGAGCTGAACTCGACACTTGCTTGGTTGCTAAGACTAACTTGGGTTGGCTCTGGCACCGCCGACTAGCCCATGTTGGAATGAAGAATCTTCACAAGCTTCTAAAGGGAGAACACATTTTAGGACTAACCAATGTTCATTTTGAGAAAGACAGGATTTGTAGCGCATGCCAAGCCGGGAAGCAAGTTGGCACTCATCATCCACACAAGAACATCATGACTAGTGACAGGCCACTGGAGCTCCTACACATGGACCTATTCAGCCCGATCGCTTACATAAGCATCGGCGGGAGTAAGTACTGTCTAGTTATTGTGGATGATTATTCTCGCTTCACTTGGGTGTTCTTTTTACAGGAAAAATCTCATACCCAAGAGACCTTGAAGGGATTCTTAAGACGGGCTCAAAATGAGTTCGGCTTAAGGATCAAGAAAATTAGAAGCGACAATGGGACGGAGTTCAAGAACTCTCAAATTGAAGGCTTCCTTGAGGAGGAGGGCATCAAGCATGAGTTCTCTTCTCCCTACACTCCACAACAAAATGGTGTAGTGGAGAGGAAGAATCGAACTCTATTGGACATGGCAAGAACCATGCTTGATGAGTACAAGACACCGGATCGGTTTTGGGCCGAAGCGGTCAACACCGCTTGCTACGCCATCAACCGGTTATATCTTCACCGAATCCTCAAGAAGACATCCTATGAACTCCTAACCGGTAAAAAGCCAAATATTTCATATTTTAGAGTTTTTGGTAGCAAAAGTTTTATACTTGTTAAAAGAGGTAGAAAATCTAAATTTGCTCCTAAAACTGTAGAAGGCTTTTTTACTAGGATATGACTCAAACACACGGGCATATAGAGTCTTTAACAAGTCCTCAGGACTTGTTGAAGTTTCTTGTGACGTTGTGTTTGATGAGACTAACGGCTCTCAAGTAGAGCAAGTTGATCTTGATGAGATAGGTGAAGAACAGGCTCCATGCATAGCGCTAAGGAACATGTCCATTGGGGATGTGTGTCCTAAGGAATCCGAAGAGCCTCCACATGCACAAGATCAACCATCCTCCTCCATGCAAGTATCTCCACCAACTCAAATTGAGGATGAGGCCCAAGATGTTGAACAAGAAGATCAAGAAGATGAGCCACCTCAAAATCACGGCAACGATCAAGGGGGAGATGCAAATGATCAAGAAAAGGAGGATGAGCAACAACCAAGGCCGCCACACCCAAGAGTCCACCAAGCAATACAACGAGATCACCCCGTCGACACCATCCTCGGCGACATTCATAAGGGGGTAACCACTCGATCTCGTGTTGCACATTTTTGTGAGCATTACTCTTTTGTTTCCTCTATTGAGCCACACAGGGTAGAGGAAGCACTCCAAGATGCGGATTGGGTGATGGCGATGCAAGAGGAGCTCAACAATTTCACAAGGAACGAGTTATGGCACTTAGTTCCACGTCCTAACCAAAATGTTGTAGGAACCAAGTGGGTCTTCCGCAACAAACAAGACGAGCATGGTGTGGTGACAAGGAACAAAGCTCGACTCGTGGCCAAGGGGTATTCACAAGTCGAAGGTTTGGATTTTGGTGAAACCTATGCACCCGTAGCTAGGCTTGAATCAATTCGTATATTATTAGCCTATGCTACTTACCATGGCTTCAAGCTTTATCAAATGGACGTGAAGAGTGCCTTCCTCAATGGACCAATCAAGGAGGAGGTCTATGTTGAGCAACCTCCCGGCTTTGAAGACAGTGAGTACCCTAACCATGTCTATAGGCTCTCTAAGGCGCTTTATGGGCTCAAGCAAGCCCCAAGAGCATGGTATGAATGCCTTAGAGATTTCCTTATCGCAAATGGCTTCAAAGTCGGCAAAGCCGATCCTACTTTATTCACCAAAACTCTTGATAATGATTTGTTTGTATGCCAAATTTATGTTGATGATATCATATTTGGGTCTACTAACAAATCTACATGTGAAGAATTTAGTAGGATCATGACACAGAAATTCGAGATGTCTATGATGGGGGAGTTGAAGTATTTTCTAGGATTCCAAGTTAAGCAACTCCAAGAGGGCACTTTCATTAGCCAAACAAAGTATACTCAGGACATTCTAAGCAAGTTTGGAATGAAGGATGCCAAGCCCATCAAGACACCCATGGGAACCAATGGGCATCTCGACCTCGACACAGGAGGTAAATCCGTGGATCAAAAGGTATACCGGTCGATGATTGGTTCATTGCTTTATTTATGTGCATCTCGACCGGACATTATGCTTTCCGTTTGCATGTGTGCAAGATTCCAAGCCGACCCTAAGGAATCCCACCTTACGGTCGTAAAACGAATCTTGAGATATTTGGCTTATACTCCTAAGTTTGGGCTTTGGTACCCTCGGGGATCCACTTTTGACTTAATTGGTTATTCGGATGCCGATTGGGCGGGGTGTAAGATTAATAGGAAGAGCACATCGGGGACTTGCCAGTTCTTGGGAAGATCCTTGGTGTCATGGGCTTCAAAGAAGCAAAATTCGGTCGCTCTTTCTACCGCCGAAGCCGAGTACATTGCCGTAGGCCATTGTTGCGCGCAATTGCTTTGGATGAGGCAAACCCTGCGGGACTATGGTTACAAATTAACCAAAGTCCCTTTGCTATGTGACAATGAGAGTGCAATCAAAATGGTCGACAATCCCGTCGAGCACAGCCGCACTAAACACATAGCCATTCGGTATCATTTTCTTCGGGATCACCAACAAAAGGGGGATATTGAGATTTCGTACATTAACACTAAAGATCAATTAGCCGATATCTTTACCAAGCCACTTGATGAACAATCTTTTACCAGACTTAGGCATGAGCTTAATATTCTTGATTCTAGGAACTTCTTCTGCTAATTTGCACACATAGCACACAGGTATACCTTTGATCATGTCTCTTTTATATGCTATGACTAATGTGTTTTCAAGTGTATTTCAAACCAAGTCATAGGTATTTGAAAGGGAATTGGAGTCTTCGGCGAAGACAAAGGCTTCCACTCCACTCTACTACTCATTCTTCGCCGTCGCTCCGCATCACTATCCAACATTGGTATAATCTTCACTCATTTATTTTATGACCAAAGGAGGAGAAAGTACTACAAAAGGGCTCTAATGATTCCGTTTTTGGCGATTAATGCCAAAGGGGGAGAAAGTATGAGCCCAAAGCAAAAGGACCGCACCACGACCGCACCACCACCCTAATTTTCAAAATTAATGATTTTCAATTGGATGGAAAATTTCAAAATTGATATCTCTTTGTGTTCTAAAGGGGGAGCAAGTAGTATTTTCAAAAGTTGATATCTTAAAAACCTCTTGAACACTAAGAGGAGAATTTATTTGAGGGGGAGTTTTGTTTAGTCAAAGGAAAAAGCATTCCAAACAAAAGGAGAGAAAATTTCAAACTTGAAAATGCTTTGCAAAAATCTTACTCATTTACCTTTGACTATCTTGCAAGAAGTTCTTGAAAAGAATTTACAAAAGATTTTGCAAAACAAAACTTGTGGTGCAAATGTGGTCCAATATGTTAAAAACAAAGAAACAATCCATGCGCATCATATAAGTATTTATATTGGCTCAATTTCAAGCAACCTTTGCACTTACATTATGCAAACTAGTTCAATTATGCACTTTTATATTTGCTTTGGTTTGTGTTGGCATCAATCACCAAAAAGGGGGAGATTGAAAGGGAATTAGGCTTACACCTAGTTCCTAAATAATTTTGGTGGTTGAATTGCCCAACTCAAATCTTTGGACTAACTAGTTTGCTCTAGTGTATAAGTTATACAGGTGCAAAAGGTTCACACTTAGCCAATAAAAAGACCAAGTGTTGGGTTCAACAAAAGGGCAAAGGAGCAACCAAAGGCTCCTCTGGTCCGGTGCACCAGAGGAATTCAACTCAAACTCGTCGCCCTCGGGAAATTCCAGAGCCAGCGCACTAAAATTCACCGGACTGTCCGGTGTACACCGGACAGTGTCCGGTGCTCCGAAGAAGACACGGCTCAGGAACTCGCCAGCCTCGGGTTTTCACTCCAGCCGCTCCGCTATAATTCACCGGACATGTCCGGTGTGCACCAGACTGTCTGGTGCAACCTCGGGGCAACGGCTACTTCGCGCCAACGGTCACCTGCAGGCGCATTTAATGCGCGCCAGAAGCGCGCAGTCGTCAGGCACGCGGGAGCAGGCGCACCGGACACTCAACAGTACATGTCCGGTGCGCCACCGGACATCAAGGCGGGCCCAGAAGTCAGAACTCCAACGGTCGACCCAACGGCTTTTTGGTGACGTGGCTGTCGCACCGGACATGTCCGGTGTGCACCGGACTGTCCGGTGCACCATACGACAGACAGCTCCACCAACGGTCAAGTTTGGTGGTTGGGGCTATAAATACCCCAACCACCCCACCATTCATTGCATCCAAGTTTTCCAGCTTCCAACCACTTTACAAGAGCTAGCATTCATTGCAAAGCACACCACAAAGAGATCAAATCCTCTCCCAACTCCACACAAAGCCCTAGTGACTAGAGAGAGTGATTTGTAGTGTTCATTTGAGCTCTTGCGCTTGGATCGCTTCTTTTTCTTTGGCATTCTTTCTTGTGATCAAACACTCACTTGTAATTGAGGCAAGAGACACCAATCGTGTGGTGGTCCTTGCGGGAAGTTTGTTTCCCAAGTGATTTGAGAAAGAGAAGCTCACTCGGTCCGAGGGACCGTTTGAGAGAGGGAAGGGTTAAAAGAGACCCGGCCTTTGTGGCCTCCTCAACGGGGAGTAGGTTTGAGAGAACCGAACCTCGGTAAAACGAATCCGTGTGTCTCACTTCATTATTCGCTTGCGATTTGTTTTGCGCCCTCTCTCGCGGACTTGATTATATTTCTAACGCTAACCCGGCTTGTAGTTGTGATTATTTTTTGAAAATTTCAGTTTCGCCCTATTCACCCCCCCTCTAGGCGACTTTCAGAACCTCTGACCAGTAGTGGGTGTAGAGCCCACGCGATCTGAGGCGGCTGTCGAACCCTTCCGAGGGGCCAGCCTTCGAACCTCTGATTAGTAGGGAGGCTCGGAGCCTAGTTCCTTCACGGGGAAGGATCCTTTTCGGGGTATCCCCCTTTCCTGGTCCCTGTTGCAAGAGAGAGAAAGAGGAAAAAAGGAAAAGGATACGAAATCGAACGACGTGGCGTACCTTTTTTGACGCGGTCATTATGGCGAAGGCGAAGCGTCGTCCGCTTCTCCTGCTAGAGGCGCCGCCTGTCCCGCCGCGGAGTTAATGCGACGGGGCGAGTGGTTGGCGGGGCGGCCGTTGTGCGTGCGCGAGCCGTTCGAGGAACGGAGCACGGGCGCATTGTCTTCACGCCGTGAGAGAGGGTTCTCTTGCTGTCCCCGGATGGGACGTGAGCTTGGCTGACGACGGGGCCGCTGCTCCTGCCCGCCTGCCACCGCCATTACTGTCGGCCCACTTTTGGCCGCATTGACCGTCGCGCCAGGCTGGCGCCGCTGGGTCGCGCGCTGGGTCGTCTCGAGTCGCGGTATTGGTTCCGCAGTCGAGGAGGCGCGGTAGTGGCGCAAGTGGCGGTGCAGTTGCATGCACGAAGCATTCGGCGCGCCGGTTGCATGACGCGTGGGCCTGGGCCTCCATGCTGGGCGTGTTGGGAGTCGGAGAAGTGCGCCCACTTGGCGCGGTTGCATGCCGCCTCCATGGCTGCCCACCCCTTTTGCCCGTTGGTCTGGGCAAAAGCGGAGAGTCGCTTGTAACCGCTGGGCGGTTGTACGCACCGCGCGTGGCGGTTTGGCTTCTTCTGCTCTAAGCCGGCTTGCATGACGTGTGGGGACCCAGCCCCCGTGCCGTAGGGGAGGACCTTGGAGTGTGTTGGAGAAGACTCAGCCCATGACGGCTGGGGACGCAAGTAGAGAGAGCCGCCTTTAAAAGGGGGGTAACCCCCTTGGAAGGCGACCATGTCTTCGCGCTCCCTTATGCATCGTGTCTTTCCACCTTCCAAGCCCCCGGATGGGGGATATCCGTCGTCTTTCCGCCTCGTCGTTGGAGGAACGCAACTCCGTGGGAGTTGGCACCTTTCAACCATCGTTCGGCTTCAAGGGTTTTCATCATGCAGCCCGGTTGCACCCCTCCGCTGGCGGTCACCCAAGATGGTGACCTCCAGTTTGATGGCGGGGGAAAGCGAACCGGGCTGCGGCCTCTGCCCTTCCCTTAGCCTCAAGGATTTTCATCACCAGGGCTGAGGAGGGGAGTGTGCCGAGTTGGGGTCGGCCCCTGCGTGGGTGGTGGCCCGCTCCTTCCCTCAGTGATCGGGGGGAAGGGCGGTTGTCGTCCGTGGCGCCGGCCGCTGCAGCGTGCCTGGCTCTCGGACCCGAGTGGCTTCGGAGCCGCTTTCGGCGCCGGCACCAGCTCCTGCCACGGCAGCTGGAAGAGGTTCTTCCGCCGACAAGATAGCCAGGGCCGCCCACGGGCCGACCTCCAACTCTACGGCCTTCTGCCCGTCCTTGCCTCACGAGTTTGGGCACGGGCGGGGGCCTCCTGGCAGCGGCATCCGCCCTGAGGTCATCGCTGCCGCTGTTCGGCCCCCCAGAGCAGAAGTCGTCGTCGTCGCCGCTGCCGGAGCGGGCGACGGCGCGCCGTTCGTCGGTCTTCCGTTGCTCCGCAGCCCCCCCCCTCGTCGAGTGGGGTTGTTCGTACCTGCGGAGGTGGAACCGGAGTTCCGTTTGTAATGGCACTTTGAATGCCAGTGTTTTTGTTCATTGTGGCTGTCGGGGCCTGAACATGTATGTATTTTTCGGCACGGAGCTGTGTTTTTCCTCATTTTCGAGCACTAAGACTCGCCTGTTGGTTGTCTGAACCGCTTCACCAAGCGTGAGTCGCCCCGTGTAAAGGTGACGAGTGAGGTATCCGTATCCCGGAGGCGTAGGAGTCCCTCGGCTCGGTCGGCCTTGTTGTCTGAGGCTTCTCTAGCTTAGTTAAAGGAACCCCTCGGCCGCTCTCCGACGAGTCGAGGCTAGGGGTAGCGGTGTCAGCATGAACAGAGACGGAGTTGGCTCGAAAAGAAAACCTGGTTGGCCGGAGCCTGACCGGGTCGTCCGTTAGCGGGACCGACGCTGGAATTGACCAGCCGAGGCCTCAGGCCGGGTTGGTGCCCTTGGAGGACAGCTGGCCGAGGCCCCGGGGTGACCGGCCGAGCCGCCTACTCGGGCCGGATTCCCGGAGAAGACCCTGGCAGCGATGGCCCGGGCGTGGCGATGACATCGTCCTTCAGAGTGGAGATCTTCGGACCGCGTCGCCGTCCGAGGCTAGGTCGGACCTCGTCGAAGGTGTTGTCGATACCGAGGGTGCTGCTGCTCCCTTCCAGCGTTAAGACCCAAGCCTGCAGGGTCGGATTGTCTTGTAGCGTGTGTTTCCTGCGGCCGCCGAGGCCAAAACACACCCTCGCCGTGTTGTAAAACTGCGTCTCTTTTCCTCTTGCTTCGAGTATCTGGACTTTTTTGTTGGTAACGGAATCGCTTGCGCGAGCGAGAGTTGCTTCTCGCGGAAGGTGATGAGTGAGGTATCCGTATCCCGGAGGCGTAGGAGTCCCTCGGCTCGGTCAGCCTTGCCGCTTACGCGCACTCTTACCCGTCCATGGGGCTCTGTCACCGACGCAGTCGAGAAGGCTCGAAGGATCGCTTCGGCAGAAGAGCTTCCGAACGTATAGACTTGTTCGGTCCGCAGAATCACTTATCCGAACGTGAGTTACTTATCGCAGAAGGTGATGAGTGAGGTATCCGTATCCCGGAGGCGTAGGAGTCCCTCGGCTCGGTCAGCCTTGGCTGCTTACGTGTACTCCGTCGTTTTCAGGATCCACTTTTGAAGTAGTCCAAAAGCACGAAAGACATTCTGGCAGAAAAGATCTTTTTTCGAGGAAAATTTTGACGCAGAGGGGTTCCCCACTTTTAGCCCCTGAGGGAGGGTCGGGCTTTGCCGAGGCGAGGCCGACCCTTCCTTGACGACTAAACTTTGCGTGGGTGCGAGGTATATGAACAACTTGAAAACATCTTAAGGGTAGAAGCGACGTAGCTGTTGGATGTTCCAAGCGTTGCTGTAGACCTCGCCTTGACTGTTGGCCAGCTTGTACGTTCCGGGCTTCAGAATTTTGGCGATGACGAACAGCCCCTCCCAGGGGGGCGTGAGCTTGTGCCGCCCTCGGGCGTCTTGTCGCAGCCGACGTACCAGGTCTCCCACCTGGAGGTCTCGGGACCGGACCCCTCGGGCGTGGTAGCGTCGCAGGGACTGCTGGTACCGCGCCGAGTGTAGTAAGGCCTTGTCCCGAGCCTCCTCCAGCTGGTCCAGCGAGTCTTCTCGGCTAGCTTGGTTGCTTTGGTCGGTGTAGGCCCTCGTCCTCGGGGAACCGTATTCTAAGTCTGTGGGCAAGATGGCTTCGGCCCCATAGACTAGAAAGAACGGCGTGAAGCCCGTGGCTCGGCTCGGCGTCGTCCTCAGACTCCAGACCACCGAGGGGAGTTCCTTCATCCACCGCTTGCCGAACTTGTTGAGGTCGTTGTAGATCCGAGGCTTGAGCCCTTGTAGAATCATGTCGTTGGCACGCTCTACCTGCCCATTCGTCATGGGATGAGCCACGGCGGCCCAGTCCACCCGGATGTGGTGATCCTTGCAGAAGTCCAGGAACTTTCTGCTGGTGAACTGGGTGCCGTTGTCGGTGATGATGGAGTTCGGGACCCCGAAGCGATGGATGATGTTGGTGAAGAACGCCACCGCCTGCTCGGACCTGATGTTGTTCAGGGGTCGGACCTTGATCCACTTGGAGAATTTGTCGATGGCGACCAGCAGGTGCGTGTAGCCCCCGGGTGCCTTCTGCAAGGGGCCGACGAGATCCAGACCCCACACAGCGAAAGGCCAGGTGATGGGTATCGTTTGCAGAGCCTGAGCGGGCAGGTGGGTCTGCCTTGCGTAGAACTGACACCCTTCGCAGGTGCGGACAATTCTAGTGGCGTCGGCCACCGCCGTCGGCCAGTAGAAGCCTTGTCGGAAAGCATTCCCGATAAGGGCTCGAGGCACTGCGTGATGGCCGCAAGCCCCCGAGTGTATCTCTCGCAGGAGTTCCTGACCTTCGGCGATGGAGATGCATCGCTGGAGGATGCCAGAGGGGCTGCGGTGGTAGAGCTCCTTTTCATCACCCAGCAAGACGAACGACTTGGCGCGCCGCGCCACCCGCCGAGCCTCGGCTCGGCCGAGGGGTAGCTCTCCTCGGTGGAGATATTGCAGGTACGGGGTCTGCCAGTTTTGATCAGGCGTGACCCCGCTTTGCTCCCCCTCGACGTGCAGCGTCTCGCCCTCGGGGGCCGAGGGTACCTCGGGCTGAACCGAGGATGCCTCGGGCCGAGCCGAGGGTGCCTCGGCCTGAGCCGAGGGTACCTCGGGCTGGGCCGAGGGTGCCTCGGGCTGGGCCGAGGGCGCCTCGGGCTCGGGCGTGTCGTCGATCTTGACGGAGGGTTGATGCAGATCCCGGGAGAAGACGTCCGGGGGAACCGTCGTTCGCCCCGAGGCTATTTTAGCCAGCTCGTCCGCAGTCTTGTTGTAGCGCCGAGCGATGTGGTTGAGCTCGAGCCCGTAGAACTTGTCTTCCAGGCGCTGAACCTCATCGCAGTAGGCCTCCATCTTCGGGTCGCGGCAGTGGGAGTTCTTCATGACTTGGTCGATGACGAGCTACGAGTCACCGCGAGCGTCGAGGCGTCAGACCCCTAGCTCGATGGCGATCCGCAACCCGTTGACCAGAGCTTCGTACTCAGCCACATTGTTGGATGCCGGGAAACGGAGGCGTAGCACATAGCGTATGTGCTTCCTGAGGGGCGAGATGAAGAGTAGGCCTGCGCCGGCTCCTGTCTTCATCAGCGACCCGTCGAAGAACATGGTCCAGAGCTTCGGTTGGATCGGAGCCGTCGGTAGCTGGGTGTCGACCCATTCAGCTACGAAGTCCGCCAAGACCTGGGACTTGATGGCCTTCCGAGGAGCGAACGAGATTGTCTCGCCCATGATTTCCACTGCCCACTTTGCAATCCTACCCGAGGCCTCTCGGCATCGGATGATCTCCCCCAGGGGGAAGGATGACACCACAGTTACCGGATGAGACTCAAAGTAGTGTCGCAGCTTCCGCCGCGTTAGGATCACCGTGTACAACAGCTTTTGAACTTGTGGGTAGCGGATCTTGGTTTCAGACAGTACCTCGCTGACGAAGTAGACTGGCCTCTGAACGGGCAATGCATGCCCCTCTTCTTGCCTCTCGACCACAATCGCGGCGCTAACCACCTGAGTGGTCGCGGCGACGTAGACCAAGAGGGCTTCTCCGGCAGCTGGGGGCACCAAGATAGGCGCCTTTGTGAGGAGCGCCTTCAGGTTTCCGAGGGCTTCCTCGTCCTCGGGGGTCCAAGTGAAGCACTCGGCCTTCCTCAAGAGGCGGTACAGAGGTAGACCTCTTTCGCCGAGGCGTGAGATGAAGCGGCTCAGAGCCGCGAGGCACCCCATGACCCTCTGTACGCCTTTCAAGTCCTTGATGGGCCCCATGCTGATAATGGCCGCGATCTTCTCCGGGTTGGCTTCGATGCCCCGCTCGGAGACGATGAAGCCCAAGAGCATGCCTCGGGGCACCCCGAAAACACACTTCTCGGGATTGAGCTTGACGCCTTTTGCCTTGAGACATCGGAATGTCACTTCAAGGTCGGAAAGGAGGTCGGAGGCTTTCCTCATCTTGACTATGATGTCATCGACGTAGGCCTGGACCGTGCGGCCAATGTGTTCGCCGAACACATGGTTCATGCACCGCTGGTACGTCGCGCCCGCATTCCTCAAGCCGAACGGCATGGTGACATAGCAGTACATGCCGAAGGGTGTGATGAAAGAAGTCGCGAGCTGGTCGGACTCTTTCATCCTGATTTGATGATACCCTGAGTAGGCATCGAGGAAAGACAGGGTTTCGCACCCAGCAGTGGAATCCACGATTTGGTCGATACGAGGCAGAGGGTAGGGAACCTTCGGACATGCTTTGTTGAGACCAGTGTAGTCTACACACATCCGCCATTTCCCCCCTTTCTTTCTCACAAGCACAGGGTTGGCAAGCCATTCGGGATGGAATACCTCTTTGATGAACCCTGCCACCATTAGCTTGTGGATCTCCTCGCCTATGGCTCTGCGCTTCTCCTCGTCGAATCGGCGCAGAGGCTGCTTGACGGGTCGGGCTCCAGCTCGGATGTCCAGCGAGTGCTCGGCGACATCCCTCGGTATGCCAGGCATGTCCGAGGGACTCCACGCGAAGACGTCAGCGTTCGCGCGGAGAAAGTCGACGAGCACTGCTTCCTATTTGGGATCGAGCCCGGAGCTGATCCGGATCTGCTTGGAGGCGTCGCTGCTGAGGTCGAGGGGGACGGACTTAACCGTCTCCGCTGGCTCAAAGTTGCCGGCATGACGCTTCACGTCTGGCACCTCCTTCGAGAGGCTCTCCAGGTCGGCGATGAGGGCCTCGGACTCGGTGAGGGCCTCGGCGTACTCCACGCACTCCACGTCGCATTCGAACGCGTGTTTGTACGTGGGGCCGACGGTGATGACCCCGTTGGGGCCTGGCATCTTGAGCTTCAGGTAGGTGTAGTTGGGGACGGCCATGAACTTCGCGTAGCATGGTCTTCCCAGTACCGCGTGGTAGGTTCCTCGGAACCCGACCACCTCGAACGTCAGGGTCTCCCTTCGGAAGTTGGAGGGTGTTCCGAAGCAGACGGGAAGGTCAAGTTGTCCGAGGGGCTGGACGCGCTTCCCGGGAATGATCCCATGGAATGGCGCAGCGCCTGCTCGGACGGAGGACAGATCGACACGCAGGAGCCCGAGGGTCTCGGCGTAGATGATGTTGAGGCTGCTGCCTCCATCCATGAGGACCTTGGTGAGCCTGACGTCGCCGATGACGGGGTCGACGACGAGCGGGTATTTCCCCGGGCTCGGCACGTGGTCGGGGTGATCGTCTCGGTCGAAGGTGATGGACTTGTCGGACCAGTCCAGATAGACTGGCGCCGCCACCTTCACCGAGCAGACCTCCCGGCGCTCGTGCTTGCGGTGCCGAGCCGAGGCGTTCGCCGCTTGCCCACCATAGATCATGAAGCAGTCGCGGACCTCGGGGAACTCTCCTGCCTGGTGATCTTCCTTCTTGTCGTCGTCGCGGGCCTTGCCACCCTCCGCGGGTGGCCCGGCTCTGTGGAAGTGGCGCCGAAGCATGACGCACTCCTCAAGGGTGTGCTTGACGGGTCCCTGGTGATAGGGGCACGGCTCCTTGAGCATCTTGTCGAAGAGGTTGGCACCTCCGGGGGGTTTCCGAGGGTTCTTGTACTAGGCGGCGGCGACAAGGTCTGCGTCGGCGGCGTCGCGTTTCGCTTGCGGCTTCTTCTTGCCTTTCTTCTTGGCGCCGCGCTGAGTTGACGCCTCGGGAGTATCTTCCGATGGGCGGCCCTGGGGATGCTTGTCCTCTCGGAAGATAGCCTCGACCGCCTCCTGGCCGGAGGCGAACTTGGTGGCGATGTCCATCAGCTCGCTCGCCCTGGTGGGGGTCTTGCGACCCAGCTTGCTCACCAGGTCGCGGCAGGTGGTGCCGGCGAGGAACGCGCCGATGACATCCGAGTCGGTGATGTTGGGCAGCTCGGTGCGCTGCTTCGAGAATCGCCGGATGTAGTCCCGGAGAGACTCTCCCGGCTGCTGTCGGCAGCTTCGGAGGTCCCAGGAATTCCTGGGGTGCACGTACGTGCCCTGGAAATTGTCGGCGAAAGCTTGGACTAGGTCGCCCCAGTTGGAGATCTGCCCTGGAGGCAAGTGCTCCAACCAGGCGCGAGCGGTGTCGGAGAGGAACAGGGGGAGGTTGCGGATGATGAGGTTGTCATCGTCTGTTCCACCCAGTTGGCAGGCCAGACGGTAGTCCGCGAGCCACAGTTCCGGTCTCGTCTCCCCCGAGTACTTTGTGATAGTAGTCGGGGGTCGGAACCGGGTCGGGAACGGCACCCGTCGGATGGCCCGGCTGAAGGCCTGCGGACCGGGTGGTTCGGGCGAGGGACTCCGATCCTCCCCGCTGTCGTAGCGTCCCCCACGCCTGGGGTGGTAGCCTCGACGCACCCTCTCGTCGAGGTGGGCCCGACGGTCGCGGTGATGGTGCTCGTTGCCGAGGCGACCCGGGGCCGCAGGCGCTGTGTTGCGCGTGCGCCCGGGGCAGACCGAGGCTTCCCGCATGAATCGGGAAGTCGCGGCATGAGGTTCCGAGGGGTACCCCTGCCTTCGGGAGGCAGAGCTCTCGGCCCGTCGGACCGCGGCGCCTTCCAAGAGATTCTTGAGCTCTCCCTGGATTCGCCGCCCCTCGGTGGTTGATGGCTCCGGCATCGCGCGAAGAAGCATTGCCGCTGCCGCCAGGTTCTGGCCGACCCCACTAGATGCGGGTGGCGGCCTGAACCTGACGTCGTCGGCGATGCGGTGCTGGAGGCCCTGGGGCAGATGACGTATTTCTCCGGCCGAAGGTTGGCCCGCCCATGCCTGCCCGACGTCCCGACGGATCGGCTCAAGCGCTCCTGCTCCCTCGTCGAGCCTGGCCTGTACCCCGCGGATTTGCTCGAGCTGTGGGTCATGGCCCCCCGCCTGAACGGGGACCACAGCTAGCTCCCGTGGGATGTCAACGCGAGGCACCGGCCTAGGGAGATCACCGTCCTCCGGCATGCCGAGATGGTTGCCTTCGGAGGGACCCCCCAGATCGACGTGGAAGCATTCGCGACTTGGGCCGCAGTCCTCGTCGCCGAGGCTATGGCTACCGTCGGAACAGTCGGAAAGGCAGTAGTCGCATGCGGTCATGAAGTCCCGCATGGCACTGGGGTTGCCAAGTCTAGAGAAATCCCAACAGATGCTAGGCTCGTCGTCTTCCTCGGACCCAGAGGGCCTGTAGGTCGAGACGTCCGTCAGCCGGTCCCAAGGTGACCGCATACGAAACCTCAGAGGGTTTGGACTCGCCTCTACGAGAGCACCCGCCAAAGCGAAGCCGCTAGGCGGGTCGAGGCTGAATCCGAAAGACGTGGGATGGGAATCGGTCGGTACCTTTTGGTCGACGGGCGGCGATGAGGTCACGTCGGGGACTGACTGCGCCGTCGTCTCAGGTACAAGGGTGACGTCCAGCAAGCTTTTCGCGAGCGTGCTGGCGACGTCCGCTTGCTTGGGACTGGCGCGTCGCGGGGAGACGGCGCTCGTCTTCGTCTCAGGCGCGAAGTCGATACCCGACGCGCCCCCCGTTGGGGTGCTGGTGTCTTCGACTCGCTCGACAGCCGACGAGGCGCTGCCTCCTGCTTGGCCTTGGTTGCCCCGCCTCCTCCTCCATCAGCGGGGGAGAGGACGGGGTGAGCTCGAATGTTGTTCTTCCACCACGCGGGGAAGACGTCGTCGATTCCGCCGCCGGCGGGCGGGCTGTCGGCCGCCATTGTCGTTGTCGCACGGCGGTGGAAGGAGTGTCATGTCGTAGCTGCCGTCGAGGGACATGAACTCAAGACTCCCGAAACGGAGCACCGTCCCGGATTGGAGAGGTTGCTGGAGACTGCCCATCTGGAGCTTGACGGGAAGTTGTTCGTCAACACGCAGCAGGCCCCTACCTGGCGCGCCAACTGTCGGCGTTCCGAGACCGGGGGGTCCCTGAGCCGACAAGTGAATGTCGCCGCGTGCCCCAGCCCAGATGGGTCGAGCGTGAGGGCGAGCGCGAAGGGGGGAGAGCGAGGCGGCCGGAGACCGGCGTGAGAGAGGTGGGAATCCCGCGGCCTTCGTGTTCGTCCCGCGCCCAGGTCGGGTGCGCTTGCAGTAGGGGGTTACAAGCGTCCACGCGGGAGAGGGAGCGAGCGGCTTCAAGCGAGCGCCTGTCTCGTCCTCGTCCCCGCGCGGCCAACCCTCTCTAAGAGGGCCCTGGTCCTTCCTTTTATAGGCGTAAGGAGAGGATCCAGGTGTACAACGGGGGGTATAACAGAGTGCTACGTGTCTAGCGGAGGAGAGCTAGCGCCCTAAGTACATGCCGTCGTGGCAGCCAGAGAGATTTTGGCACCCTGCTGGTGTGATGTCGTGGCCGTCGGAGGAGTGCTGGAGCCTGACGGAGGGACAGCTCTCGGAGCGGTTGAGTCCTTGCTGACGTCCTCTTGCTTCCGTAAGGGGGCTGAGAGCCGCCGTCGTCACAGAGTATGCGGGGCGCCATCATTGCCTATCTGGCGGAGCGAGCTAGATGGGATGCCGGTCTTGTTCCCTGCGGCCCGAGTCAGCTCGGGGTAGGGTGATGATGGCGCCTCCTGTTGACGTGGCGGGTCTGCGCCCTAGGTTGGGCGATGTGGAAGCTCCTCCGAAGCCGAGGTCGAGTCTGTCTTCCGTGGCCGAGGTCGAGTCCGAGCCCCTGGGTCGGGCGAGGCGGAGACCGTCGGCTGAGGTCGGGGCGTAGTCCGAGCCCTGGGGTCGGGCGGAGCGGAGTTCGTCGTCTTCTGGGGCTGAGCCCAAGTCCGAGCCCTGGGTCGGGCGGCGCGGAGTTCGTCGTCTTCTGGGGCTGAGCCCGAGTCCGAGCCCTGGGTCGGGTGGAGCGGAGTTCGCCGTCTTCCGGGACTTAGCCCGAGTCCGAGCCCTGGGTCGGGCGGAGCGGAGTTCGCCGTCTTCCGGGACTTAGCCCGAGTCCGAGCCCTGGGTCGGGCGGAGCGGAGTTCGCCGTCTTCCGGGACTTAGCCCGAGTCCGAGTCCGAGCCCTGGGTCGGGCGAAGCGGAGCTTCCTATGGTGCCTTCGACCGGGCCTGACTGCCTGTCAGCCTCACTCTGTCGAGTGGCACCGCAGTCGGAGCGGCGCAGGCGGCGCTGTCTTTCTGTCAGGCCGGTCAGTGGAGCGGCGAAGTGACGGCAGTCACTTCGGCTCTGTCGGCTGGGGGGCGCGCGTCAGGATAAAGGTGTCAGGCCACCTTTGCATTAAATGCTCCTGCGGCTTGGTCGGTCGGCGCGGCGATTTGGTCAGGGTTGCTTCTTGGTGAAGACAGGGCCTCGGGCGAGCCGGGAACACGTTTGCCGCTGGAGGGGGGCCTCGGGCGAGACGGAGATCCTCCGGGGTCGGCTACCCTTGTCCGAGGCCAGGCTCGGGCGAGGCGTGATCGAGTCCCTCGTATGGACTGATCCCTGACTTAATCGCACCCATCAGGCCTTTGCAGCTTTATGCTGATGGGGGTTACCAGCTGAGAATTAGAAGCCTTGAGGGTACCCCTAACTATGGTCCCCGACACTAGCTGCACGAGCGCTGGGGTCCACGGGGTAGTAGCTAAGAGAGCGGTGCGCGGGCGTTGGGCGTGGGGCCCACATGGCACAGCGCCGAGGCGGGACGCGTGGGACGGGATTACCATTATGGGCACGTGGGGTAGACTAAGTATCAATGCTGATGATGAAGTCGTAGTAGCACTAGGTGTTTAAATTAGGTTCTAGTAGTATTAGGGATGAAAACGGTCGGAAACGGTATTTATTCGGTAATTAGTTTTTTCTTTGATTGCGAATAAATGAGATATAGAATATACAATATAAATTTGTATTCTTGTTTTTAACATCCAGCTTGTTAAGATTCATAAAAGATAAACCTCAAATTCATCGTACATTTTCTCAAATAATAGATATAAACTTCGGTATGGATTCGGAAACAAATTCGGTATTTTTTTCAACTTTTTATGTTGTAGGGAGCCGAAGTGAAACATATTGTACCCGTCGTGGATAATGGGTAAAAGATAAACCTCAAATCCACGACAGTTCGGATTACCACTTTCATCCCTAAGTAGTATATTGTGAAACTCGTGGATCAGGGGTATGAGTAGCATATTGTACCCGTCGTGGATAATGGGTAAGGATGTGGGTTTGAAAACCCTCTACCCATGGGTTTTTAACATATTGCCATCTCTAGTTTCGAGGTTGGTAAATGGGCAGAATTATATTCAGAGAAGGGGGTTTGTGCACCAAGTAATGCATGTTCCCCACCAGCACGAAGGCAGCAGTGCATGCCCCTGTTTGTTTCGGCTTTTCGCAGCTTCTGGCCACCAAAATCTGTCGCGGACTGCCAAACACTTAGCTTTTCAGTCAGCTTTTATAAAATTCGTTTGGGTAAAAACTATTCAAAATCAACATATACATATAATCGGTTGAGTCGTCGCAATAGTAGTAATCCATCACTTTATAGATCCTGAGCTCCATGGACAACTTTATCTTCCTCCGCACGTAATCCTAATGATACTTAGATTCTCTACACAGCCAGATTCTCCCCACAGCTAGATTCTCGAAAAAGCTGGTCAGAAAAAAGCTGAACCAAACAGGCCAGTCCTAGGTGATTGGTTATTTGTATTAGCTTTAGCTTGTGTCATATCTTATGCAGCATAACCGTGCAACACAAGCCTCTGCAAAGAAAAAACTGCGCTTGGTTGCTTAGGGTCTATTTGAGAGAGCTTCGTCAACCTGTAAAGTAAATTGGATCTAGATTTACCTAATTTCACCGTGGATTAGCTTTAGCTCAACTAGAGATTAGAGAAGCTGATCATGTTTAGTACAGGTCTACCTTTTTTCGCGCTTTCTGTTGGACCTCACATGTCAGCTCTACATTCCTCTCGCGTGTTTCTTCCTCCTAGAATTTGATTATTACAGGTATCTACGGTGCTGAGCTATTTGGATAAGTAGAAATAATTTAGTATTTAATAAAGTACATATATTGACTTATATGCATGTGCTATTCAAAGGAACTCATTGGCTCAGACTATAGGCACAGCTACAGAAAAGTGAAGAAGCAGCGGATCTTTTAAGAAAAGCTTGTCGTCATGTGGAGTTGGTGACCATGCAGGTTTTTTTTCTTATCAGGATTGGAGGTTTTCAAACAGGATTGAGTTGTAATAAGTCACTTTTAAGTGAGTTTGAGTCGGTGAGGAGTAGGGGAGCTATTAAGTCTTTTAGGCTTACAATTTTGTCCTGTTTTTTGTGAGATGTTGGATTTGTTTCAAGTTGTGTGAACTTGGCCTTACCCTTGAAAGAGACGAAAGCCGGATTTTTGTCCATTATCTAAAAAAAGAATTTGCACCAGAGGCAGGACATAGCACCGACCGGCAACAACCGAGACGGCTGTAAGCATAAGAGCATCTCCAAGAAACTAGCTAAATAGTTTGTCAAGCTAAATTCTAGCTACTAAATAGTAAAATAGCTCTCCAACAGATTAGCCTCGCCAAGCTATCTGGCTCTCTAAATTGACTCAATCACTAGCTAAATTTGGCTAGCAACTCTTAGTAGCCAAGCTAATTTGCACGTTGGAGAGTATATTGGAATGAAATGTTATACATAGAGTTTAATCTTTATGCAAAGACAAATAGAGAGTCAAATAAAGAGTAAAAATAAAGAGTCTCTTGAAGATGCTCTAAGTAAGGCTTATTTGGTTCACGACTAACTATATCATATTTTATCTAAGATTAGTCATCTGAATTAAAGTGCTAACTCTAAACAAAAAAAAAGTTAGACAAATTATAGGCAGCGGACCAAACATGTCTATAATCTAAGTTTGGTGGAGCACTCCTTAGATTCCTCATTACTTTGAAAATTTTAAAATTATATCTAAAGATTTGGTAAAAAATTACTAGTGAAGCTAGATTTGGTGGAGATATCAGTATTTGACTAAAACATTTAAATCTGAATATGGTTTTAGTAGATCTAGGTCTGGAAGTGAATATGGTTTTAGTAAATCTAAAATTGATAGGTGAAGAAATGGAACATTGTGCGCGGCCTCATCTGGGACAGGTCCACGGGGAATGGGCGAGTTTTGTGTGAATGTTCCACCTGGGGGGACTTAACATTATTAGCTTTAAATACCCCTGATTTGGTGAATGAAATTTCACGTCATTAGTGCTTCCTAACAGTACAGGAAAAGGGGGGAAGCGAGTACACTTTAAAAATTAAGAGTTGCCATCAGGCAATAAAAACATACTCCTTAGCTACGACCTACGAGTGTCACCGATACAGCACTTTGTCAAGTTGCTTCAAACAAAGCCTACAAAATTGGGCGAGCTTGATAGCAAACTGCTTGAAAAATCAACTTCACGCCTTCTTACTCTTCTTTCTTCTATCTGGTTCTCCCTCCCTTTCTTTCCTCCGTCTCCCTCGTTTGCCCTGCCAGCGAAAAAGAAAATCAGAACATGAAAGGCTTGCGTTGGAGCATCGTTCGACAGAATAAAAGACCAATCCAGATGCACTATCAATACTATTTTAGCACTATATATGTTTCTCTAGTCGCATATCTTGTAGCAAGTTTAAGCACTCTGGCATCAGTATCTCATGATCAACGAAGAAACAGCCACGATATTGAACTTTCAGGTAACTTCAAAAAAAAAAATGAAACTTTCAGGGCAGTTCAGGAAAGCAGAACATGCTTGGTGTCAAGAAATGCCATTGAAGTTTAATCTGAAATTTTGAAGCCAATGAGTGGGTAAACGCACCTCAGCAGAGAATGTCTTGAGAGGGTCTCTGCTTTTCCCTGATCCTCCCTTAAACCCCTGCCTTTTCCGCCTTTGGGGCTTGTCGATATGCATAGCAGCCCTGGAAAGCTTGACAGCATTGCTGGCTTCTTTTGTTTTCGGATCAATTAGGTAGTCAGGGACATCACGCAGGTATGCAGGAATTTCCTTGTTGCATAGCAACTTATCGTGTTTGAGCAAATCTGGAAAGGAGGAAAAAACATCCAGCATGATTGCTTAGACTGGTTACATACAAACACAACTATTCTGCACAAAACTTTGTAATTTTACCAAGGTCCGTTGGATTCTCTTCAAAATGAGACTTCAATCTACAAGGTAAGAAAGGCATCACTATCAGGAAAAAATATATATTGGTGCAGAAATGGCTTAAAATGAAAATGATCTTTTGTTTCACGAAAAAATGTACAATTTCATATATTTGATGTTATTGGTTTCTCAGCAAGAAAGCACAGTTTATGACTATGTAGCAGTATACCGGCAACAAGTAGAGTTTTTTTTCCTTTTTTTCTCCCAAGAAGAGCCAGTAGGTTGTTTTCAAGATATTAAACTAGTGTTATGCAATTTGCAATCTACCAACAAATTAGCTACTTCAGTTGCAACAAGGATCTTACTTCTCAGAATTGAGGATTTCATTCTTTATGTCTTGTCGACGCGCTTCCTGTACATCACGTGTTGTCACACTCCTTGCAACATCCTGTAAGAGTAGTGCCCATTAACAATAGCCATCTAAATAAGTACTGCCGTTTGAGTACAAACAAACAAACAAACAACAAAATCTTTTGGTCCCAAGCAAGTTAGGTAAACCTAACAGAACCCACAAATCAAGATTCAGACACATGGATAGCTATTTTTCATGTACTCTTATGTAAGACTAAATCTTTAGGTTTATTTCATCATTTCAAGTCTTCTTTTACTATCTCTTCCCATGCCAACTTCGGTCTTTTTCTTTCTCTCTACAGATTGCTATTGTGCCTTAGGATCTCACTACACACCGGGGTCTTTGAAGGTCTCCATTGAACATATCCAAACCATCTCAACCGATGTTAGATGATTTTTTCTTTAATTAGTGCTACCACTAGTCTATCATGCATAATGTTGTCCTATAAAACTTGCATTTTAGCTTCTGTGGTCCCTTCTTATCATATAGAACACCATATGCTTGACACCACTTTATCCGCCCGATTTTGATTCTATGACTAACATCGTCAAAATCCTCGTCTCTCTGTAGCATTGATTCTAAATTCCTAAAGGTCCTTTGGACTCTAAAGTCTCCCACCACAACTCCAGTTTCCTATTTACTCTTGCCAACTTTCATCAACTAGCACTACATCGTCCGCAAAAAACATACACTAATGGATATCCCCTTTTATATCCCTTGTGACCTTATCCATCACCTAAGGCAAAATGGTAAGGGCTTAAAGTTGACCATTTATGTAGTCCTATTGTAATAAGGAAGTCATTTGTGTTCCCATCTTGTCCAAACACTAGTAACAATATTGTGGTATATGTCCTTAATGATTTCAACATACTTCAATGGAACTTTGACCAAAGCCCATCACATAACATTCCTTGGTATTTCATCATAAGCCTCCTCCAAAATCAATAGAAACCATGTGTAGGTCCTTCTACTCCCTATATTGCTCTATCACTTATTTTATTAAGAAAATGGCTTCAATGGTAGACCTTTCAGACATGAAACCAAATCGGTTCAAAGAGATCCTAGTTATTCCTCTTAAACGGTGCTCAATAACTCTCCCATAACTTCATAGTATGGCCTATTAACTTCATTGCCGGTAATTAGCACAACTTAAATGTCTCCCTTATTATTGTAGATTGGCACCAATATACTTCTCCACTCATCAAGCATCTTGTTCGACCAGAAGATATGGTTGAACAACTTGGTTAGCCATACTATAGCTATGTCCCCGAGACATCTACATACCTCAATTAGGATACCATCACGACCCATCGTCTTACCCCCTTTCATCCTTTTCAATGTCTATCTAACCTTAGATTCTTAGATCCTACTAACAAGGTGCCTATTGATGTGTCATCAAAAGAGTCATCCAACTGAAAGGTTATGTCCATGTTCTTCATATTGAACAATTTGACAAAATGCGTCATCTATGTCTGGCATCATCCTCCTTCACCAAGAGCTGTTCCGTTTCATCCTTGGCAACCATGCCAGATGCAAGAAGTGTTTAAAGGAACTGCAAAAATGAACAACATTTGCTAGAAGCCAGCAAATGAGCTGATGAGCACACGATCAAGTACAGATTCAAGAAAACATGCTCCGCACCAACTATTCGGAATATCAGCCTGATTAGTGATTAGCACTAGCTTGCCCAGGCAAAAAGCAACAGTAATTTTTTTAACAATCGAATGAACTCCCCTTACCAGGCAAGAAAGAGACAAAAGCCCACGAATAACACAAACAAAGACACCTGAGCAAGGTTTCATATTTAATGAACATGACCACATATCCAGGCTCCAGGCTCTCGGTAGTACATAGGTTTATGTACATAGTATCTACTAGACTAATAAAGGGACATGAATCAACTGAAAATCAAGCTGCCAACTGCATTGGACACTATTACCAGATCAGCTTTTAGCTTTCCAGTAACCACAGTATAGTAGGTCCTCATCAGGCAACCCATGCCTCACTCAAATACTAGCACATCCTCACAAATAATAAGTTCCATACGATCTATGCTAGCATCAAGTTGCATAGATGCACAGAAACAGAAATATAGAATAAGCTAAACAAATCAAATTTATAATCCAGAATAGATATATTGCAGACCTGAGCCCTATACCGTAGAGATTCAACAGCATCTTTCGTAAGTAATGGGAAAGGTGAAATGCAGTCCATATCTTTCTTTTCGACATCTTGCAACATATGCTCAATCTCTTTAAAAGTACTATCCTCCTTTGGTGAAACCTAAAGAAGCAATTGCCAAAACATATGGACATAAACATCAGAACAAATAGAAACTTTGCACATGTCAGTTATTTATGATGATAAATTTATATGACTGAGTAATGCAACATTAAACTTACAAGCGATATGGATGCACCAGTCTTATTTGCTCTACCTGTTCGCCCAATTCTGTGAACATACCCAGTAGCATCCAGAGGCATGTCAAAATTGACTACCTAAAAAAGGTTAAAGATAGAGATTAAGCATGCTCTTCAAAACTTAAACTATGAAGTCAAAATTCATTTTCTGAGTGACTACCCAAATTTCAAGCTATTAATATATAAACAAAGATGGCAAAATCCAAACTTCTTTATAGATCTTTCTAAAGAGAATAATTGATGAACCATACAGCAGAAAATCATATTGAATCCTTCTTTTATTTCAGAGAGAACATAGGACAATAAATTCTCTACATAAACTTCAGCATATATTACTCATGATGAGTGTGGTAGGGTTCCTGATCCTACCAGGGATCTCTCTCAATCGGTATGGATGAGTGATCGAGGAAAGGAGACAAGGGCGGCGCTGGGGCGCCATGGTTGTGCGGTGGCGGCGGCAAAAGTCAAGAGAGAGAGAGAGAGAGAGAGAGATATTAGGTCACGGGAAATCCCGGCTCCCTAACGGAAGCCGGAAACAATATATGTTTCTGCTTGCCTCAATCAAAGAGTCTTTACAAGTATTCATACCTCTAATGACATGAATAAATTACGGAAATAGGATAACTATGGGCCTTAGCCCCTCTAGCCGCCGGCACAACCTAGCCACTAATGGGCCTGGGCCTGGTATAGGAGATGCCGGTCATAACAGAGTGATATAACTGTGAGCTCCAACATAAAATATAATAAAAAGGACAGACTCAGTGCCAGAGGCTCCCACAGGAGTAGGGTCTGGGGAAGGAATAAACTGAGCCAAAACTTCCCCCCACAAATGCGGAGAGGTTATTTTGGACCCACAACTTGGTGACTTAGTGAGACAGCTCTAAAAACTACACCAGGACTGCCCTTCATAAAATGTAATAAAACTGCCAACAAAACATAACACATATTGATCCAAAAGTTACCCTAAGAAATGTTCTCAGCTACTGACTTAATCGCAACAAGGTATGTAACGGTGATACAGTGGCACTGAATATCTGACCATGATTAGATCAATATATTAACTTACTGTAAATACATTTTTGAAGTCAATTCCTCTGACAACTCCAAATTCAGCATCTAAAGTCTGTTGCAAATGTTTGCGGGACACCTTTTGCTCTTTCTGGTTTTCCTTATTGGTTTGCTTCTTCCGTTTGCGGGACAATGTTGCCTCTTTTTTATTTTCCTCATTGGTTTGCTTCTCCTTTGTTTTAGTGTCATCCGTTGCTATTAGATAATCAAATAGCCTTGCGTTGAATGCCTAAAAAGAAATACACAAACAATTTAAATTATTTCTGGAGCCACCTTGTCATCACAAGCAATCTGTGCAAACTTCTAGCAAATGATTTGATATCAAAGTCTTAAATATTGTTTAACAGGTAACCTTCCATACCAATGGCTTTTTTCTGTTTCTCAACAAAAGGGGTCCAAGACTAAACCAAAGCACAGGAAAGATATTGCTATTCACGTAATAGAGGCATATACTAGTCAATATTAAGAAACAAAGAAAAATGGCAGAGTTTTAGAGACGAGTGCCTTCACAAAGCACAATTACATAATTAACAAGCAATCTAAGGAGCTAAAGGGAACCTAGCTCAGGGGTTCATGCAACAACCAAGTTGTTTGCTTCATCTATCCATTTATTAAGTTCTTTATAATTACAAATAAGAAGTGTAGGCCTGATGCAGTGGTGAGAGCTGTCTAACTAAGTCATCTGGTCATGGGTTCAAAGCAGCCTCTCCGCATTTGCAGGGGGAGACTCATGTGGAAGCCTCGGTCTAACCTTTTTTCATAGTTACAAATAATTTGATAAAAGCCGTGCAAAAAAGATACCTCTATAATATGTAGTCGGGAATTTTGTGGCAACTCAGCATTCAAAACTGCAGATCTTATCCCAAACTGCAAAAAGCAGAGCATATTCATCATAAGTATGTTAATACTACAAATGAAGCATACATTAAAAATAGAATCGAAATAGAAGCAACATAGTATGTGAACAAAAGCAGTTAAGTGAATAGTGTACACATAGAAACAATCATAGCATAGGCAAAGTTTGTATAGCATTATCCAAAAATGGCAGTACAAGATGTCGCATTATCCAAGGTGAGTGTGGTGTTGTATGGGAGGTTCTTGCCCCCTTTGGTCTTCTTAACATAATAATACACAACTCTCCAGCATGTTCGAGAAAAAAGATGTAGCGCCAATCCTTCAGTTAATTTTTTACAAGACTTGCCTAACCTGGTATTATGGTTATCTGAAGAGACAAATGAACTTAATGACATAGCAAGAGAGTCAACTGTGACATGATTGTATGCTCAACTTTATAACATCAAATACAGAAGGAACAAAGTAGGTCACAAGGTCAATAATTGCAGCATATAAAGTCCAGGTTATCTCAAACCAGAATTCTAAGAATCAAACAATTCAGGATATGTACAAGTTTTTTAAGGTGTCGAGTAAAATAAAATACCTTTTTATAGATCCAGATGATCAATCACGTTGTAAGGGTAATAACACAAAGCAGTGGTTTGATTTACCTTTTCCAAGATCAGTCGTAATCTGAAAGCCATATCAATTGAGTTTACAAATATAAGAACTTTCTTCTGAATGAGCTCAAACTTTAGAAGTGCAAGGATATGAAGTATTTTATCCTTGGCATCACAGGAGATCTGTGGGCAAAAAATGAATGATATGCGATGAGCAGGAATGAAGAAATAGCAGTGTAAAAAGCCAAGTAACTTCAGCAAAATGAATACGATTTTTTAAAATACGCCCATAGCTTAAGGATGACCTCAGATAAGGGACGGTCAGGAAAATGTAACCCTGTCAAGCATGAGAACTTTTGGTTTTCCAGTTTTTTTTTTTGGAACCTTCAAGTTGCAATGGTAATATGAAAAGGAGCACAAGTACAGGAAGGAGGAAGCAGAAGATACTTGCCCAAAACTGCTGAACATTTTTGGGGATCACATCATCCTTTGCTTGACCAACCTCCGAAAGAGTTAGAACAAATGGGTTATGCAGAAGTAGTTTTGTCAACTTGTCAACATCAGAGCTGCCATATAGTCAAATTTCAGTATCACCAAAAATAACACAAATGCAAGCAAGGGCCCAAGTTACTAATGATATTTCTTAGCAAGGGCCTAAGTGGGAAACAGTAGCATGAATTCAATCCCCAACACTTACATGTCAGATGCATTCAAACAATTATTAAACTATCAGCATAGACACATAAAGAGAAGCAACAGCACAAACAGGTCTAACAGCAACCACCCACTTAACCAGCATGATAAAAATTTGGAAATAGAAAAAAAACAGAATTTCAAGAGCAAACCATCTGAGGCAAGTAATTATAAAATAATGAAATGCTTAGATAAATCATAAATGTAGGGTGCAGAATCGAGATTTAATGGGTAGCTGCAGAAAAAGGACGAACATTGACCAGATTTAACCTTGAAGTTGCAGACATCAGAATAGACTGACAGCTTCTCGGGATATGTGGGATGAGAGCTTTCAAGTCAACTTCGCAGCGGTAGGATAGAAGTAGGTCAGCCTGGCAACTAAAGATTGGTATATTAGTAACTTCTTCAAAAAGGAACTTGCGTGATGAACATTGTAATTAATACACAATAGGTGTGGATTCTGGTGTACATCACTTCAAAAAATGTTGTACTCCCTCCCTCAACCTTCTAAGGCATATTTTGATGCAAAAAAGTTGTAATTTTGACCAACTGTTGTCAAATTAAATGTATGTTTTGAAGTCATATTAATACATTCATATTTTTGAAGTGTTTTGTAGTAATTGAAAATATACTGTGAAAAGAATTCAAAGGTTCAAATATGATTTTGAAAACTTTACATACCAAAGTATACCCTACAATAATAAACAGAAGGCTCATATGGCAATGCAGCTTTAAATAAAGTGTCACCAGATATGTAAAGTATGATCTCCAAGTCTTTAAAATGGTACAAATCAAATTGTTTTCGAGTCAAGAGTCAAGTCGTGCAACTACTGACTAGACGACCAGTCGTGACTAGTCGAATATAAGTCGATGATTATATTTTTTATATTTTTCTATATATGCTAATACTAAAAACATGCTGAAACACTAAAAACACTTTGTTTAGTATATCTTCATCCATCTCTATTTCCTACAATATATCATTAAATATTGAACAGTTTTGTAGCGAGTCTCCTATTGTTCTCTCTGATTTCAAAGAACTTGCTTGGATTCAAAAACAGTGCATGCCCCATAAAGATTGGTAGTCATCTGACTGTCCCACCTCTTACCAACAATAGAAATTACTTCATCAATTAGTCGCTCTTTGTGTTCCGAAGCTTCCTTGATGCTCTTTTTTTATAGTCCATGGCGGCCCACATTTCAGCCATTGCTGGTCTCTACCATTTCAGCCTAACAAGATCTCTACCATTTGTCTTGGTCCTCATCAAGTCTTAAATCCTTCCTTGTCCATTGATCAACCTGGTCATCTTCTTTGCTTTAGCAATGCAGCCACTAAACTCTTTTATCTTCCCAATAACCTCCAGCATGAGATCCAAGTAGTAGGTAGCACAAGGTGTCCAAAATAAGGTAGGAAACTTACTAGGGTTTGAGATGGTTGGGTGGGTTCACATTTTTATACCTAGGCCCAAATAAGTCGCCCGACTCAAATGCTATGACTAGTCGACGAGTCGAGCGACTAGCAGAGAAAGTCGAGTCGTCCGACTAGCAGAGAAAGTCGAGTCGCTCGACTTTAAAACCTTGAATCAAAATCACCATATGCAAATACATGGGGAAAAATTAAACTATAGCTCAATTAAGAAAAATGGAATAACAGAAATTTCTTTTTATTATTTTATTAGACTGTGACAGAAAATATAGCATCACAAATTCAACGCTAGCATTCTTCTTTACATTGCAGGGCCAATGAAATATGTAAACAAAATGAAAGTAAACAAAAATATATATATGAACGACAACTGGAGAGCACCTCATCAAGAATCATCATTGAAAGTGACTCTTTAACTGCAGGTCCACGAATAATTCCCTTTGATATGCATGTTGCAACACAAGCTGGAGTTGATACGAGAATGTTAGGGGGGCCAGACAATGCAACAGTCTGCAAAAAACAGGCAAAAGTAAGTTAGTTACTTGAGACAATAGACATAATAATAATAATAATAACAAAACATGGGTAACAAGTGGAGAAAATAACAATGGAACAGAATAGAATTCTCACAATATCCTTATCCGACATGCTCGCGGTAACTTGCACAACCCTCAATTTGCATGTACAGAGCTCAAGGAGAGATAATGCCTCATTATACACCTATATCAAGCAAGTCGAGACAGCAGTGTTAGCTTCCTGTTTAGCAAAGATGAAAACAAGGGGAAGGAAAATTATATCATACCCACATGATATTAATAGCCAGCAAATTAAAAATACATCAAAATAGTGAATATAAAAACATGTGTTTGCACTTCACTTGTCCAATGGGGAATCTCCATCTGTGCACCACCTGATGTGCATTTTTCACCTATACCACTCAACAAATCAATGACATGGAGTCTGGTTCTACACGTTATTGAAATATGTTGATGATATGAAAGGTATATATCAAGTGGTGGTGCAGATGAAAATATTCCACATCCAAATATAATCCAATCAGCTACTACATGCGTGTTTTATAGTCCAAGAACTAAATAAACATTGCCAATGAATAGCATGTATAATTCATATGTATCCAAGTGAGATGCAAAACATAACTACTACAGCTAGCATTGAAACAACTAAAATCCCCAAACTTAGTCATCGAACACTCACAGAAAAGTAAGCTAAGGTTCACTACCTGGTGGCATAAATCTCGAGTAGGAACCAGGATGAAAGCATTTGGTGCAGGTTTTCGTATACGTCCTTCTGAGGACAACTTCAGTAGCTCGTGCAGAAGTGGGAGAAGATAGGCAAAGGTCTTCCCAGAGCCAGTCTTGGCCTTTGCAACCACATCCTTCCCTTCCTGGAACCACAATGTTCAGTTGTTGACTAGAGGCCAAAATTACAGAAAACAAAATCTGTTGCACAAAAACTAGATATCTATCTTGATGTACAATATATAGGTCATAACAGTTTTTGCACCAGATCATCCTTGTGTTACACTTGGCTAAAACTAAAGTTAGCATAGGATCATCATCTTTGATGCCGAATAAATAGGCTATAGCAGTTTTTTGCAGGCAACCAATCCCGGGAGTTGACTAGACAATGCAGGCTATTCAAATAATGCTACGGTTTGCAGAATGCCCATGACCATCACACTTATCAGAATTAACTTCTTCCAAAGAAAAGGAGCTGAAATTCCATATTTCCTGCATCATTTTTCCATTAGTTTCTTACTACACCCTAATAGCATGGCAATGCTACAGCGATCATTCGCAAACACCACCAGACCCAGGCCTTGAAGCTGATTGGATAGCAGAGGCCAAACGTCTGGACTGAATACGCACGAATCAGAAAAGAAGCACACTAAAAGCAAGATGAAAGCCATAAACCACGCACCAGGATGAGCGGGATGGCTTCCCGCTGTATCGGGGTGGCCTTGAGGATGCCCTTCTTCCTCAACGCCCTCTTCAGCTGCTCGTCCAGGCCAAGTTCATCGAAGCTCACCTCCACTTCTTCCTCCTCTTCCTCCTTCCTCTCCTCCCTGCTGCAGGCGGCAGCTTCCGGGATACTATCCTCCCCAACAGCGCTGACTACTTCCTGCCCAGCCTCCTCCGCTGTATCCATCTCAGTCTCAGGGGTGGCTGTTACGGTTACGGCCCTAGGCTCTAGCCGGCGGCGGCGGTGTGTGAGGGCGCCGCAAAGATTGTGGCAGCGGATGAAGAGGAAACGCGAGTGCGCACGAGGAGAAGAAACCCTCAACCTCAAGTAGTCAAGTGGGCCGTTCTTTGCGGCGGCGGTTGAAGAGGAAACGCGAGCGCGCACGAGGAGAAGAAACCCTCCACCTCAAGTGGGCCGAGTTTTGCAGCTTTCCGATTTTGCCCCTGCATCCAACGGCGGAAACAGCGATACGAATATACTTGGATTGAAGGTTTATGGGGAACCCGACCTGTTCTGGTGTTCCGCTCTGCCGAGTCGATGAGAAATAGCCGCCGGGTTCACAGTTCACTTGCAGTCGCAGTCGCAGTCGCAGTTGCTGGTTGCTTTGCTCCCCACATTTGTCGACGGTCGCCGTCGCCGGTTCCTCGTGCAACGCACCGCGCTAACGATGGCCGAGACGGTGGGCTTCGCGAGCGGCGACGCGGCGGCGTGGCGCGCAGCGCTGGCCGCGTACGACCGCCGTCTCGCGGCCCTAGACAAACCCGACCTCGTGGCCGTGGACTCCTTTTACCGCCACGACCTGCCCGCGCTCCTGCGCTGCCGTGACCCGGATCCTTTCCTCGCCAAGCCCGAGCTGGTGCGCCTCCTCCAGTGGAAGCTCTCTCGCGGCAAGTGGAGGTCAGTCCATCTGCCTTTCTTCAACTATCATGCTGTTGCTAGCTTGTTCACGCTCCAGCTTTTGGATCCTGTAGGGCGTGGTCCGGTCCTTGCCTTGATGGAAAAATGTTCACAAGTATGCTGCCGATTCGATTAAGATTGGGTTTTTGTTGCCAGACCGAGGCTGATGGATTTCGTCAAGGGCTTGGACGACGCCGTGGTGGAGTCGGCGTCGCGCAAGGCGTTCGCGGCTTTGCCCGACCTCAGAAGGGCCATCACCGAGCTTACCGTGCTCAAGGGAGTCGGACCCGCCACTGCGTCCGCCGTGCTCGCTGCGTATGCACCTGATGTCGCACCGTTCATGTCTGACGAGGTGAGCCTTGTGCATAAAATGTCTTAGTGCGTGGTGACTGCAATGATCAGATCTTGTGTAGGCGATGGTAGCAGCCTTGGGCAATTCAAAGGAGTACACTCTGAAGCAGTACCTTGCATTTGCTGATAAATTGCAGGCAAAAGCGAAGGTAGGTACACGGCTACGAATGAGAAATTGCTAACAACGTTTGCAAAGCTTAGCTACTTCTTCTGGTCGTCTGAAGTATTCAGCGCAACTAAATGTAATCTTACGGTTTTGAGTCAGGTGCTCGGATGGCTGCAGTTCGCAGCTGGTTAATGCTTTGTTTAGTTTTGTCCAAGCTAAAAAGTATCATAGTCTATATACTAAAGTGGAAAAAAATAAGCGGTTACCTTAGATATAGCTAACTTATTGCAGAATTTTGTGCTTCGTGTGTTGAACCCTTTCCACCTGGACAAATTGGAAGAGCTCATTGTGCTACTTTAAAAAGGCGATCCCGATTTACCTGTATGAATAGCATCCAGTTCTGCAATTTAACAACACTTCTTCAAATGCTAGCATTAAAGTTGAGGCGTATGCTGGTAAATTTGAAACGCATGCACCAAGACACCGGTAGTTTTTCACCTGCTTGTCTTTGCATTCCATTCCAAGTTCCAGTTGGCACACTAGGGAAATAGTTACAAAGCATTTTTCAGTATGTTGAAACTTGAAAGCTTGCAAACTGCTCTGCAGTGCTAACTTTTACACTAGTTCGATTAGAGCTGTCTCCAAGAGTTCCCCCAAAACTCACTCTCAATCTTGTTTCTTTAGCAAGTTTGAACAAAAGCTTTCTCCATCAACTCTTTATTTGAAATCTCAATCTTTCTGTACTCGGGAAAATCAATCTAATAGTGCCAAAAATGTACTTTGTATCAATTGGCCAATATAGAGATGGTCGATATGGGGGGGAAATAAAGAGCAAAGACAAGTTCCCCATGTAAATATACAAGAGAAAAAAAAGCATAAAAATGGTTTAAGTGGTTTGGAAATAGCCCGGAATTTCTGATGCCAAATTGTCTTCTATCTTTTAGGAGCTAGATTTTGTAAACGATCGGAGAAACATAATAAATGTGTGCGTAACTTTTTTTAGCCACTTGGAGAACTCATTGATTTGCCAGTTTCGTTTAGTAACTATTGAATATGCTCTTAGGCTGTAAGTGTCATTTCAAATATAGATTTCAGACTCATACAAATCGGACGAGCATTGAATAAGAAAAGAATAATTTTATATTTGCATCCACAGTAGACAGTACTTGATTGCCATTTGACTGATATTTATGTTGACCTTGAAGGAACTGAGCATAGGAGAAGAAAGTTTCACACCCTCAGATGTCGAGAGAGCACTGTGGAGCTCGGCAATTGCGTCCAAGTCACCACCAAGCGGTAACCCAAAGAGGGAATCAAAGATGCATGGCAAGAGGAAAAGATGATTTACACCGCGCTTCTTTATTGAGGCTAAAAGGGTTTTAGTAGCTGCGGGTCTTAGATTCTTAGTTGAACACTTGTTTTTGTAACCTGCGGAATGGAATCCTTTGGTGGAGTATAATTTGAAATCCTTAGTTGACCAAAACACTTTATTTCCTACATGCCTACCAGTGACCCTCGCTACATGAGCTCGGATGCATCGTGCATGTGTATTTCAAGACTAATGCACCCGTTGTTGCTATTGCTGAAAATATGTGCCGGTCTTTTTGAACACCACGAGCACGGCCTAAAGATAGAAGCCAAAAACATGGTTCGATACGAAAATATGGATTGGACTAGCACGGTCCAAATGCAGACCTGAGTCGGGTCTCAAATTTTGATCTATTGGGCTCCTGCTGGCCGCTCACATGGGTCAGGTTTGGGCCGGCATAGCCCAATTAAAGCTTGTATTGTTTAATTTCTTTAATTAAGTAAGTTATAGACTTTATATTATTGTAATATTTTGATTTTATATAGTTAAATATTGTTAGCATTGTTTAATATCTTTAATTTATAGTAAGATATAAATTTTATGTGGTTCAAAGCAGCAAGTGTCATTCTAAGCCAAAATGTTGTTTTTTACCCGAGAATCTACACATGTGCAATACTTGATGGATTGAAGGAAGTCAAAGGGAGAGTTCCGTATAGGGGGTGGTGAAGGGGCTCAACAGTTTCGAACCGTAGTGATATCACGCCTCGGTCGCACACATCTGGCTTTTGGGGTTCGGGATCATAGCGTGAGCTATGGCCAAGTGCCTCCATTCTTCCTCCACGGGATCAAGGCGATAAATACCAGCTTCTTTCCTCCACGGGATTCGTACATCGGATGAGGATTCCTACAACGGTAGATGAATTCTAGAAAGGGCAAAACCTACGGGTGCACCAGGACGAGTACCTTCTTTTTATTGATCCACTGGAATATCTACTAAAGGAAATTTGCCATACACTTGTTCTGGTTCCTTTCATCGGCGTTGTAAGCGCGTTCTTATTCCGTTTTCTTGGATGTTTTAGTAAAAAATAAATTCTTTTTCTGGAACTCGCAATCTGGAGGATTCGAACCGTAGTGAGATTATCTAGCAATCTCGAAATATCGTATCTACTAGTGCCGGGGGGAGGAATCGAAATCTATATGCCCTCTCGGGTTCTTCCCTTTCCACCAGTCACTCGGAAAGCTTGGACCGTCACGATCTAACGAAGACACGATGTGCTTTAGAGTCAACCTAGACCACTGTTTTTAATCTTTGGGCTAGCACAGTATGATCCAAAAAAAAATTTCGACCTTTTTTGGCCCAACCCCATTTGACCCAAAGTATGATGGGCTCAGATGGGCCTGGACCAGCTCAATTCCCAAACAGTAGTTGTTCCTAGAGGAATAATCAGCAAAGAGCTTGATGCTCTGTCATTTCTATTGTTACCGAATACCGAGGAACGTCTCATGATCTAGTCCGCCTTTTATATAGGGATTATTTGGTTGCCTGCATCTGTAAGATTGGGGCTGAGCCTTTTCTTGCTAACCTGGCTAAGAGCGTGTAGTGTCCTTACACCAGCACGTCAAGTTAGTGGCTAAATGAACAAAAAGCACATCTTTTGAACCTATCCAAATCTACATCGCCCAAGCTCATAAATGGAACTCGTGCTACAGGTCCTCAACAGCAACAGAAGAACCATTTTATCAAGCTGCCGGCAACAATTGATTACATATACAAGGCACAACTGATTCCCGCGTGATCCGGTCCCAGTCTTTACCACTTGATCCGACCACACTGGAAGTTTGCATCAACTTACACCGTTTTTTCTCTCCGATTTAATTGCTTCGTAAGACTTGACAACCTCCTTGAACTTCTCTTCTGCAGCATCTGCACCAGTCCAAACATTTGTGTTGTGCTGTTAGTCAATTGTGAACGTCACGATGCAACTACACTGGAATTGGAAGAAACGCAGTGTCCATGGGAAACAAGATGTTCACCTCTATCATTTTGATTTTGGTCAGGATGCACTTCCATCGCTTTTGTTCTAAAAGCAGTCTGCAGCAGGTGAAGTCTGAAAGTCAGATAACAAGAGCACACGGCCATAGATCAAGTATGATACACACACACATGTGTAACCCTAATTCCTGCCAATTTCTTTGGAGCTTCCTACAAATATAACTCACTGTTATGAATCTAAACTATCCATCTCCCCAGCTAACCATAACTCCAATAGACCCAAGGAATATCCAGTAGAATGGCTATGGAATGAAAACGTTGTAAGAAAACAGAGCCATAAACTGTCTCTTTGCTTAAGAAGACGAGAGAAGTGTCCATCCCCTTTATATAAAATGCAAAGTTATGTCATCATCCTCATAATCAGCTCCGTTATAAACTAAAAAAAATAAAACGTGGAAGATTTTATTATTATAGTAAACTCAAAGGAGATAGTGAAAAGCAATAACCATGACAAATATAACCATTCCATGAAGTATTCATGACACGTAACTCTAAACCCATGCAAACCATTGCTATCCAACATACCAATACTAATCAAATAAAATGGAAAAAGCTTGCAGATAACTAAGTTTGGAATCTTGTAGATTGAATATTTGAATTGTACGATGATCAACATGAGGGTTATCATTAATGTTAGGAGAGACAATAAGTTCTGCAGGCATACAGAAATGAAGGGTACAAGGAACAATAGCATGGTAGATAAATTGCATTACCTTCACTTCTGCATCTGTATATGGTGTCGCTCGTGATCTACAACGGAAGAAATATGTTTTATCAGAAAAACAGTTGCATGAGATTTGGAATTTGGGATGCAGTACATAGATTTTCGAAGTTCAGTAAAAGGAAGTGGAATCACAGAAAACAGGGATGGCATTTTGTCCAATAAAACAATATTTGATACCAGTTTACAGTTTCTTCTTTTAAAACAAGAGAGTAAAATGACACGATAGAAATAGAAAATGAAATTCCAAAAAGAAGTATGGAAAATCATTGTGCGGCAAGAAAGTGGTTGTCAATACAAGGGAGTTTGTTATGCAACAGGAAAATATTTATTTGAGAAATAAAGCACAAATCAGATGAATTGACTTATATCATAATTCATAAATATGGAATTAAAGGCCAAGGACTGAACATGAGTCCAAGACAGTCTATCATGTCACAACTAGATCAAAAGATAAGCAGAAATTCACAGCACGAGGTTTGAATAAAGACCTGTCAAGACCTAGAACTGCATAGTGATGCGACATAGGATAAACCCTAGGTCCTGCCGGTGTGTACGTCCGCCTATTTTTATGTTCTGAGTGAGAAGTATCGGTCTGCCAATACCAATCATCCCGAGGGATGTAATTGTAGCCACGAGGAGGGCCATTCTCCCTCCAGCTTTCATAACCTCGTCCAAATTTATTCCTCTCTCTGTTGAAGACACTCTGCATATGCCTTATTCTTTGCTGGAAATTTTTAAGCAGACAAAAGATCAGCATACTCACGGACTAAAAGTGATATTGCAATGCAAGTACACTTAAGATATATGTGGTAGTGATACATGTAATCTCAAACTCCCATCTGTGCGTTGAAGATAAATGTACCATAGTCCATACTTGTGTTGATTGTTGCATACAGAAAAAATATGAATATATGTAAACTCACAACTCTCTCTTGTTCCTCTTCATATTCCTGCTGCATTCGCTGATAATATCTTTTCTTAGCTTCCTCACTGAAGCTTCCACGACTTGAGTTATTACTTGTATACCTCCAAGTCCAAGATGATGTTGACTGCACTTTATTCAACTTTCAAAGAAAAGGAACATATAAGTCTACTTCAAAGAGTTAAACTAACCAAGTATAAGCAAGCATAGGACAGATATATATGGTCATAAATCAAACAGGAAAGTATAGTGACTAGGAGAGAGCTGTTTAAAACATCATCAACCAATGGGACTCTTGATCTTCTTCAGGAGTGTGTGGTCACCACGGAGGTCTGGTTTAGATTGCTGTCCTATCGGCCTTCAGGGTTTGCTTGAATTAAGTGCACCATCAGTGGCGGAGTGGTGGATACAGGCTTGTGCTCTGCTGCCAAGTGACCTGTGCAAGGACTTCGACTCACTCATCCTACTGGTGTCCTGGACCATGTGGAAAGAGAGGAACAGCAAGGTGTTTGGTTCACAGACAGTTGCCAGCACCCATATGTGACGAGGTAGTGCACCAGAGGGGTTCACTGACTTGGCAACACTTCTGAGATTGATGAGCACCTAGGGTCTAAGGGACGTCGTGTAAAGTTTGCAAAATGTAGTCTGGCGAACGTACAGGGCCTTGCCACGGGCAAGCAAAGTATTAGGCATACCCTACTCGTGTTATTCCAATATACTTGACCACTTTGTAATGGTCGCTGTTTTTCCTCTTAATGAAACACGTGCAAACGGACACGTTCTTGAAAAAATGGGACTCTTGGCATATGTTAGAGCGTTTCCCAGAGCAAACCCTTCGACTAAATGGTGGAATTGACAGGGGAACCCTACTGGCCTATTGCGGTACAATATTGGGCATAGAAAGGGTGATACAGAGGGAAAAACTAGACATTATCCTGGTAGATCATACTTACCTAGCAACCCTTCTCTAGTGGTTTTACCTAAAAATATCACCTAATGCCACAACCACATATCCAAGGCATGGGAGATTTTGGGACTTGAATTCATTACATTGGATTTGTCTTGCCAGGCTAAAACTTGTCAAATGAGGATCCATATTCCTCCTTGGCTAAGGAGCACACACTTAAGGAACAGTATGAGTTTGCACTAAGAAAATTTACAAATCAATAACCCGTAGGACGTAGGTAATTATATTACCTGAGTGTAGAACCAGTCCATGCTTTTGCGAACTTGAGTAATCTGGAACTCCACAGGAACACAAATAAAAGGTCAAATACATGAAAACTTCGCAATAACTAGGTAGAATCCAGAGCAAATAAACATCACAAATATGATAAAAACGCAAAATTACCAATAACCTCACATCACTACATCAGTAGCAAATATTACAAATCAATTTCATGCGCGTGGTTAGTAAGTTCTACGTGATTATAAGGTTTACATACTAGCAAAGTTATTGTAGGCTTGTGAGCGATAAAACTGGATCACCTGATACCCAATTGGCATACGCAGACAGAGCAAACTGCAACTAAGCCCTAGGTCGACGCGCAGCAAGCAAGACAAGCGTAACAAGGGGAAGACAGACAGGGGCACCCACAGCGAAACTGGCGGTGGTGACGCCGATGAGGCCGAAGATGAGGATTCCCCATGCCTTGGACGGCCGCCGTTCCTGCTCCCTCGACGCACCGGCGCCGCTGCTGTGCCGATCTGATTTGTCCTCCTGCGGGTGCGGGGCCATCTTCTATGGGGCTCGCCCCTAGCGGATTCTTCTTATCTTCTGGTTCGAGCTCGACGGCGAGAAGCGCCGGAAATCAAGCTCATGCTTTCCTGACCAGAGGAAAAGGCAGGATTCGAGGACTCGAGATCGAATCTATTGTGCGTAGGCCTCGAGGGGGAGGACCGGAGGACGAATTGGAGTTGGATTGGATTGGTGAAGGGGACGGCCGGGAAACGGGAGAGAGTCGACTCGGGACTCGCAATGCCTCAAACGACCGTGTGCCATGGGATCGGGATCCGCTGCAGTACTGCATGGGAAAAGCAGGATTTCAGCCGAATTGGATCCATTCCAGGACTTTCTCTTGTCAGTGCACCAAATCGTGGCCATCCAAATTAGCCTCGCGTTACACGAGACTCCTCATTTTTTTCTCATTATTTGACTTTTTATTTATCTTTTCATAAAAATTACAATCCGTATACAGTATCTCACTCAAACAGACTATCTATCTAGTTTGGCTAGTCAAATGGATTGCTAAATTTGACTAGTGAAAGAGCTAATTTAGAGAGTCGGATAGCTTGATGAGTCAGATAACTAATCTATTGAAGAGTTATTTTTGCAGTTGAATAGCTAAAATTTTGTTCGACGGCTCATTTGACTAGTCTCTTGGAGATGCTATTACGCGAGGGGTAGCATAATGATCACGGTGATCAAACAACCTATATAAATGTATTGTGTTTACCTACATTTCGAGTGAATAAAAAAGAAAAATATGTCTTTGTCAACACACATCTTTAACTTGGTTCTCTAAATTTAAGGAATAGTTTCACAAGTAAATATTTATATTTCTTCTATATTTGAAGAACCATGCAGTTGTGTTTAAATTGTGTTGGGCACTTAAAATGGCAGTGCAGAAGGTCTTAAACTGAAAGTCATCAATCAGTGATCTTTTGACAGTTGTACTGTACAATGTCAGGTGCGCCACCGGACCCTTCGGTGCACCCACAGACAAGGAAGGTTGGGAGCTTTCAAATGAAGCTCGAACGGTTCCTAAGTCTCTTGGGGCTGTAAAAGGACCCCCTAAGCGCCTTGGAGCTACAGCCAAGCATACTTGAAGTATAACACAACTCCAAAACTATGCGGCCACACTTTTAATTTGATAGAGAGGTTTGAGCGCATTCTTGAGTTATGACTCTACCATTTGATTCGTGCGCTCTCATCTTTGTTTATGTGCGTGGTGTAGCTGTGATTTTGTGGAGATTTCTCACAACGGGATATTGATATAAGGAAGTCAACTGTGGCACTCAAGTTTAAGCTTTGAATCACTTAAGAGGGGTTGAGTGCAACCCTTGACCAAAGGATGTCACCACAACGTGGAGTAGGCATTGGACGAACCACGATAAAAATCATTGTGTCCCTTGTCTATTTTACTTATTGCGATATTGTATTCTTGAGTTCTAGTATTCACTTGCAATATTGCTCGAAAGTTTAATACCCATCCTAAATGAGCAATCAAGTGAATAGTTCTCTTTTCTTCTCTCTTCTCATCCTAATTTGGTTTTAGCTTTCACTAACATATTTTATAAACCAAGTATGTGTTGTTTTAAGTTAATTTCGTAGGATTACTTATTCATCCTCTCTAGATGCTCTCGAGTATATCACGTTAATGTAACAGGCAGCTCTGCGCACAAACGAGGATTCACCGCCGAAGACACCTTAGCTAAATTATAGGTTCATGTGAAGAGAGAAGATTAGCTTAGCTGTTCGTGGAGCTTCTTTATAGCAGAAAATACCACTAGGGCAACGAGCTATCGAAAATACCACTAAGTCTGACGGCCAGGACTGATAGCAGGCAACGAGCTATCGAAAATACCACTAAGGGCTTGTTCGGTTAGCTCTCAATCCATGTGGATTGAACGGGATTGGATGGGTTTGAATCCCAAACAGCTCAAACTTCTTCACAATTTTTTCCAATCCAATCCAATCCATGTGTATTGGGAATAACCGAACAAGCCCTAAGTCTGACGGCCAGGACTGATAGCCGTTGGGCGTTATATAATTTCCAATAGCTATGGTAGATTGTCAACAATTGTTTTGTGTGTGACGGTTCCTTAGTTTCCTGTTGTGGGTACACCATACACGTATACTTGAAGGATCTTTTGAGGTTCTCTTACCTCTTGAATACATTTCTCAACAATATTGAAGCACCAGTTTTGACGGTCATACTATGTCATTTCTTGCAAAAAAGTCTCTTACATCTTTTGGAATGAACCACCGTTCTGCCGTCCACGCATCTGCACCGTCCGTTCTATCGCCCCACGTCATCCAATCGCGCATGCCCTCTCCCCCGATACCACCGCTCATTTAACAAAAAATATTTATCTTTACTATTATATAATACAAAAGTTTCGCCTGTTTCTTCGCGCGTCAATGCGCTCCCGTGTGAGCATCCTGAAAGTCGCCTAGAGGGGGGTGTGTTGGGGGCCTTCGGCTTCCGAAGGTCCTCAAAAACATGATTTAACAATGTTTCTGAAGTACATTGACAGGTATCTTCGGACTCGGATCAGAGCCACGGTACGAAGAAGCACAAAGAACACGAAGGTTGGCGCAGAGCCGAAGTTGTGTGTAGAAGAGCTTCGGAATAGCGGCGGAAAAGGAAACCGACTTAAAGATGAAAAACCAGATTAGACCTCGAAGAATTATCATAGAGTTATTGATAAATGTAAGGGGCATTAATGTAATTTTGCGTGGGCTGCGACCCATGCCTATAAATAGGTGAACAGTATCCCCGTACTGTACACACTGGTTTGGCATTGGCTTTTGCGTCACACTTGTGCTTTTACCTTCTCACGAGCTGAAGGTACACTTATAATTTGATATCATTTTTATCTTTCCATCATAATAAAATGGAAATAAGTCGACAATAATACACAACTGTTTATGTTATCTTTATGTTTCATATGTTTCCTTCTTCATTATTATATTTTATGCTTATGAAGGTATGTCCTTCATAACCTTCGTCCAAAAATCATTATATCCTTGGGGAAATAATGCTTCGAAGGACGAAGGATATTAACATTTAACATTTTGTGTTGCCTTGTTCTTGATTCATAGCATTTGAGAACAAGTCCCCAACATTGGCGCCCACCTCCGGTGAACTCACTTCCATTTTTTGAGTCTTGAACACTTTCGGCAAACCTCACCTTCGTCATGCCACCGAAAAAAGCTTCAGCGACAGGGGCTGGTACTTTACAGCCGCTGGATCCCAATCAGGATGTCCTTTCTCTTAGAGAGGCCCGAAGCCAGAAGAGGAAGGCTGTTAGTCCAACACCTCCGGAGGATGACCTGGATCAGGAGATCCAAAACCTAGAGATCCTTCAGCAACAGGTGCAACGCAAGAAGGAGAAGATGGCTCGTCTAGCTGATCTTCAGAGACAGATAGACGAAGCTTCCGAAGAGGTTCGTCATCTTATCCAAGATGATCAAAGTCGAAGGCCTCCACGCAGAGAGCTTCATCACGAAGGCTTCCACAATGAGGATGACTGGTATGAAGATTTCCATCATGGAAACTTTGCTTTTGATGATGCTTCTCCTCTCTCAACAGAATTGCAGGCTACACCATGGCCACAGTCTTACAAGCCACCCCAGCTCCCCATGTATGACGGTCACACAGACCCGAAGCAATTCCTAATGAGCTATGAAGTAACCATATCTTCGTATGGTGGCAATACGACAGTCATGGCAAAATCTTTTGTCATGGCCGTCAGGAGCGTTGCTCAGACTTGGTACTCTTCTCTTCGGCCAGGGACAATCACTTCTTGGCAGAAATTGAAGGATATGCTGATAACTAGCTTCCAAGGGTTTCAGACGAAGCCAGTCACCGCTCAGGCTCTCTTCCAGTGTACCCAGGACCATGAAGAGTACCTTCAGGCGTATGTCCGGAGGTTTCTGCGCCTGAGGGCACAAGTGCCAACAGTGCCCAATGAAATTGTCATTGAGGCCATGATTAAGGGGCTTCGGCCGGGACCATCAGCGCAGTACTTTGCCAGGAAGCCACCACAAACGTTGGAGAAGCTGCTCCAGAAGATGGACGAATACATTCGAGCTGACAATGACTTCCGCCAAAGAAGGGAGGAAGCATTCAGGTTCTCTGAAATGACCAGGGGCTTCGGAGGAAGATTTCACCCGAGGCATGTTAGGTCAATCCATAACTCTGCTCAAACTGATGATCGAGGGAGTCAGCAGCAAAGGCCACAACACTCTTCACAAGCTTCGGCCCAACAGCAGAGTTCTTTTCGGCCGCCAGCGCCAAGGGGCAGAGGCGCCAGGGGCTTCGGGGACAGGTTTGGAGACCAGCCAAGGAAAATATATTGCCTATTCTGTGGTGAAGACAAGGGCCATACTACCAGGATGTGCCATGTTACCATCCAGAAGCAGAAGGAAATAGCGGAAGCAGCAGCGCAACAGAGTTAGCCGAAGCAGGTCATGCATACTGCTTCGTATCACTCACCTTATATTCCAGAATATGTAGGCAACCACCCTGCAGCTTCTGTTGCTTCGGCGAGCCAACCCCAAGCATCTTGGCAGCAACCTCCACCGCCACCGCCGATCCAGCGAGGACAACAGCCAGAAGGGAGTCAGCACAACCATCTTCAGAGGGATTTCAGAGAAGAGTCCGAAGCTCGCACAGTCAACAGCACTGTGCCAGAGTCGAAGCACATTTATTGACAAATATCCTACCTCAACAGCAGTTCTTTTGCATTTTCTACATTCGCTATTACCCTTTTGATAATAAGGAACAATTATGAAGAGCTTAAATGTCTTTAGTTGAATTTCAATTCCTTGTAATGCTTTCGTCTTTTACCATAATAAAAATATGTTTTTTCCATAGGCTTGAGTTGCTGAAGCATACGAACTTATACTGATTTGAAGGATCTTTGTATTATCAAAAATTTGATCTAATGGACACAGTACAAATTGTTCGAAGCAGTAAAAAGTCGTTCCTAAGGGAGCGCAGTGTAAGTTTTCTAAACATACAGCGAAAAATAAACGCTGATTCCGCTGAAAGTAAAAGGCGAAGAAGCTCCTAAGGGAGGCTTACAGCGAAAAATAAACGTTGATTCCGCTGAAAGTAAAAGGCGAAGAAGCTCCTAAGGGAGGCTTACAGCGAAAAATAAACGCTGATTCCGCTGAAAGTAAAAGGCGAAGAAGCTCCTAAGGGAGGCTTACAGCGAAAAGTCAGCGCTGATATAAAAAGTGTGTGTGCTTTATTACAGGGATATGTATCTGCGGCACAAATATCATTTTGCATAACATAACATCATCACATCATTCTTGCATAACATAAGCATCATACAACATAATGCATCTGGAACAAGAAGGGGATACAGTGTTGACCTTCGGAACATATTTTGGAAAAGAGAAAATCATGTTAAGACACAAGACAAATCGAGATGAAGTGTAGCCTCATCGGAAACGCAACACAAAACTTTTTTACAGCTTCGAAGAATATTTCACGGAGCTTGGACATTTTTCATCAGAGAAATAAGCAAATTCTTATGATATAGAAAGGATTTCCTTCACGAAGCATGAAAAGAAGGGAAGGTGTTTTTTCGCCGAAGGCTCAAAAAATGGTATGTATGCAAAGTTTCATGCATCGTAAAGAATTAAACTATAAATAGATTGTATATTATATTTAAAGTTACAATATATTACACATTTTTACGTTTCAAATGTTTCTACAATGGCATTCAATCCTCTTTAAGCACTATCTCTGCAGCTTCGTTCAATAGTTGGTCGACAACCTTGTCCATAATGGCTTCGACCATTTTTCTAATTTCATCGTCCCCCTTCGGGTGGGGGCCCGGAGATGCCTCAGCAGCTTCTGAGGGAAGAAAAGATACGGTTATATTACTGTTACAAACCAAGAACAGAGTCTGAAATTAAAAATTACAGCATGATAAAAATCACTAATTAATACCTATGTGCCCTTCGGGCTCTGTACTTTTCTCGGCAGCTTCCACTACTTTTCTAGCATCGTGGATGCCTTTTTCACTCCTTTGAATAATTTCTTGCGCCAATTCTCGGCCGCCGTTATCCCAGATATCAGTGAAGAATTTTCCGCCGACCATGCTTGCTTCGGGTGAGGGGTCTTTAATGTCTTCAGTAGACAAAGTAGCTTCGGACTGCGCTAAGGATTTTACATGCTCGCAACCTTTCTTCTCCAAAACAGTAGCAATCCCTCTAGCACCCAAAAAAGCGCAGATGTCGTCGCGGCTGTTCAGAATTTCCTCGAAGGCCTCTGCTTCGTGACTGATCCATTCCATTGGACCTTCAGGATCGCCTCTTGAAAAATTCTCTTCGCTAGAGAATGCACCAACGCTGGCGAAGCTGGATTTTATTTTCTTGACGCACTCTATGGATTTAACATAGCATTTTCTCTGGGATGCACGAAGCTCCTTAACACTTATCTCCAAATGATTGGCCAATTGGTCACTAAGCTCTCGTTTTGTCTCTTCAAGTATACGTTCTTCTTTAGCTCTAGCTAGCTGTTTCTGAAGATCTTTAATTTCACGTTTTTGAGCTTCGGCCTGGACCTTTGAAGCAGCTTCGTCCTTTTTACCTTGTCTACCAATGTAAGCAGAATTTTATCTTTTTCCAGAGCTTCATTCCTCAGTTTAATAACTTTTGATCGTAGATTGTTGAACGCAATTTCATAGCTCTCGTCTTCGGCACTCTTTTGTGCCCTCAATGCGTTGCTTAGAATTAAACACTATATGAAAAAGAGTTCGTATAAGAATAAAAGAATGAGTTACGAATTATAAAATTTCCAAACGTCTAATTCCCATACCTTCAGGCTATTATACGCAAGACTATCCGCGAGATCTTCTTTCGTCATAGCACATAAGCCAGCTTCGAGCTTCGGAAACCCCATATTTCTAGCCATCTCCCGACAGACGGATAATTCTTTGTTGTCTGGGAGGCAGTATAGGAAATCTTCTTCGTTCGTCCCATTGAACACTAGAGCCCCCTTCGGATATTTCAATTCTTTGGCATAGTGGTTAGCTTCGAAAATTTCTTCTTCCGATAACTTTTTCCCCGAAGCATGTCGCACGATATAGTCGTATATTTTGGCAGATGCTTCGGGGACGACGGTATCAATTTCTTCGACCGAAGCTGGCTCTGACATTTTCATTTCTTCGGTTGCCTTTGCAATTTTTACTTCTTCTGCTTCCGAAGGTATTACCTTGGTTGGTTCTGAAGGCCCGGTTTCAACTCCAGTCTGTTGCTTCGGAGCTTCAGCAACGGACACTTCAGCAAGCGCTTCAGAAGTTTCAGCAGTCTTCTTTGGGGTTGTGCTTGGAAGTTTAATTGTTTCCAAAACATCTAATACATTAACCATTCTTTTCCTTTTAGGGGTCACTGTCGGCCCCTTCTTAATTTTTGATGCTTCAATTTCTTCTGAAGGACTTAAAATCTCTGATACCTTCACTCCCTCAGCTGATGCTTTCGCTTCTTCCGTCTCCGGTTCTTTTATCTTTTCTGTTGCTGGCACTTCGGCCATTTTTGCGACTTCTGGCAGCAGGGTTGGCTCTTCAGCCTCGGTGGCCGAAGAGGTCTCCCCGGTGAACTCAGGCACCGTGGCTGGTTCAATATAGCGTGGCCGATGTGTGAGAACTTTTACCCTTTTTCTCTTCGGTGCTGGCTCACTAGGAGCAGTTGCAGCTTTTTCTTTCGCAGAAGTTGTGCCTTTTCTTTTTTGCCCTCGTATTGGATAGCGATAGTCGGGGTAGACGAACCCGATTGCATCAAATACCCGGTTGAGTATTTTCCTTTTTTGGCCTTCGAAAGCCGCTGACAATGCAGTGTCTTCGGCCTTCGAATATACCCCAAGCAATTCATCACTTAAAGTCTCAATGCTCTTTAACCAATCATCATCTGGTTCAACGAACTTGTCTCCATACTTGAATGTATATTTCAGCCTGATTAACCCACCTTCGTCAGTTTCTTTAACAGTTTCTTTCGGCATTTCCCATTTATCTGCAAGAGGCCACACTCTGAAGGCAATGTGTTCTTGTATTAAATCCCTTGTCCCGATAAAAGAGCAGACTACGCCGAAGGCCCGTTGGCATTCTTCGGCTACTTCATTCATTTCTACCTTCGGTTTCCGGAGTCCGAAGCGCTGCCAGATGGGGCACATGATGATATCCTTAATATCTTCTCGAACCTTCAAATCATTTTTTACATAGAACCATTCTTTCATCCATTCTCCGGGCCATCTCTTCCGAAAGGTGGGCACGGGACAACTTGATCCAGAGCGAGCACCGAAGTTGTAGCAACCAAAGTTGTTATGATATTGCTCTTTACCCCAGGGCTTCGTTTCATATAACAATTCATGTATATTGCAAAAGCTTTTCGCACTTGGCTCTAGACCCTGACTCTTCACAGCCCAGACGAAGATTCTCATTCTTATTATTGCTTCAGGGGTAAGTTGATGAAGGTAAACCTGATATATTTTCAGAACTTCTACCACGAATCTGCTTAAAGGGAATCGTAGCCCAGCTTTTAAAAAGCTTCGGAAGATAACGACTTCATCATCTTCGGGGCTCGGCACAGTTCTTTCTCCGGCATCTGCTCTCACAATGGACATATCTCGAAAGTATCTCCCGTTCATGTTTTCAAGGTGACTTTGCCCAATAGTTGATTTTCCGAAGACTGAATGGCTTGGTCGCCATGGCCGATCTTCGGAATCTTCACCCCCGCTATCTGCATCGTAACTGTCACTCTCACCAGTATCTTCAGATAAACCTTCTAAAATCTCCCTTGTAATCTTCTCTGTATTCGTCTTTGCCATTGATTCAAGAAAACCCAGATGCATCTCTTCAGAAAGGCTCAGCTTCATTTCGGCAGCAACCTTCTTCTCCTCAGACATTCCTTCGGAATTCTTGCCTCTCGCTTCCGAAGCTCAAAACTAGGGAGGCAACCAAATATTTGTAGGCAGAAAACTATTTGAGCAGGTAAAACAGATGGCAAGAGAGCGTGCCGAATAAATTGTGGCGAGCCCGTATTTATAAACCTATTATGTCGGAGACTGGAGGGCCCCATTTGCCAATGACTGTTGCTATTCTAGCAAAAGGAAGGTGTTTTTCGGACCTTCAGCTTATAGCCTTCGTCCATTTCGCAATCTGAATTTATCATTCTAACAAATTAATATTGCGAGGGGCTACTGTTGGGGGCCTTCGGCTTCCGAAGGTCCTCAAAAACATGATTTAACAATGTTTCTGAAGTACATTGACAGGTATCTTCGGACTCGGATCAGAGCCACGGTATGAAGAAGCATAAAGAACACGAAGGTTGGCGCAGAGCCGAAGTTGTGTGTAGAAGAGCTTCGGAATAGCGGCGGAAAAGGAAACCGACTTAAAGATGAAAAACCAGATTAGACCTCGAAGAATTATCATAGAGTTATTGATAAATGTAAGGGGCATTAATGTAATTTTGCGTGGGCTGCGACCCATGCCTATAAATAGGTGAACAGTATCCCCGTACTGTACACGCTGGTTTGGCATTGGCTTTTGCGTCACACTTGTGCTTTTACCTTCTCACGAGCTGAAGGTACACTTATAATTTGATATCATTTTTATCTTTCCATCATAATAAAATGGAAATGAGTCGACAATAATACACAACTGTTTATGTTATCTTTATGTTTCATATGTTTCCTTCTTCATTATTATATTTTATGCTTATGAAGGTATGTCCTTCATAACCTTCGTCCAAAAATCATTATATCCTTGGGGAAATAATGCTTCGAAGGACGAAGGATATTAACATTTAACATTTTGTGTTGCCTTGTTCTTGATTCATAGCATTTGAGAACAAGTCCCCAACAGGGTGGATAGGCGAAACCTGAAAATTAAAACTTTATCCCCCAACTAGATCCCTCGGTTAGTGGTTAGAACAAGATATATGATTATCGGAGTATAAAAACTAAGTCCTTGCTTGTAAAGAGTATTGCTTTCAAATAATGCGGAATTGATAAGTCAATACTACTAATAAGTCTATGAGAATAAATCAAGAAGGCTTAGGCAAGAAGAGCAATAACACAAGTTCTCTCTTGCAAAGTATTGCTTCACTAAATGAGAATTTAACTTAAAAGCAACACCAAATAGAAATAGCAAAGAGTAGTGCAAGGAAAGACTTAGAAAGGGAAAGGACAAACAAATCACAAGCAATAAGCACACGAGACACAGGTGATTTGTTTTACCGAGGTTCGGCCCTCAAAGGCCTAGTCCCCGTTGAGGAGTCCACTAAGGACGGGTCTTTTTCAACCCTTTCCCTCTCTCCACCGATCACCCAAGGATCGGCGAGCTCTTCTTCTTTTCAAGGATCACTCTCGATCCCACAAGGACCACCACACTCTTTGGTGTCTCTTGCTAGCTTTTACAAGCCTCCAAAACTTTGGAGGAAGTTCAATGGGAGTCAAAACTCCACGCGCAAATGAACACAAAGATGTAGCGCATACTATCTCTCAATGAATCTCACAAGGCACTAGTGCTAAACTCAAATGAGTAGCTCTCTATTGCTTGCTCTCTCTTTTGTGGCACTTGTGTTTGTTGTAGTGGTCTAAATCTTGTGTATAGGATGGATCAATGAATATATGTGGTTGGGAGGGCTTGAGTATGTCAACTAGATGACTTGGAATGTTGCTTGGGCTCTCGGCCTTTGAAGTGGCCGGTTGGGGTGGTATTTATAGCCACCAACCAAAATCTAGCCGTTGGTGAAGTCTGCTGGCGAAGGGCACACCGGACAGTCCGGTGCGCCACCGGACAATATCCGGTGCGCCGCCACGTCATCCTGCCGTTGGGGCTTGGAGCTGGTCGACCGTTGGAGGCTTTGTCCTCATGTGGCACCGGACAGTCCAGTGGCACACCGGACAGTCCGGTGCCCCTCTGACTCGCTGCTCTGATATCTGAATTTCACTGTTCACTTTACAGAGTCGACCGTTGCGCGCAGATAGCCGTTGGTCCGCTAGTGCACCGGACAGTCCGATGGCACACCGGATAGTCCGATGAATTATAGCGGAGCTGCGCCTGTGAAATCCGAAGGTGAATAGTTTGAGCTGAAGCACCCTGGTGCACCAGACACTGTCCGGTGGCACACCGGACTGTCTGGTGCGCCAGACCAGGGCAGTCTTCGGTTCCCTTTTTGTTCCTTCCTTTTGAGACCTAACTTGTTCTTTTGATTGGTTTGTGTTGAACCTTTGGCACCTGTAAAATATATAATCTTGAACAAACTAGTTAGTCCAATTATTTGTGTTGGGCAATTCAACCACCAAAATCAATTAGGAAGACGTTTGACCCTATTTCCCTTTCAATCTCCCCCTTTTGGTGATTGATGCCAACACAAACCAAAGCAAATATATAAGTGCATAATTGAACTAGTTTGCATAATATATATGCAAAGATTGCTTGGAATTAAACCAATCTATCATTTCATAAGATTTGCATGAATGCATTCTTTATATTTAATGTTTTAGACCATGCTTGCACCAATTGTTTTGTTTTTGCAAACTCTTTTGGAAATTCTTTTCAAATTGTTTTGCAAAATAGTCAAAGGATAAATGAATAAGATTTTGCGAAGCATTTTCAAGATTTGAAATTTTCTCTCCCTATTTCAAATGCTTTTCCTTTGACTAAATAAAAGTCCCCCTCAATAAATTCCTCCTCTTGGTGTTCAAGAGGGTTTTAAGATATCAATTTTTGAAGGTGCTACTTTCTCCCCCTTTTTTAATATAATAAGATACCAATTTGAAAAATTAAGATACCGATTGAAAAATTCATCATTTCAAGACCTTGTGAATTTTGAATATTGGTGGTGGTGCGGTCCTTTTGCTTTTGGGCTAATACTTTCTCCCCCTTTGGCATGAATCGCCAAAAACAGATACTTTGAGTGAAATATAAGCCCTCGTACTTTCTTTCCCCCTTTGGCAAATAATATACGAGTGAAGATTATACCAAATTTGGAGAGAATGGCGGAATACCGGCAAGAAGGGATAATACCGAAGATGTAGAGTGAAAGCGATGTCTTTGCCGAATAGTCCATTTCCCTTTCAATCTAAGACTTAATACATGAGATGCTCATGGAAACATATTAGTCTTAGCCTTGGCACAAAGGATATAGGAATTATGCAAATGTACCAAAAGAAAGAGACATGATTAAAAGGATATGTCAATTAAGCTTAAGCAATTCTATATAATATAGATTACTCCCCCTAAATATGTGCATAGAGAGGAAAACAAATTTTTGGTCTTAAATGCCAAGTGCACATAATTAGGTTAATGAGATCATATCTATATCATAGGGAATGTGAAGTGCATTGTGTCATAGTATAGGTGTGATGCTCATGACAGTTTATGCACTTATGAAAACATGTTATAAATGTCTTAAGCATTTACCCTTATAGATTTCTAAGAGGCTTAAGGACCATCCACCTTTGGAATAAAGGCAGCTTATCCTCGTTACAAGGTTAAGCTTTAAGCTCTTTGACAATAAAATTACTTCACACAGTTTAAACAAAGATGTAAGAATTAATGTTTGAGAAGTTAAACTAGGTATGAAGAAGGGTTTAATGCATGAATATGCTTTCTCTTCCTTTTATACAAGATATGCAAGGAATGTAGGAAGATTTAGGTCTATGTATGAATAACATTGAATAGTTTTACCCTTTTGTACCTTTACATAGTGATGCTCTCTTCATTGTGCTTTGTCCTTAGTCTTATTGAATTCGCCTAAGGCCTGTACTCAAGACAATGTATGGAAATATTTTGCACACGAGAGAATTCTACAACTAGTGATCCTTTTTAAGTCATTGTTTTTAGATATCAAGTAGATCACAAATTGCATAAGTATATCATGAATTCTCCTTTCAACTTAGTGCATATCAGGATAGATGTCGATTGAAATCAAATTGAAATTTCATGAGACACTAAGAAGCCTAAGTGATAATTGAAGTTATTTAATGATCAAACAACAGATGCGATCAAAAGAACAACATAGGCGTTAGATTTTCAAACAAGCTCAAACATAGGAGAATCCAATAAATATGCTACTTTTAACAATGAAAGCTACAATCCTTGATAAAGGTGACATTATTTTACCAAGTTGGATTGAAATATAGTAGCATGCCTTATGAGAAACTTGTTCTCATACATGAGACTATATGAGATTACTAAGATAACGTGCTAGTCTCAATATAATCAAGATATGGAAATAGGCTCCCCCTAAAGATATGCATCAAGAATGAAAGAAATGGGGAAATGCACTCATTTTAAAGGCAAAATAGGGAGAAGCACTATTTATCATTGATCAAGGCCAAAAAGATTTGCAATACACAATTTATGCCTGGCATTCTCACAATGAAAAAGATTTAGAATACTCACAACCACACCATTGATGTTTTGAAAATCTTATTGTCCAAGTAGGTGTTGTTGCACTTGATGTCTTTCTCTTTCATGTGAGTGTCCTCCCTTTGTAGTTGTTTCTTTTTCCTTCCAAACTTATTGAAAATACTCAAGAAAGATGTTAATAGCACAAGGGAGTATATGATGAAGGATGACTTCTTAGATAGGAAACAAACATAATTCATCATCCAAAATTCACATATTCTTGAAGTAAATTCTTTAAAGTTAGCACACATCTTTAGGAAAGAGAAATATGCACCTTTTAAACATTTTGATCAATCATAGAAAATTTACTTCTTCATATTGAATTCATTGATCATCATTTAGAAGCAAATCAATATGAGAACAAATATAGCAAAGGCATGAAATAGATTCTAATGGACAAGTGCATTTTATTAGAATGAGATTGAATGCACATCTATCCGACTTTGGTCCAATAAAGAATCTATTCTTTACACAGGTAGAATATGATAAGTTAGAGTAAATAACCATTGATGGGAACTATATTTGATTGAGAGGATGAGTTCCCATACCTTTGCTTTTACCTTTCTTCCTTTGGGTGAAGAGCAACCCTTTGAGGCTTGTGGCTTTAAACTTGCACTTACTCTCTTGTAGATTTTCATAAGTGAGCTCAAGAGAAATGTTAATAGCAACACAAGCACTAGTTTCCCCTTTGTAATCATTTTTGATAAGGAATGAAAAGTGGATTACAAGAGCATGGAGACTAGACTATCCCATGATGTATGCTTAGTTTTTAACTTATGGAACAAAGCAAGCATAGTTAATTCATTAGTATTATGGGAATAAATCTATTTCATAACATGGAGAGCGATGAATGTGGAAGAATCATATCAATTTAAGCAATAAGAAATACAACATGAATTATTGGATTGATTTTCCTAGACATGATGAGATACACATTTCCATAGAGAAACTTATTTCTACAAGTGAGACTACTTGAATTATTTAGATAAAAACATTCGTCTCACTATTCTAGACATAAAGAAAGATTCCTTTTTATAAGTGTCCTTAGGATTTGAATTCCTTACATGACACCTTATTCTTTTAAGAACATGGAATCTCTTTCTATATCTAGATCATGGCAATAATAGAATAGTTTGTGTAAAACATGCCATGGGAACTTACAACAATTTAAAGCATGTAGATTGCTATGGTATAGAAATGATGAATATACAATCTACCATATGAGAGGAATTTCTTCAAAGAAAGGTGACATAATTTAAAAACATTTGAAGTGCTTTCTTTTTCTATGTGACTACACAAGACACATAAGTAATGATACTTGCACTCAAAAATACAATTGTTACCATCCTTTGGCCTTCCTCCATGCTGTAGGTCTTGATTTTTCCGCACAGGATTAATTCCTTATTTCCTACAACACCAATATCTTTCCCGAGATGATATGAGTTTTAGATATAATAATTCAAAATAACCTTGAGTCAATCATGGATATTTATCATTGAAGATTGATAGCTTGAGTTAATAGAAATTGAATTGACTTTCTCAAGCACCCCAAAGCTTCATATCATCTCCTTTTCCTGCAAAGCTTGTCAAGCATATTTTGGTACCCATCTCTTGATGGGTCCATCAAGGTTAGTCAACAAAGATCTACGAACCCAAAAGTCCTTTGTGTTAGCGCTTGGTAAACTCATTACCTTTCTAGCACAAGTTGCAATTTTGGGTTTCCTAGTTACATGAGAATTAATTGACAAGCTAGGAGTGGGGTTGTTACCAATGGGACAATCCTTGCATTGATGTCCCTTTTTCCGGCATATGTAGCAAAGTCGATCCTCAAGTCTTGAAGACTTCTTCTTTCCTTGTTTCTTGCTTGCTACATGGTCAGTTAATATTTTCTTTTCTAACCTAAGCCTTTTTGTTTCAAATAGGGACAGGATTTGATTAAGTGTCCCTTCTTTGAGCATTTAAAACAAAGTCTATCATCCTTGCTAATAATCAAGCCATTTTTATATAGGGACACGATCTAATCAAGTGCCCCTTTTCAAAGCATTCACTACACTTCTTATCTCTATTTGTATGAAGTGTGACTTGATTATTACCTTGGATGTTACCTTTTATGGAGGCATGGTTGAGGCTTTTGGAAGAGATGTTGATTTTCTTCTTTTGCTTCCTCCTCTTGGCGATCCTCAAGTCCTTGACATTTTCTTCAAAGGATTTAGTGCATGCCACGGTTGTTCCCGTCTCAAGCTTCTTCACCATGTGATCACGGTTATCTTGAGAAGGTTGAGCAGTGCACTTCCCTTTTAGTTGTGTCAAGCTCATCTTTAGCCTCTCATTTTCTTCTTTGAGCTTTTGATATGTATCATCTTTTGCTTCTGCAAATTCTAGCTCAAAGGAATATTTGCTTGTCGACGGACAACAAGCATTAGCACATGGTAATGTAGTTTCAATTTGAATACATGTGCATGAGTGAGGTTGTTGGGATTTTAAGTTTTCTAACACAACCTCATGAGCAATGTTTAATATGATATGATCATCTCTAAGATTTTCATGGGAACATAAAAGCATATCATATTTTTCTTGAAAAGCTAGATTTTCAACTTTTAGCTTTTCTACTTGGTCCTTAAGCAGGTATTCCTATTTACTAATTGAGCGATACAATGTAAAGCGTTATCTTGCTCAATTGAAACAGTTTCATACCTTTGGACCAAATCAACATGAGAGCACTTTAGCTCCTCATGTTCTTTAGTCAACTCGTCAAAGTGTAGCATTTTTATGGAAAGAACATCTTCTAGTCTTTGACGAGCTTCGCTTTGCTCTCTCGCTCTTGAAAGTCGCCTAGAGGGGGGTGAATAGGGCGAAACTGAAAATCTCAAAAATAATCACAACTACAAGCCGGGTTAGCGTTAGAAATATAATAGAGTCCGCGAGAGAGGGCGCAAAACAAATCGCAAGCGAATAATGAAGTGAGACACGCAGATTTGTTTTACCGAGGTTCGGTTCTCTCAAACCTACTCCCCGTTGAGGAGGCCACAAAGGCCGGGTCTCTTTCAACCCTTCCCTCTCTCAAACGGTCCCTCGGACCGAGTGAGCTTTCTCTTCTCAAATCAACCGGGAGCAAAACCTCCCCGCAAGGACCACCACACAATTGGTGTCTCTTGCCTTGGTTACAAGTGAGTATTGATCACAAGAAAGAATGAAAGAGAGAAAGCAATCCAAGCGCAAGAGCTCAAATGAACACGGCAAATCACTCTCACTAGTCACTTAGGCTTTATATGGAATTGGAGAGGATTTGATCTCTTTGGGGTGTCTAGAATTGAATGCCTAGCTCTTGTAGGTGGTTGAGAAGTGGAAAACTTGGATGCAATGAATGGTGGGGTGGTTGGGGTATTTATAGCCCCAACCACCAAACTAGCCGTTTGGTGGAGCTGTCTGTTCGATGGCGCACCGGACAGTCCGGTGCACACCGGACATGTCCGGTGCGACAGCCACGTCACCAAATAGCCGTTGGGTCGACCGTTGGAGTTCTGACTTCTGGGCCAGCCTTGATGTCCGGTGGCGCACCGGACATGCACTGTAGAGTGTCCGGTGCGCCTGCTGCCGCGTGCCTGACGACTGTGCGCTTCTGGCGCGCATTAATTGCGCCTGCAGGTGACCGTTGACGCGAAGTAACCGTTGCCCCGAGGTTGCACCGGACAGTCCGGTGCACACCGGACATGTCCGGTGAATTATAGCGGAGCAGCCTTGACGAATTCCCGAGACTGGCGAGTTCCTGAGCCGCGACTCAAATGAGCACCGGACACTGTCCGGTGTACACCGGACAGTCCGGTGAATTTTAGCGCGCTGGCTCTAGAAATTCCCGAGGGCGATGAGTTTGAGCTGAAGTCCTCTGGTGCACCGGACACTGTCCGGTGGCACACCGGACAGTCCGGTGCACCAGACCAGAGAAGTCTTTGGTTGCTCCTTTGCCCTTTTGTTGAACCCAACTCTTGGTCTTTTTATTGGCTAAGTGTCAACCTTTTGCACCTGTATAACTTATACACTAGAGCAAACTAGTTAGTCCAAAGATTTGTGTTGGGCAATTCAACCACCAAAATTATTTAGGAACTAGGTGTAAGCCTAATTCCCTTTCAATCTCCCCCTTTTTGGTGATTGATGCCAACACAAACCAAAGCAAATATAAAAGTGCATAATTGAACTAGTTTGCATAATGTAAGTGCAAAGGTTGCTTGGAATTGAGCCAATATAAATACTTACATGATGTGCATGGATTGTTTCTTTGTTTTTGACATATTGGACCACATTTGCACCAAAAGTTCTGTTTTGCAAAATCTTTTGTAAATTCTTTTCAAGAACTTTTTGCAAGATAATCAAAGATAATTCTCAAAGATAAAAGAGTAAGATTTTTGCAAAGCATTTTCAAGATTTGAAATTCTCTCCCCTTGTTCAAAATGCTTTTCCTTTGACCAAACAAAACTCCCCCTCAAATAAATTCTCCTCTTAGTGTTCAAGAGGGTTTTAAGATATCAAGTTTTGAAAATACTACTTGCTCCCCCTTTAGAACACAAAGAGATACCAATTTTGAAATTTTCCAACCAATTGAAAATCATATGTTAAAATTAGGGTGGTGGTGCGGTCCTTTTGCTTTGGGCTCATATTTTCTCCCCCTTTGGCATGAATCGCCAAAAACAGAATCATTAGAGCCCAACGAAGTACTTTCTCCTCCTTTGGTCATAAAAGAAATGAGTGAAGATTATACCAAAGTTGGAGAGTGATGCGGAGCGACGGCGAAGGATGAGTAGTAGAGTGGAGTGGAAGCCTTTGTCTTCGCCGAAGACTCCAATTCCCTTTCAATATACCTATGACTTGGTTTGAAATATACTTGAAAACACATTAGTCATAGCATATATAAAAGAGACATGAACAAAGGTATACTTATGAGCTATGTGTGCAAGTTTAGCAAAAGAAATTCCTAGAATCAAGAATATTAAGCTCATGCCTAAGTCTGGTAAAAGATTGTTCATCAAGTGGCTTGGTAAAGATATCGGCTAATTGATCTTTAGTGTTAATGTATGAAATCTCGATATCTCCCTTTTGTTGGTGATCCCGAAGAAAATGATACCGAATGGCTATGTGTTTAGTGCGGCTATGCTCGACGGGATTGTCGGCCATTTTGATTGCACTCTCATTATCACATAGCAAAGGGACTTTGGTTAATTTGTAACCGTAGTCCCGCAGGGTTTGCCTCATCCAAAGTAATTGCGCGCAACAATGGCCTGCAGCAATGTACTCGGCTTCAGTGGTAGAAAGAGCGACCGAATTTTGCTTCTTTGAAGCCCATGACACCAAGGATCTTCCCAAGAACTGGCAAGTCCCCGATGTGCTCTTCCTATTAATCTTACACCCTGCCCAATCGGCATCCGAATAACCAATCAAATCAAAAGTGGATCCCCGAGGGTACCAAAGTCCAAACTTAGGTGTATAAGCCAAGTATCTCAAGATTCGTTTTACGGCCGTAAGGTGTGATTCCTTAGGGTCGGCTTGAAATCTTGCACACATGCAAACGGAAAGCATAATGTCCGGTCGAGATGCACATAAATAAAGCAATGAACCAATCATCGACCGGTATACCTTTTGATCCACAGACTTACCTCCCGTGTCGAGGTCGAGATGCCCATTTGTTCCCATGGGAGTCTTGATGGGCTTGGCATCCTTCATTCCAAACTTGCTTAAAATGTCTTGAGTATACTTTGTTTGGCAAATGAATGTGCCCTCTTGGAGTTGTTTGACTTGAAATCCTAGAAAATACTTCAACTCCCCCATCATAGACATCTCGAATTTCTTTGTCATGATCCTACTAAATTCTTCACATGTAGATTCGTTAGTAGACCCAAATATAATATCATCAACATAAATTTGGCATACAAACAAATCATTGTCAAGAGTTTTAGTGAATAAAGTAGGATCGGCTTTGCCAACTTTGAAGCCATTTGCAATAAGGAAATCTCTAAGGCATTCATACCATGCTCTTGGGGCTTGCTTGAGCCCATAAAGCGCCTTAGAGAGCCTATAGACATGGTTAGGATACTCACTGTCTTCAAAGCCGGGAGGTTGCTCAACATAGACCTCCTCCTTGATTGGTCCATTGAGGAAGGCACTCTTCACGTCCATTTGATAAAGCTTGAAGCCATGGTAAGTAGCATAGGCCAATAATATGCGAATTGACTCAAGCCTAGCTACGGGTGCATAGGTTTCACCAAAATCCAAACCTTCAACTTGTGAATACCCCTTGGCTACGAGTCGAGCTTTGTTCCTTGTCACCACACCATGCTCGTCTTGCTTGTTGCGGAAGACCCACTTGGTTCCTACAACATTTTGGTTAGGACGTGGAACTAAGTGCCATACCTCATTCCTCGTGAAGTTGTTGAGCTCCTCTTGCATCGCCATCACCCAATCTGCATCTTGGAGTGCTTCCTCTACCCTGTGTGGCTCAATAGAGGAAACAAAAGAGTAATGTTCACAAAAATGTGCAACCCGAGATCGAGTAGTTACCCCCTTATGAATGTCTCCGAGGATGGTGTCGACGGGGTGATCTCGTTGGATTGCTTGGTGGACTCTTGGGTGTGGCGGCCTTGGTTGTTCATCCTCCTTGTCTTCATCATTTGCATCTCCCCCTTGATCGTTGCCATCATTTTGAGGTGGCTCATCTTCTTGATCTTCTTGTTCAACATCTTGAGCTTCATCCTCAATTTGAGTTGGTGGAGATGCTTGCATGGGGGAGGATGGTTGATCTTGTGCATGTGGAGGCTCTTCGGATTCCTTAGGACACACATCCCCAATGGACATGTTCCTTAGCGCTATGCATGGAGCCTGTTCTTCACCTATCTCATCAAGGTCAACTTGCTCTACTTGAGAGCCGTTAGTCTCATCAAACACAACGTCACAAGAAACTTCAACAAGTCCTGAGGACTTGTTAAAGACTCTATATGTCCTTGTGTTTGAGTCATATCCTAGTAAAAAGCCTTCTACAGTTTTAGGAGCAAATTTAGATTTTCTACCTCTTTTAACAAGTATAAAACATTTGCTACCAAAAACTCTAAAATATGAAATATTTGGCTTTTTACCGGTTAGGAGTTCATAGGATGTCTTCTTGAGGATTCGGTGAAGATATAACCGGTTGATGGCGTAGCAAGCGGTGTTGACCGCTTCGGCCCAAAATCGAATCGGTGTCTTGTACTCATCAAGCATGGTTCTTGCCATGTCCAATAGAGTTCGATTCTTCCTCTCCACTACACCATTTTGTTGTGGAGTGTAGGGAGAAGAGAACTCATGCTTGATACCCTCCTCCTCAAGAAAGCCTTCAATTTGAGAGTTCTTGAACTCCGTTCCATTGTCGCTTCTAATTTTCTTGATCCTTAAGCCGAACTCATTTTGAGCCCGTCTCAAGAATCCCTTTAAGGTCTCTTGGGTATGAGATTTGTCCTGCAAAAAGAACACCCAAGTGAAGCGAGAATAATCATCCACAATAACTAGACAGTACTTACTCCCGCCGATGCTTATGTAAGCGATCGGGCCGAATAGATCCATGTGAAGGAGTTCCAGTGGCATGTCACTTGTCATAATGTTCTTGTGTGGATGATGAGTCCCAACTTGCTTTCCGGCTTGGCATGCACTACAAATTCTGTCTTTCTCAAAATGAACATTTGTTAGTCCCAAAATGTGCTCTCCCTTTAGAAGCTTATGAAGATTCTTCATTCCAACATGGGCTAGTCGGCGGTGCCAGAGCCAACCCAAGTTAGTCTTAGCAACTAAGCAAGTGTCGAGTTCAGCTCTATCAAAATCTACCAAGTATAGCTGACCCTCTAACACTCCCTTAAATGCTATTGAATCATCACTTCTTCTAAAGACAGTAACACCTACATCAGTAAATAGACAGTTGTAGCCCATTTGACATAATTGGGATACGGAAAGCAAATTGTAATCTAATGAATCTACAAGAAAAACATTGGAAATAGAATGGTCAGGTGATATAGCAATTTTACCCAATCCTTTGACCAAACCTTGATTTCCATCCCCGAAAGTGATTGCTCGTTGGGGATCTTGGTTTTTCTCATATGAGGAGAACATCCTTTTCTCCCCTGTCATGTGGTTTGTGCACCCGCTGTCGAGTATCCAACTTGAGCCCCCGGATGCATAAACCTACAAAACAATTTTAGTTCTTGACTTTAGGTACCCAAACGGTTTTGGGTCCTTTGGCATTAGAAACAAGAACTTTGGGTACCCAAACACAAGTCTTGGAGCCCTTGTGTTTGCCCCCAACAAACTTGGCAACGACCTTGCCGGATTTGTTAGTCAAAACATAGGATGCATCAAAAGTTTTAAATGAAATGCTATGTTCATTTGATGCATTTGGAATTTTCTTTCTAGGCAACTTAGCACGGGTTGGTTGCCTAGAGCTAGATGTCTCACCCTTATACATAAAAGCATGATTAGGGCCAGAGTGAGACTTCCTAGAATGAGTTCTCCTAATTTTGCTCTCAGGATAGCCGGCAGGGTACAAAATGTAACCCTCGTTATCCTGAGGCATGGGAGCCTTGCCCTTAACAAAGTTAGATAAATTCTTTGGAGGGGCATTAAGTTTGACATTGTCTCCCCTTTGGAAGCCAATGCCATCCTTGATGCCAGGGCGTCTCCCACTATAGAGCATACTTCTAGCAAATTTAAACTTTTCATTTTCTAAGTTATGCTCGGCAATTTTAGCATCTAATTTAGCTATATGATCATTTTGTTGTTTAATTAAAGACATGTGATCATGAATAGCATTAATATCAACATCTCTACATCTAACACAAATAGAAGTGTGCTCAACGGTAGATGTAGAGGGTTTGCAAGATTTTAGTTCTACAACCTTAGCATGCAATATTTCATTCTTACTTCTAAGGTCGGAAATAGTAGCATTGCAAACATCAAAATCTTTAGTCTTAGCAATCAAATTTTCATTTTCTAATCTAAGACTAGCAAGAGAAATGTTCAATTCTTCAATCCTAGCAAGCAAATCATCATTATCATTTCTAGGGTTGGGAATTGAAACATTGCAAACATGAAAATGTTGGAGACTTGTTCTCAAATGCTAAGAGTTAAGAACAAGGCAACATAAAAAGTGTTAAGTGTTAAAGTCCTTCGTCCTTCGAAGCATTATGTCCCTTCGGGAAATAATGAGTTTCGGACGAAGGTCATAAGAGACATACCTTCGTAAACATAACAAGTAATGACGAAGGATTCATATAAAGCATGAAATATAATATAAGCATCATCATAGAATCATTTCTATTTTATTAACATGGAAAAATAGAAATGATTTCAAATTACAAATGTACCTTCGGTCCTGAGAGAAGGTAAAAAGTACAAGCGTGACGCAAAAGCAAATGCCAAGTCAGCGTGAACAGTACGGGGGTACTGTTCACCTATTTATAGGCACGGGATACAACCCATACAAAATTACATACATGCCCTTTACATTTGGTGATAATTCCATAGCAATCTATCGAGGTCTAAATGGCCTTTTCATCTTTAAGTCGGTTCCCTTTTCTGCGAACATGCCGAAGCTTTCCTGCTTCACAGCTTCGGCACTGCCAACCTTCGTATCTTTTGAGGTTCTCCCTCTTTGATATATGTCCGAAGGTACCTGTTCACACATTACACTCTAGAAACACTGTTAAATCATGTTTTTGAGGACCTTCGGAAGCCGAAGGCCCCCAACAGTAGCCTCTCGCAATATTAATTTGTTTGAAATAATAAATTCAGATTGCGATATGAACGAAGGCTTTATGCCGAAGGTCCGAAAAAACACCTTCCCTTTGCTAGAATAGCAACATTCAATGACAAGTGGGGTCTTTCAACTTTCAACGCATCAAGCGTATAAATACGGCCATACCGCAAACTTATTTTGCACACTTTCTGGCCAACCACTCCTGCTCACTCATCTTTTAGCTCTTGTGCACTGTGATCTGCTAAGTTTTTAGCTTTGAAGCTTCGGCTTTTAAAAACAGTTTTTTAGTGTTTCCGAAGATGTCTGAAGCTGCTAAGAAGGCTGCTGCTGAGATGAAGCTGAGTCTTGATGAAGAGAAGAACTTAGGGTTTCTTATAGCAATGTCGAAGACCAACACAGAAAAGATCACCAGGGAAATTCTGGAAGGGCTGTCTGAAGATACTGGTGACAGTGAAAGTTATGATGTGGACAGCGGTGGCGAAGACTCCGAAGATCGCCCCTGGCGACCAAGTCATTCAGTTTATGGTAAATCAACTATCAAAGAGAATCATCTTGTTAATATGAAAGGAAGGTATTTCCGGGACCTGTCCATTGTGAGGGCGGACGAAGGGGAAAAAACTTGTCCACACCCTGAAGAAAATGAAGTTGTGGTGTATCGAAGCTTTTTGAAAGCTGGATTGCGATTCCCCTTGAGCAGCTTCGTCGTGGAGGTGTTGAAAATCTTCGAAGTCTATCTTCATCAACTTACTCCCGAGGCAATTATAAGGCTAAATATCTTCGTGTGGGCCGCGAGAAGCCAAGGTCTGAAGCCTGACGCAAGAAGCTTCTGTAATGTTCATGAATTATTATATGAAACAAAGCCTTGGGGCAAAGAACAGTACCATAACAACTTTGGCTGCTACAGCTTCGTCTCTCGGTCCGGGGCAAGCTGTCCCGTACCAACCTTTCGGAAGAGATGGCCCGGGGATTGGATGACAGAATGGTTTTATGTGAAGAATGACTTATCAGCACGAGAAGACATCAAAGGTATAATTATGCGTCCTATTTGGCAAAGCTTCGGCCTTCGGAGGCCGAAGGTTGAAATGAACGAAGCCGCCGAAGAGTGCCAAAGAGCCTTCGGCGTTGTCTGCTCTTTTATAGGAACAAGGGACTTAGTACAAGAGCATATTGCCTTCAGGGTGTGGCCGCTTGCGGAGAAATGGGAAATGCCACAAGAAACCATTAAAGAGGCCGACGAAGGTGGACTTGTCAGGTTTAAGTACACTTTTAAATTTGGAGATAAATTTATTGAGCCAGATGATGAGTGGTTGAAAAGCATTGACAATTTAAGTGATGAGCTGCTTGGGACATACTCGAAGGCCGAAGATACTGCAATGTCAGCAGCCTTCGGAGGCCGAAAAAAGAAAAGGCTGAATCGGGTATTTGATGCCATCGGGTTTGTCTACCCTGACTATTGCTACCCCATTCGAAGGCAGAAGAGAAAAAATACAACTTCTGCAAAAGAAGAAGCTGCAGCTGCTCCTAGCGAGCCAGAACCGAAAAGGAAGAAGATAAAGGTTCTTTCTTATCGACCGCGTTATATTGAACCAGCTTCGGTGCCTGAGTTTACCGGAGAGACTTCTTCGGCCACCGAAGCTGAAAAACCAGCCGAGCCAACTTTGCTGCCAGAAGTCACAGAAACAGCCGAAATACCAACGAAGACAAAATTGGAGCAATCAAAAATTTTGTTACCAGAAACGAAAGAGAAGGCCGAAGCGCCATTCACAGAAAAAATGGAAGAGGTAAAGGAAGCAAGCGAGGACTCCAAAACATCAGGAGTTTTGAGTCCTGTGGCAAACATTGAAACAGTAAGAAATCAAAAAGTGCCAGCAGTGACTCCGAAAAGAAGGAGAATGGCTAATGTGCTAGATGTGCTGGAAACGATCAAATCTTAAAGCACCCCTCCGAAGAAGGCTGCCGTCACTCCTGAAACAACAGTCGAAGCTTCGGGTTCTAAAGCTCCAGAGCAAGATACTGAAGCCGAAGCTGGGCCCTCAGAGCCCTCAAAGGCAAAAACCTTGGAAAGTGAGGCAGAAAAAATAACAAAGCCAACTTTTGCTGAAGAAACTGGTGTTGTTACCCCCGAAGCATCCAAAATTCGCGATTATATTTTTCGTCATGCTTCGGGGAAAAAATTAACAGAAAAAGAAGAACAAGAGGCCCAACACTATGCCCAAAAGTTGAAATATCCAAAGGGGGCGTTGATATTTAATGGCAGTGGAGAAGAAGATTTCTTGTATTGCCTCCCCGACAGCAAGGAAATTTCTGTCTGTCGGGAGATGAGCAGAAGCTTCGGATTTCCAACTTTAGAAGACGGACTTTCGGTGCTGTCAAAGAACGATCTGGCTGACAGCCTAGCTTACAACAGTTTAAAGGTGCGACAAATGGAATTCTTATATTTTTGTTGAATTCAAAATTTTTCGTTTGTTTAAAACTATTGACACAGACATATTCCTGTCTGCAGGGCCTGATACTCAGCAATGCCCTCAGAGCACAGAAAGATGCTGAGGACGAAGGATGTACTATAGCCCTGAGCAACCTTCGTTCCGAAGTAATTGAACTGAGGAACGAAGGTCTCGAAAAAGACAAAATATTATACTCATTAATAGATAAAATAAAGGAGGACGAAGCTGCTTTCAAAAGTCAAGCTGAAGCTCAGAAACGCGAAATTGAAGACCTTCGGAAACAACTGGCCAGAGCCAAAGAAGAACGTATACTTGAAGAAACAAAGCGTGAACTCAGCGATCAATGGGCAGATCATCTAGAAGTGACTGTTGAAGAGCTTCGTTCGTCCAAAAAGAAATGCTACAATAAATCTGTAGATTGTGTTAAAAAATTAAAGGCTAGCTTCGCCAAGGTCGGCGCATTCTCAAGTGAAGAAATTTTTTTGAGGGGCAATCCCGAAAGTGTCATTGAATGGATTGACCACGAAGCTGAAGCCTTCGAAGAAATTTTAAATAGCCGAGGAGATATATGTGCCTTCTCTGGCGCCAGAGGGATTGCCACCATTTTAGAGAAGAAGGGCTGTGAGCATGTGAAAATTTTAGCACAGTCCGAAGCTGCTTTGTCCTTTGAAGACACAAAAGATCCTTCGGCCGAAGCTAGCATAATTGGTGGAAAGTTTTTTACTGATATCTGGGATAACGGTGGCCGAGAAATGGCAAGAGAAATTATTCAGAGAAGTGAAAAGGGCATCCATGATGCTAGAGAAGTGGCAGAAGTTGCCGAAGGGCAAATAGGTATTAATTAGTCGCACTTATTGTGTTGTAATTTTTATTTCAAACTTTACTCGCAGTTTGTAATAGTAATGCAAAAATATTCTGTTTCCTCAGAACCTACTGGATCGTCTATTGACCCTCACATCAAAGAGGATGACGAAATCAAACAAATGGCCGAAGCTATCATGGATAAAGTTGTTGAACAACTTCTAAATGAGGCTGCCGAAGTAGTATTAAGAGAAGACTAGATGTTATTAGAAAAAACATTTGAAGTGTGATCTATGTAATATTTTGTACATTTGAATGTAATATATAAGTCCCTTTTCATTATTCAATTCTTTACGATGCATGAAATTCTACATACATACCATTTTTGAGCCTTCGGCGAAAAAACACCTTCCCTTCTTTTCATGCTTCGTGAAGAAGACATTCTCCGAAGCTGTACAATTTCGATATTACTCTGATGAGGCTCATCCATGCTTCGTAAAAACATTCTCCGAAGCTGTATTCCGAAGATTATCATTGTATTTCCTCATGACTTTACACAATTTTCACTTTCTCAAAGCGTCCTTTCAAAGGTTGATACGGTGTCCCCTTCTTTTGCCATATGCAACATGATGTATGATGCTTATGCTATGCAAAATGGTGTGATGATGTTATGTTATGCAAATGACGTTTGTTCCGAAGATACACACAAAATATCTCTGTAAACTCTGCATTCCCTTAGGAACGTCTTTGGAGTTTCTTCGCCTTTTACTTAGGCGGTATCAGCGTTGATTTTTCGCTGTAAGCCTCCCTTAGGAGCTTCTTCGCCTTTTACTTAGGCGGTATCAGCGTTGACTTTTCGCTGTAAGCCTCCCTTAGGAGCTTCTTCGCCTTTTACTTAGGCGGTATCAGCGTTGACTTTTCGCTGTAAGCTCTGCATTCCCGTAGGAACGACTTTTGAGCAGAAAACTTACACTGCGCTCCCTTTGGAACGGCTTTTTGTGACTTCATCAACTTACTCTGCGTTCCTTAGAACGACTTTCTGTTGCTTCGAAGGATTTTTAATAATTCGAAGGTCCTCCTTGATAGCTTCAGGGACTTAAGCCTGTGAAGAAAATGGGTTTTCCTCGTGGGAAACAACGAAATTATTACATGAAAACTAATAATGTTCTTCGTTTCACATAAAATAAAACTGAATAGAAAAGACTGCTATCAAAGGTAGGATATGTGTCAATAAATGTGCTTCGACTCTGGCACAGTGCTGTTGACTGTGCGAGCTTCGGATTGTTCTCTGAAGTCCCTTTGGTGTGGGGCATATTGACTCCCTTCTGGCTGTTGACCCTGTTGCAGTGGAGGTGGAGGCGGAGGCTGCTGCCAGGAAGCTTGAGGTTGACTTGCCGAAGCTACAGAAGCTGCAGGGTGGTTGTCTATGTATTGTGGGATGTAAGGTGGATGATACGAAGTAGTGTGCATGACCTGCTTCGGCTGAGCTTGTTGAGATGCAGCTTCGGCTATTTCCTTTTGCTTCTGGATTGTAATATGGCACGTCCTGGTGGTATGGCCCTTGCTTTCTCCACAGAACAAGCAAAACAGTTTCCTTGGTTGATCTCCGAATCTTCCGCCGAAGCCCCTGGCGCCTCTGCCTCTTGGAGCTGGTGGCCGGAAGAAAGTTTGTTGTTGCCCCGAAGCCTGTGAGGAGCACTGCGGTCTGTTCTGCTGACTCCCCTTATCATCATTCTGAGTGGAGTTATGGATGGACCTGACATGCCTCGGATAGGATCTTCCTCCGAAGCCCCTGGTCATTTCAGAAAATCTGAAGGCCTCCTCCCTTCTTTGGCGAAAGTCATTGTCAGCACGAATGTACTCGTCCATCTTTTGGAGCAGCTTCTCCAGGGTCTGAGGAGGCTTCCTAGCAAAGTATTGAGCAGCAGGTCCAGGACGAAGCCCCTTGATCATGGCTTCGATGACAATTTCATTGGGCACCGTTGGTGCCTGCGCCCTCAAACGCAAGAACCTTCTGACATACGCCTGAAGGTATTCTTCATGATCCTGAGTGCACTGGAACAAGGCTTGAGCAGTGACCGGCTTCGTCTGAAATCCTTGAAAGCTGGTCAATAACATATCCTTCAGCTTCTGCCATGAAGTGATCGTTCCTGGCCGAAGGGAGGAATACCAGGTCTGAGCAACACTCCTGACGGCCATAACGAAAGACTTTGCCATTACTGCAGCATTGCCACCATACGAAGACACTGTTGCTTCGTAACTCATCAAGAACTGCTTCGGGTCCGAATGGCCATCGAACATGGGAAGCTGGGGTGGCTTATAGGACGGAGGCCAAGGTGTAGCCTGCAGCTCAGCGGACAGAGGAGAAGCATCGTCGAAAACAAAATTTCCATGATGGAAATTGTCATACCAGTCATCTTCATTGAAGAAGCCCTCCTGATGAAGGTCTTTTTGTTGAGGCCTTCGGTTCTGCTCATCGTGGGTAAGATGACGGACTTCTTCAGAAGCTTCGTCTATCTGCCTCTGCAGCTCAGCTAGCCTGGCCATCTTCTCCTTCTTCCTCTGCACCTGTTGATGTAGCATCTCCATGTCCCTGATCTCTTGGTCTAGTTCATCCTCCTGAATCGTCGGGCTGACAGCCTTCCTCTTCTGGTTTCGGGCCTCCCGAAGAGAGACGGTCTCCTGGTTGGGGTCCAGCGGTTGCAGTGCTGCAGCCCCAGTCGCTGAAGCTTTCTTCGGCGCCATAGCGAGGGTCTATAGCTTCCGAAGGTGTTCAAAAAAACTCGAAGTGGAAGTGAGTTCACCGGAGGTGGGCGCCAATGTTGGAGACTTGTTCTCAAATGCTAAGAGTTAAGAACAAGGCAACATAAAAAGTGTTAAGTGTTAAAGTCCTTCGTCCTTCGAAGCATTATGTCCCTTCGGGAAATAATGAGTTTCGGACGAAGGTCATAAGAGACATACCTTCGTAAACATAACAAGTAATGACGAAGGATTCATATAAAGCATGAAATATAATATAAGCATCATCATAGAATCATTTCTATTTTATTAACATGGAAAAATAGAAATGATTTCAAATTACAAATGTACCTTCGGTCCTGAGAGAAGGTAAAAAGTACAAGCGTGACGCAAAAGCAAATGCCAAGTCAGCGTGAACAGTACGGGGGTACTGTTCACCTATTTATAGGCACGGGATACAACCCATACAAAATTACATACATGCCCTTTACATTTGGTGATAATTCCATAGCAATCTATCGAGGTCTAAATGGCCTTTTCATCTTTAAGTCGGTTCCCTTTTCTGCGAACATGCCGAAGCTTTCCTGCTTCACAGCTTCGGCACTGCCAACCTTCGTATCTTTTGAGGTTCTCCCTCTTTGATATATGTCCGAAGGTACCTGTTCACACATTACACTCTAGAAACACTGTTAAATCATGTTTTTGAGGACCTTCGGAAGCCGAAGGCCCCCAACACAACCTTAGCTAACAAATTAGCATTTTTATTTCTAAGGTTGTCTATTGTTTTATGGCAAGTACTTAGCTCACTAGATAATTTTTGACATTTCTCAATTTCTAGAGCATAAGCATTTTTAACCTTAACATGCTTCTTATTTTCTTTAATAAGGAAGTCCTCTTGGGTGTCCAAGAGATCATCCTTTTCATGGATGGCACTAATCAATTCATTAAGTTTTTCTTTTTGTTGCATGTTGAGGTTGGCAAAAAGGGTACGCAAATTATCTTCCTCATCACTAGCATTATCATCACTAGAGGATTCATATTTAGTGGAGGATTTAGATTTAACCTTCATTTTGCCGTCCTTTGCCATGAGGCACTTGTGGCCGACGTTGGGGAAGAGAAGCCCTTTGGTGACGGCGATGTTGGCGGCGTCCTCGTCGTCGGAGGAGTCGCTTGAGCTTTCGTCGGAGTCCCACTCCCGACAAACATGGGCATCGCCGCCCTTCTTCTTGTAGTACCTCTTCTTCTCCTTTCTTCTCCCCTTCTTGTCGTCGCCCCTGTCACTGTCACTTGATAATGGACATTTAGCTATAAAGTGACCGGGCTTATGAAAGGGAAATGTGCCCTTGGGCCATTTCTAAGTGTTTTGGTGATTGAGTGTCAACACAAGTGCTTAAATGTGAATCAATGCCCATGGATGAACAGAGTGCAAATCTAGAGCAAAGGTATGTTTCTAAGTCTTAGTACATTGGTTTTATGTACTAATATATTTGTCTAAGTGTTAGAAACAGAAAGAAGAAGAGAAGAGAAGACTTGGCTGTGTACAGCCAAGGGCTGTTTCGGTCTGGGGCACCGGACTGTCCGGTGGTGCACCGGACAGTGTCCGGTGGTGCACCGGACAGTGTCCGGTGGTGCACCGGACAGTGTCCGGTGCACCAGGCTGCCTCGGCCGAAGAGGCCGCTCTCGGGAATTTACTGACGGCGTACGGCTAAAATTCACCGGACTGTCCGGTGTGCACCGGACTGTCCGGTGAGCCAACGGTCGGCTGGATCAACGGTCGGCCGCGCGATCTGCGCGGGACACGTGGCCGAGCCAACGGTTGGAAGGGGGCACCAGACTGTCCGGTGTGCACCGGACATGTCCGGTGCGCCAACGGCTCCCGCATCTGCAACGGTCGGCTTCGCCAAATAAGGAAAGGAATCGGGCACCGGACACTGTCCGGTGTGCACCGGACTGTCCGGTGCGCCCGACGACAGAAGGCAAAGATGGCCTTCCAGATTTGTTCTCAACGGCTCCTAGCTGCCTTGGGACTATAAAAGGGACCCCTAGGCGCATGGAGGAACACACCAAGCAACTCTTGAGCATTCTTGATCATCCACACTAAGTCTTTGCGCATCCGTTTGTGATTCTAAGTGATTCGAGCTCCGTTCTTGTGAGAAACTGTGAGATAGTCTTTGAGCTCGATTCTTGGCCGCGTGTGTGCACATTTCGCTATGGATTTGTGTGTGTTGCTTCCCTCCCTTACTCCGTGCTTCTTTGTGAATCTTAAGTGTAAGGGCGAGAGACTCCAATTTGTGGAGATTCCTCGCGAGTGGGATAAAGATAAGCAAGGCATAACACCGTGGTATTCAAGTGGGTCTTTGGACCGCTTGAGAGGGGTTGATTGCAACCCTCGTCCGTTGGGACGCCACAACGTGGAGTAGGCAAGTTTTGTACTTGGCCGAACCACGGGATAAATCACCGTGTCTCCTCTGTGTTGAATTCTCTGTGATAGTCGTATTGTGCAAGATTTCCTCTTTAGCCACTTGGCAATTATTGTGCTAACCCTTAACAAGTTTTTGTGGCTATAAGTTAAGTTTTTACAGGATCACCTATTCACCCCCCCCTCTAGGTGCTCTCAATTGGTATCGGAGCCGTTCTCTTCACAAAGGGACTTACCGCCCGAAGAGATGGATCCTAAGGGGAAGGGAATAGTGATCAACGACAAGGAAAAGGAGTTCTTCGTCAACGACCCAAAAGATGACAAATCCAACGACTCCGGCTCGGGGCATAGACGAAAGGAAGGGAAGAAGAAGAAGACAAGGCGCATCAAGGAGATCATCTACTACGACGATAGTGATGAGTCTACCTCTTCCCAAAAGGATGATGAAAATGACTACAAAAAGACGGTCAATTCGAACTTTTCATTTGATTATTCTCGTATTCAACATAGTTCGAATTCGCATTTGCTTTCCATTCCTCTTGGCAAACCTCCACACTTCGATGGGGAGGACTACGGATTTTGGAGTCACAAAATGCGTAGTCACTTATTCTCTCTCCATCCAAGCATATGGGAGATTGTGGAGAATGGAATGAAATTTGATAGCTCGGATAGTCCTATGCTTATAAATGAACAAATTCATAGAAATGCACAAGCTACTACTGTTCTCTTAGCATCTTTGTGCAGGGAAGAGTACAATAAGGTGAGCGGCTTGGACAATGCCAAGCAGATATGGGACACCCTCAAGATCTCTCACGAGGGGAACGACATCACCATGCTCACCAAGATGGAGTTGGTGGAGGGCGAGCTTGGACGATTCGCCATGATAAGGGGAGAGGAGCCAACTCAAACTTACAACCGGCTCAAGACCCTTATCAACAAAATAAGGAGCTACGGAAGCACGCGTTGGACGGACCACGACGTCGTCCGCCTAATGCTCAGGTCCTTTACCGTTCTTGATCCTCATCTCGTGAACAATATTCGTGAGAATCCCAGGTACACGATGATGACGCCCGAGGAAGTACTTGGAAAATTCGTGAGCGGGCGGATGATGATCAAGGAGGCACGGTACGTCGACGACGCGTTGAACGGTCCACTCCACGAGCCTCAACCCATTGCTCTAAAGGCAACAAGGAGCAAGGAGTCGCTACCTAGCAAGGTGGCACAAGTTGAGGCGGTCGGGCTCAATGATGAAGAGATGGCTCTCATCATCAAGAGATTCAAGACGGCGCTAAAAGGTCGAAAGGGACAGCCAAGCAAGGCCAAGACCAAGGGAAAGCGATCATGCTTCAAATGCGGTAAGCTTGGTCATTTTATTGCTAACTGTCCCGAAAATGATAGTGACCAGGAGCAAGGGAAAAATGGGAAGAGAGAGAACAAGAAGGTTTACAAGAAGGCCAAAGGCGAAGCACACCTTGGAAAGGAGTGGGATTCGGATTGCTCTTCGTCCGACTCCGACGACGAAGGACTCGCCGCCACTGCCTTCAACAAATCGGCTCTCTTCCCCAACGAGCATCACACTTGCCTCATGGCAAGGGAAAAGAAGGTAATCACTCGTAATGCTAATACTTATGATTCTTCTAGTGATGATGAATCTAGTGAGGATGAAATTGATTACTCTAGTTTATTCAAGGGGTTGGATAGAACTAAGATAGCTAAGATTAATGAGTTGATTGATGCCTTAAATGAAAAGGATAGAATCTTAGAGAAACAAGAAGACCTTTTATATGAAGAACATGATAAATTTGTTAGTGCACAAAATTCACTTGCTCTAGAAGTTAAAAGAAATGGAATACTTTCTTGTGAACTTTCTACTTGTAATGAAACCATTTCTTCTTTAAAAGGTGAAATTAATGGTTTAACTGCTAAACTAGAAGTAGCAAGTAACTCGTGTGTTGAAAATATTACAATTTGCACTAGGTGTAAGGATTTTGATGTTAATGCTTGTAGTGAACACTTAGTTTCAATTTCAAAACTAAATGATGAGGTGGCTAGTCTTAATACTCAACTTAAGACTAGCAAGAGTGAAGTTGATAAAATAAAATTTGCAAGGGATGCCTACACGGTTGGTAGACACCCCTCAATTAAGGATGGTCTTGGCTTCAAGAGAGAGGCCAAGAACTTAACAAGCCATAAGGCTCCCATCTTCGTCAAGGAGAAAGGGAAGGCCCCTATGGCTAGTAGTGCTAAAAGGAACCATGCTTTCTTGTACCATGATAGGAGACATGCTAGAAATGCTTATAATGATTTTGATTCACATGTGTATGATTCTCATGCCATGTTTGCTTCTAGTCCTTCCTATACGCATGATAGAGATATGTGTAAGAGAAATGTTGTGCATATGCCTAGGAGAAATTTTGCTCATGTTCCTAGAAAAGTTGTGAACAAACCTTCCACCATTTATTATGCTTGCAATGCTCCCTTTGCTATTTGTAGAAAGGGTAAGAAGGTAATTGCTAGGAAGTTAGGGGCAAAATGCAAGGGAGACAAAACTTGCATTTGGGTCCCTAAGGAAATTTGCACTAACCTTGTAGGACCCAACATGAGTTGGGTACCTAAGTCCCAAGCCTAAATTTGCCTTGCAGGTTTATGCATCCGGGGGTTCAAGCTGGATTATCGACAGCGGATGCACAAACCATATGACGGGGGAGAAGAAGATGTTCACTTCCTACGTCAAGAATAAGGATTCCCAAGATTCAATTATATTCGGTGATGGGAATCAAGGCAAGGTAAAAGGGTTAGGTAAAATTGCAATTTCTAATGAGCATTCTATCTCTAATGTATTTTTAGTAGAGAGTCTTGGATATAATTTGCTATCTGTTAGTCAATTATGTCATATGGGGTATAACTGTCTATTTACAAATGTAGATGTGTCTGTCTTTAGAAGAAGTGATGGTTCACTAGCTTTTAAGGGTGTATTAGACGACAAACTTTATTTAGTTGATTTTGCAAAAGAAGAGGCCGGTCTAGATGCATGCTTAATGGCTAAGACTAGCATGGGCTGGTTGTGGCATCGCCGCTTAGCACATGTGGGGATGAAGAACCTTCACAAGCTTCTAAAGGGAGAACACGTGATAGGTTTGACTAACGTGCATTTCGAAAAAGATAGACCTTGTGCAGCTTGTCAAGCAGGTAAACAAGTGGGAGGAGCGCATCACAGCAAGAATGTGATGACCACTTCAAGACCCCTGGAGCTGCTGCATATGGACCTCTTCGGACCTGTCGCCTATCTGAGCATAGGAGGGAGTAAGTATGGTTTAGTTATTGTTGATGACTTTTCCCGCTTCACTTGGGTGTTCTTTTTGCAGGATAAGTCTGAAACCCAAGGGACCCTCAAGCGCTTCCTCAGGAGAGCTCAAAATGAGTTTGAGCTCAAAGTGAAGAAGATAAGGAGCGACAACGGGTCCGAATTCAAGAACCTTCAAGTGGAGGAATTTCTTGAGGAGGAAGGGATCAAGCACGAGTTCTCCGCTCCCTACACACCACAGCAAAATGGTGTGGTAGAGAGGAAGAACAGGACGCTAATCGACATGGCGAGGACTATGCTTGGAGAGTTCAAGACCCCCGAGCGTTTTTGGTCGGAAGCCGTGAACACGGCTTGCCACGCCATCAACAGGGTCTACCTTCATCGCCTTCTCAAGAAGACGTCATATGAGCTTCTAACCAGTAACAAACCCAATATATCGTACTTTCGTGTATTTGGGAGCAAGTGCTACATTCTTGTGAAGAAGGGTAGAAATTCAAAATTTGCTCCCAAAGCTGTAGAAGGGTTTTTGTTAGGTTATGACTCAAATACAAAGGCGTATAGGGTTTTCAACAAATCATCGGGTTTGGTTGAAATCTCTAGCGACGTTGTATTTGATGAGACTAATGGCTCTCCAAGAGAGCAAGTTGTTGATTGTGATGATGTAGATGTAGAAGATGTTTCGACGGCCGCTATACGAACCATGGCGATTGGAGAAGTGCGGCCACAGGAACAAGATGAACGAGATCAACCTTCTTCCTCAACTATGGTGCATCTCCCAACCGAAGGTGACGAACAGGTACCTCAAGTGGAGGCGCTTGATCAAGGGGGAGCACAAGATGATCAAGTGATGGAGGAAGAAGCGCAACCAGCACCTCCAACCCAAGTTCGAGCGATGATTCAAAGGGATCATCCCGTCGATCAAATTCTGGGTGACATTAGCAAGGGAGTAACTACTCGATCTCGATTAGTTAATTTTTGTGAGCATTACTCCTTTGTCTCTTCTATTGAGCCTTTCAGGGTAGAGGAGGCCTTGCTAGATCCGGACTGGGTGTTGGCCATGCAGGAGGAGCTCAACAACTTCAAGCGCAATGAAGTTTGGACACTGGTGCCTCGTCCCAAGCAAAATGTTGTGGGAACCAAGTGGGTGTTCCGCAACAAACAGGACGAGCACGGGGTGGTGACGAGAAACAAGGCTCGACTTGTGGCAAAAGGTTATGCCCAAGTCGCAGGTTTGGATTTCGAGGAGACTTTTGCCCCTGTGGCTAGGCTAGAGTCAATTCGAATCTTGCTAGCATATGCCGCTCACCATTCTTTCAGGCTGTACCAAATGGATGTGAAGAGCGCTTTCCTCAATGGGCCAATCAAGGAGGAGGTGTATGTGGAGCAACCCCCTGGCTTCGAGGATGAATGGTACCCCGACCACGTGTGTAAGCTCTCTAAGGCGCTCTATGGACTTAAGCAAGCCCCAAGAGCATGGTATGAATGCCTTAGAGACTTTTTAATTGCTAATGCTTTCAAGGTTGGGAAAGCCGATCCAACTCTTTTCACTAAGACATGTGATGGTGATTTGTTTGTGTGCCAAATTTATGTCGATGACATAATATTTGGTTCTACTAACCAAAAGTCTTGTGAAGAGTTTAGCAGGGTAATGATGCAGAAATTCGAGATGTCGATGATGGGCGAGTTGAACTACTTCCTTGGGTTCCAAGTGAAGCAACTCAAGGACGGCACCTTCATCTCCCAAACGAAGTACACGCAAGATCTGCTAAAGCGGTTTGAGATGAAGGACGCCAAGTCCGCCAAGACTCCGATGGGGACCGATGGACACACCGACCTCAACAAAGGAGGTAAGTCCGTTGATCAAAAAGCATACCGGTCAATGATAGGTTCTTTGCTTTACTTATGTGCTAGTAGACCGGATATTATGCTTAGCGTATGCATGTGTGCTAGATTTCAATCCAATCCTAAGGAGTGTCACTTAGTGGCGGTGAAGCGAATTCTTAGATATTTGGTTGCTACGCCTTGCTTCGGGCTCTGGTATCCAAAGGGGTCTACCTTTGACTTAGTTGGATACTCAGACTCCGACTATGCTGGATGTAAGGTCGATAGGAAGAGTACATCGGGGACGTGCCAATTCTTAGGAAGGTCCCTGGTATCATGGAACTCTAAGAAACAAACCTCCGTTGCCCTATCCACCGCTGAGGCCGAGTACGTTGCCGCAGGTCAGTGTTGCGCGCAACTACTTTGGATGAGGCAAACCCTCCGGGACTTTGGCTACAATCTGAGCAAAGTCCCACTCCTATGTGACAATGAGAGTGCTATCCGCATGGCGGAAAATCCTGTTGAACACAGCCGCACAAAGCACATAGACATCCGGCATCACTTTTTGAGAGACCACCAGCAAAAGGGAGATATCGAAGTGTTTCATGTTAGCACCGAGAACCAGCTAGCCGATATCTTTACCAAGCCTCTAGATGAGAAGACCTTTTGCAGGCTGCGTAGTGAGCTAAATGTCTTAGATTCGCGGAACTTGGATTGAATTATAGTATACATATGTTTATGCCTTTGATCATGTTCATTCTGCAGTTTGTTGTTTATTGTGGTGCTCAAGTTGTACAAACACTCCCTGGACCTCACAAGTCCGTTGCAAAGTGATGCACATGTTTAGGGGGAGATGTGTTACAACTTGACCCTTTGAGACTAACCATGTGCTTGAGTTTGATGATTTAGTCTCGAAGGAGGATTGAAAGGGAAAAGGTGGACTTGGACCATGAAAGACTTCCACTGCACTCCGATGAGAGGGTAACTAATTCCAAGTTCATCTCATGAAATCTTATTGCCATTTGCTCTTAATTGAAGACTTTGGTGAGGCAATGGGGTTAAAAGGCCAAGATTGATCCCGTTTTGGTGCTTGATGCCAAAGGGGGAGAAAATAGAAAATAAAGGCCAAAGCGATAAATGGATCAGCTACCACTTGAGAGATTTTGAAAATAATAGAGTAGAGTTTTTGTTTTGTCAAATGCTTTTATTGTCTCTCTTGTCAAAAGTTGGCTTCTTGTGGGGAGAAGTGTTGATTATGGGAAATAGGGGGAGTTTTTGAAATCTTTGATCAATCTCTTTTGGAATGACTCTCTTTATGCCTCAACATGTGTGCTTGGCATAGAGATTTGAGTTTGATTTGCAAAAACAAACCAAGTGGTGGCAAAGGATGATCCATATATGCCAAAATTGAATCAAAACCAATTTGAGTTTTTATTTGAAGTGATTTTGCACTTGTTCTAGTTGCTTTATGTTGTGTTGGCATAAATCACCAAAAAGGGGGAGATTGAAAGGGAAATGTGCCCTTGGGCCATTTCTAAGTGTTTTGGTGATTGAGTGTCAACACAAGTGCTTAAATGTGAATCAATGCCCATGGATGAACAGAGTGCAAATCTAGAGCAAAGGTATGTTTCTAAGTCTTAGTACATTGGTTTTATGTACTAATATATTTGTCTAAGTGTTAGAAACAGAAAGAAGAAGAGAAGAGAAGACTTGGCTGTGTACAGCCAAGGGCTGTTTCGGTCTGGGGCACCGGACAGTGTCCGGTGCGCCAGGCTGCCTCGGCCGAAGAGGCCGCTCTCGGGAATTTGCTGACGGCGTACGGCTAAAATTCACCGGACTGTCCGGTGTGCACTGGACTGTCCGGTGAGCCAACGGTCGGCTGGATCAACGGTCGGCCGCGCGATCTGCGCGGGACACGTGGCCGAGCCAACGGTTGGAAGGGGGCACCGGACTGTCCGGTGTGCACCGGACATGTCCGGTGCGCCAACGGCTCCCGCATCTGCAACGGTCGGCTTCGCCAAATAAGGAAAGGAATCGGGCACCGGACACTGTCCGGTGTGCACCGGACTGTCCGGTGCGCCCGACGACAGAAGGCAAAGATGGCCTTCCAGATTTGTTCTCAACGGCTCCTAGCTGCCTTGGGACTATAAAAGGGACCCCTAGGCGCATGGAGGAACACACCAAGCAACTCTTGAGCATTCTTGATCATCCACACTAAGTCTTTGCGCATCCGTTTGTGATTCTAAGTGATTCGAGCTCCGTTCTTGTGAGAAACTGTGAGATAGTCTTTGAGCTCGATTCTTGGCCGCGTGTGTGCACATTTCGCTGTGGATTTGTGTGTGTTGCTTCCCTCCCTTACTCCGTGCTTCTTTGTGAATCTTAAGTGTAAGGGCGAGAGACTCCAATTTGTGGAGATTCCTCGCGAGTGGGATAAAGATAAGCAAGGCATAACACCGTGGTATTCAAGTGGGTCTTTGGACCGCTTGAGAGGGGTTGATTGCAACCCTCGTCCGTTGGGACGCCACAACGTGGAGTAGGCAAGTTTTGTACTTGGCCGAACCACGGGATAAATCACCGTGTCTCCTCTGTGTTGAATTCTCTGTGATAGTCGTATTGTGCAAGATTTCCTCTTTAGCCACTTGGCAATTATTGTGCTAACCCTTAACAAGTTTTTGTGGCTATAAGTTAAGTTTTTACAGGATCACCTATTCACCCCCCCTCTAGGTGCTCTCAGCTTACCACACTTGTAGCAAACCTTCTTAGAGCGGGACTTGTAGTCTTTCCCTCTTCTTTGTTTGAGGATTTGGCGGAAGCTCTTGATGACGAGCGCCATTTCCTCATTGTCGAGCTTGGAGGCGTCTATTGGTTGTCGACTTGGTGTAGCCTCCTCCTTCTTTTCCTCCGTCGCCTTGAATGCGACGGGTTGAGCTTCGGATGTGGATGGATCATCAAGCTCGTTGATCTTCCTTGAGCCCTTGATCATACATTCAAAGCTCACAAAATTCCCAATAACTTCCTCGGGGGTCATTTGAGTATATCTAGGATTACCACGAATTAATTGAACTTGAGTGGGGTTAAGGAAAATAAGTGATCTCAAAATAACCTTAACCACCTCGTGGTCATCCCATTTCTTGCTCCCGAGGTTGCGCACTTGGTTCACCAAGGTTTTGAGCCGGTTGTACATATCTTGTGGCTCCTCCCCTGGGCGAAGACGAAAGCGACCGAGCTCCCCCTCGATCGTTTCCCGCTTGGTGATCTTGGTGAGTTCATCACCCTCGTGCGCGGTCTTGAGTAGGTCCCAAATCTCCTTTGCATTCTTCAACCCTTGCACTTTGTTGTATTCCTCCTTGCTTAGAGAGGCGAGGAGAATGGTTGTGGCTTGGGAGTTGAAGTGCTCGATTTGGGCCACTTCATCCGTATCATAGTCTTCATCCCCTACGGATGGTACCTGTACACCAAACTCAACAACATCCCATATACTTTTGTGGAGTGAGGTTAGATGAAATCGCATTAAATCACTCCACATAGCATAATCTTCACCATTAAAAGTTGGTGGTTTGCCTAATGGGACGAAAAGCAAAGGTGTATGTTTAGGAATGCGGGGGTAGCGTAGGGGGATCTTACTATACTTCTTACGCTCTTGGCGCTTAGAAGTGACAGATGCCGCGTCGGAGCCGGAGGTGGATGTTGATGAAGAATCGGTCTCGTAGTAGACCACCTTCCTCATCCTCTTCTTCTTGTCGCCACTCCGATGCGGCTTGTGGGAAGAGGACTTTTCTTTCTTCTCTTTGTGATGTGAAGAAGATACTTTCTCCTTTCCTTTGGAGGAGTCCTTCTTCTTTTCTTCGTGGTGCAAAGAAGATCTTTTCTCCTTCCCTTTGGAGGAGACCTTCCTCTTCTCCCTCCTTTTTGTGTGGGACTCTTCCGATGAAGTGCTCCCTTGGCTTGTAGTGGGCTTGTCGCCGGTCTCCATCTCCCTCTTGGTGTGATCTCCCGTCATCACTTCAAGCGGTTAGGCTCTAATGAAGTACCGGGCTTTGATACCAATTGAAAGTCGCCTAGAGGGGGGGTGAATAGGGCGAAACTGAAAATCTCAAAAATAATCACAACTACAAGCCGGGTTAGCGTTAGAAATATAATAGAGTCCGCGAGAGAGGGCGCAAAACAAATCGCAAGCGAATAATGAAGTGAGACACGCGGATTTGTTTTACCGAGGTTCGGTTCTCTCAAACCTACTCCCCGTTGAGGAGGCCACAAAGGCCGGGTCTCTTTCAACCCTTCCCTCTCTCAAACGGTCCCTCGGACCGAGTGAGCTTTCTCTTCTCAAATCAACCGGAGCAAAACCTCCCCGCAAGGACCACCACACAATTGGTGTCTCTTGCCTTGGTTACAAGTGAGTATTGATCACAAGAAAGAATGAAAGAGAGAAAGCAATCCAAGCGCAAGAGCTCAAATGAACACGGCAAATCACTCTCACTAGTCACTTAGGCTTTATATGGAATTGGAGAGGATTTGATCTCTTTGGGGTGTCTAGAATTGAATGCCTAGCTCTTGTAGGTGGTTGAGAAGTGGAAAACTTGGATGCAATGAATGGTGGGGTGGTTGGGGTATTTATAGCCCCAACCACCAAACTAGCCGTTTGGTGGAGCTGTCTGTTCGATGGCGCACCGGACAGTCCGGTGCACACCGGACATGTCCGGTGCGACAGCCACGTCACCAAATAGCCGTTGGGTCGACCGTTGGAGTTCTGACTTCTGGGCCAGCCTTGATGTCCGGTGGCGCACCGGACATGCACTGTAGAGTGTCCGGTGCGCCTGCTGCCGCGTGCCTGACGACTGTGCGCTTCTGGCGCGCATTAATTGCGCCTGCAGGTGACCGTTGACGTGAAGTAACCGTTGCCCCGAGGTTGCACCGGACAGTCCGGTGCACACCGGACATGTCCGGTGAATTATAGCGGAGCAGCCTTGACGAATTCCCGAGACTGACGAGTTCCTGAGCCACGACTCAAATGAGCACCGGACACTGTCCGGTGTACACCGGACAGTCCGGTGAATTTTAGCGCGCTGGCTCTAGAAATTCCCGAGGGCGATGAGTTTGAGCTGAAGTCCTCTGGTGCACCGGACACTGTCCGGTGGCACACCGGACAGTCCGGTGCACCAGACCAGAGAAGTCTTTGGTTGCTCCTTTGCCCTTTTGTTGAACCCAACTCTTGGTCTTTTTATTGGCTAAGTGTCAACCTTTTGCACCTGTATAACTTATACACTAGAGCAAACTAGTTAGTCCAAAGATTTGTGTTGGGCAATTCAACCACCAAAATTATTTAGGAACTAGGTGTAAGCCTAATTCCCTTTCAGCTCTTTGTAGAAGTTTGAGCATGACCGCCTTATCTTCTTGGCTTAGGCGAGCGTAGAGTTGCATGAAGCTTCTTTCTTCCTCCTCATCCTCGTTTGTGCTTCCACTATCACTTTCATTAGCCACACAACACATGTGGGAATCGAAATGGGAAGACAAACCTCTTGGAGAGGTGGATTCGTCGTTTGGTCTCCATCGATCATTTTCTTCTTCTTCCTTGCAAGGGTTAGTATCACAAGGACCAAAGGAAGTAGAAGCACAAAATAAAATATCATGTTTGGACTTATCAAATTTACTTTTAATCTTAGTCCAAATATCATGCGCATCCGGAATATGTTCATAATGATTCATTATGAGGACATGATAATCTTCCTTGCTAAGAGAATTAACTAAGATGTCAAAAGCTAGATAGTTTAAGCGAATACATATTTGATCTTCATCAGAAACATTTTTCCTATCATAACTAGGAGGGATAATACTCTTGTCTAAGATTTGTTCTAATTGTGGATCTACTGTTCTAAAAGCATTTATCACTCTAGTAGACCATGAATCATAATTAGAACAATCGGAAAGTAATATCTCAAGAGTTACCTCCTTGTTTTCCTTCGGAGTTGTCTTCTTGTTCTTTTGGGATCTTCTACGAGCCATCACTTTGAGTTGTTAGACTCAAGATGAAGTGCCTAGCTCTGATACCAATTGAAAGTCGCCTAGAGGGGAGGTGGATAGGCGAAACCTGAAAATTAAAACTTTATCCCCCAACTAGATCCCTCGGTTAGTGGTTAGAACAAGATATATGATTATCGGAGTATAAAAACTAAGTCCTTGCTTGTAAAGAGTATTGCTTTCAAATAATGTGGAATTGATAAGTCAATACTACTAATAAGTTTATGAGAATAAATCAAGAAGGCTTAGGCAAGAAGAGCAATAACACAAGTTCTCTCTTGCAAAGTATTGCTTCACTAAATGAGAATTTAACTTAAAAGCAACACCAAATAGAAATAGCAAAGAGTAGTGCAAGGAAAGACTTAGAAAGGGAAAGGACAAACAAATCACAAGCAATAAGCAAACGAGACACGGGTGATTTGTTTTACCGAGGTTCGGCCCTCGAAGGCCTAGTCCCCGTTGAGGAGTCCACTAAGGACGGGTCTTTTTCAACCCTTTCCCTCTCTCCACCGATCACCCAAGGATCGGCGAGCTCTTCTTCTTTTCAAGGATCACTCTCAATCCCGCAAGGACCACCGCACTCTTTGGTGTCTCTTGCTAGCTTTTACAAGCCTCCAAAACGTTGGAGGAAGTTCAATGGGAGTCAAAACTCCACGCGCAAATGAACACAAAGATGTAGCACACACTATCTCTCAATGAATCTCACAAGGCACTAGTGCTAAACACAAATGAGTAGCTCTCTATTGCTTGCTCTCTCTTTTGTGGCACTTGTGTTTGTTGTAGTGGTCTAAATCTTGTGTATAGGATGGATCAATGAATATATGTGGTTGGGAGGGCTTGAGTATGTCAACTAGATGACTTAGAATGTTGCTTGGGCTCCTGGCCTTTGAAGTGGCCGGTTGGGGTGGTATTTATAGCCACCAACCAAAATCTAGTCGTTGGTGAAGTCTGCTGGCGAAGGGCGCACCAGACAGTCCGGTGCGCCACCGGACAGTGTCCGGTGCGCCGCCACGTCATCCTGCCGTTGGGGCTTGGAGCTGGTCGACCGTTGGAGGCTTTGTCCTCATGTGGCACCGGACAGTCCGGTGGCACACCGGACAGTCCGGTGCCCCTCTGACTCGCTGCTCTGATATCTGAATTTCACTGTTCACTTTGCAGAGTCGACCGTTGCGCGCAGATAGCCGTTGCTCCGCTGGTGCACCGGACAGTCCGGTGGCACACCTGACAGTCCGGTGAATTATAGCGGAGCTGCGCCTGTGAAATCCGAAGGTGAAGAGTTTGAGCTGAAGCACCCTGGTGCACCGGACACTGTCCGGTGGCACACCGGACTGTCCGGTGCGCCAGACCAGGGCAGTCTTCGGTTCCCTTTTTGCTCCTTCCTTTTGAGACCTAACTTGTTCTTTTGATTGGTTTGTGTTGAACCTTTGGCACCTGTAGAATATATAATCTTGAACAAACTAGTTAGTCCAATTATTTGTGTTGGGCAATTCAACCACCAAAATCAATTAGGAAGAGGTTTGACCCTATTTCCCTTTCACATCCCAAGCCTCCCCGCGCGTGTTTGCATCTACATCAAGATTCAAGGCATGCAACAAAAATATTAAGTGAGAGTAGGGATCAAACCAACAACCTCTACCATAGCAACACTTGTATAATTGCATTAAAATTAAGAGAGATTGATATCGTTAATATATGAACTAATAATTAGAAAAATTTAAAGTATAATCACACATGCTATATAGAAACCATCGTATCCATGTATCAGCAATATGAATAAATTCTCGGACTCATCTACAGCTTTTCATACGGATGTGGGGTTTAAATGATAAAAATAAGAAAAATTATGCACGATTATTGGCTCTAAACCCACGTTCACATCCACATAGCCACTAGAACACATGTTTTTATGTTTTATGCGACCCGACGACCTAGGATGTGTGTGTGGCATGAGTCAGGTTCACCGTGGAGGGAGAGCCTAGATGGGCGCAAGGGAATTGAAGCACGAAGACGCCTCGGACACTGTCGTGTGTAGCTTCTCCTTCCACCATCTTGCATTCTTGCCCACACTCATCACCATGGAAGCAGTTGCATGCTACAAAAGCGAGGCGGTGATGGTCGTAGCAATGTGACGTGTCAAAGAGCCAGAGAGGATGACGACTGTAGCAGAAGTGAGACACACCACAACGTTGAGGGGTCAACATCACGAAAACTCTACTATAGAAGGATCAACAAGTCTACTTACACCATACCACGCACCTACCAGAATCTACTTACGACTTACGAGTTACGTGATCGGGAGCGGTGCCATAATCCGCCCGCCGGCAGTCCAGGAGGGGAAGTGTCGACTATCCATTACTCCATTAGCGGCAAAGAGGGACGACTGGAGCATGAGCGAGACATGTCACAACATTGAGGGGTCAACGTCACAAAAACTCTAATGTAGAAGGATCATTAGTTCTATTTACACCACACAACTACCAGAATCTAGTTACGACTTACAAGCTACGAGATACACGATCGAGACTATATGTGACTATTAACCGCAAGCGTGTGATGTCACATCGTTGAGGGGTCAAGGTCGTGAAAACTCTACTACAGGAGGATCAACAAGTCTACTAACACCACATCACCGGAATCTACTTACGACTTACATGACCGAGAACGGTGCCACATTCCAGCTACTGATCGATGAGGAGGGGAATTGTCAACTATCCATGACTCCATTGGCAGCGGAGAGAGACAAAGGGAGAAAGAGCGAGACACATCACAACATCGAGGGGTCAGCGTCACGAAAACTCCAGTATAGGAGGATCAACAAGACTACTTACGTCATACTACACCACCACCAAAATCTACCTACTACTCATACCACCACCAAAATCTACTTACTACTCACGCGATCGAGAGTGATGCCGCAGTTTAGCCATTGGCTAGTTAGAGCAACTCCAGTAGTTCTCTAAAATACTCCCTAAATCAATAATTTAGATAGTTAACTTAAAAACTCATCTCCAACAGCTCTCTAAGTGAACTTCCTAAATTTAGTCACTTCTCATCTAACCTTATTTCCTACCTACATTTAGCAACCACTTACCAACTCCCGAAACATAAAATCTGGCACACTTCTTTTATTTAGACGTCTTTTCCATATTCTGAGCTCATGCGTCAGCTGTCGGTGAAGCACAATTGCAGCACCTAGTAAGTTAGAGATTAAACAATTAATAATGTAACAGTTGCACATACACATATTGAGAATAAACAATTGTGGCAACAAATCAAAAGGACAACACAACTCACCATGTTGAATCAGTTTGCTGACGAGGTCACAATTTTGAGATCGAGTTGCAGAAGGGAGATGAAAACAAAAGAAAAAATGGCTAATCCCACTCAAATTGGTGATATGACAAGTTTTAACATATTTAGGAAGTAATATATAGAGAACCGTTGGAGGAGATAAGTTTTTTTGTTTCCTATATTATTTGAGGACTTGCTAAATCTCATATTTAGGTAGTAGAAATATACATAACTATTGGAGCTGCTCTTAGGAGGTAAAGTGTCGACTATCCGTGACTCCATTAGCGCAAGAGAAGGCGGCGTGACTTGGGGCTTGGGTTGGATTTTTGGGCGATAGTGCCTCGCCTCCTATGCGGTGGACTGAGCCTTGCATGTACGCTCACCGTATGGACCGTTTGGCTCGAACTGTCTTGAGCCCAAGGAAATCTGGGCCTTTAATCGTCGTCACCTAGCTCGCGGATGGTCCGCACGCAGTTTCCACCGTCAGTATCGCATTGGAGTGAAACAACTCCCATCATTGCCACCGATTAGGAACTTAGGAATGGACTCGCCGGTGCCTGCTACGCTCGCGCGCGCGCCAGCGAGACCGCAAGCGCGGGCGGGCGAGGAGGCTTGCGCGGATACTCGGCAGGATGCTCCGGCGGAAGCGGAGCCACCTCCCCGTCGGCCGGCCGCGTTCTACAGCTCCGTGTTCGCGCAGGTACGCCAGCCGCTCGACGAAATGCTGCGCTGACAGATGCCGCAAGGAAATCGTTTGCGCGTATGTGGGATTGGTGGCATGGCGTTCATATTCTATTTGGACTTTTGCGCGTGCAGATCGAAGAGATCGGGTGGAAGCAGCTGGTGAGCGCCACAGGAGACGGAGTGTCCTGTCTCACCTTCCGCGTCGTGTAAGGATTCCTCTCATGTTGCTGCCAATCGGCACTAATCTCTTTCTATAGGTTTATATTGTATGACTGTTTGGAGAAAAAAAAAACTACTGCCGTTCAGGCGGTTGAGCAACGCTGGTGCATTACATACTGAATTTTGTCAGTTTGATAGTTGTTCGAAAAGGTTATTTCAGAAACCTGTCTGAACATTGTAATGCGTATGAACAACAATCGCAATTGTAGCAGCGTTTATTTGGAGGCACCCCTTTAATTCTATTCTGTTGTTTGAAAGTTGAAACTATGGCTTATGTATCTGCCAGGGATGAACCAGGACGGATGCATTTACTGGAGATCACACTGCCCATGGGCTATCCCGAAAGTCCTCCTTCAATCTCTGCAGTTAGTCTCTATCCTGATATTTCCATAAACTAGGCCTGTTTTTATTATACTTTGCAGTTGCATGAAATTTCAGAACCATAACCATATGGGCTATAATTGAACTTGTCTCATTAACAGGACGTACCATATCTCCCGAAAATACATTGGTCAAAAAACTCAAGACTGAAAGATGTTATTTGCCAATTTCAAGCGGTAGGTGAACTGTTTATATCGCCTAAAACATATGGTTGTCCTATTCGTGGATTGTTATGTTGTGTTGTTCTATGTTATTGGGTTCACACAATCAGCACTTGAAAATCTTGCAAGAGTTCTGGAATACGATGGACGAGATTGATAAGGTCCTTTGGATTGTTGATCCAACAAAGCCGTCTTATGCTATGTCTCATCGTCGTATAGCTTTAGGTAATTCCCTTACTCGTCTGCAAGTGATAGTTGCGGTCCCCTTATTTATGTTTGCTTAGATTGCTATTTGTGCCTGAAATCACTAGGTGACGATTGCTACATTTTGTTGCAAGTTGATGCACGCAAGCCCAACTCCTTACCAGAGTAAGGTCAGATTTTAGGACTATTTGAAGCCAACCATGGTTGATCCCATGTGTCACCATTTCTTCTAGGTGTCGCTTCTTGGGCACAGATGGCAAACTTGATCAGCTGATAATAAATTGGAGAAAGAACCGTAAAAAATGGTATACTCACATATTTCCTGCATTGCATTGTACATGTTTTCTTATATACTAATGTAGATGTACTATTGTACTTTTTTCAATAAAATATATTTCCTGAACTTTTGCCTATGTAACATGTGCTAAACTTAAACTCTGTTGCACCTGTATCTTCTTTCATGTAAATCTGCTGCTACTAGTTCATACCAGTAGTAGATCAGATAACTGAAATTTATGTAGAGTTGCATTAACGACCATGCGAAAGATTGTGATTAAACTGATGATCTTTTTTGTATCACTAGGGATACAAAGAAAAAATTCCATGAGAATTTGGCAGCCGTCTTGGACTTTGCACTGCCTTCACCCCCTTCGGTCGGTGATAAAGCGAAAGATGACGAGCAAGCTGATTGTGGGATATGTTATGCCAAGCATCTGCCAGTTGGTGAGCGAATTCCCCATGTGTCTGTACTACCCAACCCCTTTTGCCCACAGCATGGTCCCTGAATCTTTATCACAGTTCTTGCTTCTCTGATCCGCCAGATGACGAACTCGGTGCCCACAGCGGGTGTGCGACGGACTACATGTGTGAGAACCCCAGCTGCAGCAGAGCCTTCCATTCCGTGTGCCTGAGAGACTGGTTGCGCTCCATCACCACGACTAGGCAGTACGTCTGAATCAACCCAAGTTGCCAAAATCCTCATAGTGATGTTGTCGCTGTGTTTGATCCTCTGATTATTTTATCACGAGCCCGGTGTCTGTCTTCCTCGTGTTGGCAGGTCGTTCGATGTCCTGTTCGGGAACTGCCCCTACTGCAGCGATCCCGTCGCCGTCAAGATCACCGGCCACTAACACTGTATCTTGGTCAGCGTTTACAAAGTCAGCCAGGCGATTTTAGGTGCACCTTAACTTGCGTTTCACGTCACACAAGGGAGAAAACGAGACTATTTTGGTTCCTGCTTACATGTACAATAGCCAAGTGTCACCTTCGGTTACGTTATCTAAATGAGCTCCTGCTTACATGTAGTATTATGTCAGTTTCCTTTCAGAAAGGTCAAGATCGCTCTAGGTGGATACATTCGTCCGATTTAGCGGAGCTGCAACTGAAATATGTCAAAATTTGCCGCCGGCTTCTAGAGAACAAACGCTCTTCTATAGAAGGGAAGGGGTTATTCGATAATAATTCTACATAAGAGTGGTTTTACGAGGCGACTCGACTCGTTTCGGCTTGATTTCAGACCTAGTCGTAGTCGAGTCCTTGTGCTCTCCATCGAGCCCATGGACCCATCTATAATGTATAGCTTGATCTGAATACCCATAGTATATATTCTTAACATTATTCTCTTAGTCGTCCATAGTATACATTCTTAATAGTAGGTCCTGAGTTTTATTTGTCCGAGTTATTAAATCAAGCAGATAAGACACTTATCTTGAACCTTCTAGGATAACTTGATTTTGTTGTATCTGTGTTGATGTCTTCGATCGAGTCCTTTAATCCCTTGTGCAGGACCCGAGTTTATAGACTCAGCCCACTGTTCATGACGCGTACGCTTTTACTGAACTGTCACGTCGTTTTAGCTTCTTTAGCCACTTTACAATGTAAAATAACTCGCTTCTCAGTTCTGGAAAGGCGGTACGGACAGCGCATATAGGGGGTTAAATGGAAAATGGGGGATGGAAAAAGGATTCATTTTTTGGAAGATATATGGTTTGGAAATTCAAGCTTAGCAACTCCATTCTGCCCCCTATACGTTGTTAACAATGAACAAGGAGCCTCGTTGGGAGATATTTGGGAAGGTCGTGTGTTGAAATTGGCTTTTAGAAGGAGTGTTTCGGATCAAAACATGAGACTCTGGTGGGATCTATGTGCTATAATGGAAAATATTACTTTGTTAAATGAAGATGACCAGATTATTTGGTCCTATGGTTCCAATGGAAAATATTGGGTGCAATCTCTGTATGCAGTTATCAATTTTAGAGGGGTTCGCCCAGTTTTTGTTCATGTTGTCTGGAATCTTATGGTTCCGCCCGGAATTCATATGTTCCTTTGGCTAATGTCCAATGATAAGCTTCTTAACAGAGATAATTTGTCGAAAAGAAAATAGTTATCTGATAAGTCCTGCCTTTTCTGTTTGGAAGATGAATCAATTTATCACCTCTTTTTTGAATGTTACTCCCTCCGTTTCTTTTTATTTGTCGCTGCAAATAAAAAGAAACGGAGGAAGTACATAGCTAAGAGAATGTGGAATGTGATTAACAACCTGTTGAACTGGAACGTGGGTGAGGACTTGGAATATGTGCTGCTGTTTTATGGTCTATGGAAAACCCGTAATGCTTTGTGCTTTCAGGGGAAAATGGGAGATGTGTGAAGGAGGTGTCGAGAAGAGTGACACAGACGCTCTGGAGGCCTCTTTTCAAGCCAAAAAAATTGGGAGGAGCCGAATTTATACATTGGTGCTTTGGAGAAAATGGCTTGGGGGCCGGAGCGCATTTCTTGGAGGATGAATTCTGATGAGGTAGATAGTGGAGATAATACAAAAGATAATGGCTGGAGTATGTCTAGGACCTTTGAGCCACTTTGGAGATGTTTTGGAGAATAGCGGACGCGCTTCGAATACGTTACTGATGTAATAATCTCATGCTGTTACGCTTTATTTCGGGAGGAATATAGTGGGGGCAAACCTTTCCGTCTAAAAAAATAACAAATGTCACTTTATTTTCCTCAGCCGAATATAAAAAGTATACCTCATGGCGCTTTGATTTTCACGAGTATTTTATTCACATTTCTTGCCTTCAAGCCCACATCTGTGTCGTCACTTTGTCTCCCTTAGGGCTTAGAGCATCTCCAACAACGTGACCTATAAAAATACCTTATAATTTAAAAATAAGTAAATTTTATAGAATTTAGGGCACCAACAAAACACTTCGCTCCAACAGTAAAACCCCAAATCTAGATTATAGGGCAGCCCACTGCGGTGTAGTATATTTGAGGCACTTGAGAGGGTGCCCTATAGTTTTTTGACAAAATTTGTTGAATTGAGGCACTGTTGGAGTGGTTTTTCCTGTGTAGAGCCCTATATTTCGATTTGAGGCATTAGTTTGAGACATTGTTGGAGATGACAATGCCTTAAACTAGTACCTCAAATTGAAATATGAGGCTCTACACAGGAAAAACCACTCCAACAGTGCCCCATTTTATAAAATTTTGTCAAAAAACTATAGGGCACCCTCTCAAATGCCTCAAATATATTACACCGTAGTGGACTGCCCTATAATTTAGATTTAGGCTTTACTGTTGGAGCGAAGTGTTTTGTTGATGCCCTAAATTCTATAAAATATACTTATTTTTAAATTATAGGGTATTTTTATAGTTCACGTTGTTGGAGATGCTCTTAGAGCCCTCCTGACCTAACCGCTTTTCATCGCCACTAGATTCTCAATTCACAGCAATGGTTGCCTCTGATACGCAAGAATTCGAGGCCTCCACGATCGAATCCAAGGATCTATGTGCCCTTCAAATGGCAGGTTTGCTGTAAGAGAAGAAGATAGTCCAATGTCTCATTCCTGGTAAGGAGTCTTATCTGATGCCAGATGCCTCTGAGATTGTTGTTTTCACTCCTGTCCTAAGACTGAGTCCAACAATACACTACACCAAAATACTTAACTTCCGAGGGCCTAAACCGTAGGAAGTTAGCGCAAAACTCTCGGAAGTTATTGAAACCGTCGGAAGTTAGCCGAAACCGTCGGAAGTTAGCCCGTCGGAACAAATTAGTCGGAAGTTAGGCTAACTTCCGACGGACTCTCGGAAGTTAAAGAAACTTCCGAGCAGGCGGGCGCGCGGCGAGCAGGCGGGCGCGCGGCGAGCCGCCGGGCGGGCGGCGGTGGAGCGTACAGGCAGGCGCGCGACGAGCAGTGGCGAGCAGGCAAGCGGCGGTGGCGAGCAGGTGGCGGTGGCGAGCAGTGGCGAGCAGGCAGGCGGCGGTGGCGAGCAGGCGGCGGTGGTGCGCGGCGGCGAGCAGGCGAGCAGGCGCGGCGGCGAGACGGCGTGGCGCGCGGGCGGCGAGCAGGCGTGGCGGCGAGCGCGCGGCGGCGAGCAGGCGCGTCGGGCGCGGCGGCGAGCAGGCGAGCAGGAGCGGCGGCTAGACGGCGTAGCGGGCGTTCCAAAATGTGAGACGGGCGCGCGCCGTTAGCCTAAACTAGATAACTTCCGAGAGGCGCGGTGTAAAACCGTCGGAAGTTAAGCCTTACCCGGATCGGTCAACGCTGAATACATAACTTCCGAGAGGCGACGGACCAGCCGTCGGAAGGTAACTTAACTTCCGAGAGGCCGTCAGAAGTTAACTTAACTTCCGAGAGGCTCTTGGCCGGCCGTCGGAAGTTAACTTAACTTCCGAGAGGCACTTGGCCAGCCGTCGGAAGTTAACTTAACTTTCGAGAGGCACTAGTCGCCACTCGGAAATTATTAGTTTCCTACGGTTTCGAAAAAAAACCGTAGGAAGTTATTTGCCTCTCGGAAGTTGCTTATTTTGGTGTAGTGATAGACCTAAAATATTGAGACCTAAAACTTTCTATAGGTACCCCAATCTGTTAAAGTGGATAAGCAAAAAAAAACTGAATATCCAACAGGTGACCTGAAATAGGTTTCAGTCCAACGGCGCCGTCTGCTTTTTCTTTCCAACAGGTGCCGCCGCTGTCGCTGTTTCTTTTTTTCTTTCATTTGCTCTCTCTTTCCGTTTGTTCCGGGTATCGCCGTTAGTTCCACACGACCCATTTATCCTTAAAAGGTCCCCATATCTGGGTCACGTATGGGTGGAAGCCCAGAATAGATTCTAATTTTAGGTAGCCTGTTGGAGAGGACACAGATTACAAACAGTGTCTATTTACAACCTATTTTGAGTTTAAGTCAGGTTTTAGGTCCTTTGTTGGACTCAGTCTAATACGCGGATTCGATCTTCGTGCTTCCCAATTCTTTCGCGACCTTCAATAATATCAAACTAGGCTCATTCATCTAAATCCTGATTTTTCTACACAATGCTATTTTGCCCACCTCTGTGAGGCGTATCTTGGAATTTCCTGTTTTTCTCTTTTCCGGTGTCTTTTCCACTTTTCTAGTGTCTTTTTCTCTGTCCTCGTCCTAGCAAGGACCAACCTCCTGCTATTGGAGTTTTTGGGGTTCAACTTTATGCTAAGGCCATTTCTAGTGGGAGTTTCATTCTCATTAATTGAGATGATACATCACCATATTTGACCATATTTGATGACATGACACGTTATTTATGATGATAGAGATAGAGAGAGTTTTATGGGAGGAGAGATGGTTTCATCTAGATAAAACTCAGGATACACGATTTTACATACAAAAGCTGATGTGTCACTTTTGGAAACCGTGCAATGTGGCGGTGCTTTCTGCACAGGGGCGGACGGTCCGCGGCCAGGGGCCGGACGGTCCGCGACCTGACGCAGGGCTAGGGTTTCCTGCCTGACGGCCGGACGATCTGTGCCCTAGGGCCGGACGGTTCGCTCGTGCGCAGGGGCGGCGGAAGTCGCCGGTGGCGCCTGGATCTTGCTCCCGGAAAGGGACCCCGTCGGAGAGGAGAGATCCTAGGTGTTGTCTAGGCTCGGGCAGACCGACTGTTGGGGGCCTTCGGCTTCCGAAGGTCCTCAAAAACATGATTAACAGTGTTTCTGGAGTATAATGTGTGAACAGGTATCTTCGGACTAGAATCGACATCACAGTAGGAGAAGCCCAAACAATACGAAGGTTGATACAGCGCCGAAGATGCGAGCAGGAAAGCTTCGGCGTAATAGCAGAAAAGGGAACCGACTTAAAGATGAAAAGGCTATTCAGACCTCGGTGGATTACTATAGAATTACTACAAAATGTAAAGGGCATGGGTGTAATTTTATATGGGTTGTGTCCCGTGCCTATAAATAGGTGAACAGTGCCCCCGTACTGTTCACGCTGATTTGACATTTGCTTTTGCCTCACGCTTGTACTTTCGCCTTCTTTCAAGCCGAAGGTACATTTGTAATTTGATATTATTTCTACTTTTCTATAACAATGATACAGAAATGAGTTGATAATAATACATAATGGTTTATGCTATCTTTTGTGTCTCATATATTTCCTTCTTCATTGTTATATGTTGAATTTATGAAGGTATGTCCTTCATAACCTTCGTCCGAAAATCATTATGTCCTAAGGGAAATAATGCTTCGAAGGACGAAGGGCTTAAACGTTTAACATTTCTTGTGTTGCCTTGTTCTTAAGCCGAAGCATTTGAGAACAAGTCCCCAACATTGGCGCCCACCTCCGGTGAACTCACTTCCACTCTTTGAGTTTTGAACATCGTCGGCAATCAAAAACCTTCGCTATGGCACCGAAGAAAGCTTCAGCAACTGGGGCTGCAGCTCTGCAACCGCTGGACCCCAATCAGGAAACTGTCTCTCTTCGGGAGGCCCGAAGCCAGAAGAGGAAGGCTGTCAGCCCGACACCACAAGAGGATGAGCTAGACCAAGAAATCAGAGACATGGAGATGCTTCATCAACAGGTGCAGAGGAAGAAAGAAAAGATGGCCAGGCTAGCTGAGCTGCAAAGGCAGATAGACGAAGCTTCCGAAGAAGTTCGCCATCTTACTCAAGACGAGCAAAATCGAGGGCCTCAGCACAAAGACCTTCATCAGGAGGGTTTCTTCAACGAAGATGACTGGTATGACAATTTCCACCATGGAAATTTTGTTTTTGATGATGCCTCTCCTCTGTCCGCTGAGCTGCAGGCTACACCTTGGCCTCCGTCCTACAAGCCGCCTCAGCTTCCCATATTCGATGGCCATTCAGACCCGAAGCAGTTTTTGATGAGCTACGAAGCAACAGTATCTTCGTATGGTGGCAATGCTGCGGTCATGGCAAAGTCTTTTGTCATGGCTGTCAGAAGTGTTGCTCAGACCTGGTATTCCTCCCTTCGACCAGGAACAATCACTTCATGGCAAAAGCTGAAGGACATGTTGTTAACCAGCTTCCAAGGGTTTCAGACGAAGCCTGTCACTGCTCAAGCTCTATTCCAGTGCACCCAGGATCACGAAGAATACCTTCAGGCGTATGTCCGGAGGTTCTTGCGTTTGAGGGCACAGGCACCAACTGTGCCCAACGAAATTGTCATTGAGGCCATGATCAAGGGACTTCGGCCAGGACCTTCAGCTCAGTACTTTGCTAGGAAGCCTCCTCAAACTTTGGAGAAGCTGCTCCAGAAGATGGACGAGTATATTCGTGCCGACAATGATTTTCGTCAAAGAAGGGAGGAGGCTTTCAGGTTTTCTGAAATGACCAGGGGCTTCGGAGAAAGATTTTATCCGAGGCACGTTAGGCCAATTCACAACTCTACTCAAAATGATGATAAGGGGAGCCAGCAGCAAAGGCCACAGTGCTCCTCACAGGCTTCGGGACAACAGCAAAGCTCCTTCCGGCCGCCAGCTCCAAGAGGCAGAGGCGCCAGGGGCTTCGGCGGAAGATTTGGAGATCAACCAAGGAGAATATTTTGCTTGTTCTGTGGTGAAAACAAGGGCCATACCACCAGGATGTGCCATGTTACTATTCAGAAGCAAAAGGAGATAGCCGAAGCTGCAGCACAACAAGGTCAGCCGAAGCAAGTCATGCACACTGCTTCGTATCATTCGCCTTATATCCCAGAATATGTAGGCAACCACCCTGCAGTTTCTGTTGCTTCGGCGAGTCAACCTCAAGCTTCCTGGCAACAGCCTCCGCCTCCACCACCGCTGCAACAAGGCCAACAGCCAGAAGGGGGCCAATATGCTCAACACCAAAGGGACTTCAGAGAACAGTCCGAAGCTCGCACAGTCAATAGCACTGTGCCAGAGTCGAAGCACATCTATTGACAAATATCCTACCTTGATAGTAGTCTTTTCCATTCAGTTTTATTTTCTGTGTAATAAAGGACATTTTTTATATTTCATGTAATAGTTTCGTTGTTTGCCACAAGGAAAATATATTTTCTCCACAGGCTTAAGTTGTTGAAGCTTAAAGATTTGCGATAACAAGGAGGACCTTCGAATTATCAAAAATTCTTCGAAGCAACAAAAAGTCGTTCTGAGGAACGCAGAGTAAGTTTGCTGAAGTTACAAAAAGCCGTTCCAAAGGGAGCGCAGTGTAAGTTTTCTGCTCCAAAGTCGTTCCAAAGGGAATGCAGAGCTTACAGCGAAAAATAAACGCTGATACCGCCTAAGTAAAAGGCGAAGCGCGAAAAGTCAACGCGAATACCGCTGAAAGTAAAAGGCGAAGAAGCTCCTAAGGGAGGCTTACAGCGAAAAATAAACGCTGATTCCGCTGAAGTAAAAGGCGAAGAAGCTCCTAAGGGAGGCTTACAGCGAAAAGTCAACGCTGATTTAAAAAGATTATGTGTTTTATTACAGAGATGTGCGTGTATCTTCGGAATAAATACCATCTTACATAGCATAACATCATCACATCATTTCGCATGGCATAAGCATCATACATCATGCTGCATATGGCACAAGAAGGGGACACAATATCGATCTTCAGAAGAATGTTTTGAAAAGGGGGAAAATCATGCTAAGTCACAAGGAGATACACTATTGATCTTTGGAAGTGTAGCTTCGGAGAATATTTTCACAAAGCTTGGATATTCTTCATCAGAACACTACGGATATTATTGTGATAAATGAAAATTCTTCTTCACGAAGCATGAAAAGAAGGGAGGTGTTTTTTCGTCAAAGACTCAAAAACGGTACGTATGTAAAATTTCATGCATCGTAAAGAATTGAACCATAAAAGCAAGTATATTATATTCAGGGTTACAAGATGTTACACATATTACATTTCAGAAGTTTTTACAATAGCACTTAATCTTCTCTAAGTACAACTTCCGCAGCTTCGTTCAGGAGCCGATTAACAACTTCATCCATGATAGCTTTAGCCATCTTTTTAATTTCGTCGTCTCCTTTCGGGTGAGGGCCCGGAGACGCTTTAGTAGGATCTGAAGGAGGACAGGATACGGCTACATTGCTGTTACAAATTGCGAACGAAGTTTAAAACCAAAAATTACAACACAATAAAAACCATTAGTTAATACCTATTTGCCTTTCGGGCTCTGCACTTTTCTCAGCAGCCTCTGCTACTTTTCTAGCATCATGAATGCCCTTTTCGCTTTTTTGGATAATTTCTCGGGCCATTTCCCGACCACCATTATCCCAGACATCGGTGAAAAATTTTCCACCAACCATGCTAGCTTCGGCTGAAGGATCTTTTGCATCTTCGAAGGACAAGGTAGCTTCGGATTGCGCTAAAATCTTTACATGCTCGCAACCCTTTTTCTCCAAAATGGTGGTAATCCCCCTGGCACCCGAGAAAGCACATATGTCTCCGCGGCTATTTAAAATTTCCTCAAAGGCCTCAGCTTCGTGATTAATCCATTCGATGGGACCTTCGGGGTTGCCTCTTGTAAAGTTTTCTTCGCTCGAGAATGCGCCGACGCTGGCGAAGCTAGCTTTCATCTTCTTAACACACTCCATAGATTTATCATAGCATCTTTTCTTGGACGAACGAAGCTCTTCAACAGTTCCTTCTAAATGATTTGCCCATTGGTCGCTAAGTTCTCGCTTCGTTTCTTCAAGTATGCGTTTCTCTTTAGCTCTGGCCAGTTGTTTTCGAAGATCTTCAATTTCACGCTTCTGAGCCTCAGCTTGACCTTTAAAAGTAGCTTCGTCTTCTTTTATTCTATTTATCAATGAATGTAATATTTTATCTTTTTCGAGACCTTCGTTCCTTAGTTCAATTACTTCGGAACGAAGGTTGCTCAGGGCTATAACGCACCCTTCGTCTTCGGCATCTTTTTGGGCCCTGAGGGCATTGCTAAGTATAAGGCCCTGCAAAGAAAAATGTGTGTGCGTCAATAAATTTAAGCAAACGAAAAATTTTGGTCTCAAGAAAAAAATACAAAGATCTCATTTTTTGCACCTTTAAACTATTGTACGCCAGGCTGTCGGCCAGTTCGTTTTTCGACAGCACCGATAGCCCGTCTTCTAGTGTTGGGAATCCGAAGCTCTTGCTCATCTCCCGACAGACAGAAATCTCCTTGCTGTCAGGGAGACAATACAAGAAGTCTTCTTCTCCACTGTCGTTGAATATTAACGCCCCCTTTGGATACTTCAGTTTTTGGGCATAAAGCTGGGCCTCTTGCTTTTCTTTTTCTGATAATTTTTTCCCCGAAGCATATCGAACAATATAATCAAGGACTTTGGGGATGCTTCGGGGGCAACAGCACTGATTTCTTCAACAAGAATTGGCTCCGTCATTTTTTCTTCCTCGGTTTCCAAGGATTTTACCTTCGTGGGCTCTGAGGGCCCAGCTTCAGCCTCAGTTTCTTGTTTTGGAGCCTTAGTATCAAAAATTTCAGTTTTCGCTTCGGAAGTTTCAACAGTCTTCTTCGGAGTTGTGCTTGAGGACTTAATTGTCTCCAGAACGTCTAGCACATTGACCATTCTTTTTCTTTTCGGAGTCACCGCTGGACCCTTTTGGTTTTTTATTGTCTCAACATTTGCTGAAGGACTTAAAACTTCTGATATTTTTGATCCCTCAGTTGATCCTTTTGCTTCTTCCATTTTTTCTGTCGATGGCGCTTCGGCCATCTCTTTGGTTTCTGGTAACAAAATCTTTGGTTCTTCCAATTCTGTTCTTGTTGGCGCTTCGGCCATTTCTGCGACTTCTAGCAGCAAGGTTGGCTCCTCAGCCTCGGTGGCCGAAGAGGTCTCTCCGGTGAACTCAGGCACTGAGGCTGGTTCAATATAGCGCGGCCGTTGTGTGAGGACCTTTATCCTTTTTCTTTTCGGTGCTGGCTCACTAGGAGCAGCTGCAGCTTCTTCTTTCGCAGAAGTCGTGCCTTTTCTTTTCTGCCCTCGAATGGGATAACGATAGTCAGGGTAGACGAACCCGATTGCGTCAAACACTCGGTTCAGTCTTTTCTTTTTCCGGCCTCCGAAGGCTGCTGACAATGCAGTATCTTCGGCCTTCGAATAAGCCCCAAGTAGTTCATCACTTAAATTTTCAATGCTTTTTAGCCAGTCATCATCTGGCTCCACAAATTTGTCTCCGAATTTGAAAGTATACTTCAGCCTGATAAGTCCACCTTCGTCAGCCTCCTTTATAGTCTCTTGTGGCATTTCCCATTTTTCCGCGAGCGGCCATACTCTGAAGGCAATATGCTCTTGGACCAAATCCCTCGTTCCAATAAAAGAACAAATAACTCCGAAGGCTCTCTGACATTCTTCGGCAGCTTCATTCAGTTCAACTTTCGGCCTCCGCAGGCCGAAGCTTTGCCAAATAGGGCGCATAATTATACCTTTAATATCTTCCCGTGTTTTCAGGTCATTCTTCACATAAAACCATTCTATCATCCAGTCGCCGGGTCATCTCTTCCGAAAGGTTGGCACGGGACAACTTGACCCAGACCGAGAAACGAAACTGTAGCAGCCAAAATTATTGTGATACTGTTCCTTACCCCAGGGTTTTGTCTCGTATGATAATTCGTGTATGTTGCAGAAACTTTTCGCATCAGGTTCCAGACCTTGGCTTCTCACGGCCCACACGAAGATATTCAGCCTTATGATTGCTTCGGGGGTAAGTTGGTGAAGATAGACTTCAAATATTTTCAGCACCTCTACGACAAAGTTGCTCAGGGGAAATCGAAGTCCAGCTTTCAAAAAGCTTCGGTACACTACGACTTCATTTTCTTCAGGGTTCGGACAAGTCTTTTCTCCTTCGTCGGCCCTCACAACGGACAAGTCCCGGAAATATCTTCCCCTCATGTTGACAAGATGATTTTCTTTGATACTTGATTTGCCGAAAACCGCATGGCTTGGTCGCCAAGGGCGATCTTCGGAGTCTTCACCACCGCTATCCACATCATAACTATCGCTGTCATCAGTGTCTTCAGATAAACCTTCTAAAATCTCTTTGGTAATTTTTTCTGTATTGGTCTTCGACATTGCTATAAGAAACCCTAGATTTTTCTCTTCAGAGATACTCAGCTTCATCTCGGCAGCAGCCTTCTTATCTTCAGACATCTTCGAAAGCGCTAAAAAACTGCCTTCAAAATCGAAGCTTAAAAACTTAAAAAGCTAAGCAAGTCTTGGTGCGCAAGAGCTAAAAATTGAGTAAGCAAGAGCAGATGGCAAGAGAGCGTACCAAATGAGCTCGCGGTATGCTCTTATTTATATGCCCAGTGCATTGAAAATTGGCAGACCCCGCTTGTCAGTGAATGTTGCTATTCTAGCAAAGGGAAGGTGTTTTTTTCGGACCTTCGGCTTAAGGACTTCGTCCATGTCGCAATCTAAATTTATTATTCTAACAAATTAATATTGCGAGGGGCTACTGTTGGGGCCTTCGGCTTCCGAAGGTCCTCAAAAACATGATTTAATAGTGTTTCTGGAGTATAATGTGTGAACAGGTATCTTCGGACTAGAATCAACATCACAGTAGGAGAAGCCCAAACAATATGAAGGTTGATACATCGCCGAAGATGCGAGCAGGAAAGCTTCGGCGTAATAGCAGAAAAGGGAACCGACTTAAAGATGAAAAGGTTATTCAGACCTCGGTGGATTACTATAGAATTACTACCAAATGTAAAGGGCATGGGTGTAATTTTATATGGGCTGTGTCCCGTGCCTATAAATAGGTGAACAGTGCCCCCGTACTGTTCACGCTGATTTGACATTTGCTTTTGCCTCACGCTTGTACTTTCGCCTTCTTTCAAGCCGAAGGTACATTTGTAATTTGATATTATTTCTACTTTTCTATAACAATGATACATAAATGAGTTGATAATAATACATAATGGTTTATGCTATCTTTTGTGTCTCATATATTTCCTTCTTCATTGTTATATGTTGAATTTATGAAGGTATGTCCTTCATAACCTTCGTCCGAAAATCATTATGTTCTAAGGGAAATAATGCTTCGAAGGACGAAGGGCTTAAACGTTTAACATTTCTTGTGTTGCCTTGTTCTTAAGCCGAAGCATTTGAGAACAAGTCCCCAACACCGACCTAGACTCTTCTAATCGACGTAGAGTCGAAGAGAAGCGGAGAATTTGAGATTGAGAAGCTAAACTAGAACTAGACTAGAACTACTCATAATTGTACAGAAAATAAATGCGAGATAAAAGTGTTATTGATTCGATTGATTATTCTAATCGGCCGTAATCCTCTATATTTATAGAGGAGGGAGGCTGGACGGTTACAAACTGATCTCCCAAGTTAATCCGCGAATTTCGCCAACAAACACAGCAAGAAACTCGGAACCCTAATCTGTTCTGCGTGCGCGTGGACCGTCCGCCCCACAGGCGCGGACCGTCCGGACCGTGGACCGTCTGGCCTCAGGGCCGGACTGTCCGATGCTCAATTCGGTTCCCAACAGCGGGACAGCCAGGACAGGGACGTCCCCTGGTGTCCTCTCTCGTCCCTCCAATTTTGAGGGATAACTGGAGTCTGAAGACAACACTGGGATAATGTTGTCCCAACCCTTGACTCTGAACCAAACAACCTTATTTGAAGGATCGTCTCATCCCGTCCAGTTCTATCATTCCAACCAAACACACCAATTCCTAAGTCGTTGCTCTGCACCTCGGTATGAGTGGATGAGGGACCCCTTGTAAAATACCTCGATGCCATCATTTATGCAATGAATAGGATTCAAACACCGAAAGCCTTAGGCCTTTTGTTTCTACATGTGGCCAGCAACTAGACTAACGTCGAGTACCCCTCTTCGTGAGAAGGCGAACTATGTGTGGGATTACGATAGGGATACGAATCCCTCATGGTCCAAGACTTAGCTTATCACGATGTCTGAGGACAAGACTTAGTTATACCAAATCTTCTCAACGATCGGAGACTGACCTGAATAATAATTATATAGTCAACATTTACATAATATTAGTTCACTATATAATGCAATAATATTATCAGGGTGTGGTTTGCAAGTCGTGCTGAGCATCATCCTTCAACTCATCAAGTGAGTGAACCGAGCCGAGCTTGGCTCGACACATTTCTAGCTCTAGCCGAGACGTTGTGCTCTCGATGGAGCCCATGGACCCATCTATATTGTACCTTCTTTTTAAAGCTTGATTTGGATACCCATAAATTATAGATTTTTTAATAGTAGCCCTTCAGTCTTAGTTGGATATGTTATTGAATCAGATAGATAAGACTCTTATTTTGAATCTTCTAGAATAACTTGATTTTGTTGTATCAGTAGGAAATGGTGACACCTAAGAGGGAGTGAATTAGGACTTCTAAAAACTATTCTCTAAACTAGGCCACAAATAAATCATTAGAGCAAAACATATACAAATAAATAATCTAAAATATGCAAACTAGGTTTTATCTAAATGTTATTATCTCTACCGCAAAGTCTAAGTTTCAATCCTAAATATTCTAACTAGAAAGAGGAGATTAAAACTTAATTACTCAATATAAATGCAGAAGGTAAAGATCAAGGTAGAGATGCAAACTCTCGTGGATGACGCCGGTATTTTTACTGAGGTATCTGGAACCACGCAAGGTCCCGACTAATCCTCGTTGGTGCCCCTACGCAAAGTGTAGCCCACACAAAGGCCAACCACCTCGGTTGAGTAATTCCATAAAGAGTCGCGGACCTTCTCCACGCGCAAGTGGTTCTCCGCTCCTGTCTCCTCTCTAACGCTCCCCGCCATCTCCACTATCGAGCTTCGGCCGAAACGTCACAGGCTTCGTTCCCTCAAGTACACGGTGGCGGCGATGACACAAACTCGGTTGTCACGGTCTCGCAAGACCCTCGCCCCACCCGGTACAATTACAATGGCTCATGCAAGAGCCGAGGGGTTGTGATTTTTCGAAACTCACTCAACTAACTAGGATTCACCTAGAGCAAGCACATAAGCGGTCTAACTAACCTAAGCACTTCGCAAAGCACCTACGTTAATCATCGAGTGATTCTATTAAACACTTGGGTGTATGAGCACTTGGAAATGTCTACGGTATGTATTGGTATGTTGCTTGGGCTCCCACACCTTCAAATGGCCGGTTGGTGGGGTATTTATTACCTCCCCCACAATTCTAGCCATTGGACAGAAAGCTGACTGCTTTGTCGTCGGGCACACCGGACATGCTCGGTGCCCTGCCCATGTCAGCCGACCATTGAGGTCTGTAGCAGTCAGCCATTGCCCAGACTTGAGAGCACCTAGAGGGGGGTGAATAGGTGATCCTGCAAAATTCAACACTAATAACACAAACTTGGTTTATAAAATGTTAGTTAGATTAAACCAAGTTGCTATAGCAAGAGCTATTGAGAAGAAATCAATCACAGAGAAAAACGACACAAGAGACACGGTGATTTTATCTTGTGGTTCAGCCAAGTAACACTTGCCTACTTCCACGTTGTGGCGTCCCAATGGACGAGGGTTGCAATCAACCCCTTTTAAGTGATCCAATGATCAACTTGAATACCACGGTTTTCTTACTTATAGTTGTTTTCCCGTTTGTGAGGAATATCCACTAGTTGGAGCCTCTCACCCTTACAAAGTTGTTCACAAGAAAAGCACAAGAGTAAGGGAGGGAAAGAAACACACACAAGACTAGAATCGCAACAACAATACGCACACAAGTCAAGAAGAGAGCACACAAGAACAATGTCACAAGTTCACAACACACTTAGTGCTCAAATCTCAGTCACGATGATCCAAATGTGTATTTGCGGAGTCTAGGCGTCTTAGGATGTTTAGTGAATGCTTGGTGTAGTGCTCCATGCGCCTATGGGTCCCTTTTATAGCCCCAAGGCAGTTAGGAGCCGTTGAAGTTCCATTTAGAAGACAATTCTTGCCTTCTGTCGGGTGGCGCACCGGACAGTCCGGTGCACCACCGGACATGAACAGTCCCTGTCCGGTGCCCGATCTCCTTCCTTTTCTGGCAAAGCCAACCATTGCGCCCTCGGTCCCCTTGGCGCACCGGACAGTCCGGTGTGACCAACTGACCGTTGGCTCAGGCCACGCGTCGCCCGTTGGCGCGGGCGCCGTTGGCTCACCGGACAGTCCGGTGCACACCGAACAGTCCAGTGAATTTTAGCCGCGGCGCCCTCGACGAATTCCCGAGAGCGAAGAGTTCGTCGACGGGGCCAGCCTGGGCACCGGACAGTCCGGTGCACCCTAGGCTGGTGCATGTTTGGCTGAACTCATGCCAAACTTCTCCAATCCAATTTCTTCTGATTTGGCAAGATTCCTAGCACTTAGAGAAATATGTTAGTATCCAAAAACAATTTACTAAGGCCGGAGACATACCTTGATTCTTTGATTTGCATCTTTCAACCACTTAGCACATATTAACCAAAACAATATGTGTTGGGCATTTAATCACCAAAACATTTATAGAAATGGCCCAAGGGCACATTTCCCTTTCAATCTCCCCCTTTTTGGTCATTTATGCCAACACATTTAAAAGCAATTAAAAGTGCAACATCATTCTCAAAGAGTGCAAATTGAGGACCAAATTTTCTTACTTAGAATTTGGCATATTTGGATCACTTTCGCCACCACTTGGTTTATTTTCATAAAACAAATTCTTTTTCCTATCTCTAAGTCAAACACACTTGTTTGGGCAAATAGAGAGATATTTCAAGAGTAAATTTGACCAAGCGCCAAAAACTCCCCCTTTTCCCATATTCAAAATTCTCCCCCATAAGAGGCCAAATTTTGCAATAAGAGGATTTTGGACAAAATACAAATTCTAACTCTACAATTTTCAAAATCTACAAATTCTAACTCTACAGTTTTCAAAATTTACAAGTGGTTGGCTGATTCATTTGCTTTGACCTTAATTTCTCCCCTTTGGCATTAAGCACCAAAACAGGATAAATTTTGGTCCTTTAATCCCATTGCCTCACCAAAATGTCAAATAAGAGCAAAAAGGCAATAAGAGTACAACAAAGAACTTAGGACAAGATACATTTTACCGAAATGCAGTGGAAGCTCTTTCGTTGTCCAAGTTCACATTTTCCTTTCAATATCCCTTTGAGACTATTTCAAGAGTGAGAGCACCTAGAGGGGGGAGGGTGAATAGGTGATCCTGTAAAATCAAACACTAAATAGCCACAAAACTTAGTTATGGAAGTGTTAGTGCGACTAAATAGTTTTGAGGCGAGTTCTTGTGGACAAAACAGTCAAAGAGAAAGCAACACAAGAGACACGCGAGTTTATCCCGTGGTTCGGCCAAGTAACATTTGCCTACTTCCACGTTGTGGCGTCCCAATGGACGAGGTTTGCACTCAACCCCTTTCAAGTGATCCGATGATCAACTTGAATACCACGGTTTTTTCTTTTAGTGTTTTCCCGTTTGCGAGGAATATCCACAACTTGGAGTCTCTCGCCCTTACAATAGAGATCACAAAGAAAGCACATAGTAAGGTTGGGGAGAGCAACACATGTAAGACTCAAATTCGCAGCACAACCACGCACACAAGTCTCGACTTGAGCTCGAAACACAACACACGGAGTTCACAACTCAAATGGAGCTCAAATCACTAACACAACGAAGCAAATGTGCGGGAGCGGAGTCTGGATGCTTTAGAATACTTAGAGAATGCTTGGTCTTCTCCTCCATGCGCCTAGGGGTCCCTTTTATAGCCCCAAGGTAGCTAGGAGCCGTTGAAGAACAACTTGGAAGGCCAATCTTGCATTCTGTCGAGTGGTGCACCGGACAGTCCGGTGCACCATTGGACAACTACTATTCATGTCCAGTGCTTGATTTCTTTCCATACGGAGAGCAGCCGACCGTTGGCCCCCGGGATCGGTTGGCGCATCGGACACTATCCTGTGCACACCAGATAGTCCGGTGTGCCTAACCGACCGTTGGCGCGACCACGTGTCGCGCGAAGATTGCGCGACCGACCGTTGGCTCACTGGATAGTCCGGTGCACCACCGGATAGTCCGGTGAATTATAGCCACGTCGCCCCATTGCTATTCCCGAGAGCGACGAGTTCGCCGCAAATGACTCACCGGACAGTCCGGTGCACCACCGGACAGTCCGGTGAATTATAGCCGTACACCGCCGTCGATTCCCGAGAGCAGCACTTTCATCAGAGACCTACCTGGCGCACCGGACAGTCCGGTGTGCCAGACCGAGCTAAAGTTTGGCTACACAGATCCAAGTTCTTTCCATTTCTTTTCTCCTTCTTTTGTCACTGTTCCTAGCACTTAGACAAACACATTAGCATTCAAAAAACAATGTACTAAGTCTAGAAACATACCTTGTGCCTTGATTTGCACTTCTCACTTTATTTGGCACATAAGAACTTAATCAGACGTGTTGGACATTTAATCATCAAAACATTATAGAAATGGCTCAAAGGCTCATTTCCCTCTCAATCCCCCCTTTTTGGTGATTTATGCCAACACATCAAATAGCAACCAAAATAAGTGCAACATCAATGCAAATGAGGACCAAATGATTTTTGCACAAGATTTGACATATTTGGATCATTCTTTGCCACCACTTGGTTTGTTTTTGTAAATTAAATTCATTTTCCTATCTCTAAGTCAAACACGCTTGTTTGGGCATAAAGAGAGATATTCCAAGAGTGAAATTGATCAAGTGTTAAAAACTCTCCCTTTTTCCCACAATCAAAATTTTGCAATAAGAACATTTTGGACAAATCAAAAATTCTAACTCTATTATTTTTGAAATTCACAAGTGGTAGCTGATCCATTTGCTTTGGCCTTAATTTCTCCCCCTTTGGCATTAAGCACCAAAACGGGATCATTTTTGGCCCTTTAACCCCATTGCCTCACCAAAAATGTCAATTAAGAGCAAAAACGCAATGAGATTGCAAGTATGAACTTGGAAGTAAGTACACTAATACCGGAGTGTAGTGGAAGTCTTTTCATCGTCCAAGTTCACTTTTCCCTTTCAATGCACCTTTGAGACTACATAAAGAGTACTCAAACAAACAGGTTAGTCTCAAAGGGTCAAGTTGTAGCACATCTCCTCCTTAATATGTGCATCATTCGCATATGGACTTGTGAGGTCTGGGGATCACTTGTACAACTTGAGCACCATAGATAACAATGATTGATTTAAATGCACAAAGTAACATGATCAAAGGCATAGAACACATGTATGCTATAGATCAATTCAAGTTACGCGAATCTAAGACATTTAGCTCACTACGCAACCTGCAAAACATTTTCTCATCTAAAGGCTTGGTGAAGATATCGGCTAGCTGGTTCTCGGTGTTAATATGGTACACCTCGATATCTCCCTTTTGCTGGTGGTCTCTCAGGAAGTGATGTCGGATGTCTATGTGCTTAGTGCGGCTGTGTTCAACAGGATTATCCGCCATGCGGATTGCACTCTCATTGTCACATAGGAGCGGGACTTTGCTCAAATTATAGCCAAAGTCCCGGAGGGTTTGCCTCATCCAAAGTAGTTGCGCGCAACACTGTCCTGCGGCAACATACTTGGCCTCAGCGGTGGATAGGGCAACAGATGTCTGTTTCTTTGACCTCCAGAACACCAGGGTCCTTCCTAAAAATTGGCACATCCCCGATGTGCTCTTCCTATCAACCTTGCACCCGGCATAATCGGAGTCTGAGTATCCAATCAAGTCAAAGGTAGACCCCTTTGGATACCATATCCCGAAGCAAGGCGTAGAAACTAAATATCTAAGAATTTGCTTAATGGCCACAAGGTGACATTCCTTGGGTCGGATTGATATCTAGCACACATGCATACACTTAGCATAATGTCCGGTCTACTAGCACATAAATAAAGCAATGAACCTATCATGGACCGGTATGCCTTTTGATCAACGGACTTACCTCCTTTGTTGAGGTCAACATGCCCGTCAGTTCCCATAGGTGTCTTCGCAGGCTTGGCGTCCTTCATCCCAAACCGCTTGAGAAGATCTTGTGTGTACTTTGTTTGGGAGATGAAGGTGCCGTCCTTGAGTTGCTTCACTTGGAACCCAAGGAAGTAGGTCATCTCGCCCATCATCGACATCTCGAACTTTTGTGTCATCACCCTACTAAACTCCTCACAAGACTTTTGATTAGTAGAACCAAATTTTATGTCATCGACATAAATTTGGCACACGAAGAGATCTCCATCACAAGTCTTTGTAAAAAGAGTGGGATCAGCTTTCCCAACCTTGAAAGCATTAGTAATTAAGAAATCTCTAAGGCATTCATACCATGCTCTTGGGGCTTGCTTAAGTCCATAGAGCGCCTTAGAGAGCTTATATACGTGGTCGGGATACCTGTCATCCTCAAAGCTAGGGGGTTGTTCCACGTATACCTCCTCCTTGATTGGCCCGTTGAGGAAAGCGCTCTTCACATCCATTTGAAACAACCTGAAAGAGTGGTGAGCAGCATATGCTAATAATATTTGAATAGACTTTAGCCTAGCCACAGGAGCAAAAGTCTCCTCGAAATCCAAACCTGCGACTTGGGCATAACCTTTTGCCATAAGTCGAGCCTTGTTTCTTGTCACCACCCCGTGCTTGTCTTGCTTATTGCGGAACACCCACTTGGTTCCCACAATGTTTTGCTTTGGACGTGGCACCAGGCTCCAAACTTCATTTCTTTTGAAGTTGTTGAGCTCTTCCTGCATGGCCAACACCTATTTCGGATCCTACAAGGCCTCTTCTACCCTGAAAGGCTCAATAGAAGAGACAAACGAGTAATGCTCACAAAAAATAGCTAAGCGTGAGCGAGTAGTTACTCCCTTGCTGATATCACCCAGAATCTGATCGACAGGGTGATTTCTTTGGATCATAGCTCGGACTTGGGTTGGAGGGGCCTGAGGTGCTTCTTCCTCCATCACTTGATCTTCCTGTGCTCCCCCTTGATCTTGTTCCTCTTCTTGAGGTACCTGTTCACCGTCTTGAGTTGAGGGATGCACCATCGTGGAGGAAGATGGCTGATCTTGCTCCTGTTGTTCCTGTGGTCGCACACCACCGATCGCCATTGTGCGCATTGCGGCCATCGGAACATCATCTTTGTCTATGTCATCAAGATCAACTTGCTCTCTTGGAGAACCATTAGTCTTATCAAATACAACGTCGCTAGAGACTTCAACCAAACCCGATGATTTGTTGAAGACTCTATACGCCTTTGTATTTGAGTCACACCCTAGTAAAAACCCTTCTACTGCTTTGGGAGCAAATTTAGATGTCTACCTTTCTTCACCAAAATGTAGCATTTGCTCCTAAATACACGAAAGTAAGAGTCATTGGGTTTGTTACTGGTAAGGAGTTCGTAGGAGGTCTTCTTGAGAAGGCGATGCAGGTAGAGCCGGTTTATGGCGTGACAGGCTGTATTCACAGCTTCCGACCAAAACCGCTCGGGTGTCTTGAACTCGCTAAGCATCGTTCTCGCCATGTCGATTAGCGTCCTGTTCTTCCTCTCTACTATACTGTTTTGCTGTGGCGTGTAGGGAGCAGAGAACTCGTGCTTGACACCTTCCTCCTCAAGATACTCCTCAACTTGCAGATTCTTGAACTCGGACCCGTTGTCGCTCCTTATCTTTTTCACCTTTAGCTCAAATTCGTTTTGAGCCCTCCTTAGAAAGTGCTTTAGGGTCACTTGGGTTTCTGATTTATCCTGCAAAAAGAACACCCAAGTGAAGCGGAAAAAATCATCAACAATTACAAGACCATACTTACTTCCCCCGATGCTAAGGTAGGCAACGGGTCCGAAGAGGTCCATGTGAAGAAGCTCCAGTGGTCTTGATGTTGTCATCACATTCTTGTTGTGATGAGTGCTTCCCACCTGTTTCCCTGCCTGACATGCTGCATAAGGTCTATCTTTCTCGAAACAAACATTGGTTAGTCCTAACACATGTTCTCCCTTTAGAAGTTTATGAAGGTTCTTCATCCCAACATGTGCTAGACGACGATGCCATAGCCAGCCCATACTAGTCTTAGCTATTAAGCATGCATCAAGATCGACCTCCTCTTTCGAAAAATCAACTAAGTAGAGTTTGCTGTCTAATACACCCTTAAAAGCTAATGAACCATCACTCCTTCTAAAGACAGATACATCAACGTTTGTAAAAAGACAATTGTAACCCATGTGACACAATTGACTTACAGACAGAAGGTTGTACCCAAGCGACTCTACTAGAAATACGTTCGATATGGAGTGTTTGCTTGTGATGGCTATCTTTCCCAAACCTTTGACCTTGCCTTGATGCCCATCTCCAAAGATAATCGTATCCTGGGAATCCTTGTTCTTGATGTAGGAGGTGAACATCTTCTTCTCTCCCATCATATGGTTTGTGCATCCGCTGTCGATGATCTAGCTTGAGCCCCCGGATGCATAAACCTGCAAAGCAATTTAATCTTGGGTTTTAGGTACCCAACTCTTGTTGGGTCCTACAAGGTTAGTCAAAATAGTTTTTGGAACCCATATGCAAGTTTTGTCTCCCTTGCATTTGGATCCCAACTTCCTAGCAACTACTTTTGCATTTTTACATGAAAGAACAAACGAAGTATTGCAAGCATGATAAATAGTTGAAGATTCTTTGCACTTTCTCCTAGGAACATGAGACACAACATGATTTTTCCTAGGCCTGCTTCTACCATGAACAAAAGTAGAACTAGAGGCAAACATAGCATGTGAATTATGAGCAGCATGATCATAACTCCTATTGTAATGACTAGCAACTTTCCTATCATAAATAAATGCATGGTTCCTTTGAGGACTACTATCCATAGGGGCCTTCCCTTTCTCCTTGTTGAGAACAGGAGTCCTTTGGCTTGTTAAGTTCTTGGTTTCCTTTCGAAAACCAAGCCCATCCTTAATCGAGGGGTGTCTACCAACAGTGTAGGCATCCCTAGCAAATTTTAATTTATCAAAATCAATTTTGCAAGTCTTAAGTTGAGCATTAAGACTTGCCACCTTATCATTTAAATTAGCAATAGAATTAAGATGTTTATCACAGGCATCAGCATCAAAGTCCTTACATCTATTATAAATGATGACATGCTCAACACATGAGTTGGTTTTATTTGTGTCGGTGTTTCGAAACCCGGGGGGTCCCTGGACCGATGAGTGAATTGTCGCCGCGTGCCCCAGCCCAGATGGGTCGACGCGAGGCGGACCGCGAAGGGGGGGGGGAAAGGAAGCAGCCGGAGGGAGGCAGGCGTGAGAGAGTGGATCCCGCGGCCTTCGTGTTAGCCCCGCGCCTGAGTCGGGTGCGCTTGCAGTAGGGGGATACAAGCGTCCACGCGGGAGTGGGAGCGAGCGGCCTTGCGCGAGCGCCGTCCCGTCCTTCTCCGCGCGGGCCAACCTTCTGTAAGAGGGCACTGGTCCTCCCTTTTATAGGCGTAAGGAGAGGATCCAGGTGTACAATGGGGAGTGTAGCAATGTGCTAACGTGTCTAGCGGTGGAGAGCTAGCGCCCTAAGTACATGCCATCGTGGCAGCCAGAGAGGTCTTGGCACCCAGTTCGTGTGGTGTCGTGACCGTCGGAGGAGCGTTGGAGCCTGGCGGGAGGACAGCTGTTGGGGCTGTCGAGTCCTTGCTGACGTCCTCTTGCTTCCGTAAGGGGGCTGAGAGTCGCCGTCGTCACAGGGCATGCGGGGCGCCATCATTACTCGCATGGTGGAGCGAGCCAGATGGGACACCGGTCTGGTTCCCCGTAGCCCGAGTCAGCTCGGGGTAGGGTAATGATGGCGTTTCCTGTTGACGTGGTCGGTCCGTGCCCTAGGCTGGGCGAGGTGGAGGCTCCTCCGAGGTCGAGGTCAAGTTCGAGCCCCTGGGTCGGGCGAGGCGGAGTTCGTCGTCTTCCGGGGTTGAGCCCATGTCCGAGCCCTGGGGTCGGGCGAGGCGGAGTTCGCCGTCTTCCAGGGCTGAGCCCGAGTCCGAGCCCTGGGTCGGGCGGAGCGGAGTTCACCGTCTTCCGGGGCTGAGCCCGAGTCCGAGCCCTGGGTCGGGCGGAGCGGAGTTCGCCGTCTTCCGGGGCTGAGCCCGAGTCCGAGCCCTGGGTCGGGCGAGGCGGAGTTCGCCGTCTTCCGGGGCTGAGCCCGAGTCCGAGCCCTGGGTCGGGCGGAGCGGAGTTCGCCGTCTTCCGGGGCTGAGCCCGAGTCCGAGCCCTGGGTCGGGCGGAGCGGAGTTCGCCGTCTTCCGGGGCTGAGCCCGAGTCCGAGCCCTGGGTCGGGCGAGACGGAGTTTCCTATGACGCCCGAGGCCGGCCTTGGCTGCTGTCAGCCTCACTCTGTCGGGTGGCTCAACAGTCAGAGCGGCGCAGGCGACGCTGTCCTCTTGTCAGACCGGTCAGTAGAGCGGCGAAGTGACTGCGGTCACTTCAGCTCTGTCGACTGGAGGGCGTGCGTCAGGATAAAGGTGTCAGGCCACCTTTGCATTAAATGCCCCTGCGATTTGATCGGTCAGCGTGGCGATGTGGCCAAGGTTGCTTCTCGGTGAAGACTGGGCCTCGGGCGAGCCGATAGTGTGCCCGTTGCTGGAGGGGGGGGGGTCCTCGGGCGAGACATAGGTTCTCCGGGGTCGGCTTCCCTTGCCCGAGGCTAGGCTCGGGCGAGGCATGATCATGTCCCTTGAATGGACCGATCCTTGACTTAATCGCACCCATCAGGCCTTTGCAGCTTTGTGCTGATGGGGGTTACCAGCTGAGATTTAGGGGTCTTGAGGGTACCCCTAATTATGGTCCCCGACAGTAGCCCCCGAGCCTCCAAGGGAGTACTAATACTCGCTTGGAGGCTTTTGCCGCACTTTTTTGCAAGGGGACCAGCCTTTTTCGGTTGCATTCTGTTCCGGTGGGTGCGCGCGAGCGCATCCGCCGGGTGTAGCCCCCGAGGCCTCAGAGGAGTAGTTTTAATCCTTTGAGGTCTTAGTGCGTTTCGCAACACTTCGGCTGGTCTAGTTGTTCCCTCATGCGAGCTGGCCGTAGCCCAAGTGCACGGTCGGGTCCCAAGTTCTCGGGCTGGTATGTTGACGCTGTCAACGGTTTGGCCGGAGCCGGGTTTGCGAGAGCAACACCCGAGCCTCTGCACAGGGCAAGAGGACGGTCAAGGACAGACTCGTCTTTTTTACATACGCCCCTACGTCGCCTTTCCGCAAGGAGGAGGAGGGGGAAGCGCCATGTTGCCCTCGGAGGGCGTCGAACATGGTGTTTCCGGTGAGCTGCTGGCGGGTAATCCGAGCGGACGCCCGTGCCCCATTTGCTAGGGGTCGGCTAGAGGCCCAGAGGCGCGCTCCAAAAGTACCTGCGGGTGATCTGCCGGACCCGGTCCCCTTTGAAGGGTCCGAGGGCTCGATGCCTCCCTCTGATTGGATTCCGTTACAAGATCACTCCCGCTGGTCTCGGAAATGTCCTAGGGTACCTCGGGAGCGTAGCCCGAGCCTTGGTTATGTATCGAACATACCCAGGGTCATCCCTCGCTCTGTGTCTGAGGCGACTGTGAACCCTTCGAGGGTTAGCCTACAAACCCCTGATCAGTAATGGGCGCGGACCCCGAGTGGCCTGAGGCGGCCGTTGAACCCTTCGAGGGGCCGGCCATCGAACCTCTGACCAGTAGTGGGCGCAGAACCCAATCGATCTGAGGCGGCCGTTGAACCCCTCCGAGAGGCCAGCCTTCGAACCTCTGATCAGTAGGGAGGCTCGGAGCCTATTTCCTTCACGGAGAAGGGTCCTTTTCGAGGTATCCCCCTTTCCCGGTCCCTGTTGTAAGAGAGAGAAAGAGGAAAAGGAAAAGGATACGAAGTCGAATGACGTGGCGTACCTTTTTTTTTGACAAAGTTGTTATGGCGAAGGCGAAGCGTCGCTTGCTTCTCCCTCCTGAGGCGCCGCCTATCCCGCCGCGGAGTTAATGCGACGGGGCGAGTGGTTCACGAGGCGGTCGTTGCGCGTGTGCGCGCCGTTCGAGGAACGGATCACGGGCGCACCGTCTTCACGCCGTGAGAGAGGGCTCCCTCGCTGCCCCTGGATGGGACGTAAGCTTGGCTGACGACGTGACCGCTGCTCCTGCCCGCCTGTCATCGCCATTATTGCCGGCCCATTTTTGACCGCATTTGACCGTCGCGCTTGGCTGGCACTGCAGGGTTGCCTCGAATCGCGGTATTGACTCCGCAGTCGAGGAGGCGTGGTAGTGGCGCGAGTGGCGGTGCAGTTGCTCGCACGTAGCAACCGGCGTGCCGGTTGCATGACGCATGGGCCTGGACCTCCATGCTGGGCGCGTTGGAGTCGAAGGGGCGCGCCCACTTGGCACGGTTGCATGCCGCCTGCATGGCTATCCGCCCTTTCACCCGCTGGTCTGGGCGAAAGTGGAGGAGTGCTTGTAACCGCCGGGTGGTTGCATGCACCGCGCGCGTGGTGGTTTGGCTTCTTCTCCCCCGGACCGGCTTGCATGACGTGTGGGACCCAGCCCCCGCGCCGTGGGGGGGGAATCTTGGAGCGTGTTGGAGAAGACTCAACCCGCAACGGTTGAGGGCGCAAGTGGGGAGAGTCGTCTTTAAAAGGGGGGCGACCCCCTTGGAGGGCAACCATGTCTTCGCGCTCCCCTCATGCATCGTGCCTTTCCACCTTCCGAGCCCCCCGGATGGGGACGCCCGCAATCCTTCCGCCTTGTCGTTGGAGGAACGCAACTTCGTGGAAGTTGGTACCTTTCAGCCATCGTTCGGCTTCAAGGATTTTCATCATGCAGCCCGGCTGCATCCCCTCGCCGGTGGTCACCCAAGACAGTGACCTCCAGCTTGATGGCGGGGAGAAGCGAACCGGGCTGTGATCTTGGTCCCGCCCTCAGCTTCAAGGATGTTCATCATCCTTGCTGGGGCGGAGGCCGGGCTGAGCCGGAGCTCTACCTCCCGCGCGGGCCGGCTGGGCACCTCCTCTTCCGGCTTCCAAGGGAGAGGGCGCTCGCTGGCCCTGCGAGCGGGCGGACTTCGACAACGAGGGGCTGGCCGACGGCGGGCGTCGCCTGCTTCAGCACGTTGGGTTTGCCGGCTTGGCTCCCGGTACCCCTCCCGCCGCAAGGGCGGTTGTCGCGCCGTGCGCATGGGCGGACCACCCGAGACATCGCGCGTCGCTAGAGCGGCGTTCGTGTTCTGGGACTGTCCTGCCTTTGCAACGGTACGGGGCCTCCACGCGGAGGTCGGTGCCCCGCTCGCCCGGGAGGATCTGAGTGGAGATCTGCCGATGGGCTGACGCTCCGGTTGCCGGTGCCGAGGTGGATGCGGTTCGAGAAGTCCCCATCGCCGACAGGATCGCTGCCACCATTCGCGCCCCGGGCCTTCGGCTCTTTGTACTTGTCCTCGCCCCTCGGGCGTCGGCGTGGGCGAGGGCAAGGCTGCAGCGGCGTCCGCACTGAAGCCATCGCTGCTGCAGTGAGGACGGAACCGGAGCTCCGTTTGTAATGGCACCTTGAGTGCCGGTGTTTTGTTCATTGCGGCTGTCGAGGCCTGAACGTGTATGTATTTTCGGCACGGAGCCGTGTTTTTTCTTCATTTCGAGCATTGAGACTCGCCTTGTCGATTATCTGAACCGCTTCACCGAGCGTGAGTTGCCTCGTGCAAAGGTGACGAGTGAGGTATCCGTATCCCGGAGGAGTAGGAGTCCCTCGGCTCGGTCGGCCTTGCTGTCCGAGGCCCCTCTTGCTTAGTTAAAGGAACCTCTCGGCCGCCCTTTGATGAGCCGAAGCCGAAGGTAGCGGTGTCAGCACGGACGGAGGCAGAGTTGGCTTCGAAAAGGAGGTGTGGTTGGCCAGAGCCTGGCCGGGTCGTCCACTGGCGGAACCGACGCCGGAGTTGGGCTGCCGAGGCCACAAGCCAAGCTGATGTCTTTGGGGGACAGCTGGCCGAGGCCTCGGGGTGGCCGGCCGAGCCGCCTGCTCGGGCCGGATTCTCGAAGAAGACCCTGGCGGCGATGGCCCGGGTGTGGTGCTGATGTCGTCCTTCAGAGTGGGGGCCCTCCGACCGCGTCACCGTCCGAGGCTAGGTCAGACCCCGCCGAAGGTGTAGTTGATGCCGAGGGTGCTGCTGCCCCCTTTGGCTGTCGACGTCCGAGCCTGCAGGATCAGGTTGTCTTGTAGTGTGTGTATGTTTTCTGCGGCCGCCGAGGCCTAAACACACCGTCGTCGTGTTGTAAAGCTGCGTTTCTTTTCCTCTTGTTTCGAGTATCCGGACTCATTTGTCGGTAACAGAATTGTTTGTGCGGGCGAGAGTTGCTTTTCACAGAAGGCGATGAGTGAGGTATCCGTATCCCGGAGGCGTAGGAATCCCTCGGCTCGGTCGGCCTTGCCGCTTACGCGCGCTCTTACTCGTCCATAGGGTTCTGTTACCGACGCAGTCGAGAAGGCCCGAAAAATCATTTCGGCAGAGGAGCTCTCGAGCATGAAGACTTGTTCGGTCCGCGGAGTCACTTATCCGAGCGTGAGTTACTTATCGCAGAAGGTGATGAGTGAGGTATCCGTATCCCGGAGGCGTAGGAGTCCCTCGGCTCGGTCAGCCTTGGCTGCTTACGTGTACTCCGTCGTTTTCAGGATCCACTTTTGAAGTAGTCGAAGAGCACGAAAGGCATTCTGGCAGAAAAGTTTTTTTTTCTTTTTTCGAGGAAAATTTTGACACAGAGGGGGTTGCCCCCTTCTAGCCCCCGAGGGAGGGTCGGGCTTTGCCGAGGCAAGGCTGACCCTTCCTTGACGACCAGACTTGGTATGTGAACAAGGTATACGAGCAACTTGAAAGCATCTTAAGGGTAGAAGCGACGTAGCTGTTGGATGTTCCAAGGGTTGCTGTAGACCTCGCCTTGGCTGTTGGCCAGCTTGTACATTCTGGGCTTCAGAACCTTGGCGATGACGAACGGCCCTTCCCAGGGAGGCGTGAGTTTGTGCCGCCCTCGGGCGTCTTGTCGCAGCCGAAGCACCAGGTCGCCCACCTGGAGGTCTCGGGACCGAACCCCTCTGGCGTGGTAGCGTCGCAGGGACTGCTGGTACCGCGCCGAGTGTAGTAAGGCCATGTCCCGAGCCTCCTCCAGCTGGTCCAATGAGTCTTCTCGGTTGGCTTGGTTGCTTTGGTCGGTGTAGGCCCTCGCCCTTGGGGAACCGTATTCCAAGTCTGTGGGCAAGATGGCCTCGGCCCCATAGACTAGAAAGAACGGTGTGAAGCCCGTGGCTCGGCTCGGCGTTGTTCTTAGACTCCAGACCACCGAGGGGAGTTCCTTCATCCACCGCTTGCCGAACTTGTTGAGGTCGTTGTAGATCCGAGGCTTGAGTCCTTGCAGGATCATGCCGTTAGCCCGCTCCACTTGCCCATTCGTCATGGGGTGAGCCACGGCAGCCCAGTCCACCCGGATGTGGTGATCCTCGCAGAAGTCCAAGAACTTTCTGCCGGTGAACTGGGTACCGTTGTCGGTGATGATGGAGTTCGGGACCCCAAAGCGATGGATGATGTTGGTGAAGAACGCCACCGCCTGTTCGGACCTGATGCTGTTTAGGGGTCGGACCTCGATCCACTTGGAGAATTTGTCGATGGCGACCAACAGGTGCGTGTAGCCCCCGGGTGCCTTCTGCAAGGGGCCAACAAGGTCCAGACCCCACATAGCAAACGACCAGGTGATGGGTATGGTCTGTAGAGCCTGAGCGGGCAGGTGGGTCTGCCTCGCGTAGAACTGACACCCTTCGCAGGTGCGGACAATTCTAGTAGCGTCGGCCACCGCCGTCGGCCAGTAGAATCCTTGTCGGAAGGCGTTTCCAACGAGGGTTCGAGGTGTTGCGTGATGGCCGCAAACCCCCGAGTGTATCTCTTGCAAGAGCTCCTGGCCTTCGGCGATGGAAATGCATCGCTGGAGGATGCCTGAGGGGCTGCGGTGGTAGAGCTCCTTCCCATCTCTCAGCAAGACGAAAGACTTGGCGCGCCGCGCCAACCACCAAGCTTCGGCTTGGTCGAGGGGCAGCTCTCCTCGGTGGAGATATTGCAGGTATGGGGTCTGCCAACTTTGATTAGGCGTGACCTCGCTCTGTTCCCCCTTGACGCGCAGTGCCTCACCCTCGGGAGCCGAGGGTACCTCGGACCGTGCCGAGGGTACCTCGGACTGGGTCGAGGGTACCTCGGACTCAGCCGAAGGTGCCTCGGGCGGAGCCGAAGGTGCCTCGGGCTCGGGCGTGTCCTCGGTCTTGACGGAGGGTTGATGCAGGTCTCGGGAGAATACGTCCGGGGGAACTGTTGTTCGTCCCGAGGCTATTTTAGCCAGCTCGTCCGCAGTCTCGTTGTAGCGTCGGGCGATGTGGTTGAGCTCGAGCCCGTAGAACTTGTCTTCCAGGCGCCGAACCTCATCGCAGTAGGCTTCCATCTTCGGGTCGCGGCAGTGGGAGTTCTTCATGACTTGGTCGATGACGAGCTTCGAGTCACTGCGAGCGTCGAGGCGTCGGACCCCTAGCTCGATGGCGATTCGCAACCCGTTTACCAGAGCCTCGTACTCTGCCACATTGTTGGACGCCGGGAAGCGGAGGCGTAGCACGTAGCGTAGGTGCTTCCCGAGGGGCAAGACGAAGAGGAGGCCTGCGCCGGCCCCCGTCTTCATCAGCGACCCGTCGAAAAACATGGTCCAGAGCTCCGGTTGGATCGGAGCCGTCGGGAGCTGGGTGTCGGCCCATTCAGCTACGAAGTCCGCCAAGACCTGGGACTTGATGGCCTTCCGAGGGGCGAACGAGATCGTCTCGCCCATGATCTCCACCGCCCACTTCGCAATTCTACCCGAGGCCTCTCGGGACTGGATGATCTCTCCCAGGGGGAAGGATGACACCACAGTCACCGGATGAGACTCGAAGTAGTGTCGCAACTTCCGTCGTGTCAGGATCACCGCGTACAGCAGCTTCTGGATTTGTGGGTAACAGATCTTGGTCTCGGACAGTACCTCACTGATGAAGTAGACTGGCCTCTGGACGGGCAATGCATGCCCTTCTTCTCGTCTCTCAACCACGATCGCGGCGCTAACCACCTGGGTAGTTGCGGCGACGTAGATCAAGAGGGCTTCTCCGGCAGCGGGGGGCACCAAGATGGGCGCGTTCGTGAGGAGCGCCTTCAGGTTCCCGAGGGCTTCCTCGGCCTCGGGAGTCCAAGCGAAGCACTCGGCCTTCCTTAAGAGGCGGTACAGAGGCAGACCTCTTTCGCCGAGGCGCGAGATGAAGCGGCTCAGAGCCGCGAGACATCCCATGACCCTCTGTACACCTTTCAAGTCCTTGATTGGCCCCATGCTGGTGATGGCTGCAATCTTCTCCGGGTTGGCTTCGATGCCCCGCTCGGAGACGATGAACCCCAAGAGCATGCCTCGGGGGACCCCGAAGACACACTTTTCGGGATTAAGCTTCACGCCTTTCGCCTTGAGACATCGGAATGTCGCTTCAAGGTCAGAAAGGAGGTCAGAGGCCTTCCTCGTCTTGACTACGATGTCATCGACGTAGGCCTCGACCGTTCGGCCGATGTGTTCGCCAAACACATGGTTCATGCATCGCTGGTACGTTGCCCCCTCATTCCTCAAACCAAACGGCATTGTAACATAGCAGTACATGCCGAAGGGTGTGATGAATGAAGTCGCGAGCTGGTCGGACTCTTTCATCCTGATCTGGTGATACCCTGAGTAGGCATCGAGGAAAGACAGGGTTTCGCACCCAGCAGTGGAATCCACGATCTGATCGATGCGAGGCAGAGGGTAGGGAACTTTCAGACATGCTTTGTTTAGACCAGTGTAGTCTACACACATCCGCCATTTCCCCCCTTTCTTTCTCACAAGCACAGGGTTGGCAAGCCATTCGGGATGGAATACCTCTTTGATGAACCCTGCCGCCAGTAGCTTGTGGATCTCCTCGCCTATGGCCCTGCGCTTTTCTTTGTCGAATCGGCGCAGAGGTTGCTTCACGGATCGGGCCCCAGCTCAAATATCCAGAGAGTGCTCGGCGACTTCCCTTGGTATGCCGGGCATGTCCGAGGGACTCCACGCGAAAACGTCGGCGTTCGCGCGGAGAAAGTCGATGAGCACTGCTTCCTATTTGGGGTCGAGCTCGGAACCGATCCGGATCTGCTTGGAGGCGTCGTTGTGGGGTTCGAGAGGGACGGACTTGGCCGTCTCCGCTGGTTCGAAGTTGCCGGCGTGGCGCTTCACGTCGGGCGCCTCCCTAGAGAGGCTCTCCAGGTCGGCGATGAGGGCCTCGGATTCGGCGAGGGCCTCGGCGTACTCCACGCACTCCACATCGCATTCGTACGCGTGTCGGTACGTGGGCCCGACGGTGATGACCCCGTTGGGGCCCGACATCTTGAGCTTGAGGTAGGTGTAGTTGGGGACGACCATGAACTTGGCGTAGCATGGCCTCCCCAGCACTGCGTGGTAGGTTCCTCAAAACCCGACCACTTCGAACGTGAGGGTCTCCTTTCGAAAGTTGGAGGGCGTCCCGAAGCAGACGGGTAGGTCGAGTTGTCCAAGGGGTTGAACGCGCTTCCCGGGGACGATCCCGTGGAAAGGCGCAGCGCCCGTCCGGACCGAGGACAGATCGATCCGCAGAAGCCCGAGGGTCTCGGCGTAGATGATGTTGAGGCCGCTGCCTCCATCCATGAGGACCTTGGTGAGCCTGACGTTGCCGATGATGGGGTCGACAACGAGTGGGTATCTCCCCGGGCTCGGCACGTAGTCTGGATGGCCGGCCTGGTCGAAGGTGATGGGCTTGTCGGACCAGTCTATGTAGACTGGCGCCGCCACCTTTACCGAGCAGACCTCCCGACGCTCTTGCTTGCGGTGCTGAGCCGAGGCGTTCACCACTTGCCTGCCGTAGATCATGAAGCAGTCGCGGACCTCGGGGAACCCTCCTACCTTGTGATCTTCCTCCTTTGCGTCGTCGAGGGCCTTGCCACCCTCCGCGGGTGGCCCGGTCTTGTGGAAGTGTCGTCGAAGCATGGCACACTCCTCAAGGGTGTGCTTGATGGGCCCCTGATGATAGGGGCACGACTCCTTGAGCATCTTGTCGAAGAGGTTGGCACCTCCGGGAGGTTTCCGAGGGTTCTTGTACTCGATGGCGGCGACAAGGTCCGCGTCAGCGGCGTCGCGTTTTGCTTGCGACTTCTTCTTGCCCTTCTTCTTGGCGCCGCGCTGAGTTGACGCCTCGGGAGCATCTTCCGGTGGGTGGCCCTGGGGCTGCTTGTCCTTCCGGAAAATGGCCTCAACCGCCTCCTGGCCAGAGGCGAACTTGGTGGCGATGTCCATCAGCTCGCTCGCCCTGGTGGGGGTCTTGCGACCCAGCTTGCTCACCAGGTCGCGGCAGGTGGTGCCGGCGAGGAACGCGCCGATGACATCTGAATCGGTGACGTTGGGTAGCTCTGTGCGCTGCTTCGAGAATCGCCGGATGTAGTCCCGGAGAGACTCTCCCGGCTGCTGGCGGCAGCTTCAGAGATCCCAGGAGTTCCCAGGGCGCACGTACATGCCCTAGAAACTGCCGGCGAAGGCTTGGACCAGGTCGTCCCAGTTGGAGATCTGCCCCGGGGGCAGGTGCTCCAGCCAGACTCGAGCGGTGTCGGAGAGGAACAGGGGGAGGTTGTGGATGATGAGGTTATCATCGTCCGTTCCACCCAGTTGGCAGGCCAGTCGATAGTCCGCGAGCCACAATTCCGGTCTTGTCTCCCCTGAGTACTTTGTGATAGTAGTCGGGGTTCGGAACCGGGTCGGGAACGGTGCCCGTCGTATGGCGCGGCTGAAAGCCTGCGGACCGGGTGGTTCGGGCGAAGGATTCCGATTCTCCCCGCTGTCGTAGCGTCCCCCACGCCTGGGGTGGTAGCCTCGGCGCGCCCTGTCGTCGAGGTGGGCCCGACGGCTGTGATGATGGCGCTCGTTGCCGAGGCGACCCGGGGCCGCAGGCGCTGTGTTGCTTGTGCGCCCGGAGTGGACCGAGGCTTCCCGCATGAATCAAGAAGTCGCGGCACGATGTTCCGAGGGGAACCCCTGCCTTCGGGAGGCAGAGCTTTCGGCCCGTCGGACCGCGGCGTCCTCCAGGAGATTCTTGAGCTCTCCCTGGATACGCCGCCCCTCTGTGGTTGATGGATCCGGCATCGCGTGGAGGAGTATTGCCGCTGCAGCCAGGTTCTGGCCGACTCCACTGGAATCCGGCGGCGGCCTCACCCTGACGTCGTCGGCGATGCGGTGCTGGATGTCCTGGGGGAGATGACGCGCTTCTCCGGCTGGGGGTTGGACCGCCCATTCCTGCCCGATGTCCCGGCGGATCGACACAAGCGTTCCTGCTCCCTCGTCGAGCCTGGCCTGCCTCTCGCGGATTTGCTCGAGCTGTGGGTCAGGACCCCCCGCCGGGACAGGGACCACAGCTAGCTCCCGAAGGATGTCAACGCGAGGCACGGGCCTAGGGGGATCACCGTTTTCCGGCATACCAAGATGGTTGCCTTCGCCGGGACCCCCTAGATCGACGTGGAAACATTCACGACTTGGGCTGCGGTCCTCGTTGTCGAGGCCGCGGCTGCCGTCAGAACAGTCGGAAAGGCAGTAGTCACATGCGGTCATGAAGTCCCGCACGACACTAGGGTTACCAAGTCCGGAGAAATCCCAACAGAGGTCGGGCTCGCCATCTTCCTCGGACCCCGAGGGCTCGTAGGTCGAGTCGGCCGTCAGTCGGTCCCAGGGTGACCGCACACGATACCCCAGAGGGTTTGGACTCGCCTCTATGAGAGTGCTCACCGAAGCGAAGTCGCTTGGTGGGTCGAGGCCGAATCCAAAAGACGCGAGATGGGAATCGGTCGGTACCTTTCGGTCGACGGGCGGTGACGAGGTCGCGTCTGGGACTGACTGCACCGTTGTCTCAGGTACGAGGGTGACGCCCAACAAGTCCTTCGCGAGCGTGCTGGCGTCGTGCGTTTGCTTGAGTTTGGCGTGTTGCGGGGAGGCGGCGCTCGTCTTCGTCTCAGACGCGAGATTGATGCCCGACGCACCCTCCGTTGGGGCGCCGACGCCGTCGATTCGCTCGACAGCCAACGAGGTGCCGCTTCCCACTTGGCCTTGGTTGCCCCGCCTCCTCCTTCGTCGGCGGGGGAGGGGACGGGACAAGCCCGAATGTCGTCCTTCCACCACGTGGGGAAGGCGTCGTCGATTTCCCCACCGGCGAGCGGGTTGTCGACCGCCATTGTCGCTGTCGCGCGGTGGGGGAAGGAGTATCATGTCGTAGCTGCCGTCGAGGGACATGAACTCAAGATTCCCGAAACGGAGCACCGTCCCGGGCCGGAAAGGTTGCTAGAGACTGCCCATCTGGAGCTTGATGGGAAGCTGTTTGTCAACACGCAGCAGGCCCCTACCTGGCGCGCCAACTGTCGGTGTTTCGAAACCCGGGGGGTCCCTGGACCGACGAGTGAATTGTCGCCGCGTGCCCCAGCCTAGATGGGTCGACGCGAGGCGGAACGCGAAGGGGGGAAAGGAAGCAGCCGGAGGGAGGCAGGCGTGAGAGAGTGGATCCCGCGGCCTTCGTGTTAGCCCCGCGCCTGAGTCGGGTGCGCTTGCAGTAGGGGGATACAAGCGTCCACGCGGGAGTGGGAGCGAGCGGCCTTGCGCGAGCGCCATCCCGTCCTTCTCCGCGCGGGCCAACCTTCTGTAAGAGGGCCCGGGTCCTCCCTTTTATAGGCGTAAAGAGAGGATCCAGGTGTAAAAGGGGAGTGTAGCAATGTGCTAACGTGTCTAGCGGTGGAGAGCTAGCGCTCTAAGTACATGCCATCGTGGCAGCCGGAGAGGTCTTGGCACCCAGTTCGTGTGGTGTCGTGGCCGTCGGAGGAGCGCTGGAGCCTGGCGGGAGGACAATTGTTGGGGCTGTCGAGTCCTTGCTGACGTCCTCTTGCTTCCGTAAGGGGGCTGAGAGCCGCCGTCGTCACAGGGCATGCGGGGCGCCATCATTACTCGCATGGTGGAGCGAGCCAGATGGGACGCCGGTCTGGTTCCCCGTAGCCCGAGTCAGCTCGGGGTAGGGTAATGATGGCGCTTCCTGTTGACGTGGTCGGTCCGTGCCCTAGGCTAGGCAAGGTGGAGGCTCCTCCGAGGTCGAGGTCGAGGTCGAGCCCCTGGGTCGGGCGAGGCAGAGTTCGTCGTCTTCCGGGGTTGAGCCCATGTCCGAGCCCTGGGGTCGAGCGAGGTGGAGTTCCCCGTCTTCCGGGGCTGAGCCTGAGTCCGAGCCCTGGGTCGGGCGGAGTGGAGTTCGCCGTCTTCCGGGGCAGAGCCCGAGTCCGAGCCCTCGGTTCGGGCGGAGCGGAGTTCTGAGAGCACCTAGAGGGGGGTGAATAGGTGATCCTGTAACACTTAAAACTTAGGTCACAAAAACTTGGTTAAGTGTTAGCACAATAACCGCCAAGTGGCTAGAGAGGAATCTTCAACAAAACACAATAACCAACAAGATCAATCACAAAGATGGCACGGTGGTTATCCCGTGGTTCGGCCAAGACCAACGCTTGCCTACTCCACGTTGTGGCGTCCCAACGGACGAGGTTTGCAATCAACCCCTCTCAAGCGGTCCAAAGACCCACTTGAATACCACGATGTTTTGCTTGCTTTTTCTCAATTCCGTTTGCGAGGAATCTCCACAACTTGGAGCCTCTCGCCCTTACACTTGAAATTCACAAAGAACACGGAGCAAGGGAGGGATTAGCAACGCACACAAGACACAAGAATCAGAGTGTCAATACGCACACAAGTCGCAACAAGAGCTCGCAACACAACTCAATGAGTTCACAACTCCACTAGAGCTCTATATGCTATCACAATGAAACGAATGCGCAAAATCGATGTCTTGGTGCTTAGGAATGTTGTAGGAATGCTTGGTGTCCTCCTCCATGCGCCTAGGGGTCCCTTTTATAGCCCCAAGGCAGCTAGGAGCCGTTGAGAGCAATCTAGGAAGGCTGATCTTGCCTTCTGTCGACTGGCGCACCGGACAGTCCGGTGCACACCGGACACTGTCCGGTGCCCGATTTCCTTCCAAAAATGGCGCAGCCGACCGTTGGCAGCCTGAGAGTCGTTGGCGCACCGGACATGTCCGGTGCCCCCTTCTAGCCGTTGGCTCGGCCACGTGTCCCGCGCAGATCGTGTGGCCGACCGTTGGCCCTGCCGACCGTTGGCTCACCGGACAGTCCGGTGCACACCGGACAGTCCGGTGAATTATAGCCGTACGTCGCCGGTGAATTCCCGAGAGCAGCCACTTCGCTCGAGCCAGCCTGGTGCACCGGACACTGTCCGGTGCACCACCGGACAGTCCGGTGCTCCCAGACTCAGCAAAGTCTTGGCTGTTCGAGCCAAGGCATTTTCAATTGGATTTTTCCTGTTTCCAGCACTTAGACACAATACATTAGTCCATAAAACCATGTACTAAGTCTGAGAAACATACCTTTATCTTTTATTTGTACTTTGTCCACCTTTTTACACTTAGGCACTTGTGTTGGACACTAAACCACCAAAATACTTAGAAATGGCCCAAGGGCACATTTTCCTTTCAATCTCCCCCTTTTTGGTGATTTATGCCAACACAACATAAAGCAAGTAGAACAAGTACAAAATCACTTCAAATAAAAACTCAAATTGTTTTGATTCAAATTTGACATATATGGATCATTCTATGCCACCACTTGGTTTGTTTTTGCAAATCAAACTCAAATTCCTATCTCTAAGTCAAATCCACTTGTAGAGACATAAAGAGAGGTTTTCCAAAGAATTTTGATCAAAGATTTCAAAAACTCCCCTTTTTCCCATAATCAATACTTCTCCCCACAAGAAGCCAACTTTTGACAAGAGAGACAATAAAAGAGTTTTGACAAACCAAAAGCTCTATTCTACTATTTTCAAAATCTCTCAAGTCTCAAGTGGTAGCTGATCCATTTATCGCTTTGGCCTTTATTTTCTCCCCCTTTGGCATCAAGCACCAAAACGGGGTCAATCTTGGCCCTTTAACCCCATTGCCTCACCAAAATCTTCAAATAAGAACACAAAGGCAATAAGAGTATAAAGATGAACTTGGAAAAGTTACTCTTTTCATCGGAGTGCAGTGGAAGTCTTGCATGGTCCAAGTCCACCTTTTCCCTTTCAATCCTCTTTTGAGACTAAAAACAGCCAAACTCAAGTACATGGTTAGTCTCAAGGGGTCAAGTTGTAGCACAGCTCCCCCTAAATATGTGCATCACTTCTAAAAAGGACTTGTGAGGTCCAGGGAGTGTTTGTACAACTTGAGCACCACAATAAGCAACAAAATGCAGAATGAACATGATCAAAGGCATAAACACATGTATGCTACAATTCAATCCAAGTTCCGCGAATCTAAGATATTGAGCTCACTACGCAGCCTGCAAAAGGTCTTCTCATCTAGAGGCTTGGTAAAGATATCGGCTAGCTGGTTCTCGGTGCTAACATGAAACACTTCGATATCCCCCTTTTGCTGGTGGTCTCTCAAAAAGTGATGCCGGATGTCAATATGCTTTGTGCGGCTGTGCTCAACAGGATTTTCCGCTATTCGGATAGCACTCTCATTATCACATAGGAGTGGGACTTTGCTCAGATTGTAGCCAAAGTCCCGGAGGGTTTGCCTCATCCATAGTAGTTGCGCGCAACATTGTCCTGCGGCAACGTACTCGGCCTCAGCGGTGGATAGGGCAACGGAGGTTTGTTTCTTAGAATTCCATGACACCAGGGACCTTCCTAAGAATTGGCACGTCCCTGATGTACTCTTCCTATCGACCTTACATCCAGCATAGTCAGAATCTGAGTATCCAATCAAGTCAAAGTTAGACCCCTTTGGATACCAGATCCCAAAGCAAGGCGTAGCGACTAAATATCTAAGAATTCGCTTCACAGCCACTAAGTGACACTCCTTAGGATCGGATTGAAATCTAGCACACATGCATAAGCTAAGCATAATGTCCGGTCTACTAGCACATAAATAAAGCAAAGAACCTATCATGGACCGGTATGCTTTTTGATCAACGGACTTACCACCTTTGATGAGGTCGGTGTGTCCGTCGGTTCCCATCGGCGTCTTTGCGGGCTTGGCGTCCTTCATCCCAAACCGTTTTAGCAAATCTTGCGTGTACTTCGTTTGGGAGATGAAGGTGCCGTCCTTGAGTTGCTTCACTTGGAACCCAAGGAAGTAGTTCAACTCGCCCATCATCGACATCTCGAATTTCTGCGTCATCACCCTGCTAAACTCTTCACAAGACTTTTGGTTAGTAGAACCAAATATTATGTCATCGACATAAATTTGGCACACGAAAAGATCACCATCGCAAGTCTTAGTGAAAAGAGTTGGATCGGCTTTCCCGACCTTGAAAGCATTAGCAATTAAAAAGTCTCTAAGGCATCCATACCATGCTCTTGGGGCTTGCTTAAGTCCATAGAGCGCCTTAGAGAGCTTACACACGTGGTCGGGGTACCGTTCATCCTCGAAGCCAGGGGGTTGCTCCACGTACACCTCCTCTTTGATCGACCCATTGAGGAAAGCGCTCTTCACATCCATTTGGTACAACCTGAAAGAATGGTGAGCGGCATATGCTAGCAAGATACGAATTGATTCTAGCCTAGCCACAGGAGCAAAAGTCTCCTCAAAGTCCAAACCTGCGACTTGGGCATAACCTTTTGCCACAAGTCGAGCCTTGTTCCTCGTCACCACCCCGTGCTCGTCCTGTTTGTTGCGGAACACCCACTTGGTTCCCACAACATTTTGCTTGGGGCGAGGCACCAGTGTCCAAACTTCATTGCGCTTGAAATTGTTGAGTTCCTCCTGCATGGCCAACACCCAGTCCGGATCTAGCAAGGCCTCTTCTACCCTGAAAGGCTCAATAGAAGAGACAAAGGAGTAATGCTCACAAAAATTAACTAATCTCGAGCGAGTAGTTACTCCCTTGCTAATATCACCCAATATTTGGTCGACGGGATGATCCCTTTGGATCGTCGCTCGAACTTGGGTTGGAGGTGCCTGAGGTGCTTCTTCCTCTTCAACTTGAACATCCTGTGCTCCCCCTTGATCATGCGCCTCCACTTGAGGTACCTGTTCGTCATCTTGGGTTGGGGGATGCACCATAGTTGAGGAAGACGGTTGATCTTGCTCCAATTGTTCCTGAGGCCGTACATCTCCAATCGCCATGGTGCGTATCGCGGCCGTTGGAACGTCTTCTTCATCTACATCATCAAGATCAACAACTTGCTCTCTTGGAGAGCCATTAGTCTCATCAAATACAACGTCGCTAGAGACTTCAACCAAACCCGATGATTTGTTGAAGACCCTATACGCTTTTGTATTTGAATCATAACCTAATAAAAACCCTTCTACAACTTTGGGAGCAAATTTGGAATTCCTACCCTTCTTCACTAGAATGTAGCATTTACTCCCAAATACACGAAAGTACGATACATTGGGTTTGTTACCAGTTAGCAGTTCGTATGAGGTCTTCTTGAGGAGGCGGTGAAGATAGACCCTGTTGATGGCGTGGCAAGCCGTGTTCACGGATCCGACCAAAAACACTCGGGGGTCTTGAACTCTCCAAGCATAGTCCTCTCCATATCAATGAGTGTCCTGTTCTTCCTCTCTACCACACCATTTTGCTGAGGTGTGTAGGGAGCGGAGAACTCGTGCTTGATCCCCTCCTCCTCAACGAACTCCTCCACTTGAAGATTCTTGAATTCGGACCCGTTGTCGCTCCTTATCTTCTTCACTTTGAGCTCAAACTCATTTTGAGCTCTCCTTAGGAAGCGCTTGAGGGTCCCTTGGGTTTCAGACTTATCCTGCAAAAAGAACACCCAGGTGAAGCGGGAAAAGTCATCAACAATGACTAGACCATACTTACTTCCTCCTATGCTCAGATAGGCGATGGGTCCGAAGAGGTCCATATGCAGCAGCTCCAGAGGTCTTGACGTGGTCATCACATTCTTGCTGTGATGTACTCCTCCCACTTGTTTACCTGCTTGACAAGCTACACAAGGTCTATCTTTTTTGAAATGAACATTGGTTAGACCTATCACGTGTTCTCCCTTTAGAAGCTTGTGGAGGTTCTTCATCCCCACATGTGCTAAGCGGCGATGCCACAACCAGCCCATGCAAGTCTTAGCCATTAAGCATGCATCTAGACCGGCCTCTTCTTTTGCAAAATCAACTAAGTAAAGTTTGCCGTCTAGTACACCCTTAAAAGCTAGTGAACCATCACATCTTCTAAAGACAGACACATCTACATTTGTAAATAAACAATTATATCCCATATTACATAATTGACTGACAGATAGTAAATTATATCCAAGAGACTCAACTAAAAACACATTAGAGATAGAGTGCTCATTAGATATTGCAATCTTGCCTAAACCTTTCACCTTGCCTTGGTTCCCATCACCGAATATGATTGAATCTTGGGAATCCTTATTCTTGACGTAGGAGGTGAACATCTTCTTCTCCCCCGTCATATGGTTTGTGCATCCGCTGTCGATAATCCAGCTTGAACCCCCGGATGCATAAACCTGCAAGGCAAATTTAGGCTTGGGTCTTAGGTACCCAACTCTTGTTGGGTCCTACAAGGTTAGTCACAATTGTCTTAGGGACCCAAATGCAAGTTTTATCACCCTTGCATTTTGCCCCTAATTTCCTAGCAACTATCTTCCTATCTTTTCTACAAATAGTAAAGGAAGCATTTAAAGCATGATAAATTGTAGGTGGTTCATTAACTTTCCTAGGAACATTAGCAACATTTCTCCTAGGCATATTATGAACAACATTTTTCCTACCAACATTTCTATCATGCACATAGGAAGAACTAGAAGCAAACATGGTATGAGAATCAAAAGCATTATATGCATTATAACTCCTATAAGCATTTCTATATTGTCTCTTGTCATGATACATAAAGGCATGGTTCCTTTTAGCACTACTAGCCATAGGGGCCTTCCCTTTCTCCTTGGTGGAGATGGGAGCCTTATGGCTTGTTAAGTCCTTGGCTTCCCTCTTGAAGCCAAGTCCATTCTTGATTGAGGGGTGTCTACCAATCGTGTAGGCATCCCTTGCAAATTTTAGCTTATCGAAATCGCTTTTGCTAGTCTTAAGTTGGTCATTAAGACTAGCTATTTCATCATTTAATCTAGAAATTGAAACTAGGTGTTCACTACAAGCATCAATATCAAAATCCTTACACCTAGTGCAAATCATAACATGTTCTACACAAGAATTAGATTTATTTGCTACTTCTAATTTAGCATTTAAATCATTGTTAACACCTTGTAAAGTAGAAATGGTTTCATGACAAGTAGATAGTTCATAAGAAAGCATTTCATTTCTTTTAACTTCTAAAGCATAGGATTTTTGTTCCTCTACAAATTTATCATGTTCATCATACAACAAATCCTCTTGCTTTTCTAAAAGCCTATTCTTATCATTCAAGGCATCAATTAATTCCTTAATTTTATCTACCTTGGTTCTATCTAGGCCCTTAAATAAACATGAATAATCTATTTCATCCTCATCAATAGATTCGTCCTCACTTGAAGGAGCATAAGTAGAGTTTCGAGTACATACCTTCTTTTCCCTTGCCATAAGGCATGTGTGACGCTCATTGGGGAAGAGGGATGACTTGTTGAAGGCGGTGGCGGCGAGTCCTTCATTGTTGGAGTCGGATGAGGAGCAATCCGAATCCCACTCCTTGCCAAGATGTGCCTCGCCCTTTGCCTTCTTATAGTTCTTCTTCTTCTCCCTCTTGTTCCCTTGATCCTGATCACTATCATTGTCGGGACAGTTAGCAATAAAATGACCAATCTTACCGCATTTGAAGCATGAGCGCTTCCCCTTGGCTTTGGTCTTGCTTGGCTGTCCCTTGCGACCCTTAAGTGCCGTCTTGAATCTCTTGATGATGAGGGCCATCTCTTCATCATTAAGTCCGGCTGCCTCAATTTGTGCCACCTTGCTAGGTAGCACCTCCTTGCTTCTTGTTGCCTTGAGAGCAAGGGGTTGAGGCTCGTTGATTGGACCATTCAATGCGTCGTCCACGTACCTTGCCTCCTTGATCATCATTCGCCCGCTAACGAATTTTCCAAGGACTTCTTCGGGCGACATTTTGGTGTACCTGGGATTCTCACGAATATTATTCACCAAATGAGGATCAAGAACGGTAAAGGACCTTAGCATCAGTCGGACGACGTCGTGGTCCGTCCATCGCGTGCTTCCGTAGCTCCTTATTTTGTTGATAAGGGTCTTGAGCCGGTTGTATGTTTGAGTTGGCTCCTCGCCCCTTATAATCGCGAACCGTCCAAGCTCGCCCTCCACCAACTCCATTTTGGTGAGCAAGGTGACGTCGTTCCCCTCATGAGAAATCTTGAGGGTGTCCCATATTTGCTTGGCGTTATCCAAGCCGCTCACTTTGTGGTATTCATCCCTGCACAAAGAAGCTAGAAGAACAGTAGTAGCTTGTGCATTCTTATGTATTTGCTCATTAATGAACACAGGACTATCCGAACTATCAAAGTGCATTCCACTCTCTACAATCTCCCATATACTAGGATGGAGAGAGAATAGGTGACTATGCATTTTGTGGCTCCAAAATCCGTAGTCCTCCCCATCAAAGTGTGGAGGCTTGCCGAGTGGAATGGAGAGCAAATGTGAATTTGAACTTTGCGGAATACGAGAGTAGTCAAAAGAAAAGTTCGAATTAACCGATTTCCTTCTCTCGTAGTCGTTGTGGTCGTCGTCCTTTTGGAAAGAAGTAGACTCATCGCTGTCGTCGTAGTAGACGATCTCCTTGATGCGCCTCGTCTTCTTCTTCTTCCCTTCTTTCCGTCTATGGCCCGAGCCAGAGTCGGTAGACTTGTCGTCCTTCGGCTCGTTGACGAAGGATTCCTTCTCTTTGTCGTTGATCACGATTCCCTTCCCCTTAGGATCCATCTCTTCGGGCGGTTAGTCCCTTTGTGAAGAGAACGGCTCTGATACCAATTGAGAGCACCTAGAGGGGGGGTGAATAGGTGATCCTGTAACACTTAAAACTTAGGTCACAAAAACTTGGTTAAGTGTTAGCACAATAACCGCCAAGTGGCTAGAGAGGAATCTTCAACAAAACACAATAACCAACAAGATCAATCACAAAGATGGCACAGTGGTTATCCCGTGGTTCGGCCAAGACCAATGCTTGCCTACTCCACGTTGTGGCGTCCCAACGGACGAGGGTTGCAATCAACCCCTCTCAAGCGGTCCAAAGACCCACTTGAATACCACGGTGTTTTGCTTGCTTTTTCTCAATTCCGTTTGCGAGGAATCTCCACAACTTGGAGCCTCTCGCCCTTACACTTGAAATTCACAAAGAACACGGAGCAAGGGAGGGATTAGCAACGCACACAAGACACAAGAATAAGAGTGTCAATACGCACACAAGTCGCAACAAGAGCTCGCAACACAACTCAATGAGTTCACAACTCCACTAGAGCTCTATATGCTATCACAATGAAACGAATGCGCAAAATCGATATCTTGGTGCTTAGGAATGTTGTAGGAATGCTTGGTGTCCTCCTCCATGCGCCTAGGGGTCCCTTTTATAGCCCCAAGGCAGCTAGGAGCCGTTGAGAGCAATCTAGGAAGGCTGATCTTGCCTTCTGTCGACTGGCGCACCGGACAGTCCGGTGCACACCGGACACTGTCCGGTGCCCGATTTCCTTCCAAAAATGGCGCAGCCGACCGTTGGCAGCCTGAGAGCCGTTGGCGCACCGGACATGTCCGGTGCACACCGGACAGTCCGGTGCCCCCTTCTAGCCGTTGGCTCGGCCATGTGTCCCGCGCAGATCGTGCGGCCGACCGTTGGCCCTGCCGACCGTTGGCTCACCGGACAGTCCGGTGCACACCAGACAGTCCGGTGAATTATAGCCGTACGTCGCCGGTGAATTCCCGAGAGCAGCCACTTCGCTCGAGCCAGCCTGGTGCACCACCGGACAGTCCGGTGCTCCCAGACTCAGCAAAGTCTTGGCTGTTCGAGCCAAGGCATTTTCAATTGGATTTTTCCTGTTTCCAGCACTTAGACACAATACATTAGTCCATAAAACCATGTACTAAGTCTGAGAAACATACCTTTATCTTTGATTTGTACTTTGTCCACCTTTTTACACTTAGGCACTTGTGTTGGACACTAAATCACCAAAATACTTAGAAATGGCCCAAGGGCACATTTCCCTTTCAAGTTCGCCGTCTTCCGGGGCTGAGCCCGAGTCCGAGCCCTGGGTCGGGCGAGGCGGAATTCGCCGTCTTCCGGGGCTGAGCCCAAGTCCGAGCCCTGGGTCGGGCGGAGCGGAGTTCACCGTCTTCCGGGGCTGAGCCCGAGTCCGAGCCCTGGGTCGGGCGGAGCGGAGTTCGCCGTCTTCCGGGGCTGAGCCCGAGTCCGAGCCCTGGGTCGGGCGAGGCAGAGTTTCCTATGACGCCCGAGGCCGGCCTTGGCTGCTGTCAGCCTCACTCTGTCGGGTGGCTCAGCAGTCGGAGCGGCGCATGCGGCGCTGTCCTCTTGTCAGACCGGTCAGTAGAGCGGCGAACTGACTGCGGTCACTTCGGCTCTGTCGACTGGAGGGCGTGCGTCAGGATAAAGGTGTCAGGCCACCTTTGCATTAAATGCCCCTGCGATTTGGTCGGTCGGCGTGGCGATGTGGCCAAGGTTGCTTCTCGGTGAAGACTGGGCCTCGAGCGAGCCGATAGTGTGCCCGTTGCTAGAGGGGGGGTCCTCGGGCGAGACGTAGGTTCTCTGGGGTCGGTTTCCCTTGCCTGAGGCTAGGCTCGGGCGAGGCACGATCGTGTCCCTTGAATGGACCGATCCTTGACTTAATCGCACCCATCAGGCCTTTGCAGCTTTGTGCTGATGGGGGTTACCAGCTGAGATTTAGGGGTCTTGAGGGTACCCCTAATTATGGTCCCCGACAATTTGCTTCTTCTAGCTTAGCATTTAATTCATCATTTAATCTCTTTAAACTAGATATAGATTCATGGAAAGCAGATAACTCAGAAGATAGCATTTCATTTCTCTTAGTTTCTAAAGCAAGAGATTTTTGCACACTAACAAATTTGTCATGTTCCTCATACAAAATGTCCTCTTGCTTTTCTAGCAGTCTATCTTTTTCATTTAGAGCATCAATTAATTCATTAATTTTCTCTACTTTGGCTCTATCTAAACCTTTAAATAAACTAGAGTAATCTACTTCATCATCGGAGGATTCTTCATCACTAGATGAAGTGTATTTGGGTATGTCCCGAACACGTACCTTTTTCTCCTTGGCCATAAGACATGTATGGCATTCGTTGGGGAAGAGTGAGGATTTGTCGATGGCTGAGGCAGCAAGTCCTTCGTCATCGGAGTCAGAGAGGAGCAGTTCGAGTCCCATTCCTTTCCAAGGTGCGCCTCGCCCTTAGCCTTCCTGAAGTTCTTCTTTTTCTCCTTCTTCCCACTCTTTTCTTGTCCCTGGTCATTATCATTGTCGGGACATTGAGCAATAAAGTGACTAGTCTTACCGCATTTGAAGCAGGAGCGCTTTCACCTTGTTTTATTCTTGTTGGGGTGCTCTTTGCGTCCCTTAAGTGCGGTCTTGAAACATTTGATGATGAGTGCCATCTCATCTTCGTTGAGGCCAGCAGCCTCCACTTGAGCCACCTTGTTTGGTAGCGCCTCCCTGCTACTAGTTGCCTTAAGAGCAACGGGTTGAGGCTCATAGACGGGTAGTGGACCGTTTAGAGCATCGTCCATGTATCGAGCCTCCTTCACCATCATGTGCCCGCTCACAAATTTTCTAAGGATCTCCTCGGGCGTCATCTTGGTGTACCTGGGGTTTTCACAAATAAGATTGACAAGATGGGGGTCAATTACAGTAAATGACCTTAGCATGAGTCGGACGACATCATGATCCGTCCATCTTGTGCTTCCATAGCTTCGGATCTTGTTGACCAGGGTCTTGAGCCTGTTGTATGTCTGAGTTGGCTCCTCTCCCTAGTTCGCCTTCCACTAGCTCTATTTTGTTAATCATGGTGGCATCGTTTCCCTCATGAGATATCTTGAGGGTGTCCTAGATTTGCTTGGTGTTGTCCAAGCCGCTCACCTTATTATATTCATCCCTGCAAAGTGAAGCTAGCAACACAGTAGTAGCTTGTGCATTTTTATGAATTTGCTCATCTATGAAAACGGGATTGTCAGTACTATCAAAATGCATTCCGTTTTCAACAATCTCCCAGATACAAGGATGGAGAGAAAATAAATGACTACGCATTTTATGACTCCAGAAAGAGTAGTCTTCTCCATCAAATTGTGGAGGTTTCCCAAGTGGAATTGATAGCAAATGAACATTTGAATTAAATGGAATACGGGAATAATCAAATGAATAGTTTTGATTAACCGTTTTCCTTTCTGAAGAGTCGTCGACGTCGTGTGGAGAAGAAGACGAGGCATCACTGTCGTAGTAGATGATCTTCTTGATGCGCCTCTTCTTCTTCCTGTCTCTCTTCTTTTGACTCGAGCCTGAGTCAGTAGGCTTGTCGTCTCTTGGCTCATTGAAGACGGACTCCTTTTCCTTGTCGTTGACCACCATCCCCTTTCCCTTAGGATCCATCTCTTCGGGCGGTTAGTCCCTTAGATGAAGAGTACGACTCTGATACCAATTGAGAGCACCTAGAGGGGGGGTGAATAGGTGATCCTGTAAAATCAAATACTAAATAGCCACAAAACTTAGTTATAGAAGTGTTAGTGCGACTAAATAGTTTTGAAACAATCACAGAGAAAGCAACACAAGAGACACGCGAGTTTATCCCGTGGTTTGGCCAAGTAACACTTGCCTACTTCCACGTTGTGGCGTCCCAATGGACGAGGGTTGCACTCAACCCCTTTCAAGTGATCCGATGATCAACTTGAATACCACGGTTTTTTTAGTGTTTCCCATTTGCGAGGAATCTCCACAACTTGGAGTCTCTTGCCCTTACAATAGAGATCACAAAGAAAGCACAGAGTAAGGTTGGGGAGAGCAACACATGCAAGACTCAAATTCGCAGCACAACCACGCACACAAGTCTCGACTTGAGCTCAAAACACAACACACGGAGTTCGCAACTCAAATGGAGCTCAAATCACTAACACAATGAAGCGAATGCGCGGGAGCGGAGTCTGGATGCTTTAGAATACTTAGAGAATGCTTGGTCTTCTCCTCCATGCGCCTAGGTGTCCCTTTTATAGCCCCAAGGCAGCTAGGAGCCGTTGAAGACCAAATTGGAAGGCCAATCTTGCATTCTGTCGAGTGGTGCACCACCGGATAGGTACTGTTCATGTTCGGTGCTTGATTTCTTTCCATATGGAGAGCAGTCGACCGTTGGCCCCTGGGATCGGTTGGCGCACCGGACACTATCTGGTGCACACCGGACAGTCCGGTGTGCCCAACCGACCGTTGGTGTGGCCACGTGTCGCGCGAAGATTGCATGGCCGACCGTTGGCGCTGGCGACCGTTGGCTCACCGGACAGTCCGGTGCACCACCAGACAGTCCGGTGAATTATAGCCACGTTGCCCCATTGCTATTACCGAGAGCGACGAGTTCGCCGTGAATGACTCACCGGATAGTCCGGTGCACCACCGGACAGTCCGGTGAATTATAGCCATACACTGCCGTCGATTTCCGAGAGCAGCACTTTCATCGGAGACCTGCCTGGCGCACCAGACACTGTCCGGTGCACCACCAGACAGTCTGGTGTGCCAGATCGAGCTGAAGTTTGGCTGCACAGAGCCAAGTCCTTTCCATTTATTTTCTCCTTCTTTTGTCACTGTTCCTAGCACTTAGACAAATACATTAGCGTTCAAAAAACAATGTACTAAGTCTAGAAACATACCTTGTGCCTTGATTTGCACTTCTCACTTTATTTGGCACATAAGAACTTAATCAAACGTGTTGGACATTTAATCACCAAAACATTATAGAAATGGTCCAAAGGCTCGTTTCCCTTTCAAAGAGCACTTAAACAAACAAGTTAGTTTCATAGGAGTCAAGTTGTAGCACATCCTCCCCCTAAACATGTGCATCATTTGCATAGGGACTTGTGAGGTCCAGAGATGACTTGTACAACTTGAGCACCAGAAATAAGCAATTAAAGGCATGAATGCTTAAAGTAACATGATCAAAGACATAAAATACATGTATGCTATACATCAATCCAAGTTACGTGAATCTAAGACATTTAGCTCACTACGCAACCTGCAAAACCTTTTCTCATCTAAAGGCTTAGTGAAGATATCGGCTAGCTGGTTCTCGGTGCTAATGTGATACACATCGATATCCCCTTTTGCTGGTGGTCTCTCAGGAAGTGATGCCGGATGTCTATGTGCTTAGTGCGACTATGTTCAACAGGATTATCCGCCAAGCCGATTGCACTCTCATTGTCACATAGGAGGGGGACTTTGCTCAGATTGTAGCCAAAGTCCTGGAGGGTTTGCCTCATCCAAAGTAGTTGCGTGCAACACTGTCCTATGGCTACGTACTCGGCCTCAGCAGTGGATAGGGCAACGGATGTTTGTTTCTTGGAACTCCAGGACACCAGGGACCTTCCTAGAAATTGGCACGTCCCTGATGTACTCTTCCTATCAACCTTGCACCCAGCATAATCGGAGTCTGAGTATCCGATTAAGTCAAAGGTAGACCCCTTTGGATACCAGATCCTAAAGCAAGGCGTAGAAACTAAATACCTAAGAATTCGCTTAACGGCCACAAGGTGACATTCCTTAGGGTCGAATTGAAATCTAGCACACATGCATACACTAAGCATAATGCCCGGTCTACTAGCACAAAGATAAAGTAATGAGCCTATCATTGACCAGTATGCCTTTTGATCAACGGACTTAGCTCCTTTGTTGAGTAGAACCAAATATAATGTCATAGACATATTTGGCATACAAAGAGATCACCATTACAAGTCTTTGTAAATAGAGTAGGATCAGCTTTCCCAACCTTGAAAGCATTAGCAATAAGAAAATCTCTAAGGCATTCATACCAAGCTCTTGGGGCTTGCTTAAGTCCATAGAGCGCCTTAGAGAGCTTGTAGACGTGGTCGGGATACCTGTCATCCTCAAAGCCAGGGGGTTGTTCCATGTATACCTCCTCCTTGATTGGTCCATTGAGGAAGGTGTTGTTCACGTCCATTTGGAACAGCTTAAAGGAATGGTGAGCAGCAAAGGCTAATAAAATCTGAATTGATTCTAACCTAGCCATAGGAGCAAAAGTCTCCTCAAAATCCAAACCCGCGACTTGGGCATAACCTTTTGCCACAAGTCGAGCCTTGTTTCTTGTCACCACTCTGTGTTCGTCTTGCTTGTGGCGGAACACCCATTTGGTTCCCACAACGTTTTGCTTTGGACGTGGCACCAGGTTCCAAACTTTATTTCTTTTGAAGTTGTTGAGCTCTTCCTGCATGGCCAACACCCAGTCCGGATCCTACAAAGCTTCTTCTACCCTAAAAGGCTCAATAGAAGAAACAAACGAGTAATACTCACAAAAATTTGCTAATCATGAGCGAGTTGTTACTCCCTTACTGATGTCACCAAGAATTTGATCCACTGGATTATTTCTTTGGATCGTCGTTCGGACTTGAGTTGGAGGGGCCCGTGATGCTTCTTCCTCCTTATCCTGTTCTTCATGTGCTCCCCCTTGATCCTGCCCTTCTTCTTGAGGTACCTGTTCATTGTCTTGAGTTGGGGGTTGCACCACTGTAGAGGAAGAAGGTTGATCTTGTTCTTGTAGTTCCTGTGGTCGCACATCACCTATCGCCATTGTTCGCATTGCGACCGTCGGAACCTCATCTTCATCTACATCATCAAGATCAACTTGCTCTCTTGGAGAGCCATTAGTCTCATCAAATACAACGTCGCTAGAGACTTCAACCAATCTTGATGATTTGTTGAAGACCATATACACCTTTGTATTTGAGTCATATCCTAGTAAAAAACCTTCTACCGCTTTGGGAGCAAACTTTGAATTCCTACCTTTCTTTACCAAAATGTAGCATTTGCTCCCAAATACACGAAAGTAGGAAACATTAGGTTTGTTACTAGTTAAGAGTTCATATGACGTCTTCTTGAGAAGACAGTGAAGATAGAGCCGGTTTATGGTATGGCAGGCTGTATTCATAGCTTCCGACCAAAATTGCTCAGGCGTCTTGTATTCTCCAAGCATCATTCTCGCCATGTCAATTAGCGTCATGTTCTTCCTCTCTACCAAGCCATTTTGCTGTGGTGTGTAGGGATCGAAGAACTCGTGCTTGATGCCTTCCTCCTCAAGAAATTCTTCAACTTGTAGATTTTTGAACTCAGACTCATTATCGCTTCTTATCTTCTTCACATTTAGCTCAAATTAATTTTGAGCTCTCCTTAAGAAGCATTTTAGGGTTCCTTGGGTTTCGGATTTATCCTGCAAGAAGAACACCCAAGTGAAGCGGGAAAAATCATCAACTATAACAAGACCATACTTACTTCCCCGATGCTGAGATAGGCAACGGGGCCGAAGAGATCCATGTGGAGGAGTTCCATTGGTCTTGTTGTTGTCATCACGTTCTTGCTTTGATGTGTGCTTCCTAACTGTTTCCCTGCTTGGCACGCTGCACAAGGTCTGTCTTTCTCAAAATAGACATCGATTAGTCCTAACACATGATTTCCCTTTAGAAGTTTATGAAGGTTCTTCATCCCAACATGTGCTAGACGGCGGTGCCAGAGCCAGCCCATATTAGTCTTAGCGATTAAGCATGCATCTAGATCAGCATTCTCTTTTGAGAAATCAACTAAATAGATTTTGACGTCTAATACACCCTTAAAGGCTAATGAACCATCACTCCTTCTAAAGACAGATACATCAATATTCATAAATAAACAATTATAGCCCATATGACACAATTGACTTACAGACAATAAATTATACCCGAGCGATTCTGCTAAGAACACATTTGATATTGAATGCTCGGTCGTGATGGCTATCTTGCCCAAGCTTTTAACCTTGCCTTGATTCCCATCTCCAAAGATGATGGTGTCTTGGTAATCCCTGTTTTTGACGTAGGAGGTGAACTTTTTCTTCTCCCCTGTCATGTGGTTTGTGCATCCGCTATCAATAATCCAGCTTGAGCCCCAGGATGCATAAACCTGTAAGGTAATTAAGCATGGGTTTTAGGTACCCAACTCTTGTTGGGTCCTACAAAGGTTAGTTATAACAGATTTTGGAACCCAAATGCACGTTTTGTCTCCCTTGCATTTAGATCCCAATTTTCTAGCAACTACTTTGACATTTTTACATGATAATACAAAAGAAGCATTACATGTTTGATACATAGTAGTTGGACCAGTGCAAACTTTCCTAGGTGCATGAGAAACAGTATGATTACGCTTAGGCCTACTTCTACCATGAACATATGTTGAGCTAGATGCAAACATAGCATGTGAATCATGATAAGTAGGTAAAGCAGCATGATTATAACACTTATCATGATGAGCAGCATTTGAAATTTTCTTGACATGAGCATAAAGATAAGCATAGTTCTTTTGATCATGTGAAGAATACGAGCTACTAGCCATAGGAGCCTTCCCTTTCTCTTTGTTGAGACTCGAAGTCCTTTGGCTTGTTAAGTTCTTGGTTTCTTTTCGGAAACCAAGTTGAAAGGGAAATGTGTCCTTGGGCCATTTCTAGTATATTTTTGGTGATTAAGTGCCAACACATATTGAGTGAGTAATTATGTGCCAAATGATGGATGAAGTGCAAATCAACAAGAAGGTATGATTCTAGACTTAGTACATTGGTTTTTGTGTACTAATATATTTGTCTAAGTGATAGAATCAGAGAAAAGAGAAAAAGGAAAAGACTTGGCTGGAGCAGCCAAGACTCAGCGCAGTCTGGCACACCGGACTATCCGGTGGTGCACCGGACAGTGTCCGGTGCGCCAGGCTGGCTTCTGGCAAACTGGCCAATCTCGGGAATTCGTCGGTGGCGTACGTCTATAATTCACCGAACTGTCCGGTGGAGCACCGGACTGTCTAGTGAGCCAACGACCGCCAGCGCAACGGTCGGCCGCCAAATCCGCGGGCGATGCGTGGCCCGCTCCAATGGTCGGCAGGAGGCACCAGACTGTCCGGTGTGCACCGGACAGTGTCCGGTGCGCCAACGGCTACAATTCTGCAACGGTCGGCTGTGCCATTTTAGGAAGGCGATCTGCACCGGACCATGAACAGTGCCTGTCCGGTGCGCCACCCGACAGAAGGCAAGAATTGCCTTCCCAGATTGCCTCCAATGGCTCCTAGCTGCCTTGGGGCTATAAAAGGGACCCTAGGCGCATGGAGGAGTGAACCAAGCATTCTTTGATCATCTCTAAGCACCAAGACTCCATTCTCGCGCATTTGATTCTTTGTGATAGTGACTTGAGCTCTATTTGAGTAGAGAACTCCTCGCATTGTGTTGTGAGCTCAGGTTGTGGCTTGTGTGCGTGATTGTGCTCGTGCTTCGAGTCTTGTGTGTGTTGCTCTCCCCTCCCTTACTCCCGTGCTTCTTTGTGATCATCAATTGTAAGGGCGAGAGGCTCCAAGTTGTGGAGATTCCTCACGAACGAGAGATAGTAAAAGAAAGGAAAACACCGTGGCATTCAAGTTGATCATTAGATCACTTGAAAGGGGTTGAGTGCGACCCTCTTCTAGTGGGACGCCACAACATGGAGTAGGCAAGTGTTATAATTGGCCGAACCATGGGATAAATCACCGTGTCTCTTGTGCTTGTTTTCTTCGTGACCATTGTGTTTCACAAGAGCTTGGTCCTTAGCCACTTGATTCTATTGAGCTAACACTTAACCAAGTTTTGTGGCTACAAGTATTTGATTTTTACAGTGTAACACCCCTGGTGTTACTGTTACTAAAATTTGAGCATGACATCATCAGCATTAGCATTGCATATGTTTGACACACCTAGAGTGCATTCACTAGGCAAAAATTTCAAACAAGTTGTATTGATATGGCATTTTGCAAATAAGACCCTAGTGTAGGGTACTTAAACTTAAATATGGTTCTAAGGGGTAAAACAACACCCAAATGGAGAAAAGCCTAAAGCTTAAGAAAAATAGTCATAAAATGTTACTAAGAAGGGACTTACATTACATTCACACCCTTGAAATACCAAAAACCCTAAAAAGGACCCTGGAAAACCCTAAATCCAAACCCTAGGGGGTTAAGTGCAAAATTTGACCACTTTTGGACTAAAGTGCAAAACCCATGATAATAAAGTGTCCTAAGTCATAGGGTTCACAATCATGAAGATTTGCAATCCAAAACTTGAGATTTGGACTTAAGTGCAAAAGAGCCACACTTGACCCTCTTGATGAAGTCTGAATTTCAGTGTGATTGATTCAATTTGAGCCCATGTATCTTCCAAATTAGTGAGAATTTACCCTATGTTACCACATCAAATTTGTAAACCTATAAAGGAGAACAACTTTGTTTGAGAGTGTAAGCATAGTTGTTATGAAGAAATTGGAGATAATCAGACCCAAAGTCGGGCTATCCGGTCATTTTAAGTCTGAATTTTCAGTGACAGTGAGATTTGATGAACTTAGTGTTCGATTTTGGGTAAGATCCTGTGACCTTTTGTGAGTGCACCATGTAATAAAGTTAAAGCTGGTTTATTAAGCTATAACTTTGGTACAGAGAGCTGGTCCGGCCACTACACAAAATCAGGAGTAAATCGACGCCAAACCTGCTCTGTCAGACCGACTGATGAAGCTGTGCGATGGTATAGTAAGCTGAAGTGGATCAGACCACCAGCGCGGCAATCTCACCGTCGGCGACCTCTCCGCACGTGGATTCGTGCCACCGCCGTCCTGATTCGTGTGCGGTATGGAGTGGATAACGCCGGGGAGGGATAACCCGTACGTGGCGCCATCTCCCAAGCCCAGCCGGAGTCTTCACCGGCGGCCACCGTGACCAGTAAATTTTGCCGCGGTGTCGCCCATGCCTCAATCTCCCTCACTGTATCTCTTTCCAATGTGGTATGCATGCGCTTGTGATGCTATCCATGGCCAGAGATCGTCTATCGGGTCGCCGTGGCTATAAATAGCACGGTGGTCCACGGCGAGGTGTTTACCTCTTCACCAGTGAGCTGATCGCAATCCGAAATTTGCGATGTCTCTGACCCCTTCTCCCAAATTGAGTCTGCACGATGAAGCTATAGTTTCTTACGGCCGTGTAGCCTCAATCTCCACCCCCAATTTCACCCAGAGCCGCCGCAACACTAGTTTTCCCCTTTCCTCTGTCACCGGCAAGCCTAAGTCCTCCGTGCTCCGTGGCCAGCCCCCTCTGGTAAGACCCTGTCCAATTCAAGAGTTGTTTTAGCAGCTCTGTATGCTCGTAAAGCTCATCGTAGTAGCCGTTTGACCAATTCGGGCGTAAGTGACTGGGAACACGGGATCGACATCACGGTTTCCACCATACACGCGGGCAATACATTCTCTAAGTGTTTAAACCACAGTAAAGCTCGTTCCTAGGTCGCTTTAGGACGGTTATACTTCCCCTGTCGCTCGACCGAGCATCCATCGCCGGCCATGGCCAGTACGGGTCGCGTCAGAGACGAACGGCGAGCGCGTCGTGGCCAGGGACGTTTGTGGAGAAGAATTAGAAGTGCGGGGTGGTTTCTGTAAACTGTCAGTTACTCCCCGAAATAGTGCGCGGGTTTCTTCTGTGGTTATTCAAGGCGCCAGGGTCTTCAGTGCAAAGTTGCACGCGAGCGCGTGCGCACGGGCGTGGATTCACCCGTGGTTGGGCCGGTTCGGGCTAGAATCAGCCCAGCACTGTTTAAGTTTTTCCTTTTTCTTTTTCACTGAAACTTTGGAAATCTGTAGAAAATTGTAGAAAAATCCTAAAAATGTCAAACCAATTTTGCTAGATTCCTAATTTTCCATAGAATTTAATAAAAATAGTTTCATGATTTTTAGATCAAATAGGGAATTTTGGAGCATTTAAAATAGCTTAAAACATTGGTTCTGGATTTTTAGAAAATAGATAATAATTTCAAAAATGCCCAAACTTTTTATTTGAACTCTAAACATTAATTAGAAACCTTGGGTAGAGTTTGATTTGATTTGGACCTTGTTTGATAACTAGAACCCAAAACCCTACCCCTGCCCTTTGAAATCCTTTACTGACTCCGGAAACCCTAGTTTCTCGGAGAACCGTGAAGGAAAATTGTATTCAAGACCTTAGATAATAAACTCTTATTATCTTTGCATTCTCATGAGCATTACATGGGCATTCATTATTATGTATGGTTATCTTTAGAACACGAAGAAGAAGTTGAAGTAGAAGAAGAGAAGACTTCACCACCACCTCAGGAACCTCAAGCAGACAGCTGTTTTTATTTTGACATCTGTGGAACTGAGCCTGAATCACCTGTAAACCAAGGCAAGCCCTGGTGCATTTGCCACCTCCTTGACTCTTTTAAAATCTTTCTCACTTGCTTGATGCATTAGGTGATATGAGTTGATTGATAAAACAATTCCTGCATTACCTTCCTTGAATTTGATTACCTTCCTTTGAATCCATGTTTTATAAAAAAGTTTTTACTATGCTTAGTCTTGCTTTAGCAAAGAAAAGGTTTTGTTTTTACAAAAGATGATGTGGCAAAGTGGGAGGGATGTTTTTGAAAATAAAATTTGATGGTGGATCCATCATGGCCATGATGGGTTCAACATCGGAAAAGATGTACCTCTGCCAGGTACCAAACTTTGGGGTTGAAATGATTAAGCTGAGACCGGGCGGGTGACTTGCACGAGAAGTGAGTCTCGGTGTAGTGTCTCCGTCTAAGTCGATTAAAGACCGTGTCGATGTAGGCTTGCTGACCGAGGACCCTTTAACTGGTCACATGCCTCGTCATGGGTAAGCTTTGCCTCGGGCAGACTAAGGCCAGAATAAGATACCAAGCAATTGGAGTGGAGAGATGGCGAGAGTAGTGTGTACCCTCCGTGGCAAGAGGCTAGACGGTGGTGTATCTGTGCTCTCGGTTGGCGTGAACCTGATATGGTCTTAAGAACCCCGGTGACGGGTTGACATATGCAAGGGTTAAGTGCTACATATGTCGTGTGATTGGAGATCCTCAACTGAGTATCGATTCAGATCGCCGTACCTTTGCAGTTATGAAGACTTGGTCACTGCCCTATACGTAGAACTCCAGTAAAGATGAAGGGTTGTTAAGAAATTGGCTAGTGCAGGTCAAGTGATTGAACTAGGGTAGAAAGAACTCTAGAGACAGGTAATCTTACTTAACCTGACAAGTAAAATTTGGATTTTAAGGATTCACTTTAGTAAGCATTTCTGCAAACAGAGTCTTTGATTATTGAAGCCTTACCTTGACTCCCTGATAACCAGCATGCCCTTGAGAGTCTTTTCTTTAGTCGGGTAAGTCTTGCTGAGTAATTCCATACTCAGGGTTTTATTCCTTATTGTTTTTAGGTGAAGAAGCGACAAACTTTTGTTGTTTCTGTTCCAAGGTGGTCTCAAAAGAAGAAAACCAAGAATAGAGCTGCAGGGTTCCTCCATAAAAACTTTTGTGTGATACTTATCGGGAGGGGTTTTTGCCTCCCTTGGTTTTGTAATAATAATACTCTGCACTCAGTTTAATATATCCTGGTCTGTAATATATAACTTTGTCTTACTTTTATATAAAGGTAAGTTTATGTAATCACTTCCGCATTTTCGTATCTCCGATGATCTATAATGTCTGCGTGACGGGTGAAACGCTCTTGGGAAAGGTAAGAAAAGCAAATACCGAACTTGTCAAGTGATTTAGGGGCACCTACAGGGTTGTCTGAGGTCCGTTGGACAAGGACAACTGTAGGTGGGCCTAATGACTTGGGAAGTTTCATCACAGCTGGTATCGGAGCGAAGCCCTTCTCTACAGATATTATGAGGCATCTTCAAAAGAATTTTCTAAAGACTTATCTAGAAAATTTCTTCCCTTCTTATCTACTATTTCTAAAGAGTTTATCTTAAAGACCAGATAGTAAGAGTGCAACATATAGAAGGTGTGAATCAACTAAGGTTGATTCTGTAGTTATACATGCATCATGCTAAGAACTATGATAATAAAATTTCCCCCTTAGAAAAATGCCGTCGCGCACAAGGAAAACTGCGTGCAAGCATACTGGCCCAATTGGTGTGCCACGTCATCAACTTGCCCAAAGACACGAGGATAGCAGTAGTGGGAGTAATGATCCGATCAGGGATCTTGAAGCGAAAGTTAATCAGCTTCAAACAGAACTCCGACGCAGGACTAACATATGGGTCGTGGATGGCGACAGAATCAATGAATTGAGAAGCGACATCCGCCGCCTGCAAGATCACCTCGCAGATCGAGAATTAGCGCTCGACTGGGCGGTTCACTCTCGTTCGCTTGCCTGGGCTAAGGAGGCGAAAGCTCGAGCCCGAGTAGAAGAGCTTAGCTCAGCTATTGACACCTTGCAGGCCTATTGTAATACTCTACATGAAGAAGTTCATGTATTGTACTCACAACTGCACCCTAGTGTACCTTTGGACCCTGTCGGGACAGAAGCCGGACCTTCTCAAGTAGCGGGAGAAGCTTTTGGTGGCGAATTGGACCTTTTCAAGCCCCTCCCTCTATGAAGTTGGTCGATGAGTGGTCTCCTACGCCCGACAGCGAGGCTACCAGGAGCAACAAGAAACAGGAGTAGTGTAGTAGAAATAGTAGTGATGTATAATAGGTAGTGTAATCCTATTGTAAAATTCGAGTATGTAACATTACTCTTTTTAGTAATGTAAAATGGATGGTTTTCTTTGGCATATTATATTGTTTTCAAATGTTTGTTACCACAGATGCCTTCCCGGACTCGTGCTCAGGATGGGGCTAGTACCTCCCGTGGGAGGGAGGCAACACCAAACCCACCTCCAGTACCCCCGACACTTGCCGAGGCTATCGCCGCCTTGGTGAATGCTACAGCAGATAATACTCGTTTCCTACGGGAGATGGCAGGTCAGCAACTTCAGCAACAAGGCGGGTGGGGCTATCCGCAAGGTCCCCGTGAGACATCTTATCTGGACTTCTCTGAGATGTGCCCTCCGTTGTTCGTCAAGGCAGAAGATCCTTTAGAGGCGGATGAATGGATCCGCGTCATCGAACAAAAATTTGGACTTCTTCGATGTTTCGAAACTCAGAAGCCCCTGTTCGCAGCTCAGCAATTGCGTGGTCCTGCCAGCACATGGTGGGGAAACTTTGTGGCCGTTCAGCCGGCCGATCATCAGATTACATGGGAAGAATTTAAGCTGGCCTTCCGTGAACATTACATACCTGAAGGAGTACTCCACATGAAACAGGAGGAATTCATGAAGTTGAAGCAAGGCGGAGATACTGTCACCCAGTATCTCAATAAATTTAATCACTTATCTCAGTATGCGATTGACCAAGTCAACACCGACATAAAGAAGAAGAACTGTTTCATGAGGGGTTTAAGTGATCGGATGCAAAGGAAAATGGCAACCTGCATCGACCTCACATATGGAAGGGCTGTCAGCACAGCGCTGGCAGTTGAATCTAAATATACAAATTCTGGAAAGTCCAAGGGTTTTGGAGGTAACAGGCCTAATCAGGGCCCCGAGAAAAGGCAACGGTTAGTTATCCGGCCTTTTAATCAGGGTCGTTCTTCATCACGCCCACTCTCCGTCCCATTCAAACAACCAGTGTTCATCCGTCCCAATGCTGCCCCCACTACAACAAGTCAGCCGGGTGCCCCTAGCACTCGTCTCCCTGCCCTTCCCAGTTCATCAACAGGCTGCTTCAATTGCGGAAAATCTGGGCACTTTATTAAGGATTGCCCCTACCCGAAGCATAATCGCTCAAACAATCAACAAGGTATTGGGAATTCTTCTCAAGCAAAGGGAAATACGAGCAAGAACATAAAGAAGACGGGACAAATTTATTACACTCAAGTGGCCACCACACCGGACGGTGAACCAGTAATGATGGGTACGTTCCTTGTGGCCAATCATCCCGCAATTATTCTCTTTGATTCTGGTGCTTCGCATACATTCATCAGCAACAAATTTGTGGAGCAACATTGCATTCCATGCCATGAATCAAGGGAAGGGTTTAAAATTCATTCACCTGGGGGACAAATATTTACTAAGGAAGTGGCTTTCCAAGTGCCCGTAACATTGGCCGGACGGGACTTTCCTACTAATATGATTGTTCTGAAAGGCCAAGACATAGATGTGATTTTGGGCATGAATTGGTTGGCCCAACATAAAGCAACCCTCAACACTGATCAGAGAACCATCAGGTTGAGTCATAACCAAGAGGAAATTATTTTGTCTATCCCCATTCCAGCTAAAACTACTGGCAGAATATATGAAGCCAATATACCGGAGATCAAGGATATTCCGGTAGTATGTGAGTTCCCAGATGTCTTTCCAGAAGATTTGCCTGGATTGCCACCTGAAAGAGATGTAGAGTTTGTAATTGAGTTGAAGCCCGGTACGGCTCCCATTTCTAGAAGATCGTACCGGATGCCTCCAAATGAGCTGGCAGAACTGAAGATTCAATTACAAGATCTACTAGAGAAAGGATTCATCCGGCCAAGCTCGTCACCATGGGGTTGTCCAGCCATATTTGTCAAGAAGAAGGATCAAACATTACGGATGTGCGTGGATTATCGACCCCTGAATGAGGTCACTATCAAGAACAAGTACCCTCTTCCACGGATTGACATTCTATTTGATCAACTGACTGGAGCAAGGGTATTCTCCAAAATTGATCTCAGGTCGGGCTATCATCAGATCCGTATTCGGCCCGAGGATATACCAAAGACCGCATTTACTACGCGGTATGGATTATTTGAGTACTTGGTAATGTCTTTCGGACTGACGAATGCTCCTGCCCACTTCACTTATCTGATGAACTCGGTATTCATGCCCGAGTTGGACAAATTTGTGGTGGTCTTCATAGATGATATTTTAATATATTCCAAGAATGAAGAGGAGCATGCTCAACATTTACAGATCGTATTGACGCGCCTAAGGGAACATCAATTATATGCTAAGTTCAGTAAGTGCGCGTTTTGGCTGGAAGAAATTCAGTTTCTGGGACATGTGTTATCTGCCAGGGGGATCGCGGTAGATCCCAGCAAGGTCAAGGATATTTTGGAGTGGAAACCCCCAACCACTGTTCATCAAGTCTGAAGCTTCCTTGGACTAGCTGGCTATTACCGCCGATTTATACCGGATTTTTCTAAGCTTGTGAAGCCAATCACAAGTCTATTGAAGAATGAGACTAAATTCAATTGGTCTTCAAAGTGTAATGAAGCTTTTGAGGAATTGAAGACATTATTAACCACTGCTCCGGTATTGGCTCAACCGGACATTAATAAGCCCTTTGATGTGTATTGTGACGCATCAGGCAGTGGTCTCAGCTGCGTGTTAATGCAAGAGGGCTGAGTAATCACATATGCTTCAAGGCAGTTGCGCCAACATGAGGAGCATTATCCCACTCATGATCTAGAGCTAGCTGCAGTGGTTCATGCCCTGAAGATATGGCGTCATTATCTACTGGGAAATGTCTGTCATATTTATACAGACCACAAAAGTTTGAAATATATCTTTACCCAATCTGAGCTCAATATGAGACAAAGGAGATGGCTCGAGCTGATCAAGGATTATGAACTGAAGATTCATTATCACCCAGGCAAAGCAAATGTAGTGGCAGATGCACTCAGTCGCAAGGCCTCCTGCCATTGTTTAACTATGAGGACTTCTGACATTACATTGTGCTAGGAGATGGAAAATCTGAACCTGGGAATGATTCAGCAAGGAACTTCAAATCACTTGAAGCTGGAGTCAGTCATCCTACAAAGGATAATTGACGCACAAAAGGATGATGAGGGTATGAAACATGTATGTGAGAAGATAAGGGCTAGAAAGGCCAATTGTTTTAGAGAAGACGACCAAGGTGTTGTATGGTTCAACAACCGCATAGTTGTGCCAAAGAATGAAGAAGTCCGCCAGCAAATCCTGGATGAAGCACATCTTAGTCGCTATTCTATTCATCCCGAAAGCACTAAGATGTATCAAGATCTGAAACAACATTATTGGTGGACGAAGATGAAGATTGAAATCACACGCTATGTAGCTAGATGTGACACTTGTAAGCATGTCAAGGCCATACACATGAAGGTTGCTGGTCCATTACAATCTCTACCAATACCAACATGGAAATGGGAAGATATTAGTATGGACTTTATTGTGGGATTGCCCAGGACTACCAAAGGGTATGATTCTATCTGGATTATCGTTGATCGACTCACAAAGATTGCCCACTTCCTACCCATCAGGGTAAAATATACAGTGGCCACTTATGCAGCGTTATACATTGCCCATATTCTTAGTTTGCATGGTGTTCCGAAGACGATAGTGTCAGATCGTGGATCGCAATTCGTGTCCAAATTCTAGGAAGAACTTCACAAGGCCTTGGATACTAAGTTGCTCCATAGTTCGGCCTATCATCCTCAAACTAGTGGGCAGACTGAAAGGGTGAATCAAATACTTGAAGACATGTTACGGGCGTGTGCTTTGGAATTCCCACAAAAATGGGATGAATTCTTACCATTAGCGGAGTTCTCATATAATAATAGCTATCAAGAAAGCATCAAGATGGCACCCTTTGAAGCTTTATATGGACGACGATGTCGTACTCCGGTAAATTGGTCCGAACCTGGAGAAAGATCTTTCTTCAGGCTTGATATGGTGAAAGAGACCGAAGAAAAGGTTCAGAGAATCATTCGTAATTTAAAGAAAGCTCAAGCTCGTCAGAAAAGTTATGCAGACAAGCGACGACAACCCTTATACTTTCTCGTGGGAGATTATGTTTACTTGAAAGTTTCACCAATGAAGGGTGTATCATGATTCAGGGTTAAAGGAAAGCTTGCACCCCGGTACATTGGTCCATTCCCGATACTTGAACAGTGTGGACCAGTGGCATATCAACTTCAACTACCCAAAACCTTGTGTATTGTACATAATGTGTTCCACGTGTCTCAGTTAAAGAAATGTCTTTGGGTTCCAGATCGAACCATTGAAGTGACAAATGTTATCCTAGAGCTAGACTTAACGTATTCTGAGCACCCTATTCGAGTCTTGGATCAAAAGGACAGGGTTACCCGAAGAAAAGCTCTCAAGTTTTACAAGATACAGTGGAACCAGCATTCCGAAGATGAGGCTACTTGAGAAACTCAAGACTTCTTAGACAAGAATTTCCCAGGCTTTTTAGTCTCTTGTAATTTGTAAAGTGTATAAAATTGTTGTAATAAAGGAGTGAGCCCCAAAACCACCCCTGCCTTGTACCACAACTCAGGAAATAAAAACGTGAAGCATTTCCTTTTCCACTACTTACCCTAGGACTTTTAATCTCGGGACGAGATTCTTTTATGGGGGGAAGAATGTAACACCCCTGGTGTTACTGTTACTAAAATTTGAGCATGACATCATCAACATTAGCATTGCATATGTTTGACACACCTAGAGTGCATTCACTAGGCAAAAATTTCAAACAAGTTGTATTGATATGGCATTTTGCAAATAAGACCCTAGTGTAGGGTACTTAAACTTAAATATGGTTCTAAGGGGTAAAACAACACCCAAATGGAGAAAAGCCTAAAGCTTAAGAAAAATAGTCATAAAATGTTACTAAGAAGGGACTTACATTACATTCACACCCTTGAAATACCAAAAACCCTAAAAAGGACCCTAGAAAACCCTAAATCCAAACCCTAGGGGGTTAAGTGCAAAATCAGTCCACTTTTGGACTAAAGTGCAAAAACCATGATAATAAAGTGTCCTAAGTCATAGAGTTCACAATCATGAAGATTTGCAATCCAAAACTTGAGATTTGGACTTAAGTGCAAAAGAGCCACACTTGACCCTCTTGATGAAGTATGAATTTCAGTGTGATTGATTCAACTTTGAGCCCATGTATCTTCCAAATTAGTGAGAATTTACCCTAGATCACCACATCAAATTTGTAAACCTATCAAAGGAGAACACCTTTGTTTGAGAGTGTAAGCATAGTTGTTATGAGGAAATTGGAGATAATCAGACCCAAAGTTGGGCTGTCAGGTCATTTTAAGTCTGAATTTTCAGTGACAGTGAGATTTGATGAACTTAGTGTTCGATTTTGGGTAAGATCCTGTGACCTTTTGTGAGTGCACCATGTAACAAAGTTAAAGCTGGTTTATTAAGCTATAACTTTGGTACAGAGAGCTGGTCTGGTTACTACACAAAATCGGGAGTAAATCGACGCCAAACCAGCTCTGTTAGACCGACTGATGAAGCTGTGCGATGGTACAGTAAGCTGAAGTGGATCAGACCGCCAGCACGGCAATCTCACCGCCGGCAACCTCTCCACGCGTGTATTTGTGTCGCCGCCGTCCTGATTCGTGCGCGGTATGGAGTGGATAACGCCGGGGAGGGATAACCCGTACGAGGCGCCATCTCCCAAGCCCAGCCGGAGTCTTCACCGGCGGCCACCGTGACAAGTAAATTTGGCCGTGGTGTCACCCATGCCTCAATCTCCCTCACTGTATCTCTTTTCGACCTGGTATGCATGCGCTTGCGATGCTATCCGTGGCTGGAGATCGTCTGTCGGGTCGCCGTGGCTATAAATAGCACGGTGGTCCACGGCGAGGTGTTTACCTCTTCACCAGTGAGCTGATCGCAATCCAAAATTTGCGCTGTCTCTGCCCCCTTCTCCCAAATTGAGTCTGCACAGTGAAGCTATAGTTTCTTACGGCCGTGTAGCCTCAATCTCCACCCTCAATTTCACCCAGAGCCGCCGCAACACCAGTTTTCCCCTTTCCTCTATCACCGGCAAGCCTAAGTCCTCCGCGCTCCGTGGCCAGTCCCCTCTGGTAAGACCCTGTCCAATTCAAGCATTGTTTTAGCAGCTCTGTATGCTCGTAAAGATCATCGTAGTAGCCGTTTGACCAATTCGGGCGTAAGTGACTGGGAACACGGGATCGACATCACGGTTTCCGCCATACACGCGGGCAGTACATTCTATAAGTGTTTAAACCACAGTAAAGCTCGTTCCTAGGTCGCTTTAGGACGATTATACTTCCCCTGTCGCTCGACCGAGCATCCATCGCCGGCCATGGCCAGTACGGGTCGCGTCAGAGACGAACGGCGAGTGCGCCGTGGCCAGGGACGTTTGTGGAGAAGAATTAGAAGTGTGGGGTGGTTTCTATAAACTGTCAGTGACTCCCCGAAATAATGCGCGGGTTTCTTCTGTGGTTATTCAAGGCGCCAGGGTCTTCGGTGCAAAGTTGCACGCGAGCGCGTGCACGGGGGCGTGGATTCACCCGTGGTTGGGCCGGTTCGGGCCAGAATCAGTCCAGCACTGTTTAAGTTTTTCCTTTTTCTTTTTAGTGAAACTTTGGAAATCTGTAGAAAATTTTAGAAAAATCCTAAAAATGTCAAACAAATTTTGCTAGATTCCTAATTTTCCATAGAATTTAATAAAAATAGTTTCATGATTTTTAGATCAAATAGGGAATTTTGGAGCATTTAAAATAGCTTAAAACATTGGTTCTGGATTTTTAGAAAATAGATAATAATTCCAAAAATGCCCAAACTTTTTATTTGAACTCTAAACATTAATTAGAAGCCTTGGGTAGAGTTTGATTTGATTTGGACCTTGTTTGATAACTAGAACCCAAAACCCTACCCCTGCCCTTTGAAATCCTTTACTGACTCCGGAAACCCTAGTTTCTCGGAGAACCGTGAAGGAAAATTGTATTCAAGACCTTAGATAATAAACTCTTATTATCTTTGCATTCTCATGAGCATTACATGGGCATTCATTATTATGTATGGTTATCCTTAGAACACGAAGAAGTTGAAGTAGAAGAAGAGAAGACTTCACCACCACCTCAGGAACCTCAGGCAGACAACTGTTTTTATTTTGACATCTGTGGAACTGAGCCTAAATCACCTATAAACCAAGGCAAGCCCTGGTGCATTTGCCACCTCCTTGACTCTTTTAAAATCTTTCTCACTTGCTTGATGCATTAGGTGATAGGAGTTGATTGATAAAACAATTCCTGCATTACCTTCCTTGAATTTGATTACCTTCCTTTGAATCCCTGTTTTATAAAAAGTTTTTACTATGCTTAGTCTTGCTTTAGCAAAGAAAAGGTTTTGTTTTTACAAAAGATGATGTGGCAAAGTGGGAGGGATGTTTTTGAAAATAAAACTTGATGGTGGATCCATCATGGCCATGATGGGTTCAACATCGGAAAAGATGTACCTCTGCCAGGTACCAAACTTTGGGGTTGAAATGATTAAGCTGAGACCGGGCAGGTGACTTGCACGAGAAGTGAGTCTCAGTGTAGTGTCTCTGTCTGAGTCGATTAAGGACCATGTCGATGTAGGCTTGCTGACCGAGGACCCTTTAACTGGTCACATGCCTCGTCATGGGTAAGCTTTGCCTCGGGCAGACTAAGGCCAGAATAAGATACCACGCAATGGGAGTGGAGAGATAGCGAGAGTAGTGTGTACCCTCCGTGGCAAGAGGCTGTACGGTGGTGTATCTGTGCTCTCGGTTGGCGTGAACCTGATCTGGTCTTAAGAACCCCGGTGGCGGGTTGACATATGCAAGGGTTAAGTGCTACATATGTCGTGTGATTGGAGATCCTCAGCTGAGTATAATCGATTCGGATCGCCGTACCTTCGCGGTTATGAAGACTTGGTCACTGCCCTATACGTAGAACTCTAATAAAGATGAAGGGTTGTTAAGAAATTGGCTAGTGCAGGTCAAGTGATTGAACTAGGGTAGAAAGAACTCTAGAGACATGTAATCTTACTTAACCTGACAAGTAAAATTTGGATTTTTAAGGATTCACTTTAGTAAGCATTTCTGCAAACAGAGTCTTTGATTATTGAAGCCTTACCTTGACTCCCTGATAACCAGCATGCCCTTGAGAGTCTTTTCTTTAGTCGGGTAAGTCTTGCTGAGTAATTCCATACTCAGGGTTTTATTCCCTATTGTTTTTAGGTGAAGAAGCGACAAACTTTTGTTGTTTCTATTCCAAGGTGGTCTCAAAAGAAGAAAACCAAGAATAGAGCTGCAGGGTTCCTCCATAAAACTTTTGTTTGGTACTTATCGGGAGGGGTTTTTGCCTCCCTTGGTTTTGTAGTAATAATACTCTGCACTTAGTTTAATATTTCCTGGTCTGTAATATATAACTTTGTCTTACTTTTAAATACAGGTAAGTTTATGTAATCACTTCCGCATTTTCGTATCTCCGATGATCTGTAATGTCTGTGTGACGGGTGAAACGCTCTTGGGAAAGGTAAGAAAAGCATATACCGAACTTGTCAAGTGATTTAGGGGCACCTACAGGGTTGTCTGAGGTTCGTTGGACAAGGACAACTGTAGGTGGGCCTAATGACTTGGGAGGTTCCATCACATACAGGATCACCCATTCACCCCCCCTCTAGGTGCTCTCACAAGTCCATCCTTGATTGAGGGGTGTCTACCAGTAGTTTAGGCATCCCTAACAAATTTGAGTTTCTCAAAATTATCCTTGCAAGTCTTAAGTTGAGCATTAAGACTTTCAACATCAATGTTTAACTTAAGAATGGTAGAGGCATGTTCTTTACAAGCATCAATGTTAAAATCTTTGCACCTATTGCAAATAACAAAATGCTCAATAGATGAACTAGCTAAATTTGCTTCTTCTAACTTAGCATTTAAATCAACATTTAAAATCTTAAGCTTAGAAATAGAGTCATTACAAGCAGATAATTCAGAAGTTAATAGTTCATTCTTCTTAGTCTCTAGAGCAAGGGCTTTTTGAACATTGATGAATTTATCATGTTCTTCATAAAGAATATCTTCTTGCTTTTCTAGAAGCCTATCCTTTTCATTAAGAGCATCAATTAATTCATTTATTTTGTCTACTTTAGTTCTATATAATCCTTTAAACAAATCAGTATAATCTATCTCATCATCAGAAGATTCCTCATCGCTAGAAGAAGAATATTTAGGAGTATCTCGAATACATACCTTTTTCTCCTTAGCCATGAGGCACGTGTGTCGTTCGTTGGAGAAGAGTGAAGACTTGTTGAAGGCTGAGGCAGCTAGTCCTTCATCATCGGAGTCGGATGAAGAACAGTCGGAGTCCCACTCTTTTCCAATGTGCGCCTCACCCTTCACCTTCCTGTAGTTCTTCTTTTCCTTCTTCACATGCTTTTATTGTGCTGGGTTATTGTTATTATCGAGACATTGTGCTATAAAATGACCAGACTTACCGTATTTGAAGCAGGAGCGCTTTCCCCTTGATTTGTTCTTGTTAGATTATTCCTTGCGTCCTTTCAAGGCGGTCTTGAAGCACTTGATGATGAGTGCCATCTCGTCCTCGTTGAGTCCGGCAGCCTCCACTTGTGCTACCTTGCTAGGTAGCGCCTCCTTGCTGCTAGTTGCTTTGAGAGCAACGGGCTGCGGCTCGTAGGGAGGAAGCGGTCTGTTTAACACATCATCCACATACCTTGCTTCCTTTACCATCATGCGCCTCCTCACGAATTTTCCGAGGATTTCCTCGGGCATCATCTTGGTGTACCTGGGGTTCTCACGAATAAGGTTTACGAGATGAGGATCGATAACAGTAAATGACCTGAGCATGAGTCAGACGACGTCATGATTCGTCCATCTTGTACTCCTATAGCTTCGGATTTTGTTGACAAGGGTCTTGAGCCTGTTGTATATTTGTGTTGGCTCTTTGTAACGCCCCGAATTTTGCAGTTGAATTTTTTCTTTTCTTTACTCGCCAAATTCGGGCGTTACCTTTTCTTTTTCTTTTTCCCCTCACTAAACCTTGACCTTTTCCAAAGTTCTAGCGGGATTCGGTTTGGATTTCCCGTGTAAGAAAAACCCTAAATACTTTATGTTGTTTGATGCACCATGCCGAACCTTGCATTTCTTTTGATTGCTTTGAAAGTGCAAATGCATTCATATAGAAAGATCGGATTTCGAGAACAAGCGGAAAATCTTTTATCTTTCTTTCTCTCTCTTTCTCTCTCCCCTTTCTCTCTCTCTCCCGCGCCCTGGGCCGACCCCGGCCGGCCCAGCCGCCCCTGGCGCCCCCCCTTGGGCCCAATTGGCCCATGCCGCCCCCCTCCCTTTATTTTTCCCCAAAACCCCCCAATCCCTCTCCCTCTCCCTCTCATTTTCTCTCATTCTCTCCCTAGCGCCGCCCCTACCCCTGCCCTAAGCCGCCGCCGCCCCTGCCCCCTACCCTAGGCCGCCGCGCCGCCCCCTGCCGCCGGCCGCCCCTCGCCGTCGATCCCCGCCGGTGAGCCCCCTCCCCCTCCTCCCTCTCCTCCCTCCCCTCTTCTCTCCCCACCCCCGCGCGCCCCCTGGCCGCGCCGGCAGCCGCCCCAGCCCCGCCGTGGCCCCTGGCCGCCGCTGGCCGGCCCTCGGCCGCGCCCAGCCGGCCCCGGCCGCCGCTGGCCCGCCCCGGCCGCTCCCCTGGCCGCCCTGGCCCGGCCGCTGGCCGCCCCCAGCCGCGCCCCGCCCGGCCGCCAGCCGCCCCTAGCCCGCGCCCCGGCCGCCTGGCCCCCTGGCCGCGCCCCCCTGTCCCGGGCCGGTTCAGCCGGCCTCGGCCCCGGCTCAGCCGCCCCCGGCCCCAGCTCGGCCGCCCCCCCGCGCTCGGCCGCCCCAGCTCGGCCGCCTGCCCCCGGGCCGGTTCAACCGCCCCTAGGGCCGGTTCAACCGCCCCCCCCCCCTCTGTTTTTTTATTTATTTTTTATTTTATTTTATTTACTTTCTGTGATTATAATTACTGTATTTTAAGTAGGCTAATCACTGTTCATGCTATGGGAAAATAGGAAGTTTAATTTAAAATTCCGTTATGATATTGATTCACGTAGTTAATTGTTTACCCTGTGCAATGTTGATCAACTAAAAGTGATTAGGTTTCCATTAGTATATATAAATATATATAACAGAATTATTTTGTTAAAAACCAATTGTGTCATTAGTGCATAAGATTTAACCCCCTGCGAGACCCTTTCCTGTTTCTTTCTAACCATAACAAATGCGATATCGAATGTCATACTTGATGCATATTCGCTTTATTTGTTATCTTGTATGGTGTACTGTTCTTTTGTATTAAATATGTGGATGGATGTATGTATGTTTGCGCTCGCATAGAGAACGATTCGGTCGAAGAGCCCGAGGAATTCGCAGGAGAAGCCCCTGAGCAGCAGTCGGTTGGTGGAGGCAAGTGTCCTTTGACCTATCTCTGTCCTATTCATTATTTAATTCACCTCCCGCTTACACATTTATGCCTAAGGATTGACTAGCTTTTGTTATCCATGTCCTTGTTTACCTATCTGGGTTGGATTATTACTGTTTAGCTTTATGCTATTGCTCAACTCTAATCAATGAACATGATGTGGTTATCTATGATACGCTGTTTTCCCGTTCTTCTTTATGATCATACTTGTGGTTTTCAAGGGGACTCGAGCGGTTTCTCGAGTGCCTCTCCGTAAGGACCTGTTCTATGGATGACCGCCCGGGAAAACAGTGCAACCATGAGGGTGGAATGGGGTGCCCTTAGCTGAATAATTAGAGGATCCGGGATGTAGTTCACTTAGCCGTCGTGCCGTCAATGGGGCTCGGTGTATGCGGCTCGCTCTGCCAAGTTTGGGTTCGCCCCTTGGGGAGGAGTGCGGTGCATTTAGGAAACCTAACGGGTGGCTACAGTCCCGGGGAATCTTTGTAAAGGCTACGTAGTGAAACCCTGCCTATTCACCTTGGTAGTGTTTAAGGGTTTGATCGGCCCGAGGCAAGAGGGAATCACGGCTTGTGGGTAAAGTGCACAACCTCTGCAGAGTGTTATGAAACTGATATATCAGCCGTGCTCACGGTTATGAGCGGCCAAGGGAGCTCCAGTGATTAGTGGTACTTGATCAGAGACATTGTGGTACAGGTGGTTATGAGATTGATGGTTCTGGTTATGATTATGGTATTGGTAAGTGGTATTCTTTCCGTTTGGAAAGGGTACATCGGGTTAATAACTTGGGTTAATGCTAAAACTTGGCTTTCTACTAGTAAATAATAATCTGACCAACTAAAAGCAACTGCTTGACTTATCCCCACATAAAGCTAGTCCACTACAGCCAAACAGGATACTTGCTGAGTATGTTGATGTGTACTCACCCTTGCTCTACACACCAAACCCCCCCCCCCCCAGGTTGTCAGCATTGCAACCACTGCTCAGGCGAAGATGAAGCTGTGGAAGGAGACTTCCAGGAGTTCCAAGACTACGACGAGTTCTAGGTGTGGGTTAGCGGCAACCCCCAGTCGGCTGCCTGTGAAGGCCGCGTTATCTACGTTTCTTTTCCGCACTTTGATTTATTGTAAGAACTATATGGACGTCTCAGACGTATGATGTAATCGACTATTTCCCTTATTAATACTATTTTGAGCACTGTGTGATGATGTCCATGTTATGTAACTGCTGTGTACGTGAATAACTGATCCTGGCACGTACATGGTTCGCATTCGGTTTGCCTTCTAAAACCGGGTGTGACATAAGTGGTATCAAAGCCAGGTTGACTGTAGGACCGCTAACCTAGAGTAGAATGGTCGTTCTAAGGACTATAGACCTCTGTCTCTTCCTTGACTTTGATATCCCTTCAAAAGTTGGTCCTACTGACCAAACCTATGTTCTACTACATATTATACCTTGCTGAAAATTATGTTTTATTCTGATCCTTCATTTATTTATGATTCATTACTTGCTGGTCATATTAATTCTATTCTCACCCCTTTTGCTTGCGATGTCTTTTGTAGATGGCTCGACTTAGACACACTGCACGAAAGTCAGTCATCCCCTTCTTACCCTCCCGCCTTGCTGAGCGTCCGCTTCGCCGTCCCGTGGCCGGACAGTCCAGCCACTTGGAGAGACTACACCACCGCCTGCGTGAGGAGCAGGAGCGTCGACGACAGGAGCAGCAGAGCTCTTCCTTCTCGCTCCACCAGGAGATAGAGTCTGTGAGGAGCTGCTCCCCTGTGCTTCCCCTGGAGGCGCCCCCTGCACCACCACTGGGCGCCCCAGCTTCTGGAGTAGCTGCTGGAGGAGACCCAGACGACGGAGATGGCGACGACAGCTCGAGCCACGACACCGACTTCTCTGCTAACCTTGAGCCGGAAGGATGGGTTGCTCGACCCATCACTCGCGACGCTGCTCGCGGGTGTCACTTCCACGATGCGCTCGACACCCTGCTACGTCGGGCATTTGACCGGCATACTTGGTCCGTCGAGTATCGCTGTGTGGTCTACCAGCATAGTCGCGGGGTCTACCCGGATCGCTGGGAGGCAACTTGCTTGGTGCGCTGCCCGGAGAACAGTCTCCAGGGAGCGGAGGCTTGCTCAGAGCACTATTCTATCTCTGAGCGGGACTCAGCTGAGGCAGCCATGCAAGATGCTGCACGGCGTGCGCTTTCGCACTACTGCTCGGTTTTCGGTGGGGCAGCTGACGGTCTTGACCTGAAGTATTACCCCCGCCGTTCATCTGGCAGCACAGGAGGCGTGATTGTCTCACCTGTCGGTGAGGGCAATCCTAGGTTGAGCAGCACAGTCAACCTAGCCGCCGTGCTAAACACGGAGCTGGACCATGCATTAGATGAGCTGAGTAGGGCTCGTGCTGAGATCGCCCAGCTGCGGGCTGAGCGCGCGGAACGTCGTTATCTGGATGGTGGTTCCCCCGCTCCCGTCGGGACTCAGCACCCGTACCGCTCACCTCAGCGTGGACACCAGTCTTATGGCAATCCCGCCTGCAAGACCAAGATAACTCTAGAGCCATAGATCGTTAGAGTTGGATCTTGTAATTAATACGAAATATATACGTAGAAGCTTCAGTCTTAGCGTTAGTCTCGGTCTTAGTTAGTCTTAGTTAGACAGGGTAGTTTGCTATATCCTGTGCATTTATGTTTGTCATGATGAACTATGATTGGTTTGGATCTTTGTAATGATTGTCACCAGAGTGTGGGTATCCCCTGCATTTTGGTTTACCTATTATGTTAATAAAGTTAGTTATATAGTTGGGAAAACCTTTATTCTACTTTCCTCTTTTTCTGAGAAGCTGTGTGGCCTGTGTTGGAGATCAGTGAAGATGCTCATCTGTTCAGTGCTGTTGAGGAATTCTATTCTCTTTTCTTATGCTGCAAGATTTGCCAGATCAGTTCTGATGTGTGGTTGCGTTCTGCAGATGTCAGAGAACAGGCGCAGAGGAGGAAGGCGTGCTCAGCAGGAGCAAGCCGGTCAGCAAGATGAGGCGCCCCAGCAGCAGCAGCTGCCGCCCCCGCCCCCGATGTCGATTGAGCAGATGTTTCTGATGCAGACTCAGGCAGTTCAAGCCATCGGTCAGACTCTGGCCGCCATTCAGCAGCAGCAGCAGCAGCAGGCTCCACCTCAGCCTCAGATGCCTCAGATGCCCAGAGACAAGCGTGCTGAATTCATGAGAGGTCATCCCCCAACGTTTGCTCATTCTTCTAACCCTATGGATGCTGAAGATTGGCTGCGCACTGTGGAGCGAGAGTTGCATACCGCTCAGTGCGATGACAGGGAGAAAGTTCTGTATGGTCCCCGTCTGTTGAGAGGAGCAGCCCAATCATGGTGGGAGTCTTACCTCGCCACCCATGCCAACCCCGACACCATCACCTGGGAAGAATTCAGAGGTAGCTTTCGTCAGTACCATGTGCCTGCAGGTCTGATGACAGTGAAGAAGGAGGAGTTCCTGGCCCTTAAGCAAGGGTCATCGTCTGTCAGTGAGTACCGGGACAAGTTTCTGCAATTGTCTCGCTACGCTCCCGAAGATGTCAACACCGACGCCAAGCGACAATACCGTTTTCTGAGAGGCTTGGTTGACCCTCTGCAGTATCAGCTGATGAATCACACCTTCCCAACATTCCAGCACCTGATTGACAGAGCAATCATGACAGAGAGAAAGCGCAAGGAGATGGAAGATCGTAAGCGCAAGATCAGTGGACCCCAGCCTGGAAGCAGCAGCCGTCCCCGTTTCTCAGGCAATCAACCTCAGCAGTTCAGGCAGAACCAGCGTCCACCTCAGCAGCATCAGCAGCGTCAGCAGTATCAGCAGTTCCAAAGGCCGTATCCTCAGCATCAGTACCAGAATCGTCAGAGCAATCAGTCAGGAGGAGGTCAGTTTCAGAGGCAGAATCAACAGACACCTCGTCTTCCTGCCCCAGCAAATCAGCAGAACAGTCAGGCAGCACCAGCTCAGGTTGGAAACAGGGCATGTTTCCACTGTGGAGAGCAAGGCCATTGGGTGATGCAATGTCCGAAGAAGGCAGCCCAGCAGCAGTCAGGCCCCAATGCCCCAGCAAAGCAGAATGTGTCTCAGCCTGGAGCAGGCAACCGCTCTCAGCAGCGCTATAATCATGGAAGACTGAACCACTTGGAGGCTGAAGCAGTTCAGGAGACCCCCGACATGACAGTAGGTATGTTCCCAGTCGATTCCCATATTGCAGAAGTGTTATTTGATACTGGAGCAACACATTCTTTCATTACTGCATCATGGGTAGAAGCACATAATCTTCCAATTACCACCATGTCAACCCCTATTCAAATTGACTCAGCTGGTGGTAGAATTCGAGCTGATAGCATTTGTTTAAATGTAAGTGTGGAAATAAGGGGGATAGCGTTTCCCGCCAACCTTATAGTAATGGGTACTCAGGGAATAGATGTCATCCTAGGGATGAATTGGTTAGATAAGTATCAGGCAGTTATCAGTTGTGATAAAAGGACAATCAAGTTGGTGTCCCCACTAGGAGAGGATGTGGTGACCGAGTTAGTCCCGCCTGAGCCAAAGAAAGGAAGTTGTTATCAGATAGCTGTTGATAGCAGTGAAGCAGACCCAATTGAGAGTATCAAGGTTGTGTCTGAATTCCCAGATGTGTTTCCAAAGGATTTACCGGGTATGCCACCAGAGCGGAAAGTTGAATTTGCTATAGAGCTTCTTCCTGGAACCGCCCCTATCTCTAAGAGAGCTTACAGAATATCTGGACCAGAGTTGGTTGAGCTTAAGAAGCAGATTGATGAGCTGTCAGAGAAAGGTTACATCCGGCCAAGCACCTCGCCTTGGGCCGCCCCTGTCTTGTTTGTGGAGAAGAAAGATGGCACCAAGAGGATGTGTATCGATTATCGAGCTTTGAATGAAGTCACGATCAAGAACAAGTATCCTTTGCCCAGAATAGAAGATCTGTTCGACCAGTTGAGAGGAGCCAGTGTGTTCTCCAAGATCGATCTGAGGTCAGGTTATCATCAGCTCAGGATCCGACCTTCGGACATTCCGAAGACGGCATTCATTACCAAGTATGGTTTATATGAGTTCACAGTGATGTCTTTTGGTTTGACCAATGCACCAGCGTTCTTTATGAACTTGATGAACAGTGTATTCATGGATTATCTTGATAAGTTCGTGGTGGTATTCATTGATGACATTCTGGTTTATTCTCAAAGTGAAGAAGAGCATGCAGATCATTTGAGGATGGTATTGCAGAGATTGCGAGAGCACCAGTTGTATGCAAAGTTGAGCAAGTGTGAGTTCTGGATCAGTGAAGTCCTGTTCTTGGGTCACATAATCAACAAAGAAGGATTGGCTGTGGATCCGAAGAAAGTGGCAGACATTCTAAACTGGAAAGCGCCAACAGATGCTAGAGGAATCAAGAGCTTCATTGGAATGGCCGGATATTATTGGCGATTCATTGAAGGGTTTTCGAAGATTGCGAAACCAATGACAGCGTTGCTAGGCAACAAGGTTGAGTTCAAGTGGACCCAGAAATGCCAAGAGGCCTTTGAAGCGCTGAAAGAGAAGTTGACAACAGCGCCTGTCCTAGTCTTGCCTGATGTGCACAAGCCCTTCTCTGTGTATTGTGATGCTTGTTACACAGGTTTGGGATGCGTGTTGATGCAAGAGGGAAGAGTTGTGGCTTACTCGTCCCGACAGCTGAAGGTTCATGAGAAGAACTACCCAATCCATGATCTAGAGTTGGCAGCAGTGGTTCACGCACTGAAGACATGGAGGCACTATCTGTATGGACAGAAATGCGATGTTTACACAGACCACAAGAGTCTGAAGTACATATTCACTCAGTCGGAGTTGAACATGAGGCAACGAAGATGGTTAGAGTTGATCAAAGATTATGAGTTGGAGATCCATTACCATCCAGGAAAAGCGAACGTAGTGGCAGATGCTTTGAGCAGAAAGAGTCAAGTCAATCTGATGGTCGCTCGTCCGATGCCTTATGAGTTGGCCAAGGAGTTTGACAGGTTGAGTCTCGGATTTCTGAACAATTCGCGAGGAGTCACAGTTGAATTGGAACCTACCTTGGAGCGCGAAATCAAAGAAGCGCAGAAAAATGATGAGAAGATCAGTGAGATTCGGCGATTGATTCTAGATGGCAGAGGCAAAGACTTTCGAGAAGATGCAGAAGGTGTGGTATGGTTCAAAGACCGCTTGTGTGTTCCCAATGTCCAGTCTATTCGGGAGTTGATTCTCAAGGAAGCTCATGAGACAGCTTATTCGATTCACCCTGGCAGTGAGAAGATGTATCAGGATCTGAAGAAGAAATTCTGGTGGTACGGAATGAAAAGAGAAATCGCAGAGCATGTGGCTATGTGCGATAGTTGTCGAAGAATTAAGGCAGAACACCAGAGACCAGCTGGATTGTTGCAACCGTTGCAGATCCCTCAGTGGAAATGGGATGAAATTGGCATGGATTTCATAGTCGGATTGCCTCGCACTCGAGCCGGCTACGATTCCATTTGGGTAGTAGTGGACCGTTTGACCAAGTCAGCCCACTTCATACCTGTCAAGACCAACTACAACAGTGCAGTATTGGCAGAATTGTATATGTCTCGGATCGTTTGTCTTCATGGTGTGCCAAAGAAGATAGTGTCAGACAGAGGAACGCAGTTCACCTCTCATTTCTGGCAGCAGTTGCATGAAGCCTTGGGCACGCATCTGAATTTCAGTTCAGCTTATCACCCGCAGACAGATGGTCAGACTGAAAGAACCAATCAAATTCTTGAAGATATGTTGAGAGCCTGTGCGTTGCAAGATCAGTCCGGATGGGACAAGCGATTGCCTTATGCAGAGTTTTCCTATAACAACAGTTACCAGGCCAGTTTGAAGATGTCACCGTTTCAAGCGCTGTATGGAAGGAGTTGCAGAACTCCGTTGCAATGGGATCAGCCTGGAGAGAAGCAGGTGTTTGGGCCAGATATTTTGCTTGAAGCCGAAGAGAACATCAAGATGGTTCGAGAGAATCTGAAGATAGCGCAATCGAGGCAGCGAAGCTATGCAGACACAAGAAGAAGAGAGCTGAGTTTTGAAGTCGGAGACTTTGTCTATCTGAAAGTGTCACCGATCGGAGGAGTCAGAAGATTCGGAGTCAAAGGCAAGCTAGCACCCCGCTACATTGGTCCGTATCAAATTCTCTCAAAGCGTGGAGAAGTGGCTTATCAGCTCAGCCTGCCAGAGAATTTGTCTGCTGTGCATGATGTCTTTCATGTGTCTCAGTTGAAGAAGTGTTTGCGTGTGCCAGAAGAGCAGTTGCCAGTGGAAGGTCTTGAAGTCCAGGAGGACTTGACCTATATTGAGAAGCCAGCTCAGATCCTTGAGGTTGCAGATAGAGTCACCCGAAGGAAGACCATTAGAATGTGCAAAGTCAGATGGAATCACCACTCTGAGGAAGAAGCAACCTGGGAGCGTGAAGATGATCTAGTGGCTAAGTACCCAGAGCTCTTTGCTAGCCAGCCCTGAATCTCGAGGGCGAGATTCTTTTAAGGGGGATAGGTTTGTAACGCCCCGAATTTTGCAGTTGAATTTTTTCTTTTCTTTACTCGCCAAATTCGGGCGTTACCTTTTCTTTTTCTTTTTCCCCTCGCTAAACCTTGACCTTTTCCAAAGTTCTAGCGGGATTCGGTTTGGATTTCCCGTGTAAGAAAAACCCTAAATACTTTATGTTGTTTGATGCACCATGCCGAACCTTGCATTTCTTTTGATTGCTTTGAAAGTGCAAATGCATTCATATAGAAAGATCGGATTTCGAGAACAAGCGGAAAATCTTTTATCTTTCTTTCTCTCTCTTTCTCTCTCCCCTTTCTCTCTCTCTCCCGCGCCCTGGGCCGACCCCGGCCGGCCCAGCCGCCCCTGGCGCCCCCCCTTGGGCCCAATTGGCCCATGCCGCCCCCCTCCCTTTATTTTTCCCCAAAACCCCCCAATCCCTCTCCCTCTCCCTCTCATTTTCTCTCATTCTCTCCCTAGCGCCGCCCCTACCCCTGCCCTAAGCCGCCGCCGCCCCTGCCCCCTACCCTAGGCCGCCGCGCCGCCCCCTGCCGCCGGCCGCCCCTCGCCGTCGATCCCCGCCGGTGAGCCCCCTCCCCCTCCTCCCTCTCCTCCCTCCCCTCTTCTCTCCCCACCCCCGCGCGCCCCCTGGCCGCGCCGGCAGCCGCCCCAGCCCCGCCGTGGCCCCTGGCCGCCGCTGGCCGGCCCTCGGCCGCGCCCAGCCGGCCCCGGCCGCCGCTGGCCCGCCCCGGCCGCTCCCCTGGCCGCCCTGGCCCGGCCGCTGGCCGCCCCCAGCCGCGCCCCGCCCGGCCGCCAGCCGCCCCTAGCCCGCGCCCCGGCCGCCTGGCCCCCTGGCCGCGCCCCCCTGTCCCGGGCCGGTTCAGCCGGCCTCGGCCCCGGCTCAGCCGCCCCCGGCCCCAGCTCGGCCGCCCCCCGCGCTCGGCCGCCCCAGCTCGGCCGCCTGCCCCCGGGCCGGTTCAACCGCCCCTAGGGCCGGTTCAACCGCCCCCCCTCTGTTTTTTTTATTTATTTTTTATTTTATTTTATTTACTTTCTGTGATTATAATTACTGTATTTTAAGTAGGCTAATCACTGTTCATGCTATGGGAAAATAGGAAGTTTAATTTAAAATTCCGTTATGATATTGATTCACGTAGTTAATTGTTTACCCTGTGCAATGTTGATCAACTAAAAGTGATTAGGTTTCCATTAGTATATATAAATATATATAACAGAATTATTTTGTTAAAAACCAATTGTGTCATTAGTGCATAAGATTTAACCCCCTGCGAGACCCTTTCCTGTTTCTTTCTAACCATAACAAATGCGATATCGAATGTCATACTTGATGCATATTCGCTTTATTTGTTATCTTGTATGGTGTACTGTTCTTTTGTATTAAATATGTGGATGGATGTATGTATGTTTGCGCTCGCATAGAGAACGATTCGGTCGAAGAGCCCGAGGAATTCGCAGGAGAAGCCCCTGAGCAGCAGTCGGTTGGTGGAGGCAAGTGTCCTTTGACCTATCTCTGTCCTATTCATTATTTAATTCACCTCCCGCTTACACATTTATGCCTAAGGATTGACTAGCTTTTGTTATCCATGTCCTTGTTTACCTATCTGGGTTGGATTATTACTGTTTAGCTTTATGCTATTGCTCAACTCTAATCAATGAACATGATGTGGTTATCTATGATACGCTGTTTTCCCGTTCTTCTTTATGATCATACTTGTGGTTTTCAAGGGGACTCGAGCGGTTTCTCGAGTGCCTCTCCGTAAGGACCTGTTCTATGGATGACCGCCCGGGAAAACAGTGCAACCATGAGGGTGGAATGGGGTGCCCTTAGCTGAATAATTAGAGGATCCGGGATGTAGTTCACTTAGCCGTCGTGCCGTCAATGGGGCTCGGTGTATGCGGCTCGCTCTGCCAAGTTTGGGTTCGCCCCTTGGGGAGGAGTGTGGTGCATTTAGGAAACCTAACGGGTGGCTACAGTCCCGGGGAATCTTTGTAAAGGCTACGTAGTGAAACCCTGCCTATTCACCTTGGTAGTGTTTAAGGGTTTGATCGGCCCGAGGCAAGAGGGAATCACGGCTTGTGGGTAAAGTGCACAACCTCTGCAGAGTGTTATGAAACTGATATATCAGCCGTGCTCACGGTTATGAGCGGCCAAGGGAGCTCCAGTGATTAGTGGTACTTGATCAGAGACATTGTGGTACAGGTGGTTATGAGATTGATGGTTCTGGTTATGATTATGGTATTGGTAAGTGGTATTCTTTCCGTTTGGAAAGGGTACATCGGGTTAATAACTTGGGTTAATGCTAAAACTTGGCTTTCTACTAGTAAATAATAATCTGACCAACTAAAAGCAACTGCTTGACTTATCCCCACATAAAGCTAGTCCACTACAGCCAAACAGGATACTTGCTGAGTATGTTGATGTGTACTCACCCTTGCTCTACACACCAAACCCCCCCCCCAGGTTGTCAGCATTGCAACCACTGCTCAGGCGAAGATGAAGCTGTGGAAGGAGACTTCCAGGAGTTCCAAGACTACGACGAGTTCTAGGTGTGGGTTAGCGGCAACCCCCAGTCGGCTGCCTGTGAAGGCCGCGTTATCTACGTTTCTTTTCCGCACTTTGATTTATTGTAAGAACTATATGGACGTCTCAGACGTATGATGTAATCGACTATTTCCCTTATTAATACTATTTTGAGCACTGTGTGATGATGTCCATGTTATGTAACTGCTGTGTACGTGAATAACTGATCCTGGCACGTACATGGTTCGCATTCGGTTTGCCTTCTAAAACCGGGTGTGACACTCTTCTCCCCTTATCATCGTGAATCTCCCTAGTAGGGATGAAAACGGACGCAAACGAACGGAAAAACCCCTCTCCCGTTTCCGTATCCGCATTTTATCATCGGAAATGGGATCGGGTCCGGAATAGTCGGGAACGGAAACGGGAGCGGGATAAACGGAATTGCGAAAACGAACGGAAACGGAAATACTAACGGAAACTCATAATTTAATACAAATAGAAATGTTATTGATGTTTGACTAGTGATTGATTGGCAGAACAATAATATAAAACAAATAGATATAGAGAGACAACATTCTATTGTTGTTTGGTTGCTAAATGTGTACATTTAACTACATCCGATGTTATTTAAGACTTTATATCACTTGTTATTTGAAAAGAGTCGGTGGTTAAAATGGCCAATTGTGCTATAATTTGTCACCTAAATACATGAGGATTTAGTTTATATACTAATGCATATTAGGCTCGTCCCATATTTGTCAAATACGGAATAAATACGGGTTCAATCCGGAAAAAAACGGGATCCCGCAAAAACGGACGGAATAAGCCCTCTCCCGTTTCCGTCCCGTTTCCATATTTTTCCATAAATACGGAAACGGTCGGGTCAAATATAGAAAACGGTACGGGTCGGGACGGGATTTTTTCCGTCCGTTTTCAACCCTACTCCCTAGCTCGCTTTCCACCAGTTCCATTTTGGTGATCATGGTGGTGTCATTCCCCTCGTGAGAGATCTTGAGTGTATCCCAGATTTGCTTGGCATTGTCCAAGCCGCTCACTTTGTTGTATTCATCTCTGGATATAGATGCTATCAAGACAGTAGTGGCTTGGGCATTTTTATGTATTTGCTCATTTATGAATACAGGATTGTTAGTACTATCAATATGCATTCCATTTTCAGCAATCTCTCAGATACTAGGATGGAGGGAAAATAAATGACTACGCATTTTATGACTCCAAAAAGAATAATCCTCTCCATCAAAGTGTGGGGGTTTTCCAAGGGGAATTGATAGTAAATGAGCGTTCGAATTGTAAGGGATGTGGGAATAATCAAAAGAATAGTTTTGATTAACCGTTTTCTTTTTCCACGAAGAGTCTTCGTCGTCGTCATCCCTTGGTGAAGAAGAGGAGGCGTCGTTGTCGTAGTATATGATCTTCTTAATGCGCCTCTTCTTCTTCCCATCCCTCTTCTTTTGACTCGAGCCTGAGTTAGTGGACTTGTCATCTCTTAGCTCGTTGAAGAGGGACTCCTTCTCTTTGTCGTTGATCACCATCCCCTTGCCCTTAGGATCCATCTCTTCGGGTGGTTAGTCCCTTTAAATGAAGAGTATGACTCTGATACCAATTGAGAGCACCTAGAGGGGGGTGGAATAGGTGATCCTGGAAAATTCAACACTAATAGCATAAACTTGGTTTATAAATTGTTAGTTAGATTAAATCAAGTTGCTATAGCGAGAGCTCTTGAGAAGAAATCAATCACAGAGAAAAGTGACACAATAGACATGGTGTTTTTATCCCGTGGTTCGGCCAAGTAACACTTACCTACTTTCAAGTGATCCAATGATCAACTTGAATACCACAGTTTTCTTACTTATCATTGTTTTCCCGTTTGTGAGGAATCTCCACAAGTTGGAGCCTCTCTCCCTTACAAAGTTGTTGACAGGAAAAGCACAAGAGTAAGGGAGGGAAAGAAAGACACAAGACTAGAATCGCAGCAACAATACGCACACAAGTCAAGAAGAGAGCACACAAGAACAATGCCACAAGTTCACAACACACTTAGTGCTCAAATCTCAGTCACGATGATCCAAATGCGTATTTGCGGAGTCTGGGCGTCTTAGGATGTTTAGTGAATGCTTGGTGTAGTGCTCCATGCGCCTAGGGGTCCCTTTTATATCCTCAAGGCAGCTAGGAGCCATTGGAGTTCCATTTGGAAGGCAATTCTTGCCTTCTGTCGGGTGGCGCACCAGACAGTCTGGTGCACCACCGGACAAGAACAGTCCGTGTCCGGTGCTCGATCCCCTTGGTGCACCGGACACTGTGCGGTGCACACGGACAGTCCGGTGCGAACAACTTAGCGTTGGCTCAGGCCACACGTCGCCCGCTGATTGCACTGCCGACCGTTGGTGTAGGCGCCATTGGCTCACCGGGCAGTCCGGTGCACACCGGATAGTCTGGTGAATTTTAGCCATGGCGCCCTCGGCGAATTCTCGAGAGCGAAGAGTTCGTCGACGGGGCCAACCTGGGCACCGGACACTGTCTGGTGCACACCGTACAGTCCGGTGCACCCCAGGCTGGTGCATGTTTGGCTGAACTCATGCCAAACTTCTCCAATCCAATTTCTTCTGATTTGACAAGATTCCTAGCACTTAGAGAAATATGGTAGTATCCAAAAACAATTTACTAAGGCCAGAGACATACCTTGATTCTTTGATTTGCATCTTTCAACCACTTAGCACATATTAACCAAAACAATATGTGTTGGGCATTTAATCACCAAAACATTTATAGAAATGGCCCAAGGGCACATTTCCCTTTCAAGACTATCTGGTGCAAACTGGACAGTCCGGTGCTACAGCCCCGAGAGCCCTTGGTTGCGGGCTCTCTACGCAGACTGTCCGGTGCACACTGGACAGGTACTATTTACTATCCGTGCGCCACCAGAGCGCTAGTTGACTGCCCACTTCATTGATTTCTTCATTGTTTTTTGGGATTCTTTTGTTCTTGAGTCTTGGACTTCTACGCATCTTTTAGGTATTCTTTTGAGGTGTTGCATCCTCAGTCCAATCCTCTTCGCATCCTTTGAACTATAAACACAAACACTAGCAAACACATTAGTCCACAGGTTATGTTGATCATCAAACACCAAAATCATTTAGACAAATGGGTTGGGCTCCATTTTCCTTATAGTAACTATGTTGATCTATCTTCGGTCAAGTCCTTTAGTGGAGTCCCTGTCATAGTCGAGTCTCGGGTGCTGCCCTTGAGTTAATAGACTCATCCCACTATTCATGACTCGGTCGCTTTTACCGAACTGCCGCTTCAAATTCTATCACTCTGCGTCGTTTTAGCTTCTTCAGTCATTTCACAATGTAAAATAACCTATGACACTTTAGTTTCCTCAGTCCGATATAAAAATAATGCTTTGTGATGCTTTAATTTTCACGAGTTGTTTGTTCGCTTTGTCTTCCTTAGAGCCCTCTTGACCTAATGGCTTTCCTTCACCACCAGATTCTCAATTCGTGCCAATGGTTGTCTCACATTTACAAGAGTTCGTGACCTCAACGATCGAATATGAGGATCTATGTGGCCTTCAAGTGGCAGGTGTGCTACAAGAGATGAAGACAATCCAAAACCTATTCCTCTTAAGGAAACTTATCCAATGCCAGATGTCTTTGAGATTGTTGTTTTCTCTCCTTTCCTGATGCACAAATTCGATCTTCCTTCTTTCCAATTCTCCTGTGACCTTCTTCATTTATATCAAATTGAGCTTATCCATCTGAACTTTAATTCAATTCTACACATCGCTATTTTCACCCACCTTTGTGAGGCGTATCTTGGAATTCTCCCTTTTCTCACTTGTTTAGCATCTTTCTTTCTCGGTCCTTGCCCTAACAAGGACCAACCTACTGTTGTTGGAGGTGTTTGGCTTTAGCTTCATGCTAATCTATAGGTTGGGTGTCACGTCTCAAAACTTCCTGAGTTCCTAGGTCATTGCCCTGCACCTCGGTATGAGTGGATGAGGGACCCCTCGCCAAAGTTCCATGATGCCATCATCTCTACGATGAATAGGATTCATGCACTGAAAGCTTTTGGTTTTTTGTTTGTATATGTGGAGGTGGCCGGTGAAAGGATCACGATGCCCAAGAGGGAGGTGAATTGGGTTTTTTCTAAAATTCAACAATAATTAAACCCTAAGCAAGAGCCCAACTTCACCCCAATAACTAGTAATAAGGGAATACTACTAGAAATACAATAATGCTAAGACAATACTTCAAATACTTGCTAAACAAATACACAATGTAAAATGCTTGAATTAAGTGTGAAATATAAAGCAAGGTTTAGAAGACTCCTCCAATTTTTCTCAAGGTATCGAAGAGTCGGCACTCTCCCCTAGTCCTCGTTGGAGCACTCGTGCAAGGGTATCACTCCCCTTGGTCCTCGCAAGAACCAAGTGCTCACTATGAGATGATCCTTTGCCACTCTAGTGCGGTGGATCCCTCACGACCGCTTACAATCTTGAGCCGGGTCACCAACAAGATCTCCAAGGTGATCACCGAGCTCCCAATGCCACCAAACCGTCTAGGTGATGGCGATCACCAAGAGTAACAAGCCGTAGACTTTCACTTGACCAAGAGGAGCCTAATGCATGTGGTGTGTGCTCTAGGTGGCTCTTGCTAGCACTAATGAGGTCCAAATGCCGGATTAAGATTTTCTAATCACATCACTAAGCTTTGTGGTGCTTGCAATGCTCTACCAAAGTGTAGGAGTAAATGTGGGCAGCAAGACAATCCATATGGTGGGTGGAGGGGGTATAAATAGCCCTCACCCACCAAGTAGCTGTTACCAGAACCAGGCTGCGCATGGGCGCACCGGACAGTCCGGTGCGCCACCGGTGCGCCACCGGTGCGATAATGGTCATCTCCAACTGCTAGTTCTGATAGCTAGCCGTTGGGGAGATGGCACACCAGACAGTGAACAGTCACTGTCCGGTGCACACCGGACTGTTCGGAGTGCTGGCTATAAATCAATTTTCTGAACTCCACGCTCTCGGGTTTTTGGAGGGGAATAGGTCTTCCCCGTGCCAGACTGGCCCCACTGACAGAGGGTGCACCGAACAGTCCAGTGCCCCTAGGCCAGAAACCCTAGTTTCTGTTTTCTGCTGTTTTTCAAATCGGTTTTTGTTCAAACTTGTGAGTATGTTCTAGAGTGACACCTAGCACTATATGTGAGTGTGAATTTGCACCAACACTACACTAGAACTCTCTTGGTCAAACTACTCATCGACAACCCCTCTTTATAGTACGGCTAAAACAAAATAAAAGACCTAACTCTATACCGAATGTCCGCAACTCCTTGACACTCGGAATACGAAGACCTTCATCTTTTATTTCGTCGTTTTAGCCATCGCTTCAAGTTCTTATCTCGAGGATTGTTTTCATCGTTGTAGTACATCTTCCTGTAATGCAACCTAACTTACCATTTGTTTCAACAAAACACACGTTAGTCACATATAATATTACGTTGTCATTAATCACTAAAACCAACCAGGGGCCTAGATGCTTTCAATCTCCCCCTTTTTGGTGATTGATGACAACCCTACAAGAGTGTGAGAGTAGTTTTTTTGAAATTTCTGTCAATAGAGAAGATGGTTAGTTATACTCAATAATTTTTGACAGAAAGAGCGTGTAAAGTAATAATAGGAATGAGCGCATACACAACGTAAGTTTCTTGTTTATATAAGAATGAAAAGAAATCGATGAACAAGAACTAGAAGACTGGTGACAACATATTAGGTGAAAACACAATACACACATAGTCAACATAAGCATCGAGAGCATATAATAGAGTTTGTGAGTAAAATTGTCATACAAAAGTGGAGCTAGTACAGAGAGTATCAAGCACATATATTACATCAAAATACACAAGACACTCTCAACTAACTCCCTAACTCCCCCTAGCTCTCACAACTCTCATATCTCTCTCCCCTTGGCGGTAAACACCAAAAGGGTAACACGAACCTATAGACTAGAAGAGGAAGGAGGAGGTGGGGACGCATCCAGTCGAGGTCGTGGCTGAAGAGCAAACGCCAGCTGAGGATTAGAGTCAGTCTCGGATCTAGGATCTACTGTAGAAGCTGGAGCTGGTACTGACTCGGACTGAGGCTACGCTGCAGGAGCTACCAGAGATGAAGTGGTCACAGACACCGCCACAGCAGCAGTGGTAACAGCAGGCGCTGGTGGCACTGGCGGCTGAGCACTGACGGGACTGATGACCGATGACAAAAAATCTAGGGTGACCGGCCGAAGCGGAGAGGGAGAAGGACCGAACGAGGGTAGTGGGGGTCCTGCCTGAATCGCTGGTAAAACAGCAGCCTGAAGAGCTCGAGGAGGTGCAGACTGAATAGGAGGAAGCTGAACACCGGTATGCTGAAGAATGTGAGTCATGAAGGCCCGATGCTCAGCCCTGTCTACTAAAAGCTACTGCTGTAGAGCGTCCTGTCTGTCCTGAATAGTCTGAAACATGGATAGCATTCTCTCAGACATCTGCTGCTGGGCTGCTGCCAGATGAGCCTGCTGTTGAGTAAGAGACTAGAGGATCGCAGCCAGAGCAGGGTCAATGGCAGGAGGGGCAGTAGGGGCAGCACTGGAACTCCTGTCCTCATGATCATGTGAGCGTGGAGGCACAGGAGGCAGAGGCGGGATCCCAAAATCATCATCATCATCATCATTAGGAACGGTTGTGCCCTGAGTCTCGAACTGATGGAATGCCGCATCCTCTGCATGAGTGTTTGGCACTGGATCAGGTATAGGCAATAGGTCCTCAGGGGCTGGACGATAGGAGCCAAAATGGAGGTGTGAGGCCTCGAGGGTGCCCTGGAACTGAGGAGGCCGGATCAGCTGCGCAAAGATGTAGCAGAGATAATGAGCATACGGTAGCTGTCGGTGAGCATGAAGACCATCTAACATGATGTCCTCGATCTCATAGATAAGGAAATCAACCACATCAAACTCTGAATGTGAGATCAGGGCACCAAGTAGTCAGAGCTGGATGTGAGTGGTGGCCTCTCTATAACCCATCCGGTGCAGTAACGTCCGTCTCATGATCTGATAGAGATACTTGGCCGCTAGAGTGAAATCTGCTAGAGAGCGTCGTGACCCATCTGTTAAAAGTCGGTCGAAACAGGGCCGCGACGTGAGTTGTGGCCGGAGCGACTCCGCCGTGAGGGTGTCGAGGAGGATCAGAAGTGCCACAACACAAGCTGTGAAGGCAAGTTGACGACACGGGAAATCCAAACAGCTGGCGAATCTGGCTGGCATGAATAGTGACATCCTCTCGCTTAAAATGGAACCTCATCCAGTGGTGGTCGGGGTCGATCCATACTGAAGCATAGAACACTCGGACCCACTCCTCAACATATCTGCCGCTAGTAGTCAGTAGAGTGAGAAGTCTAGGCAGATAGGAGAGGTGCACCTCAGAATTCGCACCGGCTGCTAGCAGCAAAGCAGGGAGATCTAAAAGCCGGTGCGCTCGCAGAGCTATCTGAGCTGACATCTGAGCTCGAAAGAACGACTCCTGAATTCTGGTGTTGAACAAATCTGCCGCTGCAGGGTCCCTCTGACCAGGTAGCCAAGACTCCACGGGTACGTGTTTGAACCGACGTACTCGGGTCGCAGTAGCACGTTGGAGATCGATCAGACGAGGATCGGTAGCCAGTGGTCGCACCTCGGTCTTGTCTCGCTCCCGGAAGCGGGCAGGTGGAATGGGTGGAGCGAAAATGGGAGCGGGAGGAGCAGTGGAAGCAGGAGTGGTGGAGGTGGTAGATATGGCTGAAGTGGTGGATGGCTCTGGAGCGACTAGAGCGGGCGAAGTGGGAGGTGGAGTGGTAGCAGTGGCGGGTGTAGAAGGTGCGGAGGAGCGAGGTCGAGACATGAGACGACGGACCCGGTAGGCAATCTGATCTGATGATATCTGTAGCTGACCACCTCTCTCTACCTGCTCTGCTGCTGTTGCCGCTGCAAGAGCTGCTCAGGCTGCTCTATCCAAATGCCGCTTCTTGCGGCCTTCCTGCTGCTCCAAGTATACGGTCTTCCCTTTGACCTGCCTGAAGGGGCGAGGAGGGTCCTTGTCGTCTCCTCCCCTGGCACTGACACATTCTTCATGCGCACCATCCTGACCAGAGTGCTGCAAAGAAGAGTGAAAAACTAAGCACGAGTAGGTAGCAACAGATAGGAGTACAAAAGAACGGATAGCTACCTGGAAACCTCACGTGAGAGAGAGAGAATCTAGGCAGGACAGGAGACAGGCTCACGGGCAGGCGAGATTACTGAAATGACAGAAGAGGTGAGCACGTATTAGTCACATAGTCATAAGTATATGAAATGTGAATAAATACATACACAGGGAATTATGACACAGAAAACGAGTGATTTGTCGATATAGAGGTCAAATGACGCGAAAACGACGTTTGAACGAGGAATAGTGTCATAGGAGATTTGAAATTGGAATTGAGGCAAGAAATAACTTGGAATTGAGCCAATACTTCACGAGTAGGTTTATATGGGTAAATATGAGTGAAGTGTGCACTTGGTTTGATTTTAGGCGAAGAAAGTGGAATTGTGGCACTCGGCTCGGAATCGATCGCTAGAAATGAGGATTTGTGGAAATTTGGAGTCTAGGATATTGGATTGGCATGAAATTTGGCGAATAAGTTACTGGAGGTATCTTTAAGGTGCCTGAGAAGTTTGGGATCGATTGGAGCAAATTTGGCTGGTTTGGGCATTTCACCAAGCACTTGGCTTGCGGGGTATTAGGGTTTAGGTGAAATGGCCATTTTAGGTGATGAAACCTCCCAAAGGGAGAGGATTACCTGCAGGGGAACTCAAAAAGGGCACAAGAGCACACAGACACATGCTTGGATTCATAGATTTGCACATGGATTTGATTTGGAGCCAACAGGTGGGGGGAGCTTCATTGCAGAGAGACAGAGAGAGAGGGAAGAGGGCAGTGAGGAGCTCACTGAGAAGGAAGAGCAGAGCACAAAGGCAAGATCACCGGAGCACCGAGGAGGTCGTCGGTGGCGAGCAGAGGAGGGGAGGATCGCCGAGCAGAGAGCTGACAGAGAGCTGAGAAGTGAGCACAGGCTCAGGCTCAGGCTGGGAAATCTTTAAAAAAACAATTATGGGCGCACCGGACAGTCTACATTGCATGTCCGGTGCACACTAGACAGCGCACAGTAGCTGTCTGGTGAATCACCGGATAGCGCACAACAGAAAGGGGATCTGTACACGCTCAGCCGGTGCACCGGACAGTGCACAGTGCAGTGTCCGGTGCACACCGGACTCTCTGGTGAGCCCAGACAAAGGGGTTTTTTGAAATTTTTCAAATTTTCTATCTAATTTTGAACCAAACCAAATCCCAACTTACAAGCACACAAAAGAACACATGTTGGGACATGTATTGGTACCGTCATATATTTTCCCATAATTTTTTAAAATATTTTGCCATAGGCTAGATAATTTTTAGAGAAAATAGCCAAATGGTGAGATTTGCATTGCGGCTTTGCACTAGGGGTTTTCATGAACGATTTGAGTTTTGAATACTCCCCCTAAGTGCAGTGCCTCATGCATATCTCAAGAACTAACAATTGCGTGGTAAATGAAATCTTAAGTACTAAAAAGCTTAAAACTAAGACTTGTCAAGTTTGAGCCCTTGTTAAGCTTTTTCACTCACTTTGTCGGTGGTTATCTTAACTAGGTTAGACAAGCCCTAGATGCAATACAAGAAATTTAAATATGCAATGCAAGCTTGACAACATCATTTTGAGATTTTAAATGAAATTTCTGAGATCAAGTATGTTTAACTCATTCCTCAACATACAAAAGCGGGTTTTATCAAGTGGCTTAGTGAAAATGTCCGCTAATTGATCTTCCGACCTCACTCCTTCTAAAATAATGTCTCCATTAGCAACATTATCTCTAAGGAAGTGATGACAGATATCAATGTGCTTGGTACGAGAGTGTTGTATAGGATTATTAGCAATTTTAACAGCACTCTCATTGTCACACAACAAAGGTACCTTTTCTAGAACTACACCATAATCTAGAAGAGTTTGTTTCATATATAAAATCTGTGTGCAACAAGCACCCGCGGCAATGTATTCCGCTTCGACGGTTGACAAGGCAACACTATTTTGCTTCTTTGATGTCCATGATACTAGTGATCTCCCAAGCAAATGGCATCCCCCAGAAGTACTTTTTCTATCAATTTTGCAGTCGGCATAATCCGAATTGGAATAGCCAATTAAATCAAAAGTAGCTCCTTTAGGATACCAAAGGCCAACGTTTGGGGTGTGCTTAAGATACCTAAGAATTCTTTTAACAGCGCAAAGATGAGCTTTCTTAGGATTTGATTGAAATCTAGCACACATACAGACACTAAACATGATATCGGGCCTAGATGCGGTAAGATACAATAAACTACCAGTCATAGAACGACAGAGAGTTTGATCAACCGGGTTACCTCCCTCATCTAGGTCGAGAAGTCCATTTGTAGGCATAGGTGTCTTGATTGGTTTGCACTTCTCCATGTTGAATATTTTCAACAAGTCATTGGTATACTTATCTTGTGAGAGGAAGTTACCATCTTTCATTTGCTTGACTTGAAAGCCGAGGAAGAACGTCAGCTCACCAATCATAGACATCTCGAACTCCTTCGACATCAACTCACCAAATTCCTTGCAATGATAATCATTTGTCGAGCCAAAGATTATATCATCAACATAAACTTGACAAATGAAAATATCACTGTTATGTTTATTTGTGAATAAGGTTGTGTCGACGGTCCCGATCTTGAAGCCCTTTTCGATGAGGAAGTCGCGAAGATGCTCATACCAAGCCCTTAGAGCTTGCTTTAACCCATATAGCGCCTTGGACAACCTGTAATCATGGTTACGATATCTAGGGTCTTCAAAACCGGGTGGTTGCTCAACATATACAAGTTCATTTATGAAGCCATTTAAAAATGCACTTTTTACATCCATTTGATAAAGCTTTATATCATAGCATGATGCATATGCGAGTAGGATATGGATGGCTTCAAGTCGAGCAACCGGTGCAAAGGTCTCTCCAAAATCTAAGCCTTCAACTTGAGAGAAGCCCTTTGCAACAAGTCTTGCCTTGTTCCGCACAATCACGCATTGATCATCTTGTTTGTTTCTGAACACCCATTTTGTTCCTATGATCCTTGCATCTTGTGGAGGCTTCTCCAGGATCCAAACTTGGTTGCGGGTGAAGTTGTTTAGTTCTTCATGCATGGCATTCACCCAGTCCGGATCCTGCAGCGCCCCATCTATACATGTAGGCTCAACACAAGAAACAAAAGAGTGATGTTCAATAAATGAAGCATGTTTATGTGATCGAGTAATAACCCCTTGTGAAGGACTCCCAATGATTTGATCTTGTGGGTGTGCTTGAAGTAGTGATGAGTTTCTCCTGTCAACCACTTGGGAAGAAGATCTTGGAGCATCAACATCTTCGGCTTGTACCCTTGCTTGTTCATGAGAGACAAATGTATCTTCATTTGCATGCCTCTCATCTTTTTCATCATCTTGTGGTACATTAGATGAAGAAGGCATGTCAATAATTTGCACCTCTTCTTCATCTTCTTTTGGTTTGATGGCTCCAATTGGCATGTTCTTCATGGCTTCCCTAAGTGGCTCATCACCTACATCATCAAGATTTTCAAGTGCTCCTTGGGAGCCATTAGTCTCATCAAACTCCACATCATATGTTTCTTCTACCATGCCAGTGGCATGATTGAATACTCGATATGCTTTGGATTTTGATGAATAACCAAGTAGAAAACCAATATCACTACGTCTTTGAAACTTCCCTAGGTGATGGCGTTTCTTGTAGATGTAGCATTTGCATCCAAACACCCGAAAGAAGGAGACGTCTGGCTTTTCCCATTTAGCAGTTCATAGGGAGTCTTCTCAAGTAGCCGGTGAGGAAATAGCATGTTTGATGCATAACATGCAGTGTTGACAGCTTCGGCCCAAAACCTCTCTGGTGTGTTATACTCATCAATCATTGTCCTTGCAAGTGTGATCAAGGTCCTGTTCTTCCTTTCAACAACTCCATTTTGTTGAGGTGTATATGTTGCTGAAACTTCATGCTTGATCCCAATCTCATCACAGTATTCATGTATATTGGTGTTATCAAATTCTTTTCCATTGTCACTTCTAATTTTCTTGATCTTGCAATTAAATTCATTTTGAGCTTTATTGGCAAACTTCTTGAATATAGATGCAACTTCATATTTATCATGGAGAAAGAACACCCAAGTGTATCTTGAAAAATCATCAACTATAACCAGACAGTAGAGGTTGTCACGAGCACTTGCATAAGTTGTTGGTCCAAATAGATCCATGTGAAGCAATTCCAGTGGCCTTGATGTTGACATTAAAGCTTTTGTAGGATGTGTGTTCGCAACTTGCTTTCCAGCTTGACATGCACTACAAGGCTTGTCCTTTTCAAATACAATATCCTTTAGTCCTCTAACCATGTCCTTCTTTAGTACTTTCTTGAGTGTGCTCATTCCAACATGTGCAAGCCTTCTATGCCATAACCATCCAAGTGATGCTTTGGTAAAGAGGCAAGTTCTTAAGTTTGCATCTTCAGAGGTGAAATCCACTAAGTAGAGATTGTTGTATCTAAATCCTTTGAACACCATTGATTCATCATCCATTTTTGATACAATAACCTCTATAGGAGTGAATAAGCATTGAAGGCCAAGATCACAAAGTTGACCCACTAATAATAAGTTGAAGCTCAAAGGTGCAACCAAGAGAACATTTGAAATTGTCACCTTGCCAAGTCCTTAAACTTTTCCCTTTGAATTATCCCCAAAAGTGATTGTGTCTTGTCCATCAACATTCTCATCAAGTGAGGTGAACATCCGTGGGTTGCCTGTCATATGTTGAGTGCATCCACTGTCAATAACCCAATGGCTCCCACCGGTCTTGTAGTTCACCTACATCCACAGACAAATCAAGCTTGAATTTTGAGGGCCCTATTTTGCATAGGACCAGTGACTTTCTCAATCAAGTTTTGCAACCCAAATTTGTCTAGGTCTACTCTTGCTTGGTGGACCTAGGAATGTAACTTTGAATTTTCCATTTGCTACTTTTCTTAGAACATATGAGCATTGAAGGCAAATGGTCTTGAGTGCTTTGTCAAGGGAGTTGGTGGTTTGGATTTGCAGTTGTGGGCAAAATGACCTTCTTTTCCACACTCAAAGCATTTGATAGGCTTATGAGTCTGCTTTGGTTTGTATTGATTTGTAACTTTCTTTTGCACAAAAGAATTATATCCAATACCACTCTTGTTGTTTTTCATGGCAGTGTTCATGAGCAATTCATTTTGGAGGTATTGGCCTTTGTTGAACTTTTGCACACTTGTTGCAAGATGTTCATTTTCACTCTTAAGTTTCTTGACCTCATTTCTAAGCCTTTTATTATCCACTGCCAACTCATTGTTGAAGTCATTGTTCTCAATGGCAACCTTTCCTCTAGTAGTTGTATCAGTCAAATATCTCTTCAATTTTTGGTTGTCTAATGTCAAGACTTCAACTTTTTCAGTCAGTTCATCATGAAGACTAGTTTGATCATCTTGACTCAAATCATCACATGAGGTTGCTACATCAATCTTAACAGCAGGGTTAATAGCCTCATGTGTATTGCAAGATAAAAGCTCATTTGCAACAAGAAGACTATCCTTATCAATTTTAATCTTTGTATAGTCTTCCTTAATTTTTACTAGTCTATCTTTCAACTCTCTATTTGCTTCATTTAATTTGTCACACTTATCCTTAGCATCTTTTAGGGAGGATTTAAGCTCATTTACAGTGAATGACATAGTTTTGTTTTCTTCTTTCATCTCATCACTAGCTTTTACAACTATGTCATATTTGGCAGTTAAAAATCCATTTTCATCTTTCAACTTATCACATTTAGCTTTTGACTTCCTAATGATTTTAGTGTATTCTTTAAGCAAGTCAGCTAGTTCATCATAGGAAGGTGAAGCAAATTCATCATCACTATCACTATCACTATCACTATCATCAATAATATCATTATAAATTTGTACCTTATGTTCACCTTTAGCCATGAGGCATAGGTGAGAAGTCGATGAGGGTGATGGTGGTGGTGAAGAGAAGTCCCCAGCGATGGCGGCAACTTTTTCATCATTTTCTTCTTCACTTGAAGAAGACCCACTTGATGACTCAATGTCAGTGAGCCAGTCACCAACAATGTATGTCTTTCCATTTTTCTTTTTGTGGAACCTCTTGAGCTTCCCATCCTTCCTCTTGAAGAATCTCTTTTCCTTTTTCTTGTCATCACTGTCATCTTCTTTCTTGCCCTTGAGCTTGTTCTTCTTGGGCTTGTTGCGTTGATTAGCAAGATGACCAAGCTCTCCACAATTGTGGCAATCCATTTTAGAAATGGGCTTTCTTTTACTGGAAAAGAATTTCTTCTTTCTTGAGTCAAATTTGATGCCTTCTTTGTTGAGCTTCTTTAACATCTTGGTGGTCTTCCTCACCATCAAGGCAATGTTAGCATCAAGATCATCATCACTTGAGGATTCCTCCTCAATTTGTACTTTAGCTTTTCCTTTCTTTTCTTGATTGGCTTTGAGAGCCAAATCCTTTCTCTTGGAAGATGACTCATCCTTGTCATTGATGTGCATGTACATCTCATGAGCATTAATCTTTCCCAATATTTGTGTAGGAGTAGCAACTGAAAGATCCATCTGATGCAGCACTGTGACAATGTGTCCATATTTGTCAATTGGGAGGACACTGAGAATCTTCCTCACAACATCCAGTTGTGAAATTTGTGTAAGCCCCAAGCCATTTACTTTCTTTACAAGAATATTGAGACGTGAGTACATAGCATTGGCATTTTCATTAGCAAGCATCTCAAAAGAATTTAACTTTCTCATAGCAATATGATATCTCTCATCACGCTCACTTCTAGTCCCTTCATGTAGAGCACATATATCCATCCACAAATCTTGAGCATTTCTATGGTTTCTTACTCTATTAAAGACATCTTTGCAAAGACCTCTAAAAAGAGTGTTTTTGGCCTTAGCATTCCATTTCTCATAGTTAAACTCTTCTCCTACAAGGTTTGTGGGATCTCTAAGTTTGGGAAACCCTTGTGTGGTGGCTTTGTAGACACTAATGTCTATAGCCTCTAAATAAGCTTCCATACGAATTTTCCAATATGGAAATCGTCACCATCAAAAACGGGAGGAGGTCCATTCCCACCGGACATCGTTACTCTAGCGGTTAAGCTAATCTAAGAGCAACAAGGATTTGATACCAATTGAAAGGATCATGATGCCCAAGAGGGGGGTGAATTGGGCTTTTCTAAAATTCAACAATAATTAAACCCTAAGCAAGAGTCCAACTTCAAACTAGTAATAAGGGAATACTACTAGAAATACAACAATGCTAAGACAATACTTCAAATACTTGCTAAACAAATACACAATGTAAAATGCTTGAATTAAGTGCGAAATGTAAAGCAAGGTTTAGAAGACTCCTGCAATTTTTCCCGAGGTATCAAAGAGTCGGCACTCTCCCCTAGTCCTCGTTGGAGCACCCGCGCAATGGTATCGCTCCCCCTTGGTCCTCGCAAGAACCAAGTGCTCACTATGAGATGATCCTTTGCCACTCCGGTGCGATGGATCCCTCACGACCGCTTACAATCTTGAGCCGGGTCACCAACAAGATCTCCAAGGTGATCATCGAGCTCCCAACGCCATCAAGTCGTCTAGGTGATGCCGATCACCAAGGGTAACAAGTCGTAGACTTTCACTTGACCAAGAGGAGCCTAATGCATGCGGTGTGTGCTCTAGGTGGCTCTCGCTAGCACTAATGAGGTTCAAATGCGGGATTAAGATTTTCTAATCACCTCACTAAGCTTTGTGGTGCTTGCAATGCTCTACCAAAGTGTAGGAGTAATTGTAGGCAGCAAGACAATCAATATGGTGGGTGGAGGGGTATAAATAGCCCTCACCCACTAACTAGCCGTTACGAGAACCAAGCTGCGCATGGGCGCACCGGACAGTCCGGTGTGCCACCGGTGCGCCAACGGCTAGTTCTGACAGCTAGCCATTGGGCAGATGGCACATAGGACAGTGAACAGTCACTGTCCGATGCACACCGGACCGTCCGGTGTGCCGGCTATAAATCAACTTTCTGAACTCTGCGCTCTTGGGTTTCTGGAGGGGAATAGGTCTTCCCTAAGCCAGACTGGCCCCACTGGCAGAGGGCACACCGGACAGTCCGGTGCGGTGCCCAAGGCCAGAAACCCTAGTTTCTATTTTCTCCTGTTTTTCAAATCGGTTTTCGTTCTAACTTGTGAGTATGTTCTAGAGTGACACCTAGCACTATATGTGAGTGTGAATATGCACCAACACTACACTAAAACTCTCTTGGTCAAACTACTCATCGACAACCCCTCTTTATAGTACGGCTAAAATAAAATAAAAGACCTAACTCTATACTGAGTGTCCGCAACTCCTTGACACTCGGAATACGAAGACTTTCATCTTTTGTTTCGTTGTTTTAGCCATCGCTTCAAGTTCTTATCTCAGGGATTGTTTTCACCGTTGTAGTACATCTTCCTGTAATGCAACCTAACTTACCATTTGTTTCTGTAAAACACACATTAGTCACATATAATATTACGTTGTCATTAATCACTAAAACTAACTAGGGACCTAGATGCTTTCAGCCAGTAATTGGACTTAACGTCGAGTTCTCCCTCTTCGTGAGAAGGCGAACTATGTGTGAGGATATGGATCCCTCCTGGTCGAAGTCTTACCCATCACGATGGCAAAGCCCAAGGATCAGTTGCGCTAGATCTTCTTATCGACCGGAGATTGGCCTGAAGGGTGTTTGATGAAGGCCTACTCACTGACTGAACCACGACCAAATCCTTTATGGTGACACTCCGGCTTCTACAGAGTTTGTGAGACTGATGGGGCGAAGTGGCTTCACTTGGAAGAGAGTTTAGGGTGGGCATCTGTCTTCTTCGTGGAGTAGCATTTTCATCGAAGACTGATGTTGAACGCGCGAGATGACAGAGCAAAGAATAGGCCGATGAACTTCCGAGGAAGGCGATCAAGCTTTGAGCAACCAACACGTAGACATCGACAAAGGACCTAGACATCGTGAACTCATTGGTCGACGATGAAGAGACTATAGAAAGAGCCTCTATGGGCCCGACGAGAAGGAAACATGGGAGAGGAGCCAATAGAAACTCCCTATTCGAGCTCCCAATTTTTGTTATTTTTTATGAGTTCCTCACTGTTTCTAGGAAGAGCACATCAAAGAGCTTTCCCTTTTGGTAGATATTTTTGAGGAGATATTGAAGGAGCCCTACCAAAAGGGGTCTAAGAGTATCTCTAACAGAGTGACTTATAAAAATACCCTATAGTTTAAAATGAGTAAATTTTATAAGATTCAGGGTACCGACACAATATTCTGCTGCAACAACGGTATAGTATATTTAAGACATTTGAGATGGTGCTATATAATTTTTTAAATAAAATTTATGAAATGAAATATTGTTAGAGTATTTTTTTATACTTGTAGTCCTATATTTTAATTTAATGCACTGTTGTAGTGGGAGCGACGTGGGGTTTGGTACTTTGGCGTCCCGGGAACCACCGTTTAGTTGCGACACGTCTTGTGAGGCTGGAATTGAGACGTGCCCGTGCCTAGTGCCCCATAATTTTTTAGACGTGATTGATTCACGTCACAATTGTAGCGAGAAAATTTTCTCACTAATATTCCACACTTACAATGGCATGCGTGCTACTACATTGTACTCCATCAAATGACTACTACTAGGATGGTGACATTACTTAATAGCATCGGTCTGTAGCACTAAGATTTCCATGATACATGCAACTATGGAAGCCAATAAAATGATTCGTATGGGCTTCTATTGTTTCTACAGTATTTTATTTTTATGAATTACAACTACAGCAGTTTGAATAGTTGGTTTTAATCTGAACACTTTAGATTAAATCTAGCTGTTCAGACTGCTACACAGAAATCAAGCGAACAGGCTGTCGTGGCATTCTCATTCTCGAAAGGACTTCCAGATTCGGGAGAAACGGAAAAAAGGATTTCAGTGGCGCCTTCACTCTTCAGCACCTGAAGGCATGAACTCAAGACAGTAACATCGAACAGCGCACTGTTACTACTACTACAACATCGGGCACATTTCCACTTTGCAAGCAGTCAAGCACCACGATTCACACCTACACATATTCAGACACAAAATTGGGCAGCGATGGGCATGGACATTTCATTGATAGATGGTATTTAGCTGCCTACTCTGGCATTTGATTCGAGCAGCGAAGCTTCAAGAGCTGCAGAATCGCTACATATATTTCTGTGGGTACACATGCTTCTTGTTCTCCACTCGACCCAGATCATTGTGATGGACTACTAACTGGCAGTACAAAAGCAGACATCTATCAAACTTACACAAAAGGCGTGCACAACGAGACAGCCTGCTTGCGCATCTCCAAGTCTAGTCTAGGAGACGAAACCAAGTCCTACAAACTTACAGGTTACACCAGAAGCCGGCAAGAGAGATCTCCTTGTCACTCTGGAACGACTTCATCCTCACTGATTGCCCTGTTCATTATTTTCGTGGACACATCCACGTCTTCTTTGGGACCATCTCTACCGTCCGTCCTCTTGTCCACAGTGCTGCTGCCATCATCTCCAGCTCCAGATGTGGACTTTTGGACATCTGTTACCAGAGCCAAGGTGCCATTTGGAGAATCCAACTCGGGCCACGGCGTCTGGTTAGTCAAAGGCTGTACTTGGTTGCCCAGCACTGCTGTTGAATTCACTTGTTGATCTGGGTGATCTTTCAAAGTCGAATTACTTTGCTCTGGTCCGGTCAAATTTGCCGGAGATGGGTGGGTCTTGCTTTCTATGTCATTGCTAGGAGTGCCTGCGTTTTTCTGTGAAGGTGAATTAGTTGGTACTGTAGCCACATTGTCCATGCCGGCATATGATCCATTTATTCCAGGAGCTCGAAACGAAATTCCGTTAGACAAGTTTGTGGTGCCTTCAAATATCTTATCCATGCTGTTCAGTTGTTCCTCTGGGAGAGGCTTTGCCACCTTGGCGTCATGATCCACGGAGCTTGACACATCATCGCCTCTGAAACTCCTTTCCCTAGCCCTCTGCACTTCCTCCTCGTCGTTTCCAGCCACATGGTTTTCATTGGGCACTGCAGTTGAAGCATCATCCACGAATAGGACCGTGTCTTGGGCATGATGGAACAGCTCATCTTGCTCGGACGATTGAGGATCATGAGTAACAGCACTAGACACATCGTCACCATGGAAGCTCTTCTCTTGATCCTCCTGTGACCGCTCCTTCCGCTCTTCGTCCTCAAACACACCCACATCTTCATCCTTTTCAGAAGAATGCTCGCCAGGCTCGGGAAGATCCTCGTCCTTCTCCAGGTCTTGCTCATCGATGGGATCCTCATCGTTCTCATCATGCTTCATTTCTTGCTCCACTTCATCGTTCTCTTCATCCTCAACCCGCTCATCCAGTGTTGAAGAATCAGCCTCCATCTTTGGAGGCACATCCTTCCTGCCCAATCTGACTGCCTCTCCCTGGCCCTTGTCATCTTTATGCAAATCATTCACTTCACCTTCGCTGTACGCCGCCTTCTTCTCGTAAGAATGCTTAACTTGGTAGAGCAACCAAACAGAAACCAGAAGCAAGAGACTAATCTGAAGAGCTTTCTTCAGCTTCAGACCTCTGGATCTCTGATTTCTACTAGAGCTCTGTCTCAACATCGTTACCTCTACAATCCCTTTTTCCCCACCACTCCTAATACCTCCACTGGAACACTTGAAGGTTCCTGGAATAAGACGTAACCAACATATAAGCATCCTTCTTAATATATTTCACCAATGGTAGGGAAACGATGAAGTACTTGAAAGAACACAATTGTACCAAGTCCATTACTTCAATTTACTTGTGCAAGCCATACAAGAGAACCTCCAAAAAAGATTCCGTCGGTGTAGCAATCCCACCAATCATATAAATACAAACTATGCATTTGATATCTGAGCTACCTCCAAAACTTTCAACGTGTCTACTAGATAGTAGGTACCTCTATTGAAGTTATGTGTAGACAGTGTAGTTGTGTAGGAAACAAATATCTGGGATGACTTACTGACTTGCCTAGGATAACTGAAAACGGAACACAAGAAGGACGCGGCTACATTTCTCCGTCTCATACAGGTAGCTTAGAATCAAGGCCAAGGCATCCCAACCAACGAGCAAAAACACATCAGTCCATCGAAGAAAAGGAAGCATAGCCTCCAACGCGTTGCCTAAATCACAGAAAACCCAACGCATTACCTAAACCAGAGAAAACTCCATTCTTGACAACCGAAATAGGCCTAATCAAGTGAAACACACCAATCTCTCGATAACCAACATCGAAACCGCCTAATCTCTGCTGCTAACACACGATTACATCAAAGAAAAATACTCCAGTTTTGCAGGGTAGAGCAGTGCGCAATAATTTCAACTTGATTCATGGGATTCCGTGCCAGAAATACAGGTAAGAAGCTCCGCACCCCAGCTCAACGATCACCGCACACCCCAAATCCATTATCCAACACCTTCAGCAGCACGAACACCAGATACTTCGCTCTCAATAAACCCAAAGTGCTCCAAGGCAAGAACAAGCACGGCAACGCCACAGGACGCCAACCAAAAAAAAAAGACTCGAGCTTTGGAACAGAACAGGGCACAGTGATATCGCACCTTCGGACGCCGGTAGCAGGATACTTGAAACGACCGTTCTTGCCTTCGGCTTTGCCTCGTCCGTCTATCCACCTCCAGAGGATTTAAAGGCGAAGACCACGCGGTGGGTAGAGCAAAGATTGGGGGGTCAAAAAAAATCAAGATGCTTGTTCACCTAAATCCGCTCCCCCGACTACCGCAAGGAGGGGGCGGATCTAAATACAGAGTAGACCGCCTCCCTGAAACGGAAATGGTCCCAGCGGGAGCTGGAGGCCGCCAACAACAGGGATAGTGGATTCGGAGCTCGTGCACCGATCGGATTGGGAACTGGAATGGGCGGGTGGCGAGGGTAGGTGCTAGGTCGGGCCTTGAAGGGGGATTTTTATGACGCGGCGTGGACGGAGATGGAGAGGCAGGCGGGAGGCGGCGGCGGCTTCAGAGTCACAGCTCGCACGGGGAGAAGGAAGAGGAAACGGTGAAGAGGATTTTTTTATCTACTATTTTCTTCCTGTACTGTTTTTTTTTCGCTTGACTTTCTGAGAACTGAGAAGCCAAGCTTTCTCGCGTTTGGGGTGGCCGGCTTTGGCGCCGTGTGGTTGGAGGTTGGGAGCAGCGAGCATTGGAGGGCTCGCCCAGCGTCAGCCCGGTTTGCCACCCAGAGACTCTCAGCTCTTGCTGGCAGTCTGGCACTGACGACCTCACTGTGGCCTGTGGAATTTGTTGCCTAGCGTTGAGTTTTTCGTAAAAAGGCCGAAATTGTGAATTGGCTGTACTATCTCTTTTTCCATAAGAACCATCTTCATATCTTTAGAAATCTTTTCGTCTCTTTGCTAGCTGATAAAACTGAAATAGATGATACGTAATTATAAATGATATTGTTTAACACTATTAGCAAATAAAGTTTAAAATATTTAATGAGATAGAAGATCTGATGAACATAACGTAAGACCCATTTTCGCCAAGGCCCAAATCGGCTCTATAAGGGCTAGTTTGGCAATCGTATTTTTTAAAAGATACATTTTCCTAACGGGACGTTTAGGCCCTTTATTTTAGAGAAATTGAAATTCACTCAATAAAATAACTTATTTAGTTTGGAATTTGACATTCCATCATTTTCTAAAGTCCACATACAAGTCTATCTCAAATTCATGGGGTAAAGGATGAAAAATGATTTTATGCATTAGTAGAATTTGTTTCTACTCTATAACTTACATGACACTATTCATGTCACTCCTTTATAGTAAAAATATAGTATATAAATATCTCAGTATACAAATATATTTTGAATAAAACCGAATTAGCTTAATTAATATATGCCAAAATTACTATTATTAGAATGAAATTCAATTCAAATGATCTAAACGGTGCGTAAGGGAAATTACTCTATTTTTTCTTGGAAAAATAGAAATTTCTTAGAAAAAATAGAGTTTTCAAACTAGCTCTAAGGGTTAAAAATCCTGCTCAGAATTCACCAGTAACCAATAGTTTTTCTCGTTACCTGTGCTAGGCGCTACGCAAACTCGACGAGAATTTTCGATTTCTTTGGTTCGAAAATTTTGAATTTTAAAATAATCAGGGAAAATGTATAAAAAATTAAAGGTTTCTAGAAGCTTAGAAAATATGATTTGGTATTTAAAACAAATTTGGTTTGCTTTAAATCCGCTACCTAGCCGAATCCAAAAACCATTGAAAACTGACCGAAAACCGCTCAAGAACCGAGAAGTAGCAAAAACCGCTCGAGAAAATCAAAAACCGAGAATTCAAATTTGAAAATTCAAATAGTTCAGAATTTATGAAATCCAACGGCTTTCGAGCAATTTGAGCAGTTTCTCGTTCTCACATGGTACCAGAAAATTATTTGAAAAACAAAACGGTGAACCCTAACCCTAATCAATCAAAGAAGAAGCTTGCTGTGAAATTTTATTCATGATAGGACAGGTGAGATATTGGAATATGCCTCTAATTTTTTTTATATATTTGGAACATGTCTTGGAATATTTTGGAATATGCTTTCCTGTACGCCTATAAATATAGGTCCTCCCTGTAACTTGTACTCTGCGGTTGATAGTGGATCTATTTTGTCGTGGTTGTTTGCTCCTCCATATTGGAGGGATTTTTCCACGTAGATATTTGTGTCTATTTTAGTTTCTAACAAGTGATATCGAATCTAAGGTTAGACACATTGTTTTTATCAACATTGTGACCGCTGCCGCCGGGTTTGCTATTTGTTGCATTATGTCGACTAAATTTGATATTCCGAAGTTTGATGACAAAATTAGTTTTGTTATTTGGCAGATTCAGATAAAGGTTGTTCTTACCCAGTTGGTTGTTCAAAAGGAGTTATAGACGCGACCTGCTGACATGACTGATGATAAGTGACAAGATATTGATAAGATAGCTTTGTCCGTCATACAGCTCAGTTTATCTTTTGATGTTCTGCGTGAAGTAATGCATGAAAAATCCGCAGCAACATCGTGGAATAAATTGGAGGAGCTATATATGATCAAGTGTCTTGCAAACAAGCTACGTCTCAAGGAGCGTCTTTACACTATTCGTATGTCAAAAGGTACATCCATGCAATCACATCTTAATGAATTTAATTCAATTATTGTAGACCTTGAAAGTCTTGATGTGAAGATAAATGATGAAAATAAGGTAATTTTGTTGGTAGACTCATTGTCCACTTCTTTTAAGCATTTTAAGGAAATTATGCTTTATGGTAATCATACTTCACTGTCCTTTGAGAATGTTAAGTCAAATTTGTTGTCCAAGGAAAAATTTGATGTTGATTCTCGTTATGAACCCAAAGGTGAAGGTTTAATTGTTCAGTGATCTAGAGATCATAAATCCAACAAAGAGAAAGAAAAAAGAATTGGATAAGTCTTTTGTCGAAACATTGAATAGTGGAGAAACTCTGTTTGTGCTCTTCTTGGGTTCACAATTTCGCTTGCACTTTTCATATTTGTCTGCATAGAGATTGGTTTTCTGATTATGTTTAGTCTCATGCTGGTGATGTTGTTATTGGAGATGGATCCACATGTGAGATTATTGGAATTGGCTCTATTTACATCCAAGTTCATGATGGCAGTATTAAGAAACTTATCGATGTCCGTTTTGTTCCAAAATTGAAAAGAAATCTTATTTCTTTGAGCACTTTAGAAACAATGGGATTCAATTTTGCTGCTATTGATGGTGTTTTTAAGGTTTCTCGTGGCAATCGTATTATCTTGGAGGGCAACCGTTTGAATAATCTTTATTAATTGCAATGTTCAACAATTGATGCTGAAGCTGTTTCTGTTGCATTCCAGAAGAGAGGTTATTTTGATGATACGAAGTCATACTCCAGTTTCAAGTCTAATGATTCCTTAGACTTGGTTGATATGTAAGGTAGTGTTTGGCTGAAGAGCCAAGTAGAATGGAACCGTTCTGTCCCAATTTTATTGTTGTTTGGTTACAAAGGAATTAGAATGGAATGGCTCCAATTAGGGAATATTCTCCTCAGATCCGGAACCATTCCGCTCCAAAAAATCAACCGGACGGAGCCGCTCCGTTCCCATCCCGCTCTCACAGTCACGCTCTGTTCCGTTCACTCTGCAACCAAACAAAAAACAGAGCCGCTCTGTTCTAGATTACCAAACACAGAACAGAGCGGCTCCGTTCCTAGAATCAAGGATGGAACGGCTCCGTTCTACTTGACTCCTCAACCAAACACTACCTAAATTTAGCATCCTAGTGGTGTTTGGAAACAGTTATATGGATTTAGAATCAATGGGAGATTTGTTGGAATATGCCTCTATTTCCTTTTATATATTTGGAATATGCTTTCCTGTACGTATATAAATATAGGCCCTACCTGTAACTTGTACTCTGCAGTTGATAGTGGATCTATTTTCTCGTGGTTGTTTGCTCTTCCGTAGTGGAGGGGATTTTTCCACGTAAATCTTTGTGTTTATTTTATTTCCCTAACATGAGGAAACTTGAAGATTTTGCTTCTTAAGACTGTCTTCAGCAGTTTACTCATGATATGTTTTATCTAATTGTCGGCGTTTCGGACCCGGGGGGTCCCTGGACCGACGAGTAAATTTGTCGTTGCGTGCCCCTACCCAGATGGGTTGGTGCGAGATAGAACACAAGTGGGGGAATGAGCCTTGTATTATCCTGCACCAGGGTGCTCGTAGTAGGGGTTACAAGCCTTGCGAGAGAGCGAGGGTGAGAGAGAGAGAGGGAGAGAGCGAGAGAGAGAGAGAGAGAGTCCGACCCCTGCTCGTCTTCTCCCGTCCCTTTGCCGTGCGTACGTATGCTCGTATGTTCGTATGCTCGTCCCTCTGTCCCCCCCTTCTTTTTCTTCTCTTTTCCTTTGGGGCCCTGGACACCCCCTTTTATTGAAGCGTCCCCAATCCTCTGGGACTCAAATGTGATACAATTACTAGTCCCAGGAGGCTAGTAAACACATTTATACAACAGATGATTCTAGATATGCTTAAACGAGACAAACCTACAATGGTGGCAATCAACTTTAAGAGTTGGTCCACAACTTGGGACATATCATCAGAGTGGGGCTGAAGCAGCCCGATATACGCAGCGAAGCAATTCAGCGGTCCAACAGCCACAGGCAAGGTTGGGAACAGTCGTAACTCTTACCCGATCTCCTTTTTCTAAAAAAATAAATAAGCAAGGGTGAGTACAAACGTACTCAGCAGCCCACCTTCACCCGCGGAATGGGGAAATCAGATATAATGCATGGAATATGTGGAGCTCAGGATATTTGCAGAAACAACAATATTTTATGCAGGGTTGTTTTTGAAAAACATTTTGTATTTTGCAAAGCGCATCCTCTCCCAAAGGAGCAGGAAGTTTTTCAATATTAGAACAAAAATCCCCTGGACTAAACCATCCAGGTATCTCAGCAGTTTCCCACTGGTTTTCATTTTCAAAAACAGCTACTGGACTTCCCGTCCACCATAGCTCACGGCTCAACCGCCGAACCTTTTAAAAAACCATTTTTCTCAAACGCACCCTTTTTTGAAAACAAAACATTAATTGCCATACCATACCAGACTCGTCCATTCCTGTGGACACGGACTATTCGAATAGGTTTTCAAACTCTGAGCAGAGGTGTACACTTTACCCACTAGTCCGGCTCTGCGATCTCATGATCAATGAGATCCGAATCCGAATCTCTTTCTTTCCTCACACGTCCTAACCTTAACGGTTATACCGGAAGGAGTCAGGCCACCGCCATGTCCAAACCGGACAAAACATTCCCCCTCCTTATCCTCCCGGTGCTCCCCAGCCTTCATAACCCTGGGGTTGGACCGTACGAGTTCAGATTGAGTGACTGCCCACACAGTCTCGAGTGGTTGTACTTATCATGAGTACAGGTAGTGAAAGATGACAAACCGGTCCTTATACGAGGGGACAATCCTTCTGCTCACGCCTAAACCAGCTGAGCCATCACCTTAGGCCCTCCCCTAAACCAGGGAGTCCCTGATTATCCCACTCACAAGGTGATAAGGGTGAAAACCCTTCATCATACACATTTTGAAAAGCATTTGAAAACTCACACCTTTCCTCAAATCATTTGTAACAAATATATTAAGGATTGATTGCGGCAAGCGGCTTGGGTGGCCATAATAACTTGTCTCAAAATCATATCATGCATAAAATAACAGGCTGAGGGTTGTGGTTGAGAAATCATAGGTAATTTATGCATCAAAGGGATCCAGTGAGCTTGTCGTGCTTATTCGGCGAAGGGGGAAGGGGAAGCTCGCGGAACTGGCTCCTAGCTCCACTGCCTGGCGTAGACTTGTAGATCGGGCCTCCACGAGACGGCACGAACGCTCCGATAACTATGCAACATGAACAAGCAAACATACAAACAAGCAAGTATACCAACAAATATTTAGTATAGTGGTCAGAATAGAGATATATGGATGGGTAGAGTCTTGAGTAGAATCTGCGTCATGTGGTGTTGAGATACTACTAGTGGTGGAGCGAAGGTGCTTACCAGGAGGGTGGACTGGAGATGAAGCGACACTATGCGTGTAGCTGGCAGAGCGGAGTAATTGAGTGAGTGGGGTGTTTGCCTTGGCTAAGGGTGTTGCGTGTGTGTGGAGAGGGAGAGGGTAGCTGGGTGTATTTATAGCTAGGTGTATGTGGTGTAGCACAGCGAAGTTCACTGTTGGTGAGAATAGTGACGAATGAATCGTCTGACTTAATATGAACAGGAGAGTTATAGGCAGAATATGGGACGAGAGTATTTTGGGATTTTTCTGGAACATGAACCATGCTTAAGGGATGGCATGGTTGGATAGGGAATAGTTTGATAAGAATTTAGAAACGAGAATTATTGGAATCTGAGTTTGGAAGCTTGGTTCGAAGGAATCTCAAGTTAAGCATGCTCAACTTGGAGAAACCTAGGATGGGTGACCAGGTGGGAAGTTCCCACTGGAAGGAAAATCACAGTCACCGGAGTTTGTATAACTGGAATATGGGTCTGGCTGGTCTTAGGTGGACTAGACAACATGATGGATGAGTAGTTGAAATTTGGGGTAATCGGATGATCGATGAATAGTAACGGTGAATAGTAACGGTGAATAGTAACGGTAAAAAGTAACGGTAAAAAGTAACGGGAAAAAGTAACGGTAAACGGTAAAAAGTAACGGTAAAAAGTAATGGTAAACGGTAAAAAGTAACGGTAAAAAGTAACGGTAAATAGTAACGGAAAATAGTGATGGTAAATAGTGACGATGAACGAACGATGAACGATGAATAGGAACTATGAACGAACGATGAACGATCGAATGATCGAACGAACGAACGATCAGAATTTTGGCAGCATAACGGTAGGAAAAGGATTATTTGGACGAACGAACGGACGAACGATCGAACGATCGGACGAACGGACGAACGAACCATGAACGATCGGACGAACGATCGGAATTTCGGCAGCATAACGGCAGAAAAAAGATTATTTGGACGAACGAACGGACGAACGGACGAACGAACCATGAACGATCGGACGAACGAACGAACAAACTAAGAACAAGGGGACGAACGATCGAACGATCCTTGTGCTAGTGTGTGCTTGTGTGGGAGGTGGAGTGGGAGTGGGAGTGGGCGTGTGGGTGTGGGGGGGAGGGAGTTGCCATGAAATGGCTTGGGGTGGGATGAGAGGAGGCCCTTGCCCCTCTATTTATAGCCATGGTGGGGGATTAGGGGGAGGGATGAGAGGATTAGTGGGAGGATGAGAGGATTAGTGGGAGATTAGCATGGATTTGTCTTATATGAGTGTAATTAGCTTGTAGAGCTCACCGTATGACACTGGAGGCATACGTATACGTATGAGCATGAGGAAAGTTATGGAGAAAATATTTGTAGGGACTTGAAAAATGATTCTGAAGGTATTTCTCAGGAAGAAAATACTTGGAGATATATCGGTGCAATATTTGGGCAGTATTTCTGAAAAGAATCAGAGGGGATCTCTAGGGAAATATTTGTAGGATATTTTGAGCAGTATTTTTGGAGAGAATATAGACCACTATACTTTATTTGTTGATATCAACTCACAAACAAACATTTTGAAATGAAATTTGAAATTCATTTTGAATTTAGGGCAAGTTTGAGAAAATTTCAGAATTTGAATTTTTGGGATGCTACAAATCTACCCCACTTAAAAGGAATCTCGTCCTCGAGATTCGGCTTAGAAGGGTTATGGGTATAGCTTTACTTCAGCTACATATCTTCACTTTGCAGACTCTTCGAGGAGATGGAGCTTCAACAAAATCTATCCTTTGAGGAGCATCTGGCTGCTAATTGCAAACGCTGATTCTGGCTACTCAAAGATCATCTTCAGGCTTCTAGGTTTTGCTTGGCAGCTAGCTTATTGAAGAAGCAACGATGCTAACACGCAAACCTTCCTCTTACGAACTTCCACATGGATTTCTTCTTTGATTGGTCTTCTAGTGCTTCATCAATAGAACTTGGGTGACCACTTCTCATCCAGAAACTCATATGCTTTGATGATCTGGTCTTCCACAAGCTTGCTACAGGCCTTCTTCTTTTTCTCCATAGCAGGAACCTTGCTGGAACACTACCCCACTTAAAAAGAATGAGGGTAGAACTCTTGAATCTTAGGGATTTGAACTCCTTGAAGTACCTCATAACACGGGTGTTACGGGGCCTTCTTCTGCTGTTACTGCTTGAGCAGGCTGCGAATAAATGACTAACATAGAGTTGATTTTGGGGCAACCTTCTTCTCATCTTCTCTTCACTATTTTCTTTTCACTGACCCTTTCTTTCTCTTTGCTCTTCCCACTGGAGGATTCTATCAAAGAGTATTACTATCATACATTGGAGGAAACCAAAGACTATGAACCATGTGCAACAGTCTTCAACCCAAGAATCACCAAGCATTATGATCTTAGGGGCGAGGGAGTGGAAAATGGAGTTTCTTGTGATTTGGCAGAGGGTATTTTATCTGGTGTGTGCTTTGCTTGGGATGGGAGTTGAGGGAGCTGGTGGTGGGGGGTTATAGGCGAATGGGGGTGCTTGGTTGTGGAGTGGTGGTGATGGAGCAGGTGACACAAGGCAACAAGTGCGATGGAGGGGGGTGGTGTTGCTGGCGGTAATGACGGTGGGTGCACTGCAAAGGGGGTGTGGGGCAGAGGTAGTGCGCTGCAAAGGGGGTGTGGGGCGGCGGTAGTGCGCTGCAAGGGGGAGTGGGGCGGTGGTTGGAGGTAGGGCACGCGTGCGGGGGGCACGGGTGGGTGGTGGGGTCGATGACCCTGATGTTTGTGGACTTTGGTTCCAAGAATCTTTGCCTCTCTGTATGGTAATAACTTCTTATGTCCTCTTTTTCTGTTTACTTTGACTCAGGGGCAGTGCTTTGATTTTCACGGTCGGTCTTTTTGACTGAGCGGCTGGATAGGTTTCTTCTGTAGCTTATTCCAGGCTTCAAGGTTAAGCTTCCCGGTATCTTCTTGGGTAAGGCACTTTTCTCTTGAGATGGGTTAAGATGAGAATGGAAGCATAAGGTGAGGATTAGCTCTAATTTGTGATATATGTTTTTGGAGAAAACCTTTCTTAAAAAGAAAGAAAACACATAAGTTCAGCAATGATAAGCACAAACAAATCAAATGTTTTGAATAAGGGAAGAATAGAGTTTTTCCAAATCACGAACTATTTGGATTCGGGGGCTAAGCATAACTACTATTGCTCGGCTCCTGAACTGAGAACTATGCTGAAATGCGACTTATGAGCACTAACGTTAAAGCATCACATATGCACTCAAAAGGGAAGAAAACATCAAGCGAAATTCATTTTGAAATGCCCTAGGGGGCCACACAATTAGAGTTTTTTTCAAAGCACGGGGCTACACGGTTACCTTTCATACATTCAGGGCTCTAACCAAAGTGAAGAAAAACTCCACTACCCAATGCATGCAGAGGACTAGGCATAACAAACTTGGGGTCAGACAGCTTCTCTCCTGGCGAGGCTGGCACACAACTTCAATCTGAGATATCTCCTGGATGGGTCAAGAGGGAGCTAATGTTGATGAGTTCTTCTGGCGACGATTGAGATGGCAAGACGCGGTCGAACTCTTCTTCAAGCTGGACTGGCTCTTGTAGCTCCTCAGAGGGCGGCGGTGCTGGCGGGGTGCTTGCAGCTTCTTCCTTGACTTCAAGGGATGGTGTTGGAATCTTCTTCATGGTGAGGGGCTCACACAACTCCGGCGGGGGATCTTGGGAGGACTCGGGGTGCTCTTGCTTATCCATAGCCTTAGGGGAGACTGGAATTCCTTCCAAGACTATGGCTCCTTCCGGTAGTTCCCAAGTCTTCTTATCTCCTCTGATAGAGACCGGGTGACCTTCAAGAATCTGGGGGTCTTCAGCTCTGATGGGTTGAACTGGGTTAGATGAAGCGGGCTCTTGGATCCACAGGTGTAGGATCTAGGACACCGGCTAGAGGGGGGGTGAATAGACGGTTTTGACTAAAAACAACAATACTAAGTAAATTTAATCAATACAACAAGAGGAATAAATTTACTAGTGTCAATAAGTAAACAATGTATGAAAGGCAACTACGGAGATTGAATACTAGAAGAACAATAAGCAAAACACTAATCAATTGCAAGGCAATAAGTAATGCTAGAAGGAATAGACACCGAAATTTATCCCGTGGTATCGGTGATTTGCCGATCACCCCTAATCCACGTTGAGGTGGACTTCAAGCTCTCACTTGCTCCTCTATCAAGACACGACTTGATCTTTGAGCCAAGTGGACAAGAAATCACTCAATACCTCGATTCCACTAATGTCACCTTTGCCGCTCCGGCGAGGTAGGCGCGAACCCCTCACAATCAACACCGCGGCTTGTCCACAATCTTCTTGGAGAGCTCGACGGAGACAATCACCCGAGCCGTCTAGGAGGCGGCAACCTCCAAGAGTAACAAGCCAACGACGCTTGCTCGGTGTACCACCTAGTGCCTCAAGAATCACCAAATGATGCAAATGCACTAGGAACCCTCAATCTCTCACTAGAATGCAATCTCAAGCAAAGAGTGTGAGAGAGTGAGTTGGAGGATCACAAATGAGCTCAATGTGTGCAAGGAATAGCCAAGAGAGGTCTCACACACGAGCAACCCTTCTATTTATAGTCCCCCATCTAAAACCAACCGTTATGTGCAAAAGGGGGCAGTTCTGCGCACACGCGGACCGTCCGCGCCCTAGGGCCAGACGGTCCGCCGTACACCATAACGGCTATAATGACCGTTGAAACATGTCAGAGCAGACTCAAAAGGTGGGTCCGGACAGTCCGCCCTTCAAGGCCGGACCGTCCGCGACCTGGCAATTTCAAACACCCGAGCCTCGGATCAAACGGAGTTAACACACGCGGACCGTCCGGCTATAAATCCCGGACCGTCCGGCTATAAATCCCGGACCGTCCGCGACCTGAGACAGTACTGTCCGGACTGGTCCCCCGGACCGTCCGTAGTACAAATCAATAAAAACACACAGTCCCTGTCCAAAAAGAGTTATACACAGGCGGACCGTCCGCGCCTCACAGGCGGACCGTCCGGCTATAATTCAGGGACTGACCCGAAGCCACCTTCCTCTGGTCAGGACTGCGGACGGTCCGACCCTAAGGCCCGGACGGTCCGCAGTGCAAAAAGAACACAGAGACAACACAAATGGTCAAACCTCGGACCCTCTAGAGGATCGCGGACGGTCCGCCCCCAAGGGCCGGACAGTCCGCGTGACCAAGACTTCTCAAATCTCAAACATCCTTTTGAATGAACTTTTAACTCACTAAATGAGAAGCGCTGTTAGTCCTTATGCAAATGCAACTACTTGATGCTTTATGAGGCACTAAGTTTTACACAGATCTAAGTCATTGACCCCTCTTAATAGTACGGCTATCTAGCCTACTAATCCGGTCAGGTATCTTCTCTAAACTCCTCAAGACCGGCAAAAGTAAAACCTATATTATACCTTTGCCTTCATCTGATCCACAACCAATGCGTATGACTCTTCAACATTTCAGTTCTATGTGGTCCAACCCTGCATTCTTATTTCTCCAAGAATCGTTAGTCCACAAGTAGTTGTCATTAATTACCAAAACATTATCAAAGGGGCCTAGATGATTCACAACAGGGCTCTAAGTTGGTTATGGGTTACCAAGTAGGCCTCCATCAACTTCTGGACATGCTCATCCTTGGCTTTCTTCAGGGCTTCGACGGCAATGACTTCACGACTTTCCAAGGCAGCTACACGGGCTTGAGCTGAGGTGAGATCCACATGGAGCTTACGGTTGAGCTTCTCTGCCTCTTCTACTCGGGCAATCATCTGACGGTGGTGCCGAGCCAAGAAATCATACTGTGCATCTAGGGTGAGCAGGTATGCAGTGAGGTACACGACTGTGTGGTCATCCTCAAGCAGCTGCTGCCCTTCCAATGCATGCATCCTGGCCATCCAAACGGGACGGTTTCTCTGAAAGGGCGGAAAGAATCTGAGCGGGGTGTCGGCCACTTCTTCTTCATAGATCTGACATAGGGTCCTCAATGCCTTGCGAGCGACGACTTGACAGGTGTCTTTGAATCTGTGCCCAGCAGCAGTGACACTCCATTCCACATGGTGCGGACTAGATCCAATGTATACAGTCACGACACACTTCTCTGTGCCATGCTCGACGAATTCATGACCATCATACTCTGGCTGGCTCCTGATTCCGAGGCGAACTGTGCATGCTTTCAACAATTTGGGGAAACCATCTTCATTCTGGCAAAAGCTGGTTTGGCAGTGGACCTCCATCTGACTTCTGAGAGAAGGAAAGGGGGAAAGCATTTTTGAAATGAAGGGATGAGAGCAATATTTTTTTTAAGAAAATAGTTTTGACTCAAAAACTTTTGATCAGGCTAAGGGTTACGTCCTGCGGCCAACCTAACAGCTCTGATACCACCTGAAGCGTCCCCAATCCTCTCGGACTCAAATGTGATACAATTACTTGTCCCAGGAGGCTAGTAAACACATTTATACAACAGATGATTCTAGATCTGCTTAAATGAGACAAACCTACAATGGTGGCAATCAACTTTAAGAGTTGGTCCACAACTCGGGACATATCATCAGAGTGGGGCTGAAGCAACCCGATATACGCAGCGAAGCAATTCAGCGGTCCAACAGCCACAGGCAAGGTTGGGAACAGTCGTAACTCTTACCCGATCTCCTTTTTCTAAAAAAAATAAATAAGCAAGGGTGAGTACAAACGTACTCAGCAGCCCACCTTCACCCGCGGAATGGGGAAATCAGATATAATGCATGGAATATGTGGAGCTCAGGATATTTGCAGAAACAACAATATTTTATGCAGGGTTGTTTTTGAAAAACATTTTGTATTTTGCAAAGCGCATCCTCTCCCAAAGGAGCAGGAAGTTTTTCAATATTAGAACAAAAATCCCCTGGACTAAACCATCCAGGTATCTCAGCAGTTTCCCACTGGTTTTCATTTTCAAAAACAGCTACTGGACTTCCCGTCCACCATAGCTCACGGCTCAACCGCCGAACCTTTTAAAAAACCATTTTTCTCAAACGCACCCTTTTTTGAAAACAAAACATTAATTGCCATACAATACTAGACTCGTCCATTCCTGTGGACACGGACTATTCGAATAGGTTTTCAAACTCTGCGCAGAGGTGTACACTTTACCCACTAGTCCGGCTCTGCGATCTCATGATCAGTGAGATCCGAATCCGAATCTCTTTCTTTCCTCGCACGTCCTAACCTTAACGGTTATACCGGAAGGAGTCAGGCCACCGCCATGTCCAAACCGGACAAAACATTCCCCCTCCTTATCCTCCCGGTGCTCCCCAGCCTTCATAACCCTGGGGTTGGACCGTACGAGTTCAGATTGAGTGACTGCCCACACAGTCTTGAGTAGTTGTACTTATCATGAGTACAGGTAGTGAAATATGACAACCCGGTCCTTATACGAGGAGACAATCCTTCTGCTCACGCCTAAACCAGCTGAGCCATCACCTTAGGCCCTCCCCTAAACCAGGGAGTCCCTGATTATCCCACTCACAAAGTGATAAGGGTGAAATCCCTTCATCATACACATTTTGAAAAGCATTTGAAAACTCACACCTTTCCTCAAATCATTTGTAACAAATATATTAAGGATTGATTGCGGCAAGCGGCTTGGGTGGCCATAATAACTTGTCTCAAAATCATATCATGCATAAAATAACAGGTTGAGGGTTGTGGTTGAAAAATCATAGGTAATTTATGCATCAAAGGGATCCAGTGAGCTTGTCGTGCTTATTCGGCGAAGGGGGAAGGGGAAGCTCGCGGAACTGGCTCCTAGCTCCACTGCCTGGCGTAGACTTGTAGATCGGGCCTCCACGAGACGGCACGAACGCTCCGATAACTATGCAACATGAACAAGCAAACATACAAACAAGCAAGTATACCAACAAATATTTAGTATAGTGGTCAGAATAGAGATATATGGATGGGTAGAGTCTTGAGTAGAATATGCGTCATGTGGTGTTGAGATACTACTAGTGGTGGAGCGGAGGTGCTTACCAGGAGGGTGGACTGGAGACGAAGCGACACTATGTGTGTAGCTGGCAGAGCGGAGTAACTGAGTGAGTGGGGTGTTTGCCTTGGCTGAGGGTGTTGCGTGTGTGTGGAGAGGGAGAGGGTAGCTGAGTGTATTTATAGCTAGGTGTATGTGGTGTAGCACAGCGAAGTTCACTGTTGGTGAGAATAGTGACGAATGAATCGTCTGACTTAATATGAACAGGAGAGTTATAGGCAGAATATGGGACGAGAGTATTTTGGGATTTTTCTGGAACATGAACCATGCTTAAGGGATGGCATGGTTGGATAGGGAATAGTTTGATAAGAATTTAGAAACGAGAATTATTGGAATCTGAGTTTGGAAGCTTGGTTCGAAGGAATCTCAAGTTAAGCGTGCTCAACTTGGAGAAACCTAGGATGGGTGACCAGATGGGAAGTTCCCACTAGAAGGAAAATCACAGTCACTGGAGTTTGTATAACTGGAATATGGGTCTGGCTGGTCTTAGGTGGACTAGACAACATGATGGATGAGTAGTTAAAATTTGGGGTAATCGGATGATCGATGAATAGTAACGGTGAATAGTAACGGTGAAAAGTAACGGTAAATAGTAACGGTAAAAAGTAACGGTAAACGGTAAAAAGTAACGGTAAAAAGTAATGGTAAACGATAAAAAGTAACAGTAAAAAGTAACGGTAAATAGTAACGGTAAATAGTGACGGTAAATAGTGATGGTAAATAGTGACGATGAACGATGAATAGGAACTATGAACGAACGATGAACGATCGAATGATCGAACGAATGAACGATCGGAATTTTGGCAGCATAACGGCAGATAAAGGATTATTTGGACGAACGAACGGACGAACGATCGAACGATCGGACGAACGGACGAACGAACCATGAACGATCGGACGAACGATCGGAATTTCGGCAACATAACGGCAGGAAAAAGATTATTTGGACGAACGAACCATGAACGATCGGACGAACGATCGGAATTTCGGCAGCATAACGGCAGGAAAAAGATTATTTGGACGAACGAACGGACGAACGATCGAACGATCGGACGAACGAACGGACGAACGATCGAACGATCGGACGAATGGACGAACGAACCATGAACGATCGAACGAACGATCGAACGATCGGACGAACGAACGAACGAACAAACTAAGAACAAGGGGACGAACGATCGAAGAACGATCGAACGATCCTTGTGCTAGTGTGTGCTTGTGTGGGAGGTGGAGTGGGAGTGGGAGTGGGCGTGTGGGTGTGGGGCGGAGGGAGTTGCCATGAAATGGCTTGGGGTGGGATGAGAGGAGGCCCTTGCCCCTCTATTTATAGCCATGGTGGGGGGATTAGGGGGAGGGATGAGAGGATTAGTGGGAGGATGAGAGGATTAGTGGGAGATTAGCATGGATTTGTCTTATATGAGTGTAATTAGCTTGTAGAGCTCACCGTATGACACTGGAGGCATACGTATACGTATGAGCATGAGGAAAGTTATGGAGAAAATATTTGTAGGGACTTGAAAAATGATTCTGAAGGTATTTCTCAGGAAGAAAATACTTGGAGATATATCGGTGCAATATTTGGGCAGTATTTCTGAAAAGAATCAGAGGGGATCTCTAGGGAAATATTTGTAGGATATTTTGAGGAGTATTTTTGGAGAGAATATAGACCACTATACTTTATTTGTTGATATCAACTCGCAAACAAACATTTTGAAATGAAATTTGAAATTCATTTTGAATTTAGGGCAAGTTTGAGAAAATTTCAGAATTTGAATTTTTGGGATGCTACATTTATAGACGTAAGGAGATGCCCAGCTGTACAATGGGGTGTAGCTAGGAGCTATCGTGGCTGGCAGGGAAGTGCCCTGAGCCCTGTACAGATAACAACGTGGCCGTCGGGGGGACGTCTCGAGTCCTGTAGAGGTAGTATCGTGGCCGTCGGAGAAGTGCCTTGAGCCCTGTAGCAGTACAACTGTTGGTGCTGTATGGATCCTGCTGACGTCTCCTTGCTTTCGTAGGGGGCTTGAGAACCACCGACGTCATGGTTGCATGCGGGAAACCACCATCGCCTGTTACCGAGGTAAGCTGGATGGGACGCCGGTCTTGTTCCTTCGTAGCCTGAGCTAGCTAGGAGTAGGGTAATTGAAAGTCGCCTAGAGGGGGGGGTGGATAGGCGAAACCTGAAAATTAAAACTTTATCCCCCAACTAGATCCTTTGATTAGTGGTTAGAACAAGATGAACAATTATCGGAGTATAAAAACTAAGTTCTTGCTGGTAAAGAGTATAGCTTTCAAATAAAGCGGAAATGATAAATCAATACAACTAATAATTCTATGATAACAAAGCAAGAAAGCTTAGATGAAAAAGAGCACTAACTCAAGTTCTTTTCTTGCGGAGTGTTGCTTCACTTAAATGAGATTTTAACTTGAAGCAACACCAAATGATATGAGCAAAGAATAGTGCAAGAGAACTTAGAGTAAGGGAAAGCAAACAAATCACAAGCAAAAGCACAATGAACACGGGTGATTTGTTTTACCGAGGTTCGGCCCTCGAAGGCCTAGTCCCCGTTGAGGAGTCCACTTAAGGACGGGTCTTTTTCAACCCTTTCCCTCTCTCCCGATCACACAAGGATCGGCGAGCTCTTCTTCTTCTCAAGGATCACTCTCGATCCCACAAGGACCACCACAATCTTTGGTGTCTCTTGCTAGCTTTTACAAGCCTCCAACACTTTGGAGGAAGTTCGAATGGGAGTCAAAAAACTCCACGCGCAAATGAACACAAAGATGTAGAACACACTATCTCTCAATGAATCTCACAAGGCGCTAGGGCTAAACTCAATTGAGTAGCTCTCAATTGCTTGCTCTCTCTTTTGTGGCACTTGTGTTGGTTGTAGTGGACTAAATCTTGTGTATAGGATGGATCAATGAATATAGGTGGTTGGGAGGGCTTGAGTATGTCAACTAGATGACTTGGAATGTTGCTTGGACTCCCACTCACTTGAAGTGGCCGGTTGGGGTGGTATTTATAGCCACCATCCAAAAACTAGCCGTTGATGAAGTCTGCTGGCGATGGGCGCACCGGACAGTCCGGTGCACACCGGACATGTCCGGTGCCCCAGCCACGTCATCCTATCCGTTGGGGTTGGAGCTGGTCGACCGTTGGAGGCTTTTGTCCTCATGTGGCACCGGACAGTCCGGTGCACACCGGACAGTCCGGTGCCTCTCTGATCCTCTGCTCTGACTTCTGCCGCGTGTACTGTTCTGCACTGTATACCGTCAGAGTCGACCGTTGACGCGAAGATGACCGTTGCTCCGCTAGCACACCGGACAGTCCGGTGCACACCGGACAGTCCGGTGAATTTTAGCGGAGCAGTCTTCGTGAAATCCCGAGGCTGCCGAGTTCCTGAGGCCGCGTTCCGTTGGAGCACCGGACACTGTCCGGTGTACACCGGACAGTCCGGTGAATTATAGCGCGCCGGCTTCCGAGAATTCCCGAGAATGAAGAGTTGGAGTCAGCGTTCCCTGGTGCACCGGACAGGTACTGTTCACTGTCCGGTGGCACACCGGACAGTCCGGTGCGCCAGACCAGGGGTGCCCTTGGTTGCCCCTTTGCTCCTTTATTTTGACTCTTGTCTTGTTCTTTTTATTGGTTTTATGTTGAATCTTTGGCACCTGTAGAACATATAATCTAGAGCAAACTAATTAGTCCAATTGTTTGTGTTGGACATTCAATCACCAAAATCATTTAGGAAAAGGTTTAAAGCCTATTTCCCTTTCAATCTCCCCCTTTTTGGTGATTGATGCCAACACAAACCAAAGCAAATATATAAGAGAATAATTGAACTAGTTTGCATAAAATAGGTGCAAAGATTACTTGGAATTAAACCAATATTCATTTCATAAAATATGCATGGATGCTTTCTTACTTTATTTTATTTAGTATTTTGGACCACGCTTGCACCACATGTTTTGTTTTTGCAAAATCTTTTTGTAAATCCATTTCAAAGATCTTATGCAAATAGTCAAAGGTAAATGAATAAGAGTTTGCAAAGCATTTTCAAGATTTGAAATTTTCTCCCCCTGTTTCAAATGCTTTTCCTTTGACTAAACAAAACTCCCCCTAAAAGAGATCCACCTCTTAGTGTTCAAGAGGGTTTTGATATACCATTTTTGAAATACTACTTTCTCCCCCTTTTGAACACAATAGGATACCAAATGATAAGGACTTTTGGAAAGCACTAAGTTTTTGAATTTGGTGGTGGTGGTGCGGTCCTTTTGCTTTGGGCTCATTTCTCCCCCTTTTTGGCATGAATCGCCAAAAACGGAATCATTAGAGCCCTCGAAGTGCTATCTTCCCTTTTGGTCATAAATAAATGAGTTAAGATTATACCAAAGGCGAAGTCCGGTCTTTTAGCTTTGGGCTCTTACTCTCTTCCAGAGACGAAGTCCTTTTCTTTGATGCTCATTTCTCCCCCAAGGAATAGAGAGTTGCTTGGAGTGATGGCGAAGTATGATATACGGAGTGGAAGCCTTTGTTTTCGCCGAAGACTCCATTTCCCTTTCAATCTACGACTTAGCATAGTAATATACTTGGAAACATATTAGTCGTAGTCATGGTACGGGAATAATAGGATATATGCATTTGTACCAAAATGAAAGAGATATGATCAAGAGATATGTCAATTAAGCATGATCATATTTCTATACAACATAGATTGCTCCCCCTAAATATGTGCATGGAGAGAACACATAGTTTGGCCTAAAATGCCAATTGCACATAATTAGGTTAATGAGAACATATCTAAATCATATAGAATGTGAAGTGCATTGTGTCATAGGATAAGTGTGATGCTCATGACAGTTTATGCACTTATGAAAGCATGTTGCAAACATTTTAAGCATTTTCCTTGAAGGATTTCAAAAAGACTTAAGGACCATCCACCTTTGGAACAAAGGTAGCTTATCCTCGTTACAAGGTTAAGCTTTAAGCTCTTTGACAATTAAATCACTTCATCTAGTTTTAACAAAGATGTATTAAAGCATGAGTGAAATTTTAAGAGGTTAAACTAGGTATGAAGCAGGGATAAATGCAAAGGACATGCTTTCTCTTCCTTATGTATAAGATATGCAAAGAATGCTTATTAGAGGAAGATTTAGGTACAAGTTTAAATGCAAGGAAGTGATTTTACCTTTTTGTACCTTCTCATAGAGACGCTCTCTTCATTGTGCTTTGTCCTTAGTCTTAGATGCTTAAGACCTATAATGACAATATGTGGAAATACTTTGCACAAGAGAGAGTTCTACAACTGGTGATCTTTTTCAAGTTATTGTTAGCATATATCAAATGGATCACAAGTTGCATAAATGAATCATGAATTCTCCTTTTTCCTTAGTGCATATCAGGATAGATGTCAATTAAAATTACCAATTGAAATCAAATTGAAATTACATGAGGCACTAAAAAGTATCAGTGATAATTAAATTGAAATCAAATTGAAATTACATGAGGCACTAAGAAGTATCAGTGATAATTAAAGTTGTTCAATGATCAATCAATCGATGCGATCAAGAGAACAACATAGGCATTAGATTTACAATCAAGCTCAAAAATAGGAGAATCCAATAAGCATGCTACTTTTAAAAATGAAAGCAATAATCCTTGATAAAAGCGATATTACTTTAACAAGTTTGATTGATGTGAAGTAGCATACTATATGAGAAATATTATTGTCATGCAAGAGACTGTATGAAATTACTGAGATAAAGCAATAGTCTCAACAAAATCAAAATATAATAATGGACTCCCCCTAAAGATATGCATCAAGTAATTGAGAGAATTGATTTTAATGCATTCAATTTTAAGAACATAAAAGGAGAATCATTATACATCTTGATCAAAGCTCATAAATTTTGCAATAAACAACTTAAGCCGGGTAACTTCATAATGAAAAAGGATTTAGAATGCTTACAACCACACCATTGATTGTTGTGAAAACCTTATTGTCCAAGTAGGTGTTGTTGTCCTTGATGTTCTTTCTTTTTCATTTGAGTGTCCTCCCTTTGTAGTTGTCTCTTTTTCCTTCCAAACTTATTGAAAATACTTAAGAGAGATGTCAATAGCGCAAGGGAGTATATGATGAATGATGATTACTTTAGAAAATAAATATGAACAATTTATCATCCATAAGTCACACAGACATGAAGTAAAATCCTTAACATTAGTGCATTTCATTTGAGAAAAATGAGTGAGCACCTTTTAAGCATTTTAATAATCATTGGAGATTTTACTTTATCATATTGAAGTTAGCTAATCATTACTTGAAGGCAATCCAATATGATAACATATATATAAATATCGCAAAGGCATTAAATAGATTCTAATGGACATGAGCTTTTAGAAGAATGAGATTGAATGCACATTTAGTTGAAATGAGTCCAATAAAGAATCTATTTTTCACATGGGTAGAATATGATAATTTTGATTAAATACCCATTGAGATGAGAACTAAACTTAATTAAGAAGATGAGTTCCCATACCTTTCCTTTTACCTTTCTTCTTTTGGGTGAAGATCAACCCATGAGGCTTGTGTACTTTTCCTTCTATGCATATTTATAAGTAAGCTCAAGAGATACGTTAGCAACACAAGCACTAGTTTCCGTTTAGTAATTATTTTGATAGGGAATGAAAAGGTGAATTACTAAAGTATGGAAACTTTATAATATGAACTAGATCATTCCAAGAAGTATGCCTCGTTTTAAACTCATAAAACAAGCATGGTTAAACTCTTGAGACTTAAGGGAATAAATCTAATTCATTACATGGAGAGCGATAATTGTAGAAGAATCATATCCAATTAAGCAATAAGAGATACAACATGTATTATTGGATAGAATTTCCTAGACATGATGAGATATGCATTTCCATAGAGAAACTTATTCTCTACAAGTGAGACTACTTAAATTATTTAGATAAAAACAATAGTCTCACTTTTCTAGCTATAGAGAGAATTTTCCTTTTATAAGTGTCCTAAGTATTTGAATTCCTTACATGACACCTTATTCTTTTAAGAACATGAAGTATCTCTCTATATCTAGAACATGGCAATAATAGAATAATTAATGTAGAAACAGGCCATGTGAACTTGCAACAATTTAAAAACATGTAGATTGTCATAATATAGAATTTGATGAATACACAATCTACCATATGAGAGGAATTTTCTTCAAAGAATGATGACATAATTTTTTAAAACATCCTTAAGTGCTTTCTATTTCTATGTGACTACACAACACATATGACAAATTAAGATAATTGCACTTAAGAATATAAATGTTACCATCCCTTGACTTTCCTCCATGTTGTAGGCTTTGATATTCCGCACATGATGATTCTTTATTTCCTACAACATTAATATCTTGCCGAGATGATATGAGTTTTGAATACAATAAACTGAAGTAACCTTGGGTCAATCTTGAATATGTAGATCATTTGAAGATTGATAGCTTGAGTTGATAAGAATTGAATTAACTCCCTCAAGCACCCCAAAGGTTCATACCATCTCCTTCTCCTACAAATCTTGTCAAGCACATTTTGGTACCCATCGCTTGATGGGTCCGTTAAGGTTAGTAAACAAAGATCTAGGAACCCAAGTGTCCTTTGTGCTAGCGCTTGGTAAACTTGTTACCTTTCTAGCACAAGTTGCAATCTTGGGTTGCCTAGTTATATATGAATCAAATGACAAGTTAGGAGTGAGATTTTTACCAATGGGACAATCTTTGCATTGATGTCCCTTCTTTCGGCATGTGTAGCATAGGCGTTTTCCAAATTTTGAAGATTTCTTCTTTCCTTGTTTGTTGCCTGCTACATGGTTAGTAAAAACCTTCTTTTCTAACCCTATGCCTTTTTGTTTTAAATGGGGACAAGATCTAAGCAAGTGTCCCTTCTTGGAGCATTTAAAACAAAGTCTATCATCCTTGTTAATAATCAAGCCATTTTTAATGTAGGGACATGACCTAATCAAGTGCCCCTCTTTAAAGCATTCACTACACCTCTTAATGTGAAGTGTGGCTTGATCATTACCTTGGATGTTACCTTTTGTGGAGGCGTGGTTGAGGCTTTTGGAGGAGGTGTTGAATTTCTTCTTTTGTTTATTCCTCTTGGCAATCCTCAAATCCTTGACATTTTCTTCAAGGGATGTAGTGCATGCCACGGTTGTTCCCGTCTCAAGCTTCTTCACCATGTGATCACGGTTATCTTGAGAAGGTTGGGCAATGCATTTCCCTTTAAGTTGTGTCAAGCTCTTCTTTAGCCTCTCATTTTCTTCTTTGAGCTTTTGATATGAATCATCATTTGTTCCTGCAGATTCTAGCTCAAAAGAAGATTTGCTTGTCGACGAACAACAAGCATTAGCACATGGTAATATAGTATCAATTTGAATACATGTGCATGAGTGAGGTTGTTGGGATTTTAAATTTTCTATCACAACCTCATGAGCAATGTTTAATATGATATGATCATCTATAAGATTTTCATGAGAACATAGAAGCATATCATATTTATTTTGAAAAGCTAGATTTTCAACTTTTAGCTTTTCTATTTGGTCCTTAAGCAAGGTATTCCTATTTACTAATTGAGCGATACAATGTAAAGCGTTATCTTGCTCAATTGAAATAGTTTCATACCTTTGGACCAAATCAACATGAGAGCACTTTAGCTCCTCATGTTCTTTAGTCAACTCGTCAAAGTGTTGCATCTTTATGGAGAGAATATCTTCTAGCCTTTGACGAGCTTCGCTTTGTTCTCTCGCTCTTTCTAGAAGTTTGAGCATGACCGCCTTATCTTCTTGGCTTAGGCGAGCGTAGAGATGCACAAAGCTTCTTTCTTCCTCCTCATCCTCGTTTGTGCTTCCGCTATCATTTTCATTAGCTACACAACACATGTGGGAATCGAAATGGAAAGACAAACCTTTTGGAGAGGTGGATTCATCGTTTGGTCTCCATCGTTCATTTTCTCCTTCTTCCTTGCAAGGGTTAGTATCACAAAAACTAAAGGAAGTTGAGGCATTAAATGAACTATTATGTTTGGACTCATCAAACTTGATTTTAATTCTAGTCCAAATATCATGCGCATCGGGAATGGACTCGTCATAGTTTGATATGAAGGCACGATAATCTTCTTTGCTAAGAGAATTGTTTAAGATGTCAAAAGCTAGGTAGTTTAAGCGATAACATCTTTGATCCTCCTCGGAATTAATTTTTCCATTAAAACTAGAGGGGAAAATACTCTTGTCAATAATTTGTTCTAATTGAGGATGTATGGTTCTAAAGGCATTTATCACACTAGTAGACCATGAATCATAATTAGAACAATCATCAAATAATATCTCAAGAGTTACCTCCTTTTGAGTTGCGTTCGTTGGAGGAGTCTTCTTGTTCTTTTGGGATCTTCTACGAGCCATCACTTCGAGTTGTTAGACTCAAGATGAAGTGCCTAGCTCTGATACCAATTGAAAGTCGCCTAGAGGGCGGGGGGGTGGATAGGCGAAACCTGAAAATTAAAACTTTATCCCCCAACTAGATCCTTTGATTAGTGGTTAGAACAAGATGAACAATTATCGGAGTATAAAAACTAAGTTCTTGCTGGTAAAGAGTATAGCTTTCAAATAAAGCGGAAATGATAAATCAATACAACTAATAATTCTATGATAACAAAGCAAGAAAGCTTAGATGAAAAAGAGCACTAACTCAAGTTCTTTTCTTGCGGAGTGTTGCTTCACTTAAATGAGATTTTAACTTGAAGCAACACCAAATGATATGAGCAAAGAATAGTGCAAGAGAACTTAGAGTAAGGGAAAGCAAACAAATCACAAGCAAAAGCACAATGAACACGGGTGATTTGTTTTACCGAGGTTCGGCCCTCGAAGGCCTAGTCCCCGTTGAGGAGTCCACTTAAGGACGGGTCTTTTTCAACCCTTTCCCTCTCTCCCGATCACACAAGGATCGGCGAGCTCTTCTTCTTCTCAAGGATCACTCTCGATCCCACAAGGACCACCACAATCTTTGGTGTCTCTTGCTAGCTTTTACAAGCCTCCAACACTTTGGAGGAAGTTCGAATGGGAGTCAAAAAACTCCACGCGCAAATGAACACAAAGATGTAGAACACACTATCTCTCAATGAATCTCACAAGGCGCTAGGGCTAAACTCAATTGAGTAGCTCTCAATTGCTTGCTCTCTCTTTTGTGGCACTTGTGTTGGTTGTAGTGGACTAAATCTTGTGTATAGGATGGATCAATGAATATAGGTGGTTGGGAGGGCTTGAGTATGTCAACTAGATGACTTGGAATGTTGCTTGGACTCCCACTCACTTGAAGTGGCCGGTTGGGGTGGTATTTATAGCCACCATCCAAAAACTAGCCGTTGATGAAGTCTGCTGGCGATGGGCGCACCGGACAGTCCGGTGCACACCGGACATGTCCGGTGCCCCAGCCACGTCATCCTATCCGTTGGGGTTGGAGCTGGTCGACCGTTGGAGGCTTTTGTCCTCATGTGGCACCGGACAGTCCGGTGCACACCGGACAGTCCGGTGCCTCTCTGATCCTCTGCTCTGACTTCTGCCGCGTGTACTGTTCTGCACTGTATACCGTCAGAGTCGACCGTTGACGCGAAGATGACCGTTGCTCCGCTAGCACACCGGACAGTCCGGTGCACACCGGACAGTCCGGTGAATTTTAGCGGAGCAGTCTTCGTGAAATCCCGAGGCTGCCGAGTTCCTGAGGCCGCGTTCCGTTGGAGCACCGGACACTGTCCGGTGTACACCGGACAGTCCGGTGAATTATAGCGCGCCGGCTTCCGAGAATTCCCGAGAATGAAGAGTTGGAGTCAGCGTTCCCTGGTGCACCGGACAGGTACTGTTCACTGTCCGGTGGCACACCGGACAGTCCGGTGCGCCAGACCAGGGGTGCCCTTGGTTGCCCCTTTGCTCCTTTATTTTGACTCTTGTCTTGTTCTTTTTATTGGTTTTATGTTGAATCTTTGGCACCTGTAGAACATATAATCTAGAGCAAACTAATTAGTCCAATTGTTTGTGTTGGACATTCAATCACCAAAATCATTTAGGAAAAGGTTTAAAGCCTATTTCCCTTTCAGTAATGATGCATCCCTTGCGGCGCGGTTGATTTGAGCCTGAGGTCGGGCGAGGCGGCGACTCCTCCGAGGCCGAGGCTGGGGCCGAGACCCAGGGTCGGGCGAGGATGTGACTCTTCCCGAGGCCGAGCCCTGGGGTCGGGCGAGGCGGAGATTTCCTCCCGAGGCCGAGCCCTGGGGTCGGGCGAGGCGGAGCTTCCTGCTGCGCCCGAGGCCGAACTCGACCGTTGTCGGTTTCGCCCGGGTGGTTGGCACAGCAGCCGGAGCGGGGCGGGCGACGCTGTTTCCCTGTCAGATCGGTTAGTGAAAGGGCGAAGTGACTGCGGTCACTTCGACCTTGCGGACTGAGGCGCGCGTGTTAGGATAAGGTGTCAAGCGACCCCAGCATTAAATGTGCATGCAACACGGTCGGCTGGTAAGGCGAATTGGCCAAAGTCGCTTGCACGACAAGGCTTGCATTTGGCTGAGCCGAGGGTGCGCTCACTGTCTGAGGAGACCTTCGGGCGAGACGTGGATTCATCTGGGACCACTGTTCCGCCCGAGGGCGGGCTCGGGCAAGGTGAGACCGTGTCCCTTGGTAGACGAAGCTTTGACTTTGACCCGAGCCGTCAGTCTTCACGGTTTGCTCTGAAGGTGTTTACCAGCCGTGATTAGGAGTGGTGGGGGTACCCCTAATTACGGTACCCGACAGTAGCCCCCGAGCCTCGAGGGGAGTGGTGATGCTCGCTTCGAGGCTCTACCGCATTCTTGGCGAGGGGACCGGCCTTTCTCTGTTATACTTTGTTTCGACGGGTGCGCGCGAGCGCACCCACCGGGTGTAGCCCCCGAGGCCTCGGAGGAGTGGTTCGACTCCTCTGAGGTCTTAACGCTTTTCGTGATGCCTCGACCGGTCCTGTTGTTCCCTCATGCGGCCTGGCCGTAGCCCGGGTGTACGATCAGGTTCCGAGTTTTGAAGCTGGTTTGTTGACGCTGTCAACAGTTTGGTCGTAGCCTGGTGCGAGAGTAGCCCCTGAGCCTCTGCACGGAGCGAGAGGACGATCAAGGACTGTCTCGACTTTTATTATACGCCCCTTCGTCGCCTTTTTGCAAGGAGGAAGGGGGAAAGCGACGTGTTACCCTCGGAGGGCACCGATCATGGCGTTTCCGGTGAGTTGCTAATGGGTGATCCGAGTGGACGCTCGTGCCCCATTCGTTAAGGGTCGGCTAGTGGCCCAGAGGCACGCTCCAAAAGTACCTGCAGGTGATTCGCTGGACTCGGACCCTTTTCGACAGGGTTCGAGGGCTCGATGCCTCCCTCTGGTGGGATTCCATTACGAGTCGTTCCCGCTGGTCTCGGAAATGTCCTAGGGTACCTCGGGAGCGTAGCCTGAGCCTCGGCTATGTATCGGACGTACCCAGGGTCATCCCTCACTCTGCGTGTTCTGGGGCGGCTGTCGAACCCCTTCGAGGGGCCAGCCTGCGAACCCCTGATCAGTAGTGGGCGCGGAGCCCGAGTGCTCTGGGGCGGCTATCGAACCCTTCCGAGGGGCCAGCCTTCGAACCCCTGATCAGTAATGGGCGTGGAGCCCGGGCGCTCTAGGGCAGCTGTCGAACCCTTCCGAGGGGCCAGCCTTCGAACCCCTGATCAGTAGGAGGGCTTGGGGGCCCGTTTCCTTCGCAGGGAAGGATCCTTTCCGAAATATCCCCCTTCCCAGTCCCTGTGGCAAGAGAGAGAGAGAGAGAGAGAGGAAAACAGAAAAGGATACGAATTCAAAAGTCGTGGCGCACCTTTTTTGACGCGACCATTATGGCGGAGGTGAAACGTCGCTCGCTTCGCCTGCCAACGGTGTCGCTGGCTCTGCCAAGGAGTTAATGCAACGGGACGGGCGATTCGCGAGGCGTCTGTTGCGCGTGCGCGGGCCGTTCGAGGAACGGGGCACGGGCGCGTCGTTCTTACGTCGTGGGAGAGGGCTCCCCCGCTGCTTCAGGAAAAGACGCGAGTCTGGGGGGTGATCTGACCGCTGCTTCCGCCCGTCTGTTGTAGCAGCTATTGTCGGTCCGCTTTTGGCCACATCAACTGTCGTGCCTACCCCCGCGACTGACTGACCCGTGACCGCTGCACCCAATTGACACTGTTGGGTCACGCGCGGGGCTGCCTCGAGTCGTGGCACTGGTTCTGCAGTCGAGAAGTCGCGACATTGGCGCAGGTGGCGGTGCAGTTTCCTCGCACATAGTGACCGTCGCGCCGGTTGCATGGTAGGTGGGACCGGGCCTTCGTGCTGGTCCACCGGAAGTGACGAAGTCGAAAGGGTGCATAACCGTGGTGCGGTTGCACGCTCCCTGCGTGGCGGCTCGCCCTTTCGTCCGCTGGTTCCAGCGAGGATGAGGGAACCCTTATAACCGCAGGGCGGTTTCATGCCTTTCGTGCGGCAGTTTGCCTCCTTCGCGTTTCGGGTCAGCTCGCACGACGTGTGGGGCCCAACCCCCGTGTCGTAGGGGGAGAACCCTGGAGCACGTCGATGGAGACTTCGCCCGTGACGCTAAGGGGTGCAAGTGAGGAGATATGCCTATAAAAGGGGATCGATCCCCCGGGCAGTGGCCATGCCTTCGTTCTCCCATCATGTGTTGCGCCCTTCCACCTTTTGAGCCCCCAGATGGGGCGCACCGGCATCGCCTTGCTCTTGCTGTCGTTGGAGGAGCGCAGCCTCGTGGAGATTGGCGCTCTTCCGCCATCGCTCGGCTTCAAGGATTTTCGTCATGCAGCCCGGCTGCATTCCCTCACCAATGGTCATCTGTAGGGATGATCACCAGCCTGGTGGTGGGGAGAAGCAAGCCGGGCTGCGACCTCCGCCCCGCCCTCAGCTTCAAGGATCTTCGTCATCCGGGCTGAGGCGGAGGAGCGAACCGAGTGGGGGGTCGCCTCCGCGTGGGTCGGTGACCCTTTTCTTCCCCTAGCGTTTGGGGGAGAAGGGCATCCTTCAGCCCTGCGGAGGCGTCCTCCAGCCATGCGGGGGAAGGCGAATTGCTGCTCCCTGGCCAGGGTGCAGCTTTCCGTCCTCCACCCGGGCGGTGGTCGTGCCGCGCGTGGGTCGGCCACGTCCAGGTCCTCCTCGCACCGTCAGCTGCACTGGGGGGTCGCTCAGCACGTCGTACGCCATGAGGGCGATACTCGTGTTCTGGGACGGCCTCGGCGAGGACAGGAGTGAGGACCTACCGGTGCGCTTTGGGGCGGCCGCTGTTCGCCGGCGCGGTGTCGGTGGGTTCGATCCCATGGACGACGCCTTCTGACTCTTCGGCCTTAACGGCTTGTCCTTGCCCCTCGTGTGGGGACATGGGCGAGGGCCTTTTCATAGCAGCGTCTGTCCTGAGGTCATCGCTGCTGCTGTTTAGCCGCCCGAGGTGGAGGTCGTTGTCTCTGCTGCTGCAGAGGTCGTCGGCGAGCCGCTTGGAGTTTGTTATCCCGCGGGCCCCCTGGTGTGGAGGTTGTTCATACCCGCGGGATTGGAACCCGAGTCCCGTTTGTATGGGGAATATACTGGGTTTTTGCCTGAGCAAAATGTAACTGCTTGAAGGACTTAGACATTTGTTGTAGGCCGGGAGAACCGCCGAGGGTCCTGCCGACGTCTAAGTCTATGTAGCATAGTTACCCCAAGCATATGTATTTGTTCTTCGTGGTTGTCTAGGCCTGAACATTTGGGTATTCGAGTATAAAGATGTGTTTCTTCCTCATTTCGAGCACTAGGACTTGTCTGTCGGTGGCCGAACCACTTAACCGAGTGTGAGTTGCCTTGCGCGGAAGGTGACGAGTGAGGTATCCGTATCCCGGAGGCGTAGGAGTCCCTCGGCTCGGTCGGCCTTGCCGCTTAAAGCCTCTCTGGCTCGGTTTTAGAACCTTCGGTCACTCTGCGATGAGCCGAAGCCGAAGGCAGCGGTGGCGTGGACAGAGGCGATGCCGGCTCGAACAGAGGCTTCCTCGACGTGGGGGCAGGTGGCTTCCTAGGCCGAAGAGGTGCAACAGCGCTAGCTGGGGTTTGGCCAGATCACCCGCGAGCAGGACCAATCCTGGAGCCAAGCCGCCAAAACCGTGAGCCGGGCTGAGATCCTCGGGGGACGGCTGGCTGGGGCTTCGGAGCGGCTGGCCGAGGTGCCTGCTCGCTTCGCCGTTTGAGGCCGGGCCAGATTCCGCCGAAGGTGGAAACGACGCCGAGGGTGCCGCTCCTCCCCCTGCTGATGTTTGAGCCTGCATGAACAGTTCGTCTGAAGTATGCGTATGTTTTTTGTGGCCACCGAGGCCTAAACATATTTAGCATTCAGATTATGAAGCTATGTTTTCTTTCCTTTTGTTTCGAGCATTTAGGACTTGTTCGTCAGCAGCAGAATCGCATTACCCGAGCGAGAGTTACTTTTCGCGGAAGGTGATGAGTGAGGTATCTGTATCCCGGAGGTGTAGGAGTCCCTCGGCTCGGTCGGCCTTGCCGCTTACGTGCTTTCTCACCCGTTCGTAGGACTCTGCTATCGATATAGTCAAAAAATGCACGAAAGTCGTTTTCTACCTGAGCGTTAGGACTTGTTTGGTAGCAGGATCGCTTATCCGAGCGTGAGTTACTTTTCGCGGAAGGTGATGAGTGAGGTATCCGTATCCCGGAGGCGTAGGAGTCCCTCGGCTCGGTCGGCCTTACCGCTTACGTGCTCTCTCACCCGTTCGTAGGACCCTGCTATCGATATAGTCGAAAGCACGAAAGTTGTTTTTAGTAGAAAACTTTTCTCGGTAGAAAACTTTTTCGAAGAAAATTTCGACGCAGAGGGGGGGTCCCCTTCTTCTAGCCCCCGAGGGAGGGTCGGGCTTGGCCGAGGCATGGCTGGCCCTTCCTTGACGGTTAGACTTTATTTAAGCGCATAAAAATGAGGAACATGAACGACTTGAAACATTTTAAGGGTAGAACCGACGTAGCTGTTCGACGTTCCAAGCGTTGCTGTAGACCTCGCCATGACCGTTGGCCAGCTTGTATGTTCCGAGCTTCAAGATCTTGGCGATGATGAATGGCCCTTCCCAGGGAGGAGTAAGCTTGTGATGCCCTCGGGCGTCTTGTCGCAGCCGAAGCACCAAGTCTCCCACTTGGAAGCCTCAGGGCCGAACCCTTTGGGCGTGGTAGCGTCGCAGAGACTGCTGATACCGCGCCGAATGTAGTAAGGCAACGTCCTGAGCTTCTTCGAGCTGGTCTAGCGAGTCCTCTCGGCTGATCTGGTTGCTTCGGTCGTCGTACGCCTTCATCCTCGGGGAACCGTATTCTAAGTCTGTGGGGAGGACGGCCTCGGCCCCATAGACTAGAAAGAACGGCGTGAAGCCCGTGGCCCGGCTCGACGTCGTCCTTAGACTCCAGACCACCTAGGGTAGCTCCTTTATCCATCGCTTGTCAAACTTGTTGAGGTCGTTGTAGATCCTAGGTTTAAGTCCCTGCAAAATCATACCGTTGGCACGCTCCACCTGCCCATTCGTCATGGGGTGAGCTACGGCGGCCCAGTCCACACGGATGTGGTGGTCCTCGCAGAAGTCCAAGAACTTTTTCCCGGTGAACTGCGTGCCATTGTCGGTGATGATAGCATTCGGGACTCCAAAGCGATGGATGATATTGGTGAAGAACGCCACCGCCTGCTCGGACCTGATACTGGTTAAGGGTCGGACCTCGATCCACTTGGAGAATTTGTCGATGGCGACCAGCAGGTGCGTGAAGCCCCCGGGTGCCTTCTGCAAGGGGCCAACGAGATCCAGACCCCACACAGCAAACGACCAAGTGATAGGTATCGTCTGCAGGGCCTGAGCGGGCAGGTGTGTCTGCTTTGCGTAGAATTGACACCCAAGGCAGGAGCGTACAATCCTAGTGGCGTCGGCCACCGTGGTTGGCCAGTAGAAGCCTTGTTGGAAGGTATTTCCCACGAGGGCTCGAGGTGCTGCATGGTGGCCACAAGCCCCCGAGTATATTTCTTGTAACAGCTCTTGTCCTTGGGCGATGGAGATGCATCGCTGGAGGATGCCCGAGGGACTGCGGTGATAGAGCTCCCTTTCATCACCCAGCAAAACGAACAACTTGGCGCGCCGAGCCAGTCGCCGAGCTTCGGCCTTGTCGAGGGGCAGCTCTCCTTGGAGGAGATATTTCAGGTACGGGGTCTGGCAGTTCGGGACCGGTGTGACCCCATTCCGCTCTCCCTCGACGCGCAGGGCCTCACCCTCGGCGGCCGAGGGCACCTTGGGCTCGGTCGAGGCTTCCTCGGGCTTGGTCGAGGGTATCTCGGGTGTGTCATCGATCTTGACGGAGGGTTGATGTATATCCCTGGAGAAGACGTCCGGGGGAACCGGTGTCTGCCCCAAGGCTATTTTAGCCAGCTTATCCGCAGTCTCATTGAATCGTCGGGCGACGTGGTTGAGTTCTAGCCCGTAGAACTTGTCTTCCAGGCGTCGAACTTCGTCGCAGTAGGCCTCCATCTTCCTATCGTAGCAGTGGGAGTTCTTCATGACTTGGTCAATGACAAGCTGCGAGTCGCCACGAGCGTTGAGGCGCCGAACCCCTAGCTCGACGGTGATGCACAACCCATTAACCAATGCTTCGTACTCGGCCACGTTGTTTGACGCCAGAAAATGAAGGCGGGTCACGTAGCGAAGATGTTTTCCGAGGGGTGAGATGAAGAGCAAGCTCGCGCCTGCTCCGGTTTTCATCAGCGACCTGTAAAAGTACATGCTCCAAAGCTCGGGTTGGATTGGAGTCGTCGGTAACTAGGTGTCAGTCCACTCGGCCAGGAAGTCGGCCAAGACTTGGGATTTTATGGCCTTCCGAGGGGCGAATGAAAGCGTTTCGCCCATGAGTTCCACTGCCCATTTCGCTATCCTACCCGAGGCCTCTCGGGACTGGATGATCTCTCTCAGAGGAAAGGATGACACCACAGTCACTGGGTGAGACTCGAAGTAGTGTCGCAGCTTCCGCCGTGCAGAATCACTACGTAGAGCAACTTCTGGATCTGCGGGTAGCGGATTTTGGTCTCGGATAGCACTTCGCTAATGAAGTAGACTGGCCTCTAGACGAGCAGTGTATGCCCTTCTTCCCGTCTCTCGACTATGACCGTGGCGCTGACCACCTGAGTGGTTGCGGCCACGTAGATCAAGAAGGCTTCTCCCGCAGCGGGGGCACCAAGATGGGTGCATTTGTAAGGAGTGCCTTTAAGTTCCCGAGGGCTTCCTCGGCCTCGGGGTCCAAGTGAAGCGCTCGGTCTTCCTTAAGAGGCGGTAGAGGGGCAATCCTCTTTCGCCAAGGCGTGAGATGAAACGTCTCAGAGCCGCAAGGCATCCCATGACCCTCTGTACTCCTTTCAAATCTTTTATCGGTCCCATGTTGGTGATGGCCGCGATTTTCTCCGGGTTGGCCTCTATGCCCCACCCGGAGACAATGAACCCTAGGAGCATGCCTCGGGAGACTCCGAAGACACACTTCTCGGGGTTGAGTTTCACGCCTTTAGCTCTCAGACACTTGAATGTCGTTTCAAGGTCAGAGAGGAGGTCAGAGGCTTTCTTCGTCTTGACAACGATGTCATCGATGTAAGCCTCGACCGTTCTGCCGATGTGTTCTCCGAACACATGGTTCATGCACCTCTGGTAGGTGGCGCCTGCATTCCTCAAACCAAATGGCATTGTAGTGTAACAATACATGCCAAAAGGTGTGATAAAAGAAGTCGCGAGCTGGTCGGACTCTTTCATCTTGATTTGGTGATAGCCTGAGTAGGCGTCGAGGAATGACAGGGTTTCGCACCCAGTAGTGGAGTCCACAATTTGATCGATGCGAGGCAGAGGGTAGGGAACCTTCGGACATGCTTTGTTTAGACCAGTGTAGTCTACGCACATCCTCCATTTCCCATCCTTTTTCCTTACAAGAACAGGGTTAGCTAACCATTCGTGATGGAATACCTCTTTGATGAACCCTGCCGTGAGTAGCTTGTGGATCTCCTCGCCTATGGCCCTGCGCTTTCCTTCGTCAAAACGGCGCAGGGTCTGCTTCACGGGTCGGGCTCCAGCTTTGATGTCCAGTGAGTGCTCGGCGACATCCCTTGGTATGCCTGGCATGTCCGAGGGACTCCACGCAAAAACTTCAGCGTTTGCGCGAAGAAAGTTGACGAGCACTGCTTCCTATTTGGGGTCGAGCTCGGAGCCGATCTGGACTTTCTTGCTGGCGTCGTTGTTGGGGTTGAGAGAGACGGACTTAACCGCCTCGGCTGGTTCGAAGTTGCCGGCGTGCTGCTTCGCGTCGGGCGCCTCCTTGGAGAGGCGTTCCAGGTCGGCGATGAGGGCCTCGGACTCGGCGAGGGCCTCAGCGTACTCCACGCATTCCACGTCGCATTCGTACGCGTGGCGGTACGTGGATCCGACGGTGATGATCCCGTTCGGGCCTGGCATCTTGAGCTTGAGGTAGGTGTAGTTGGGGACGGCCATGAACTTGGCGTAGCACGGCCTTCCCAACACCGCGTGGTAGGTCCCTCAGAACCCGACCACCTCAAAGGTGAGGGTTTCCTTTCGGAAGTTGGAGGAAGTCCCGAAGCAGACGGGCAAGTCAACCCGTCCGAGGGGCAGGATACGATTTCCGGGTGCGATCCCGTGGAAGGGTGCCACACCGGCCCGGACCTCGGACCGATCAACCCCCAAGAGTTTCAGGGTCTCGGCGTAGATGATGTTGAGGCTGCTGCCTCCGTCCATGAGGACCTTGGAGAGCCTAACGTTGCCAATGATCGAATCGACGACGAGCGGGTACCTCCCTGGGCTTGGCATGAAGTCAGGGTGGTCGCCTCGGTCGAAGGTGATAGGCTTGTCGGACCAGTCTAGGTAGGCTGGCGCTACCACCTTTACCGAGCAGACCTCCTGGCGCTCCTGCTTGCGGTGCTGAGCCGAGGTGTTCGCCACCTGCCCGCCGTAAATCATGAAGCAGTTGTGGATCTCGGGGAACTCCTCTTTCTCGCCGCCCTCCTTCTTGTTGTTGCCTTGGTCCTTGCCGTCCTCCGCCGGGGGCCCGACCTTATGGAAGTAGCGCCGGAGCATGACACATTCTTCAAGGGTGTGCTTGACAGGACCCTGGTGATAGGGGCACGGCTCCTTGAGCATCTTGTCGAACGCGCCGGCCCCTCCGGGGGCCTTCCGAGGGTTCATGTGCTCGGCAGCAGCGACAAGATTCGCGCCAGCGGTGTTGCGCTTCGCTTGCGCCTTCTTCTTTCGCGCCACGCTGGGCGGACGCCTCGGGGGCGTCTTCCTTCGGCTCCCTCTGAGGCTGCTTGTCTTTCCAGAAGATGGCCTCGACCGCCTCCTGACCCGAGGCGAACTTGGTGGCGACGTCCATCAATTCGCTCGCCTTGGTGGGAGTCTTGCGCCCCAGTTTGCTCACCAGGTCTCAGCAAGTGGTGCCGGCGAGGAAAGCTCTGATGACGTCCGAGTCGGTGATGTTGGGCAGCTCGGTGCGCTGCTTCGAAAACCGCCAGATGTACTCTCGGAGGGATTCCCCAGGCTGCTGGCGGCAGCTTCGGAGATCCCATGAGTTCCCAGGGCGCACGTATGTGCCCTGGAAATTTCCCGCGAAAGCCTTGACCAGGTCGTCCCAGTCGGAGATCTGCGCAGGAGGCAGATGCTCCAGCCAGGCCCGGGCGGCGTCGGAGAGGAAAAGGGGTAGATTATGGATGATGAGGTTGTCATCGTCCGCCCCTCCCAACTGGCATGCCAGTCAGTAGTCTGCGAGCCACAACTCCAGCCTCGTCTCCCCCGAGTACTTGGTGATGGTAGTCGAGGCTCGGAAACGGGCGGGGAACGACGCTTGTCGTATGGCCCGGCTGAAGACTCATGGACCGGGCGGCTCGGGCGAGGGACTCCGATCATCCTCGCTGTTGCAGCGTCCCCTGCGCCTGGGATGGTAGCCTCGGCACACCTTCTCGTCGAGGCAGGCTCGATGATCGCGATGGTGATGCTCGTTGCCGAGGCGATCCCGAGCGGCAGGTGCCTCGTCCCGTGTGCGCTCGGTATGGACCGAGGCCTCCCGCATGCGTCGGGAGGACGTCGTGTGATGCTCCGAGGGGTTAGCTCGCCTCCGGGAGGCAGAGCTCTCGGCTCATCGAACTGCGGCACCTTCCAGGAGATCCTTGAGTTCACCCTAGATACACCGTCCCTCGGTGGTGGATGGCTCCGGCATGGTTCGAAGTAGCATCGCCGCTGCAGCTAGGTCCGCGCCGGACCCGCTGACGGCCGGGGGCAGCGCTGCCCTGGCATTGTCGATGATGCGGCACTGGACGTCTCGGGCCCGATGACAGGCTCCTCCGGCGAGTGTTCGGCCTGCCCACTCCTGTTCGATGTTCTGTCGGAGCTGCACAAGTCGCCTTGCTTCCTCGTCGACCTTGGCCTGCATCTCGCGGATTTGCTCAAGCTGTGTGTCCCGACCCCCCGCAGGGAATGGGACCACAGCTAGCTCCCGCGGGATGTCAACGCGAGATGCGGGCCCAGGGGGATCGTCAACCTCCGACATACCGAGGTGGTTGCCTTCGTTGTGATCTCCCTGATCGACGTGGAAACATTCGCGACTTGGGCTGTAACCCTCGTCGTCAAGGTCGTGGCCATCGTCAGAGCAACCGGAGAGGCAGTGGTCACATGCGGACATGAAGTCCCGCATGGCACCGGGGTCATCAAGGCCAGAGAAATCCCAACCGAAGTCGGGGTCGTCCTCTTCCTCGGAACCCGCCGGTCCGGAGGTTGAGACGGCTGTCAGTCGGTCCCAGGTCGACCACATATGGTACCCCGGAAGGTTTGGATACGCCCTTATGAAAGCGCTCACCGTAGGTGGGTCGCTAGGTGGATCGAAACTGAATCGAAAGGGAACAGGGTGGAATACGGACGGTACCTTTTAGTCGATGGACGGTGGTGGAGTCGCGTCGGGGACGAAACGCACCGTCATCTCAGGTACGAGGGTGACGCCCAGCAGGTCCTTTGCGAGGGTGCTGGCGTCATCAGTCCGCTTAGGACTGGCACGTTACGAGAAAACGACGCTCGTCGTTGTCCCAAGCGCGAGGACAACGCCCGACATGTCCCTCGGAGGAGTGTCGGCGTTGTCGGCTCGCTCTGGTTCGACAGTCGATAAGGTGTCGCCTCCTGCCTGGCCACGGTTGCCCTGTCTCCGTCTCCTCCGGCGAGGAGGGTGGCAGGGACGACCGGAGTGTTCCTCTTCCGTCGTGGGGAGATGCCGTTGTGGAGGGCCCCTCCGCCGGGCGAGCCATTGTCTGTCGCTGTCGTCGTGCCATGGAAGGAGGAGTACCATGTCGTAGCTGCCATCGAGGGACATGAACTCGAGACTCCTGAAGCGGAGCACTGTCCCAGGCTGAAGAGGTTGCTGAAGTCTACCCATCTAGAACTCAACGGGAAAGTGTTCGTTAACACGCAGCAGGCCCCTACCTGGCGTGCCAATTGTCGGCGTTTCGGACCCGGGGGGTCCCTGGACCGACGAGTAAATTTGTCGCTGCGTGCCCCTGCCCAGATGGGTTGGTGCGAGATGGAACACAAGTGAGGGAATGAGCCTTGTATTATCCTGCACCAGGGTGCTCGTAGTAGGGGTTACAAGCCTTGCGAGAGAGCGAGGGCGAGAGAGAGAGAGAGAGGGAGAGAGCGAGAGAGAGAGTCCGGCCCCTGCTCGTCTTCTCCCGTCCCTTTGCCGTGCGTACGTATGCTCGTATGTTCGTATGCTCGTCCCTCTGTCCTCCCTTCCTTTTCTTCTCTTTTCCTGTGGGGCCCTGGACACCCCCTTTTATAGACGTAAGGACATGCCCAGCTGTACAATGGGGTGTAGCTGGGAGCTAACGTGGCTGGCAAGGAAGTGCCCTAAGCCCTGTACAGATAACAACATGGTCGTCGGGGGGACGTCTCGAATCGTGTAGAGGTAGTATCGTGGCCGTCGGAGAAGTGCCTTGAGCCCTGTAGCAGTACAGCTGTTGGTGCTGTATGGATCCTGCTGACGTCTCCTTGCTTCCGTAGGGGGCTTGAGAACCACCGACGTCATGGTTGCATGCGGGAAACCACCATCGCCTGTTACCGGGGTAAGCTGGATAGGACGCCGGTCTTGTTCCTTCGTAGCCTGAGCTAGCTAGGAGTAGGGTAATGATGCATCCCTTGCGGCGCGGTTGATCCGAGCCTGAGGTCGGGCGAGGCGGCGACTCCTCCGAGGCCGAGGCTGAGGCCGAGACCCAGGGTCGGGCGAGGACGTGACTCTTCCCGAGGCTGAGGCCGAGGCCGAGCCCTGGGGTCGGGCGAGGCGGAGCTTCTTGCTGCGCCCGAGGCTGAACTCGACCGTTGTCGGTTTCGCCCGGGTGGTTGGCACAGCAGCCAGAGCGGGGCGGGCGGCGCTGTTTCCCTGTCAGATCGGTCAGTGAAAGGGCGAAGTGACTGCGTTCACTTCGACTTTGCCGACTGAGGCGCGCGTGTCAGGATAAGGTGTCAGGCGACCCCAGCATTAAATACGCATGCAACACGATCGGCTGGTAAGACGATTTGGCCAAAGTCGCTTGCACGACAAGGCTTATCTTTAGCTGAGCCGAGGGTGCGCTCACTGTCTGAGGAGACCTTCGGGCGAGACGTGGATTCGTCCGGGACCACTGTTCCACCCGAGGCCGGGCTCGGGCGAGGTGAGACCATGTCTCTTGGTAGACGAAGCTTTGACTTTGACCCGAGCCGTCAGTCTTCACGGTTTACTCTGAAGGTGTTTACCAGCCGTGATTAGGAGTGGTGGAGGTCCCCTAATTACTATACCTGACACTAATCTTCTATTTCTGACTTCTAATAATGTGTGAGAGCCTAATAATGCAGCCATACGAGTAGCTCGTTTTGACAGAGTCTAGGAAGTCGTTTTGACGGAGGTAAGAGTCTAGGGATGCGACTATGTGAGGAAACTTGGGAGGAGAAAGTCGGATTAAAGCATCGGACTGCTACAACTCTAATTTACAGAGACAAAACACTATAAAATAATAGAAGTCGATAAAAATTAAAGCCAAATGAATAAGCTAAAGTCATTTGACTGACACAACACGTAATATAGAAAATGACACCTTTTGCCCGCCATTTTGGTAGACTTTGGTCAAACTGTAGAGCCCACGGGCATGTTTCTGTCAGCTCCACCTCCACGTTGTCACTGCCTATGACGAAGAAAAGTTGTTTTTAGTATAGTTTTTGATAAACCAAATAGCAGATTGTATGACATGTCAGACTTTACACATGACGATCTCCGGTTGGTAAACCGAACATCCTCTACGGACATTAATAATTTTACAAGTTATATGTGTACATACGTATACGAAGATGAGGCTGTGTCACGAGCTAACTTGTATTATATATTAAAATAATAGTATTAAAATATAGAATATATAGTCGTCATTCAATATTACGAGTAATATAAAATTTGAATTGTCATATATTCATCATCAAATACTAGAAACAAACCAATAATCTATTATTATTCTAAAGATTGGTTAATTTAAAACAGTTGACACAACTACCAAGCTAGAACGAGACAGAACGAGAGAGCTCGGCTCGCTTCACAACGAGCCCCCAAAACAGGCCTGGCTCGGGTTGCATGAGCCTCGAGCTTATTTTTGAGCTCTACTACAAACATCTGATGGAACAACTGTCTTTTTAGCTTCGGTTTTAGTTCTCAGAAAAAAAATATTGGTAAAATAACTTTTCCTAATTGTCGGTGTTTCGAAACCCGGGGGGTCCCTGGACCGACGAGTGAAATGTCGCCGCGTGCCCCAGCCCAGATGGGTCGACGCAAGGCGGAACGCGAAGGGGGGAAAGGAAGCAGCCGGAGGGAGGCAGGCGTGAGAGAGTGGATCCCGCGGCCTTCGTGTTAGCCCCGCGCCTGAGTCGGGTGCGCTTGCAGTAGGGGGATACAAGCGTCCACGCGGGAGTGGGAGCGAGCGGCCTTGAGCGAGCGCCGTCCCGTCCTTCTCCGTGCGGGCCAACCCTCTGTAAGAGGGCCCTGGTCCTTCCTTTTATAGGCATACGGGTGTACAATGGGGGGTGTAGCGGAGTGCTACGTGTCTAGCGGAGGAGAGCTAGTGCCCTAAGTACATGCCATCGTGGCAGCCAGAGAGGTCTTGGCGCCCAGTTCGCGTGGTGTCGTGGCCGTCGGAGGAGTGCTGAAGCCTGGCGAGAGGACAACTGTCGGTGCTGTCGAGTCCTTGCTGACGTCCTCTTGCTTCCGTAAGGGGGCCGAGAGCCGCCGTCGTCACAGAGCGTGCGGGGCGCCATCATTGCTTATCTGGCGGAGCGAGCCAGATGGGACGCCGGTCTTGTTCCCCGTAGCCTGAGTCAACTCGGGGTAGGGTAATGATGGTGCCTCCTGTCGACGTGGTCGGTCCGCGCCCTAGGTTGGGCGATGTGGAGGCTCCTCCGAGGTCGAGGCCGAGTCTGTCTCCCGTGGCCGTGGTCGAGTCCGAGCCCCTGGGTCGGGCGAGGCGGAGACCGTCGGCTGAGGCCAGAGCTGAGTCCGAGCCCTGGGGTCGGGCGAAGCGGAGTCCGTCGTCTCCTGGGGTCGAGCCCATGTCCGAGCCCTGGGGTCGGGCGAGGCGGAGTTTGTCGTCTTCCGGGGCTGAGCCCGAGTCCGAGCCCTGGGTCGGGCGGAGCGGAGTTCGTCGTCTTCCGGGGCTGAGCCCATGTCCGAGCCCTGGGGTCGGGCGAGGCGGAGTTCGTCGTCTTCCGGGGCTGAGCCCGAGTCCGAGCCCTAGGTCGGGCGGAGCAGAGTTCGCCGTCTTCCGGGGCTGAGCCCGAGTCCGAGCCCTGGGGTCGGGCGAGGCGGAGTTTCCTATGACGCCCGTGGCCGGTCTTGGCTGCTGTCAGCCTCACTCTGTCGGGTGGCTCAGCAGTCGGAGCGCCGCAGGCGGCGTTGTCCTCTTGTCAGGCCGGTCAGTAGAGCGACGAAGTGACTGCGGTCACTTCGGCTCTGTCGACTGGAGGGCGTGCGTCAGGATAAAGGTGTCAGGCCACCTTTGCATTAAATGCCCCTGCGATTTGGTCGGTCGGCGTGACGATGTGGCCAAGCTTGCTTCTCGGTGAAGACTGGGCCTCGGGCAAGCCGATAGTGTGCCCGTTGCTGGAGGGGGGGGTCCTCGGGCGAGACGTAGGTTCTCCGGGGTCGGCTTCCCTTGCCCGAGGCTAGGCTCGGGCGAGGCACGATCATGTCCCTTGAATGGACCGATCCTTGGCTTAATCGCACCCATCAAACCTTTGCAGCTTTGTGCTGGTGGGGGTTATCAGCTGAGATTTAGGGGTCTTGAGGGTACCCATAATTATGGTCCCCGACACTAATAGATAAAACATGTGAAATATTTATAATGTGTTTCTATTTTTATTTGTTTCTTTTTTAATTATTCCTTTTTCCTTTTTTCTTGGTATGATTCAATACAGTGGTGTGTGTAAACATAAAAGATAGAGGTGTCTACTCATTATTATAATCGCTAAATAAATTTTAGAGCAAATGCTAATAAAGCGGTCTAACTAATATACTCCCTCCTGTGTACTATTAGTTGTCGTCTTGGAAAAAGGTTTAAGTCAAATTTATAAAATTTTGACTACAAATAATTATTTTATTATTTAGTTTTGAAACCTAATGTTTATATGTACAAATTTGTTAACAAGTACTTTTATATAAATATTAATGTATTAAGAGTTTACTTATATTTAAAAACATCAGTTAAAGTTATATGTTAGAGACAGTGTCGTTATCCTAAACGACAACTAATAGAAAACATATGCAACATGCATGTTTGACTCGGTATCCTATCTCGAACGGGAACACCGGAACAAAAACCATTGCCCTCTCGTGGCTCGCCGCCGCCGCCCGATGCAAGACGTGTGAATAGGAATATTCCTAAAACATCCGATTTATATAACAAATCTAATATTTTAACATATATACATAGAATTTAAAGCTGATTTTTGGCAATGTTATTTAGAATATTATGAAGTACTTAAATAAAGTTTTGTATAATTTTTTATGTGCATTATTTTCTCTCTATAACAACAAGATGAAAAAACATCTGAATCCGTATTCGAATAGACATCCGAATTTTATATCAATTATTTAAAAATATATAAAACTAATTTAAGATTTATTTTTTGTGAAAATTAATAGCATCAATCCTAAAACAAGAATATAAATTTACATAGCAAATTCTATATGTTATTTGTTCGCAATCTAAAAAAAGACAAAAAAAAATTGACATCCAAATAAGCATCTAGATCCATCTTTACGTGTGAAGCCAAGCCGTCAAGGAGGTGAAAAGTCAAAAAGCCAGAAAGGACGAGGAATCGGAGAGTCCATCGATCGAACTGCAAGGCATTATTATGAGAATGGAGTTATGGACACTGATTCTATCTATCTTATATGGAACATGCAGACAAGGGCACTGAAGGAGGAATGAAGATAAACAATTAGGGTCTGTTTGGTTTGATGGCTAATTTACCACACTTTATCTAACTTTTCTATCTAAAGTTAGTTCTTCAATTCGAATGACTAACCTTAAACAAAGTGTGGCACATTTAGCCACGAACCAAACAACCCCTTAATACAGAGTATGGAAAACACCTAGGTTGTAAGACAAGCGTTGCACGATCCGTTGATGTCGCCTCTCCATTATCGTGGTGTTGACACCTTTTCAGGCGCCAAACACTGCGTGAGAACCAGTGGCGGTGCCCTCTGTAGAGGCGTGGACGGTCCGCGGCCAGGGGCCGGACAGTTCGCGACCTAGTACAGGGGCTGGCGTTTCCTGCCTGGCGGCCGGACGGTCCGCGCCTACAGGCTGGACGGTCCACGCTAGGGATGGCAACGGGGAATTCCCCACCGGGGAATAGCTCCCCATCCCCGTCCCCGCGACGAAAAAACTTCCCCGCGGGGATCCCCACGAACGCTTGCGGGGAGCATTTCTTCCCCATCCCCGTTCCCCGCGGGGATAAATCCCCAACGGGGATCCCCATCCCCGTTTAAATTACAATTAAGACATACATACTTTGCTATTAATGTTAAATATTGTCGCTTATACACATTGTCAGATATAAGAAATCATTATGCACACATCAAAATAAACACATTTGTACAATTAGTCGTCTCTTGATAAGGTAATTATTTATTTTTGTCGTTAACTAGTACAAAAAACATAGTCACGTGCAAGTTTAACGGGTCCCCGCGGGGAACGGGGATGGGGAATGCTTCCCCGTCCGCATCCCCGTTTACCCGTTGGGGGATAAAATTTCCCCGTTTATATCCCCGCGGGGGAAGTTTCTTCCCCATCCCCATCCCCTAATGGAGGAATTCCCCGCGGGGAATCGGGGATCGGGTCCCCATTGCCATCTCTAGTCCACGCGTGCGCTGGGGTGGCGAAGGTCACTAGCGGTGCCTGGATCTCGCTCCCGGGAGGGACCTCGTCGGGGAGGAGAGATCCTATGGGTTGTCTAGGCTCGGCAGGCCGACCTAGACTACTATAATCGACGTAGAGTTGAAGAGAAACAAAGAATCTAGGGATTGGAATACTAAACTAGGGCTAAACTAGAACTACTCCTAATGCGTAAGGTAAAAACGAGAAATAGATTTTATTTGATCGATTGTTGTGAGGTTCAATCGGCCGTAGCCCTTCATCTATATAAAGAGGATGTCTGGATCCGCTTTGAACTAATTTCCAAATCAATCCCACGGTTTTAGGTAACAAATCCCGCGAGAAACTAGAAACTCTAACTGACTCTGCGTATGCATGGACCGTCCGGTTCAGGACCGAACTATCCGTGAGGCACTTTTGGTCTCCAACACGTGGCAAGGAGCAAGTAGATTGAAGGCTGTCGTCTATCGATGGGATAGGTGTAGTGGCTTTGGAGATCGATGGTCATTGTTGTGTCAATCATGCTGGGTTTGTGTGCGGGAAGGGGTTGGGCGGACCGGTGGAGGAAGGGGCTACAGGGGACTAGGGGAGTTGGAGAGGGAGCTCGGAGCCTTGGGGCACACAAATCATGCGCAGACTAGGCCAGGTCGGCCCACCGTGTTTCAACCCAAATAGGTTTGGGCTGAGAAAGCCCAAAAAAAATATGAATCGTGTTGTGACAATATAAAAAGTAAAATTAGCGGTCCAACCTAGCTTATCGGGTCATGTCAGACCTTTTATTTGGTCGTATCGGTCAAACCTGACCTATATATTTAAACCATATAAAATATAAATATTATAACCATATATAGCTTTCTAAATTAAAGAACTAAACACCGGGCATTATCGGGTCGACACGGTCCAAGTCCGGCCCATTTGGGACTGTGTCGGAGGTCCGATAGACCAGAATTTGAGGTCCAACACACGACTGCCTTTGAGTTGTGCTAGTTTAGTATATTCATTTCGTGCTAATCTTTGTTTTGAGCTTTTTTTTGGACCGTGCTAGTGTTGGTGCTGGTCATAAAAGTCGGCCCATATTTCGAGCGATGACGCATGGTTGTCCGTGAGAGGGCACATATTTCTGTTTTATTGTTGCTGCTAGATAGACTTGGGTATTATTATTATTATTATTATTATTATTATTATTATTATTATTATTATTATTAAAGTTGTAGATATAGAGGTAGTCAGTTTGAAAACTAAAGTTTTTTATATTTTAAAAGGGTTTTACCAAGCAATGTTTCTCCTTGACTTTTATGGATGTGGTCGGAGAGATGCTTCATGCCGACCAGTCGAACCCTATAGAGCCCCACGCCATGCCATCCTCTCATCTCAAAAAGGAAGAAAATAAAAAGAAAGAGGACAGAAAAAATCGTAGCATCGCAAACGCCTACGCGGCCGCATGCATGCCCCCGACGCGGCCGATTGGGCATTTGGGGCGAACGGTTGTTTCGGCAAGGAAGCCGCGCCTACGCCCGCCCGCGCTCGCGCCTCTCCACCGCCGCCGGCGTGAACCTCAACCAAGCACCGCGCCCGCGCCGGCGACTGTCCATAAGGCCGTGTCCTGCCGTCGCGCACCCCTGCGTCGTACGATCGTCCACGATACCAAGGTATTAATCCAATCCCACATTGTTCTCTGACGACCTCCGTCCGTCAATGCCGGTCCCATCTCGTGCGCGCGTACGTGTTCTCGGCTTCGCCGGGATTGTTTAGGGACGTGCAGAACCGGCTGGGTTTTGACGCGGAGGTGGTGCGTTTGTTGTCCGCCGGTCTGAATTTATGATCCGTTTTCCATTATGATTTCCTGTGCATTTTAGCTGTTGTCAGATATCAAACCAAATCGGAGACGAGGGAATTAATCAACATTCTTTTCATCTGCATTTGAGGTGTTACATTTGCTAAGAATTGGGCATCTGTACCCTTTTTTCATCAAGAAAGAAAAAAAAAGGAAAACAAAATTTGGCTTCAAGTTTGCAATTTTATGTGTTTATTGGTAACCGAAGGGACCTGGGAGAGTGGGAGAGGGGTGTCATCGCTACATGCAGCCTATCTATATATCATAAGCTGCCTTGTCTGATCGTCAGCAACTCAGCATCACACTTGGATTGCGTGATTATATATAATTGGTTGTTGGTTTTGTTACGTAGTCAGGTATCAGCACAGACTGCAGCATCAGACTTATTTGGCTGGAGAAATCAGGGATCATCAGAGTCAAAGGCAACAAGATTCTGCTACCATATCAGTGCAAGCGAATGGCTGACTGTTTAAAGACATGCCTGGATCTTCTATTGTGAATTCGCAGTTCTTTCATGGGTGGATTGTCAGGATCCCAAACTGGTAGAGGTGGGGGATGGAATTCTCTGCTCTTCTGACTTCAGCGGGGATAAACATCGCTGTCTGCGTGCTCTTCTTGTCCCTCTATTCGATCCTCAGGAAGCAGCCTCACAACTTCAGCGTCTACTTTGGGAGGCGGCTTGCTGAAGAGAGGTTCCAGAGGCAGGACGATTACTTCTCGTTTGAGAGGCTACTGCCTACTGCTGGTTGGATTGTAAAGGCGTACTGGTGCACCGAAGAAGAGATTCGACAAGTTGCTGGCTTGGACTCTGTTGTGTTCCTTCGCCTCTTCATTTTCAGGTTTTTCTCATCGATATTAGTGTATTGAGTGCTTGCAACTCTAATGGTTCGAATCACTTGAATGGTAACTCATAAATGCATTGAATGATTTAAATCCATGGTTGTACTTGAGGCATACTCAAATTTGCTGTACAGAAAGCATTTACATAATTTTAATATCACAAATTTATGGTACTAATTGATCAACGATTTCTGCATACTTTCAACTTTTTTTGTCTTCCCTGTATGTTGAATGCACATGGATATCTTTTATCATCTTGATAATTGTTTCTATCGGAAACTTACAAGAGTATGTCCTTGTTCTGCAGCATCCGTATCTTCTCAATTACTTCTCTTGTTTGTGTATTTGTTGTGCTTCCTGTTAATTATCATGGGAAAGAGATGAATCACAATCATATTCCGGAAGAGTCACTGAATGTTTTTACTATAGCCAATATCGTCGAAGAATCTCGAAAGTAAGATCTGCATCTTCATTCCATTTACCTGATAACCCACTTTTGGCCTGTACCCTGTTGTTATAATTTTTTAAAGATGGTAACATTGTAAGATTATTTAATTATATGAAAGATTATGTCACTGCATCAAATACAAAGGGTAAAAGACTTGACAAGTGACCATTGGCAAATCTTTGGAAGAAGAGAAAAAAAAAATCAATCATGGTCCTTGGTCTTGGGTGAAGAATGAATAATATTTGGCCCAGTTATTTTGTTTTTCCTTCTCTAGGCCAAACAATATTAACTATTCAGCAGTATGTTGTATTATGAGGTTCCTTACTTTCCTTTCTCATGTAAAACTTTCCTTACTTTCCTTTTATTAAAGCTACTAGGAATCATTATATGTTGTATGGCTGAAGTAAAACCTAACACATCTCCCAAATTGGACGAGTAACTGAATTGCAAGTTGGAATTATCATACATATCATTCTTTAATACTTTCGTCATAGCAAGCTAATGACATCCCTGTCGTTTATTGTTGTGATATATTATACGTTTCATGCAATTACGCCCTCCAACTATTTTTGAAGAGACTTGTGGTTCTTTGTCGGCTTTTTCTTTGTGCAGGCTTTGGGTGCACTGCTCTGCTTTATATGTCATAACAATCTCAGCCTGCATTCTTCTTTTCCACGTATGATCCGTACGCGTTGCTCCTGTACTAATGGTTTTTACCTTAGAGTTCCTGTGTTATAAACGTCAGTGCAGTTGATTTTAAGAAAGTCATCACGTCGTTACAGGAATACAAGTATATTTCGAGGAAGAGACTAGCACATGTTACTGGATATCCTCCAAATCCTGGGCTTTTTACCGTGCTTGTCCGTTCGATTCCGAGGTTTGACAATGAGCTGCTTGATGACACAATCAGAAATTTCTTTGTTAACTATCACGGATCAAGTTATCTGTCGCATCAAATGATCTTTCGCAAGGGACATTTTCAGAAGTTTGTGGTACGTAAGAATTCATTTCACTGACTGGGCTTATTATATATTCCTTGCATAAGCAATTAAGCAGCGCAGCCTATGTTGGGACTATTTGTTCAGGAAGGCTAGTTTCTCTCTGTAGGATAGAGCAGAGAGGGCTTACAGGAGATTTGTAAGGGTAAGACTCTCCGTATCTGAGCGGAATGGGAGATCTAGCATGTCCAGGTGTGGTGTCTGTGGTGTAAGAGCTTCCTCATTTCAGCTTTACCGCAACAAGTTCATCGAGGCCAAGAAGTCAGACCTCACTAATCCGGAAGTAGTGGAAGCTCAAAAGGTTTTCTTGTACCTTGTAATTGCATATAATGATTTATGTGCATCAGCATGAACCTTGTTTTGCTGCTGATCGAACAGAACTGTCCCGGTGCCTTAGTGTTCTTCAAGACTCGCTACGCAGCCGTCGTCGCCTCACGGGTATTCCAGTCATCAAACCCTATGCTATGGGTGACAGATCTGGCTCCTGAGCCACGCGATGTGTATTGGTCAAACCTCTGGATCCCCTACAGACAGATCTGGCTCCGGAAGCTAGCGACACTCGCAGCTAGTATCGTTTTCATGTTCGTGTTCATCGTCCCCGTCGCGTTTGTCCAGAGCATGATGCAGCTGGAGCAGCTCAAAAGGATGTTCCCGAGCTTGACAGGTCTCCTAAATAAGTAAGTTGAGAAGACCACCACCGGTAGCTGCTCCTGCTCTTGACTCTTGAGATCTGGGGGGTTTTGCTGCTGGCTGACTGAGGTCGTGCCTGACTTATTTCTTGCCTTGTAGGTCCTTCTTCGCCAGAGTGATAACGGGATACCTTCCTAGCGTCACCTTGCTGCTGTCCCTGTACACCGTTCCCCCGCTGATGATGCTCTTCTCCTCTATAGAAGGGTCCATCTCTCGCAGCGGGAGGAAGAGGAGCGGGTGCTTGAAAATCCTCTTCTTCAACATCTGGAACGTCTTCTTTGTGAACGTCCTGTCGGGATCCGTGCTCAACCAGCTCAACGTCTTCTCCAGACCCAAGGACATGCCGACGATGCTAGCTGAACTAGTGCCGAAGCAGGTGATGGCTGGCAGCTTCATATTTTTTTTTTGTTTCGTGCTGTGATAGAAACGCAAACGCTGGTGTGTTCTGTTCATTCATGCTCGTCTGCAAACTGACTCCTGACGGACGGACGGGTGGTTGTTTTTCGGCAGGCAACCTTTTTCATCACGTACGTGCTCACCTCAGGCTGGGCGAGTCTGTGCTCGGAGATACTGCAGGTTTTCAACTTGGTCTACAACTTCTTCAGCAGGTTCGTCTGCTGCTGCCATCGCCAGAATAAGGAATACGTTTACTCTTTCCCGTACCACACCGAAGTGCCCAAAGTCCTCCTGTTCAACCTGCTCGGCTTCACGTTCTCGATCATGGCGCCCCTCATACTCCCCTTTCTGCTCGTGTACTTCTGCCTCGGCTACTTGGTGTATCGGAACCAGGTGTGACAATTCTTGAAACTACTCTCTGTGCATGTGACATGATACTGATACCGGAAGCTTCAGTCGCTCATATCTTTGTCTGTTTGACCTTGATGGGTTTCTTGTCCCGCATGCAGATTCTGAACGTGTACTACCCAAAGTACGAAATGGGGGGCAAGCTGTGGCCGGTCATGCACAACGCCATCGTGTTCTCGCTGGTCCTGACGCAGGTGATCGCGCTCGGCGTCTTCACCATCAAGCGCTCCCCCGTGACGGCGGGCTTCACCATCCTGCTGCTCGTCGGCACGGTCCTCTTCAACGAGTACTGCCGGCACCGCTTCTCCCGCATCTTCGAGGCCTACTCCGCCCAGGTCGGTGTCGTCTATGCAGCACGTGAACAACGCGTGTCTGTCGTTTCTCAAAAAAAAAAGAGGAGCATTCATGTTTGTTCTTGTGTTGTTTGGCTGTGGCACCTGGTGTCAGGACGTGATCGAGCTGGACAGGGACGACGAGCAGTCCGGGAGGATGCAGGAGATCCACCAGCATCTGCTGGACGCCTACAGCCAGACCCCGCCGGGGGAGGGATCCTCCAGGGGCGGCAGCCAGGTGCCCATCGAGCTCATCATGGAGGACCCCGCGCAGGAGGCGTCGGAGTCCAGCCAGGAGCTCTGCGACACCGTGCAGGAGGTGTCCGGGGCCATCCACGACCACGACCACGTCGTCGAGGACAAGGCGCATTCCGTGTAGACTAGATGGTCTGGACTCTCTGCGGGTGCGTACGCATGTAGATGCTGTACAGCGCGCATAGCAGACTCGAAACCCGGAAGCAAATACTTACATTTATAAATCTACGTGTATAGAAACAACAGTCTAATCTATTGGCAATCGGGTACTTTGGCCCGGCCCAACACTTCACTCTCTGTCCATTGGATTGGCACATCGGACCGCCCATCTTAATTCTGATCTTTTATATTTAGTTATGAAAACGCCACTATAATTTACATCCTCTGAAACATGCGTTCTGCTTGTACACGTCTCCAGCCACTGCGGACCTTGGACCAAAATATCCTCTGGTCTTCTTTCGGCGTATCGCGTAAATAGGGTGTCCGTTTTTACTTATTTTAAAATTTACTCTACAAACATTGCAATATATAATTGTCGATGTTTAGACTCGTAGACCTACCCAACTAGTAAAATAATGTTGTGTGCGTCTAACCCAGATGTTGATGTAAGTTGACACAAGTCTTTTATCTGTTTTGCGCAATAAGAAACTCTACTTCCAACATAGGGGGATGAGACTTATATTAATTGCACCTAATTGCTTGCAGTAGGTAATACAAGTTGAGCGGGAGAACGAATGATCCTAAGTCACTGTGGTTGATTGAGGCAAGTGCCAATACCGTGGTGGAGGAGAAAACTATAAAGTGTCTGTCTGCCCTCCTGAAGTCGTAGGCTATCCTATTTATAGCCTCAGGAGGGGCTACCCAGAGTACTGGAGTTGGTTGCGTACTGTGAAGGGATGTCGTCATACCCCTGTAGATGATATGTTCTGGAGCATGGTCTTGTACTTGTTGTTGACTTGTGCCCGCTCGATTTCTGCTGAGAGCGAGGCCAGGGTCGAGGGCTCGGTCACGTACTCGAGCCCCTCTGCCGAGGGAGTTACCCATACCATAGTGGTTGACACAGTACTAAGTATGGAGAAAAGGCCCTTAAGTAGTGCGTCAGCTATGCAGTGTCTGATGGCGTCGGGCGCCCTCCCGTTGCGGACATCGAGGTAAGAGCCAGGCTCGGACGAAGTGGAAGTCCCCCCGAGGTCGCGACCGAACCCGTTCTGATATTCGAAGACGTGCGGGCCACAATCAAAGGAGTGGTCTCCTGCGGGATTCGCGGGGAGTAAGTAGCCGAGACCGGGCTCGGGCGAGGAGTTTTTCAGGAGGCCGAGTTTTACTTCGAGCGAGGCAAAGTTTGTGCCCAAGGGCTTGCCTGTGCTCCTATCGTATTGTACATCTCATCGGAAGTCGGCAGACGGCGTGCAGGAACAGTGGTCGTATGTGTAATCATAGTTGGTGAATCTTTGACAAGACTGCAATCATGTTGCTCCTGTACACCTGCAGCCCTGCGTGGAGTATAAGGCTTCCGATACGATTGCCTTGTACCTGACGCACTAACTGAAAGGGAAATGTGCCCTTGGGCCATTTCTAAGTATTTTGGTGATTGAGTGCCAACACAAGTGCTTTTGTGTTAATCTATACAAAGTGGTGGACAAAGTGCAAATCATGTCAAAAGGTATGTTTCTAGACTTTGTACATTGTTTTATGGACTAATATATTGTGTCTAAGTGCTGGAAATAGGAAAAATCAAGTTAGAGAAGAGATGGCTTTGTTCAGCCAAAGTCTGCTCAGTCTGGGTGCACCGGACAGTGTCCGGTGCGCCAGGCTGACTCTGGTGAACTTGCTGCTCTCGGGACTTCGACGGCGGTGTACGACTATAATTCACCGGACTGTCCGGTGGTGCACCGGACTGTCCGGTGAGCCGTTCACAAGCGAACTCGTTGCTCTCGGGAGATGATTAACGGCGTACGGCTAAAATTCACCGGACTGTCCGGTGGTGCACCGGACTGTCTAGTGAGCCAACGGTCAGCCGGGGCAACGGTCGGCCGAGGATTCCGGGCGTGACGCGTGGCCGGGCCAACGGTCACATTGGTGCACCGGACTGTGTCCGGTGCGCCAACGGCTCTGAATCTCCAACGGTCGGCTGCGCCAAACAAGGAAAGAAATCCACACCGGACAGTGTCCGGTGGTGCACCGGACTGTCCGGTGCGCCAGACGACAGAAGGCAAGATTTGCCTTCCAACAATGCTCTCAACGGCTCCTAGCTGCCTTGGGGCTATAAAAGGGACCCCTTGGCGCATGGAGAAGATATCCAAGCATTCTTTGAGCATAGTTGATCACTCACACTTCGTTCTTGCGCACTTGTTCAACATTCTTAGTTATTTGAGCTCCGTTCTAGTGAGGAACTTGTGATAGTCTCTTGAGCTCAAGTCTGGGTCTTGTGTGTGCGTATTTGTTGTGATCTTTGTGTCTTGTGTGAGTTGTTCATCCCTCCCTTACTCCGTGATTCTTTGTGAACTTCAAGTGTAAGGGCGAGAGACTCCAAGTTGTGGAGATTCCTCGCAAGCGGGATAAAGAAAAGCAAAGCAAAACACCGTGGTATTCAAGTGGGTCTTTGGACCGCTTGAGAGGGGTTAATTGTAACTCTCGTCCGTTGGGACGCCACAACGTGGAGTAGGCAAGAGTTGGTCTTGGCCGAACCATAGGATAAACCACTATGCCATCTCTGTGTTGATATCTTTGTGGTTATCGTGTTTCGTTGAGACTCCTCTCTAAGCCACTTGGCATTATTGTGCTAACGCCTAATCAAGTTTTGTGGCATTAAGTTTCAAGTTTTACATGATCACCTATTCACCCCCCCTCTAGGTGCTCTCAATTGGTATCAGAGTCGTTCTCTTCACGAAGGGACTAATCGCCCGGAGAGATGGATCATAAGGGGAAGGGAATCGTGATCAACGATAAGGAGAAGGAGTCCTTCGTCAACGAGCCGAAGGATGACAAGCCTACCGACTCGGGCTCGGGCCATAAACGGAAAGATGGGAAGAAGAAGAAGACAAGGTGCATCAAGGAGATGGTCTACTACGACGACAGCGACAAGTCCACTTCTTCCCAAAAGGACGACTACGACTACGAGAAACGGAAAACGGTCCATTCGAACTTTTCTTTCGATTACTCTCGTATTCCGCAAAGTACAAATGCTCATTTGCTCTCCATTCCACTTGGCAAACCTCATCACTTTGATGGAGAGGACTACGGATTTTGGAGTCACAAAATGCGTAGTCACTTGTTCTCTCTCCATCCGAGCATATGGGAGATAGTTGAGAGTGGAAGGAAATTTGATAGTACTGATAGTCCCATGTTCATTAACGAGCAAATCCACAAAAATGCACAAGAGACTACTGTTCTTCTAGCTTCATTGTGCAGGGATGAATACAATAAAGTGAGCGGCTTGGACAGCGCCAAGCAGATCTGGGACACCCTCAAGATCTCTCATGAGGGGAACGACGTCACCATGCTCACCAAAATGGAGTTGGTGGAGGGCGAGCTTGGAAGATTCGCAATGATAAGGGGAGATGAGCCAACCCAAACATACAACCGGCTCAAGACCCTTATCAACAAAATAAGGAGCTACGGAAGCACGCGATGGACGGACCACAACGTCGTCCGCCTAATGCTAAGGTCCTTTACTGTACTTGATCCACATCTGGTGAACAATATTCGTGAAAATCCTAGGTACACCAAGATGTCACCCGAAGAAGTTCTTGGGAAGTTCGTAAGCGGGCGAATGATGATCAAGGAGGCGAGATACGTGGACGACGCGTTGAATGGTCCAATCAATGAGCCTCAACCCGTTGCTCTCAAGGCAACGAGAAGCAAGGAGGCGCTACCTAGCAAGGTGGCGCAAGTTGAGGCGGCAGGGCTCAATGATGAAGAGATGGCCCTCATCATCAAGCGCTTCAAGACAGCGCTAAAGGGTCGCAAGGGACAGCCAAGCAAGACCAAGACAAAGGGGAAGCGCTCATGCTTCAAATGTGGTAAGATTGGTCATTTTATTGCTAACTGTCCCGATAATGATAGTGACCAGGAAAAAGGGAACAAAAGGGAAAAGAAGAAGAATTACAAGAAGGCCAAGGGCGAGGCACATCTCGGAAAGGAGTGGGATTCGGATTGCTCCTCCTCCGACTCCGACAATGAAGGACTCGCCGCCACCGCCTTCAACAAGTCATCCCTCTTCCCAAACGAGCATCACACGTGCCTCATGGCGAAGGAGAAGAAGGTATGCACTCGGAATACCACTTATACTTCTTCAAGTGATGAGGAGTCTAGTGATGACGATGAAATAGACTATTCTAGTTTATTTAAAGGTTTAGATAGAAATAAAATTGATAAAATCAATGAACTGATTGATGCTTTAAATGATAAGAATAAATTATTAGAAAAGCAAGATGATCTTTTATACGAAGAACATGATAAGTTTGTAGAGGCTCAAAAATCCCTTGCTTTAGAAGTTAAAAGGAATGAAATGCTTTCTTGTGAACTATCTACTTGTCATGAAACCATTTCTACTTTAAAAGGTGTTAATGATAATTTAAATGCTAAACTAGAAGTAGCAAGTAAATCTAACTCTTGTGTAGAACATGTTATGATTTGCAATAGGTGTAAAGATTTTGACATTGATGCTTGTAGTGAACACCTAGTTTCAATTTCCAAATTAAATGATGAATTGGCTAGTCTTAATGTCCAACTTAAGACTAGCAAAAGTGAATTCGATAAGCTAAAATTTGCAAGGGATGCCTACACGATTGGTAGACACCCCTCAATTAAGGATGGACTTGGCTTCAAGAGGGAAGCTAAGAACTTGACAAGCCATAAGGCTCCCATCTCCACCAAGGAGAAAGGGAAGGCCCCTATGGCTAGTAGTGCTAAAAAGAACCATGCTTTTATGTATCATGATAGGAGACAGTCTAGAAATGCTTATAGGAGTTGTAATGCTTATGATGCTTTTGATTCTCATGCCATGTTTGCTTCTAGTTCTTCCTATATGCATGGTAGAGATATGTCTAGGAGAAATGTTGTTCATCATATGCCTAGGAGAAATGTTGTTAATGTTCCTAGGAAAGTTAATGAACCTTCTACAATATCTCATGCTTGCAATGCTTCATTTTCCATTTGTAGAAAGAATAAGAAGGTGATTGCTAGGAAGTTAGGGGCAAGATGCAAGGGAGATAAAACTTGCATTTGGGTCCCTAAGACAATTGTGACTAACCTTGTAGGACCCAACTTACCTAAGACCCTAGCCTAAATTTGCCTTGCAGGTTTATGCATCCGGGGGTTCAAGCTGGATTATCGACAGCGGATGCACAAACCATATGACGGGGGAGAAGAAGATGTTCACCTCCTACGTCAAAAACAAGGATTCCCAAGATTCAATAATATTCGGTGATGGGAACCAAGGCAAGGTAAAAGGGCTAGGTAAAATTGCTATTTCATCCGAGCACTCTATATCTAATTGAAAGTTCCCTTTGACCCGGAAACAGGATCTGGATGTCGCCTAGAGGGGGGTGAATAGGCGAATAAAACTTTTCACTTTAAAACTTAAATTCTTACTCTACTTGAAGACTTAGTACGCAGTGGAGTGAGAAGACTCTTCGAGTAGGTTGCAGCGGAATAGAAGATCCTGTCTCAAAATGTCCTGCACTTCAAATAAAGCTTATACCACAGATAAGTATTGAAGTGCAGATATAAAGGCGAGTAAGACAGAGAGTCAGGAGACAATACAGAACAGAGCACACAGACGCAGGGATTTATCCCGAGGTTCGGCCAAGCCTGAAATGCTTGCCTAGTCCTCGTTGGAGTTAGCCACACCTAGGCTTGGAGTCTATTTCAACTCCTTCCTCCGTTTGCTCAGATCTGTTAGTATGACAGATAGAGCCTTTCACTATGTTGAGTTGTGTTACAACAAAACCGCGGCTGCTTACAAACTTCTTGGCAGCACCCCAGCAGAGTAACGATACGCTCAAGACCTTGCTCTAGCTCTTAGCAGCACTTCTCCTCTCTCTAAAGGCTTATAGCTGTGCCTTCTACACAAACTATAGAGTTACACACAAGAGGGAGAGTGAGAATTGATTCGAGTGATGTCTACACTTGTTGGCTTCACTTGTACATTGCTTGAGGCGCCTAGGGGTCCCTTTTATAGGCACAAGGGGCCTAGGAGCCGTTGGAAGCAATCCAGGAAGGCAAATCTTGCCTTCTGTCGGGTGGCGCACCGGACAGTCCGGTGCACCACCGGACACTGTCCGGTGCCTGATCTCCTTCCATAAATGGAGCAGTCGACCGTTGCAGTCCTGGAGCCGTTGGCGCACCAGACACTGTCCGGTGCACACCGGACAGTCCGGTGCCCCTATCTGACTGTTGGCTCGTCCATGCGTCACGCGCGGATTGCGCGGCCGACCGTTGGCCCAGCCGACCGTTGGCTCACCGGACAGTCCGGTGCACCACCGGACAGTCCGGTGAATTATAGCCGTACGTCGCCAGACTCCTCCCGAGAGCGACCTTTTCGCCGGAGTTCAACCTGGCGCACCGGACACTGTCCGGTGCACCACCGGACAGTCCGGTGTGCCAGGCTGAGCTAAATTTTGGCTGTACACAGCCAAGCCTTTCGCACCTCTTTCCTTTTCTTCTTCTTTCTGTTTCTAACACTTAGACAAGTATATTAGTCCACAAAACCAATGTACTAAGTCTAGAAACATACCTTCTCTTAATTATTACATCTATAGCATTTGACATGCTTGAGCTTTGATGTTGGACTCATAACTCATCAAGTCTGCTTGACTTGATCTAGATTGACATTTTTTAGCTCCAACAACCTGCATAGGTCACATAGAACATTTCGAAACATAGGAACAACCCAAACTAAAGATCAAGGTGAACTTAGCTCTTTTGGGCTGCTTCCAGTTCTGGTTTTGACACTTGTTCTCCTTCTAGTGACCTTGATCTCCTTCCTAGAGCTTGATCTTGAGCCTTATGACTTACACCACATAACTGTAGCTGTTACCTCATTGGCTGTAAGTCACGTCCTTATGTAGTGATCCTTGATGTGCCGTAGCTGTTCTCAACTCAATCACCCTTGACTTTGCAAGCCTTCTTCTTCACCCTTGGCTTTGGGTTCCTCAGCCACCTTGACCTTCTCCCGTGCACTTGGTACCTCGAAGCTCTTCTTGCCTCCGTCCTTGGCTTGATCAGTTGTCTCCGAGCTACGCACCCGAGTATCACTTTTGCAATGTCCATCTTACTTGTGATGTCCATTATGTATCCATAATCTAGTTCTTGGACCATCACATTTGTTCACTTGTGTTGAACCCTGTAGGCTTTACCCTAAGCACCTGTTCAACACTTAGTACACTTGTTAGTCCTTTAATTGAGTTGTCATCCAAACACCAAAACTCACAAGAGAGCTTTCAATCTCCCCCTTTTTGGTGATTGATGACAACACAATTAAAGCTTACATAAGAATATGATTTGAAGCACAAATTTTGAATTCTAAGTTTATAGAATGCTCCCCCTAAATATGTGCTTACTTCAAAAACATAATCTTGACCTCAGACGCCAATTTGCACATACTTAGGCAATTTGAAACATTTCTAAACCTTAGCACTTTTTAGGATGCATTGTCAAGAATCAAACCATGATGCTATAACACACAAATGCACATAATCAGAGTTAAACACCATTCAAATTAGTGGATATATCACAGGAATATTAACCTACCACTATTCACAATTAAGATACCAATTTAAACTAAGATACCAATTTAAAGCAATCTTAAAGCACCTTTAGTCTTAAAGCACCATTAACCACATGACTATCTATTACACTATAGAAGCCAAATAATTCATCGCAGCGGAAACACTAGTCCATATGATACTGCAAGAAGCATATGAATAACACACTAGCAAAGCTTAAACTAACACATCACCCCTTAGGATAAGCTTTAATACACAAATTCTCCCCCTTTGACATCAAACACCAAAAACCATACTCAAGCAAGAACGTAGGATGATGTCAAGGGACAGCAGGGTGTTAAGGAGGAAAAATGACTATCAAAACTCCCCCTTACTTATTGAACATATGCACTATCAACATTTAGGTAAGATACATATACGGAAAAAGATTAATACTTCCTTTTGAACCTTTACCATGTTGTAGTGCACTTCCCATCTTGAAAGTATTTAATCTCTCGAGAGCTTCTCCACACTTGTGCCTGATTCTTTATCCTAACCTTTTCTTGTTGCTAAGACACCAACTTTAGAACAAGTTATAGTATTGGGCACAAGAAGAAACTTCTATTCTAATGATTATCAAAAGATGTCAATTGAAGCAAACTATCACAACTACCAATTGAAAGATACCAATTGCAAGATCATAGCTCCATGATTTTTAAGAATAAGCATCTATTATCACCAGATATTATAGAGCATGAGCAATCTAAAAATATGCACTTACTCACAACTTGAGATACCAATTTCTTGACTTACAGAGGTACCTAAGTCCTGATTGCTCCATTTCTTGCTCATCTTCTCTTTTCCACCTAGAGACTATACAAGATCGCTCAAGAAACAGTTAGTCTCAAAAGACACAAGTTATGTGTGCTCCCCCTCAAGTTGTGCATCAAGTATTTGAATGACTTGCTCTTTGCACATTCTAGCTTCCTCAGAACTAGAGGGGGATCACAACATACCTTGGTCAAGGCATACTCTATCACTTTCATCCCAAAGAGATATCAATTAAAATATCAATTGAAAGATTTACTTAATCTAACAATGCATGCCTCAGGAGTACCTAAGCCAATTGAATACACACAGGAAGTCTAACATTTACACACAACTTAGACATGCTTCATACTTGACTATCATTGTATCACATATACCAATTAAAAAACAACACGATCATGTCTTAAGCACATCATAGTTAAGAAGGTTCTTTAGGTACACCAGAAGAAAAAAACATTTTAAGGCATAGTCTCCTAAGCCATGGTACTACCAGAGAAATGCAAGAACACAGCTATGATCACAATCAATGGAACTTCAAGATATTCAATAAAATTGCACAGTTCCATTTTCCATACCTTTGCCTTTTACCAGTATGGCCATGAGAGCATCAGTTATTACCACAAACCAACTAAAAGTTCCCTATTATTTATGCACTTCATAGCTCGAGAGAATGCATTAGAGACATAACACATAGTGCCACAATAGGGTCATCATATAAACTAAGCAATATGTCATATTTTCACACAGACTAATCATAAAACCATATAGTATAACTCACAACGGGATGCAGGTTTATTCACGAACACAACAAGAGTTAATCATGGAGGATATCTCAAATGATAAGTTACCCAAAGAATGATTAAGAAATGATAAGATACCAATTGAGAGTACAATACAAGGGTACCATCCTATGGAGAGCAAGTTGAAGAATCTCATCAAGGTCCTTTGTTTGATTCACCAATAATGATTAAGGACCTATACACCTTATTTCACTTGAGATGAACATGGGATTAGTGTCTCACAATAATTCAACCGTGGGTCAATAAACACCAAAACAATTAACAGCTTAAGCATAGAGTTTTAGATAACCGTCTTAAGCTCTCCCATGGTCTCCAGTCCATCTCAAGGCACCTGCATGGTCTAGTTAGCACAGTTTGGTACCCATCTCGGGATGGGTCCATAATGAACATCTAAATGTGCCTTTGGTACCCAAATTGCCTTTGTGCTAGTTTTAGGTGATCTCGTTATAGATCTAGCACAGGTGTATGATTTGGGTCTCCTACGTGAATAAGATTGAGACAAATTCACTTGCTTAGGAATCTTACCTTTATAACATACCTTGGATAGATGACCCTGCTCACCACACTTGTAGCAGAAGCGTCGCTCAACCTGACATGACGCTTGTTGTTTGTCATTTTCCTTGGTGAGGGTCACCTAGGAGGATGCACATCCTTGATTCTTCATGACCGGACATGAAGTGTTCGTGTGGCCCTTATTGTTGTATCCAAAACAACTCCTTGTCCCTTCATTCTTGTCTTTGTACGGACAAGACGCGATGAGGTGGCCTAACTTCTTGCACTTGAAGCACCTCCTTTTTCCCTTTTTGTACTTGAATGACATGGAGAGATGATCAGTGCAAACAACATGATTAATCGAATTTTTACCTTTTTCCTTGTTCATGTTGATTTCTTCATTTATTGCTTTGGGAACATCCTTCTTATGGAGTTTGACCCTTGCTGCGGTTTCTCCTTCCTCAAGCTTCTTCACCACGTGTTCGTAGATATCTTGTAGAAGTAGAGCAAGGCATCTTCTCCTTAATTGTCTTTGTTTCTTGTTCCCAAGCAATTTCCTTTTTGATCCTGTAACTTGTTTCTCAAACAAAGATTGGCCTTTCTTAGGGCGGTGGAGGTCAGCACATGATAATATTTTGACCAATTGATTACTAGTGCAAGAATGAGGTTCATATGAGTTTAAACTAGTAATTACTACCTCATGAGCAATATCGAGCATGTTATGATCATCAACTAGTTTACTATGAGAGTATGACAACGTATCATACTTTTCACTAAGAGCAAGTTTTTCTAAATTCATTGTTTCTACTTGACTTCTAAGCATAGAATTTTCAGTTTTAAGTTGAGCAACATTAGATAGAGCGTCATCATTATTACTTTGCTCAATTAACATTGAATCATACCGTTGGACCAAGACATCATGAGAGCACCTTAGCTCCTCATGTTCTATGGTCATCTTCTCCAGGCTGTTGTTTGTTTTGATGAGAGTCTCCTCTAGCCTGAGAAGCGTCTCGCCTTGTTCCTTGTTCCTTCTCAACAACTTAACCAAGAGAGCTTTGTCCGCTTTGTTGAGATGGTTGTAGAAACGGCGAATCTCCTCTTCTTCCACATCATCGGTCTCATTTTCCCTGTCATTAATGTCAGTGGAAGCAATATAGGAAAATGTACCTTGTGATGATGAAGATTCATCCTCGCTATCATCCTCATATTCCTCCTCATCATGGCTTTCGTCTCCACCGTCATTGTTAGCAATAAAACATTTATCGCTAGTGGAGAACAAGCCTGTCGACGAGGTGGATTCATCGTTTGGGTGCCATCGTTCTTGTTCTTCTCCCTCTGAATGGTTAGTAACACAAGTACTATAGGGAGTAGGGGCATCACAGTTTGCCACAGAATATTTTTCTTTAATTCTATTCCATAAATCATGAGCATCAACAAATATATCACTATCACTGCTCATGATGGCAAAATAAGCACTTCTAGAAAGAGAGTCAACTATGATGTTGCAAGCATGGTGATTGAGAGATAAACATCTTAGTGCTTCATTAGAAGGATTTTTACTAAAATCAGAGGGAAAAATACTTCTACTAAAGATCTGTCTCAAATCAGGATCAATATTCATGAAAGCTTTGTAAATAGAGACACACCAAGATTTGTAATTAGAACCATCGCCTAAAAGAAGTTCTACAGTTACCTCTTGTGACGACATCATTATCTCCGGATGGCTAAGCCCACACTGGAGAGGCCTAGCTCTGATACCAATTGAAAGTTCCCTTTGACCCGGGAACATGATCTGGATGTCGCCTAGAGGGGGGGTGAATGGGCGAATAAAACTTTTCACTTTAAAACTTAAATTCTTACTCTACTCGAAGACTTAGTACGCAGTGGAGTGAGAAGACTCTTCGAGTAGGTTGCAGCGGAATAGAAGATCCTGTCTCAAAATGTCCTGCGCTTCAAATAAAGCTTATACCACAGATACGTATTGAAGTGCAGATATAAAGGCGAGTAAGACAGAGAGTCAGGATACAATACAGAACAGAGCACACAGACGCAGGGATTTATCCCGAGGTTCGGCCAAGCCTGAAATGCTTGCCTAGTCCTCGTTGGAGTTAGCCACACCTAGGCTTGGAGTCTATTTCAACTCCTTCCTCCGTTTGCTCAGATCTGTCAGTATGACAGATAGAGCCTTTCACTATGTTGAGTTGTGTTACAACAAAACCGCGGCTGCTTACAAACTTCTTGGCAGCACCCCGGCAGAGTAACGATACGCTCAAGACCTTGCTCTAGCTCTTAGCAGCACTTCTCCTCTCTCTAAAGGCTTATAGCTGTGCCTTCTACACAAACTATAGAGTTACACACAAGAGGGAGAGTGAGAATTGATTCGAGTGATGTCTACACTTGTTGGCTTCACTTGTACATTGCTTGAGGCGCCTAGGGGTCCCTTTTATAGGCACAAGGGGCCTAGGAGCCGTTGGAAGCAATCCAGGAAGGCAAATCTTGCCTTCTGTCGGGTGGCGCACCGGACAGTCCGGTGCACCACCGGACACTGTCCGGTGCCTGATCTCCTTCCATAAATGGAGCAGTCGACCGTTGCAGTCCTGGAGCCGTTGGCGCACCGGACACTGTCCGGTGCACACCGGACAGTCCGGTGCCCCTATCTGACTGTTGGCTCGTCCATGCGTCACGCGCGGATTGCGCGGCCGACCGTTGGCCCAGCCGACCGTTGGCTCACCGGACAGTCCGGTGCACCACCGGACAGTCCGGTGAATTATAGCCGTACGTCGCCAGACTCCTCCCGAGAGCGACCTTTTCGCCGGAGTTCAACCTGGCGCACCGGACACTGTCCGGTGCACCACCGGACAGTCCGGTGTGCCAGACTGAGCTGAATTTTGGCTGTACACAGCCAAGCCTTTCACACCTCTTTCCTTTTCTTCTTCTTTCTGTTTCTAACACTTAGACAAGTATATTAGTCCACAAAACCAATGTACTAAGTCTAGAAACATACCTTAACTTAATTATTACATCTATAGCATTTGACATGCTTGAGCTTTGATGTTGGACTCATAACTCATCAAGTCTGCTTGACTTGATCTAGATTGACATTTTTTAGCTCCAACAACCTGCATAGGTCACATAGAACATTTCCAAACATAGGAACAACCCAAACTAAAGATCAAGGTGAACTTAGCTCTTTTGGGCTGCTTCCAGTTCTGGTTTTGACACTTGTTCTCCTTCTAGTGACCTTGATCTCCTTCCTAGAGCTTGATCTTGAGCCTTATGACTTACACCACATAACTGTAGCTGTTACCTCATTGGCTGTAAGTCACGTCCTTATGTAGTGATCCTTGATGTGCCGTAGCTGTTCTCAACTCAATCACCCTTGACTTTGCAAGCCTTCTTCTTCACCCTTGGCTTTGGGTTCCTCAGCCACCTTGACCTTCTCCCGTGCACTTGGTACCTCGAAGCTCTTCTTGCCTCCGTCCTTGGCTTGATCAGTTGTCTCCGAGCTACGCACCCGAGTATCACTTTTGCAATGTCCATCTTACTTGTGATGTCCATTATGTATCCATAATCTAGTTCTTGGACCATCACATTTGTTCACTTGTGTTGAACCCTGTAGGCTTTACCCTAAGCACCTGTTCAACACTTAGTACACTTGTTAGTCCTTTAATTGAGTTGTCATCCAAACACCAAAACTCACAAGAGAGCTTTCAATCTCCCCCTTTTTGGTGATTGATGACAACACAATTAAAGCTTACATAAGAATATGATTTGAAGCACAAATTTTGAATTCTAAGTTTATAGAATGCTCCCCCTAAATATGTGCTTACTTCAAAAACATAATCTTGACCTCAGACGCCAATTTGCACATACTTAGGCAATTTGAAACATTTCTAAACCTTAGCACTTTTTAGGATGCATTGTCAAGAATCAAACCATGATGCTATAACACACAAATGCACATAATCAGAGTTAAACACCATTCAAATTAGTGGATATATCACAGGAATATTAACCTACCACTATTCACAATTAAGATACCAATTTAAACTAAGATACCAATTTAAAGCAATCTTAAAGCACCTTTAGTCTTAAAGCACCATTAACCACATGACTATCTATTACACTATAGAAGCCAAATAATTCATCGCAGCGGAAACACTAGTCCATATGATACTGCAAGAAGCATATGAATAACACACTAGCAAAGCTTAAACTAACACATCACCCCTTAGGATAAGCTTTAATACACAAATTCTCCCCCTTTGACATCAAACACCAAAAACCATACTCAAGCAAGAACGTAGGATGATGTCAAGGGACAGCAGGGTGTTAAGGAGGAAAAATGACTATCAAAACTCCCCCTTACTTATTGAACATATGCACTATCAACATTTAGGTAAGATACATATACGGAAAAAGATTAATACTTCCTTTTGAACCTTTACCATGTTGTAGTGCACTTCCCATCTTGAAAGTATTTAATCTCTCGAGAGCTTCTCCACACTTGTGCCTGATTCTTTATCCTAACCTTTTCTTGTTGCTAAGACACCAACTTTAGAACAAGTTATAGTATTGGGCACAAGAAGAAACTTCTATTCTAATGATTATCAAAAGATGTCAATTGAAGCAAACTATCACAACTACCAATTGAAAGATACCAATTGCAAGATCATAGCTCCATGATTTTTAAGAATAAGCATCTATTATCACCAGATATTATAGAGCATGAGCAATCTAAAAATATGCACTTACTCACAACTTGAGATACCAATTTCTTGACTTACAGAGGTACCTAAGTCCTGATTGCTCCATTTCTTGCTCATCTTCTCTTTTCCACCTAGAGACTATACAAGATCGCTCAAGAAACAGTTAGTCTCAAAAGACACAAGTTATGTGTGCTCCCCCTCAAGTTGTGCATCAAGTATTTGAATGACTTGCTCTTTGCACATTCTAGCTTCCTCAGAACTAGAGGGGGATCACAACATACCTTGGTCAAGGCATACTCTATCACTTTCATCCCAAAGAGATATCAATTAAAATATCAATTGAAAGATTTACTTAATCTAACAATGCATGCCTCAGGAGTACCTAAGCCAATTGAATACACACAGGAAGTCTAACATTTACACACAACTTAGACATGCTTCATACTTGACTATCATTGTATCACATATACCAATTAAAAAACAACACGATCATGTCTTAAGCACATCATAGTTAAGAAGGTTCTTTAGGTACACCAGAAGAAAAAAACATTTTAAGGCATAGTCTCCTAAGCCATGGTACTACCAGAGAAATGCAAGAACACAGCTATGATCACAATCAATGGAACTTCAAGATATTCAATAAAATTGCACAGTTCCATTTTCCATACCTTTGCCTTTTACCAGTATGGCCATGAGAGCATCAGTTATTACCACAAACCAACTAAAAGTTCCCTATTATTTATGCACTTCATAGCTCGAGAGAATGCATTAGAGACATAACACATAGTGCCACAATAGGGTCATCATATAAACTAAGCAATATGTCATATTTTCACACAGACTAATCATAAAACCATATAGTATAACTCACAACGGGATGCAGGTTTATTCACGAACACAACAAGAGTTAATCATGGAGGATATCTCAAATGATAAGTTACCCAAAGAATGATTAAGAAATGATAAGATACCAATTGAGAGTACAATACAAGGGTACCATCCTATGGAGAGCAAGTTGAAGAATCTCATCAAGGTCCTTTGTTTGATTCACCAATAATGATTAAGGACCTATACACCTTATTTCACTTGAGATGAACATGGGATTAGTGTCTCACAATAATTCAATCGTGGGTCAATAAACACCAAAACAATTAACAGCTTAAGCATAGAGTTTTAGATAACCGTCTTAAGCTCTCCCATGGTCTCCAGTCCATCTCAAGGCACCTGCATGGTCTAGTTAGCACAGTTTGGTACCCATCTCGGGATGGGTCCATAATGAACATCTAAATGTGCCTTTGGTACCCAAATTGCCTTTGTGCTAGTTTTAGGTGATCTCGTTATAGATCTAGCACAGGTGTATGATTTGGGTCTCCTACGTGAATAAGATTGAGACAAATTCACTTGCTTAGGAATCTTACCTTTATAACATACCTTGGATAGATGACCCTGCTCACCACACTTGTAGCAGAAGCGTCGCTCAACCTGACATGACGCTTGTTGTTTGTCATTTTCCTTGGTGAGGGTCACCTAGGAGGATGCACATCCTTGATTCTTCATGACCGGACATGAAGTGTTCGTGTGGCCCTTATTGTTGTATCCAAAACAATATATCTAATTGCTATTTCATCCGAGCACTCTATATCTAATTGAAAGTTCCCTTTGACCCGGAAACAGGATCTGGATGTCGCCTAGAGGGGGGTGAATAGGCGAATAAAACTTTTCACTTTAAAACTTAAATTCTTACTCTACTTGAAGACTTAGTACGCAGTGGAGTGAGAAGACTCTTCGAGTAGGTTGCAGCGGAATAGAAGATCCTGTCTCAAAATGTCCTGCACTTCAAATAAAGCTTATACCACAGATAAGTATTGAAGTGCAGATATAAAGGCGAGTAAGACAGAGAGTCAGGAGACAATACAGAACAGAGCACACAGACGCAGGGATTTATCCCGAGGTTCGGCCAAGCCTGAAATGCTTGCCTAGTCCTCGTTGGAGTTAGCCACACCTAGGCTTGGAGTCTATTTCAACTCCTTCCTCCGTTTGCTCAGATCTGTTAGTATGACAGATAGAGCCTTTCACTATGTTGAGTTGTGTTACAACAAAACCGCGGCTGCTTACAAACTTCTTGGCAGCACCCCAGCAGAGTAACGATACGCTCAAGACCTTGCTCTAGCTCTTAGCAGCACTTCTCCTCTCTCTAAAGGCTTATAGCTGTGCCTTCTACACAAACTATAGAGTTACACACAAGAGGGAGAGTGAGAATTGATTCGAGTGATGTCTACACTTGTTGGCTTCACTTGTACATTGCTTGAGGCGCCTAGGGGTCCCTTTTATAGGCACAAGGGGCCTAGGAGCCGTTGGAAGCAATCCAGGAAGGCAAATCTTGCCTTCTGTCGGGTGGCGCACCGGACAGTCCGGTGCACCACCGGACACTGTCCGGTGCCTGATCTCCTTCCATAAATGGAGCAGTCGACCGTTGCAGTCCTGGAGCCGTTGGCGCACCAGACACTGTCCGGTGCACACCGGACAGTCCGGTGCCCCTATCTGACTGTTGGCTCGTCCATGCGTCACGCGCGGATTGCGCGGCCGACCGTTGGCCCAGCCGACCGTTGGCTCACCGGACAGTCCGGTGCACCACCGGACAGTCCGGTGAATTATAGCCGTACGTCGCCAGACTCCTCCCGAGAGCGACCTTTTCGCCGGAGTTCAACCTGGCGCACCGGACACTGTCCGGTGCACCACCGGACAGTCCGGTGTGCCAGGCTGAGCTAAATTTTGGCTGTACACAGCCAAGCCTTTCGCACCTCTTTCCTTTTCTTCTTCTTTCTGTTTCTAACACTTAGACAAGTATATTAGTCCACAAAACCAATGTACTAAGTCTAGAAACATACCTTCTCTTAATTATTACATCTATAGCATTTGACATGCTTGAGCTTTGATGTTGGACTCATAACTCATCAAGTCTGCTTGACTTGATCTAGATTGACATTTTTTAGCTCCAACAACCTGCATAGGTCACATAGAACATTTCGAAACATAGGAACAACCCAAACTAAAGATCAAGGTGAACTTAGCTCTTTTGGGCTGCTTCCAGTTCTGGTTTTGACACTTGTTCTCCTTCTAGTGACCTTGATCTCCTTCCTAGAGCTTGATCTTGAGCCTTATGACTTACACCACATAACTGTAGCTGTTACCTCATTGGCTGTAAGTCACGTCCTTATGTAGTGATCCTTGATGTGCCGTAGCTGTTCTCAACTCAATCACCCTTGACTTTGCAAGCCTTCTTCTTCACCCTTGGCTTTGGGTTCCTCAGCCACCTTGACCTTCTCCCGTGCACTTGGTACCTCGAAGCTCTTCTTGCCTCCGTCCTTGGCTTGATCAGTTGTCTCCGAGCTACGCACCCGAGTATCACTTTTGCAATGTCCATCTTACTTGTGATGTCCATTATGTATCCATAATCTAGTTCTTGGACCATCACATTTGTTCACTTGTGTTGAACCCTGTAGGCTTTACCCTAAGCACCTGTTCAACACTTAGTACACTTGTTAGTCCTTTAATTGAGTTGTCATCCAAACACCAAAACTCACAAGAGAGCTTTCACTAATGTGTTTTTAGTTGAGTCTCTTGGATATAATTTGTTATCTGTTAGTCAATTATGCAATATGGGATATAATTGTCTATTCACAAATGTAGATGTGTCTGTCTTTAGAAGGTGTGATGGTTCACTAGCTTTTAAGGGTGTACTAGACGACAAACTTTATTTGGTTGATTTTGCAAAAGAAGAGGTCGGTCTAGATGCATGCTTAATTGCTAAGACTTGCATGGGCTGGCTGTGGCATCGCCGCTTAGCACATGTGGGGATGAAGAACCTCCACAAGCTTCTAAACGGAGAACACGTGATAGGTCTAACTAATGTGCATTTCCTCATTGATCCATGAAAGTCGTAAGAGATAGATCTGGAGTACTTACAGCGGGACCCTGAAGTGGAGGTAGGAGAGATTCCATATCGATCTCCCCTTGACGGACGATCTTCTGGTGGCGATCTACCGTGAAGTGTGACAAGTACTTGTCCGCCGCCTCCTTGCGTCGTTCGGAGAGTTTATGCAGCAGTTCCGCCTCTTCCTTGTTGCGTTGTTCGTTCCATTGCCGCATCACCTCCTTCTCAGCGCGCATTACGAGGTCTTCAAAGGGCCTTTGGTCATCAGCCGGGAGCGCCTCCATGGCCGGCTTGATGATGTTGGTAGTGGAGATCTTGGTGTGATCCTTAGAACTGGCCATTTATGGGCCGATATTTAGCAGATCTAGACACCTATTCCCTAGCGGAGTCGCCAAAAAGTATGTTGACACCTTTTTCGGGCGCCAAACACTCAACAAGAACCGGCGGCGGTGCTCTCTGCACAGACGCGGACGGTCCGCGGACAAGGGCCGGACGGTCTGCGACCTGGTATAGGGGCTGGCGTTCCCTGCTTGACGGCCGGATGGTCCGCGCCTTAGGGCCGGACGGTCCGCGTGTGCGCTGGGGGCGGCGAAGGTCGCCGGCGGCGCCTGGATCTCACTCCCGGGAGGGACCCCGTCGGGGAGGAGAGATCCTAGGGGTTGTCTAGGCTCAGTATGCCGACCTAGACTCCTCTAATCGACGTAGAGTCGAAGAAAGCGAAGAATTTAGGGATTGGAATACTAAACTATGGCTAAACTAGAACTAGACTAGAACTACTCCTAATGCATAAGGTAAAAACGAGTAATAAACTGGATTTGATCGATTGTTGGGGGGTCCAATCGGCCGTAGCCCTTCATCTATATAAAGGGGGAGGTCTGGATCCGCTTCGAACTGATTTCCGAGTCAATCCCATGGTTTTATGTAACAAATCCCGCGAGAAACTAGGAACCCTAACTGACTCTGCGCACGCGCGGACCGTCCGCGCCACCACCGCGGACAGTCCGGACCGCGAACCATCCGGCCTCAAGGCCGGACCGTCCGCACGACCTCTTTTTGGCTTCCAACAGTACTGTTATGAGAAAAAGGTTTCTTAATACATTTGTGATCCTATCCATACATAAATTTTGTAATTTTAATCTAGTTGTTTCACCACTACATTGCAATCATCAGTACCATTGCATCAAGCTAAGGTGTAAAAAAGAAGAAGAAAAAATAGAATTTTCCTGGGTTCACCGTCATCCACTTTCTTGATGTTACAAAGTGAATCCTATTCACTATTGTTTAAGGGGGTGTTTGTTAACCAGAATAAATAATCTAACAACTTTTGAACTAACACTTAGTTCAAAAATTGTTGGATTATATAATCTGGATAGATTATAATACCAAACAAACACCCTAAGTATCATCCACGTAACTGAACACAACTAATAGGCTTAAACACAACCGAGAACCCAGATCCATTTGTCTTCCAGAGCAAAACCAAAAGGACACGATTTGAATATTTCTACAAAAAATGATGCAGCATGCCATCGCTAAAAATTACAACATATTTAGTGACAGACAGAAGCAGACTGCTTTAAAAAAGGAATGAGCAATAGCATTTACAAAGGTCAAGAGTTAAGAGTACAACAAGAACAACAATAAAATATCAGTAACAAATAAATAGTAAATAATGGACAATTAATCAATCTAAGTAATAGATAGGCAATGATCACTTTATATCAGGGGCTAGCCAACACAACCCAGGAAACATAGAAACACATTTGCCCAAGGTACCCACACATTGAGAGAAGAGAATATGGAAGCACACTCTACTTCAAGGTTAGTGAAAGTCAGTGATGATGTTCCAAGCAATAAAAGTTGAAGGTTGGAGAGCAACTCATTCAACAGAATCAATAACAAGGCTGAACTTGAACGCCCTACCTAGTCTGAGGTGATCAGAAGGGCAGGTTTGTCTCGCCAAGGCCTTGACCAGCTGTTCTGGTTCCTCCCTCTGGATGGACATCTAGTCTATGTGAGAGCTATAACACAAGTGGAATCAAACATGAACATACAACAACACGTTACCATACTATGACAATATGAGCACTGCCACATGAACTAAATCAATTGTAGTAGATGGATATTTGTGAGAGATTTGTTATCTGAACTGAAAGGCCTGACACAGCTTGGTTAGGGCGTAACAGAAGAATATAAGGTTGGAATTGGGTTTACAATTGGAGGTCACAAGAGAGCATGCCCTTTTTTGACCAGCTATCCAGAGGACAATCATCCGTTATTGTCCCTCGGCAACAACATCACCATCCTCTGCATGAACCATACCAAAGGCACTAAGCGACTTGCATTTCTTAGGCCTTGCAGGAGGAGGTCATCGGTGACCATCAACGGGCCTTTATATGTCATGAAAAACCTGAAAGAATTTATCCCTGCAATTTTGAAATTGATATCATGCAGTCACGCACCAGGCCATAAAAAATGTAATATACTTTTCCATTAAAAAAGCTGGTTCTCACGTCGATGCATATGAGTTGCTCTATGTAACAAAGTTTGGTTTAATTCCTTAAGAAAAATAAACAACAGTAGAGGAAAAAACAAAATGTATACACTGACCACATTCCCTAACCATGACTTCCATTTCCCTTGCAACCTCATCATCCCACTTTGTAATGGCTATCAGGCCATATGAAAGCCATAATCCATGACAGCTTTTGCTACTTTGTGCTTATAGGACTCCAAGCCTGCAGTCAAGTTGTTGAAATCTGTTGAAAATGTCAACAAAAAAAGAAAATGTGGAAACACAATAGAGAGGTCGCATGATATCAACAGTTTTCGGAAAAGTTTTTCTAGGTAATTTCTTTATGTTTTTTTACTTATATTAACCAAAGGAAACTGAATCTACTTAGCACTAAAATAGTTGCACATTTGCAGTGAATTATCCAAGTGCCTGCTCAAATAACATATATGATAAATGAAACTGGTTGGCATGTGTAGCAAATAGGACCCTAACCATCATCCATCGAAACAAACAAGCACATAACAGTGAATGCGACCAAAGTAGATTCACTGATTCTGATGTACCTAATCATAAGACAATTCTAAGTTCAATCAAACACCATTGACAAGCATGTTTAGTGACACTCAAAAGTGGTGATATAGCAACAGGATATAAAAGCAAACTTGGTACTATAATACTTCATAGGGGGCAGTAAACTACTGCATACTACGAAAAGAACACCAGCCTGTGGCTTGCCTACACAGTACTAATGTTGGCTGAATAGTTGATGAGCTATCGACACACCCACTTGCTCTCTAACAAATTCTAAATCAGGATCAGGGCATCATGCATAGACAAAAGAGAGTGTCATAGTATATAAAACAATTGTAGGTGCAAAGTTGTCTCAATGTACCACTGAGCATAAAAGAAACATGGGATGATTTGACATGAGAAATAAAAAATAAAAAAGTAAGGACAAAAATTACCTCAACTGTCCTGTGATCTTGTCTCCCATGCTCACAACAGATAGCAAGAATTAAGAAGTTGGACACAACTTACTACAGATAGCAAAGACACCAAGTTTTATATAGTAAGGGTTGCAAGTTTTATAAGTGGGCTTAGATACCTGATCTATGATGTCAACATTATAAGCCGAGCATAGTAAATTAGTACCCTTTCCAAATTATAATGTGTTCTGGCCTTTCTAGATTTATAGCTTTTGTCACACACCAAGATATAAGTTCTGTATAGATACATATTATCTAGAAATACCAAAACGTCTTATAATTTGGAACGGGGAGTAACAAACATGATCAACCTTGTTCTCGATTTTCACACCATTCTAACTGCAGGATTTTGTTCAAAGCATTCTCATATTTCTGTTTGAGAATTGGAACCCAGATTAAGTTCGGTGGATGAAACTAAAAGAAAACTCAATGGTATCAAAAAGAAAAGGAAGGATGTGTGTACCTTGTGTTTCTCAGGAAGTTGTAGTGTCCGTTCATCAGCTTTCTGTTGCTCAATTCTGGCCACGTTGAGGGAATCATTTTGGTCAACATTTTGCAGGGATTATGAATTTATTATTGGCAAGATTATAAATACAGTTTAGAAACTTTCTGAGATGTGCAATGATAGATAAGATGTGTACAATAAACGTGTCGGTGTTTCGGACCCGGGGGGCCCTCAGCCGGACCGACTAGTGAATTTTAGTGCCGCGTGCCACTGTCCAGATGGGTTGATGCAAGGTGGAACACAAGCGATGGGATGAGGCTTATATTATCCTGCACCGGGGGGATGCTTGTAGTAGGAGTTACAAGCGTTGCGGGAGAGCGAGAGCGAGAGAGAGAGAGGAGGAGAGGGATCGGCCTTGAGGCGAGCCGTCTGGGGCTGCCTCTACCGCGTCTCTCCTACTCTGCCTACCTCCGCTCGTCTGCGTCGTGCGTCCGTGTGCTCGTACGTGCGTCTATCGTCTCACGTCCCCCTTTCTCTTTTTTCTCTCCTCGCGGGACCCTGGACACCCCCTTTTATAGACACAAGGAGATGCCCAGCTGTACAATAAGGGTGTAGCTTGGAGCTAACGTGGCTGGCAGGGAAGTGCCCTGAGCCCTGTATAGATAATAACGTGGCCGTCGGGGGAGCACCTTGAGCCCTGTAGATGTACCGACGTGGCCGTCGGAGGAGTGCCTTGAGCCCTGTAGAGGTAATAACGTGGCCATCGGAGGAGTGCCTTGAGCCCTGTAGTAGCTTAGCTGATGGTGCGACATGGATCCTGCTGACGTTTTCTTGCTTCCGTAGGGGGTTGAGAGCAGCCAACATCATGGGCGCACGCGGGGAACCATCATTACCTGTTACCGGAGTAACTTAGATGGGACACCGGTCTTGTTCCTTCATAGCCTGAGGCGGCTAGCTAAGGGTAGGGCAATGATGGATCCCCAGTAGCGTAGCTGATACGAGGCCGAGGTCAGGCGAGGCGGCGACTCCTCCGAGGCCGAGGCCCAGGGTTGGGCGAGGCGGAGACCTTCTCCCGAGGCCGAGGCCCAGGGTCGGGCGAGGCAGAGACCTTCTCCCGAGGCCTAGGGTCGGGCGAGGCGGAGACCTTCTCCCGAGGCTGAAGCTGAGGCCGAGGCCTAGGGTCGGGCGAGGCGGAGCTCCCTGTTGCGCCCGAGGCCGAACTCGGGGGAGGTCGTGACTTGCTGTTGTCGGCCCTTCCCTGATAGCTAGCACAGTCGCCGGAGCGAGGTGAACAACGTTGTTTTCCTGTGAGAACGGTCAGTAAAGGGGGCGAAGTGACTGCGGTCACTTCGACCTTGCCGACTGAGGCACGCGTGTCAGTATAAGGTGTCAGGCGATCCCCGCATTAAATGCGCATGCGATACGGTCGGTTGGTAAGGCGATTCGGACGAGGTCGTCGTATGATAAAGCTTGCCTGCGCTAAACTTTGGGCGAGCCGAGGGTGCGTGTACTGACTGAGAGGACCCTCGGGTGAGGCGTGAGTTCGTCCAGGACTAGCGTTCTTACCCGAGGCTGGGCTCGGATGAGGTCGCGTCCCTTGGTAGACAAAGCCTATGCTTTATCGGTCGTTTATGGTTTGTTCTGAAGATGTTTTCTAGCCGGATTAAGGAGCATTGGGGGTACCCCTAATTACGGTCCCCGACAGTAGCCCCCGAGCCTCGAAGGGAGTATAGGTACTCGCTTGGAGGTTCTGCCGGATTTTTTTGCAAGGGGACCGACCCTTCTCGGTTGTGCTTTATTCCGGTGGGTGCGCGCGAGCGCACCAGCCGGGTGTAGCCCCCGAGGCCTCGGAGGAGTGGTTTGACTCCTCTGAGGTCTTAATCCTTCTTGTGATGCCTCGGTCAGCCTTGTCGTTTTCTCATGCGGCCCGGCCGCAGCCCGGGTGCACGGTCAGGCTCCAAGTTTTCAAGCTAGTTTGTTGACGTGGTCATCGGTTTGGCCATAGCCTGGTGCGAGAGCAGCCCTCGAGCCTCTGCACGGAGTGAGAGGACGATCAAGGATCGTCTCGACTTTATTATACGCCCCTTCGTCGCCTTTTCACAAGGAGGAAAGGGGGGGGAAAGCGCCATGTTACCCCCGGGGGGCACCGAACATGGTGTTTCTGGTGAGCTACTAACAGATGATCCAAGTGGATGCCCGAGCCCCGTTCGCTAAGGGTCGGCTAGTGGCCTAGAGGCGCGCTCCAAAAGTACTTGTAGGTGATTTGCCGGACCTGGACCCATTCGATAGGGTCCGAGGGCTCGATTCCTCCCTCCGGTGGGATTCCGTTACAAATCGTTCCCGCTGGTCTCGGAAATGTCCTAGGGTACCTCGGGAGCATAGCTCGAGCCTCGACCATGTAACGGACGTACCCAGGGTCATCCCTAACTCTGCATGCTCTGGGGCGGCTGTCGAACCCTTCCGAGGGGCCAGCCATCGAACCCCTGATCAGTAATGGGCTCGGAGCCCGAGTGCTCTAGGGCGGTCACCGAACCCCGGAGGGCGCAACCTTCGAACCTCTAATCAGTAGGAGGGCTCGGGGCCCGTTTCCTTCGCCAAGAAGGATCCTTTTTTCAATATCCCCTTTCCTGGTCCCTGTGGCAAGAGAGAGAGAGAGGAAAAGGAAAATGATATAAATTTAAATAAGGTGGCGCACCTTTTTTGACGCGGTCATCATGACTGAGACGAAACGGCGCCTGCTTCGCCTGCCGAAGGTGTCGCTTGCCCTGCCAAGGAGTTAATGCGACAGGACGGGCAATTTGCGGGGCGTTTGTTGCGCGTGCGCGAGTCGTCTAAGGAACAGAAAGACCGTTTCACCTTTGAGTTTGAATCCCGCGACGGGTTCGGGCGAAGCCTTCGGTGGATCTTGCCCGGGCCTTTATATACTCGGGAGAGGGGCCGATGGTGGTTCTTTACCCTGCCATTTGCGCTTGCCTTCTGCTTTGGTTTCCGCAACCTAAGAGAGCAGCCAAAGAAAAGGAAACCACACACCTCATCCCTTCCGCCTCCTCCACCTCTGTTCGGCGATGGCTGACAAGGTGACCGTCATTCCGCCGCGCGACCCGTGGCCTTTCTCCACCGTCGCTGTGGAGGATCTGGAGGCCCTCGTTGCCGATGGTCTGCTCCGTCCCCTCTCTGATGGGCCGCAGCCGGAGTGGATGGCCCCCGCGAGCGAGGCTGACCCGACTCCGCTGCCAGGGTATGTGGTCAGCTTCATCTCCTTCCATGAGCGGGGGTTTGGAGTGCCAGCGAGCCGCTTCATGCGGGCGCTCCTGCACCACTACGGGGTGGAGCTGCATAACCTCAACCCCAACTCTATTGCGCAAGCGGCCATCTTTGCGGCGGTTTACGAGGGTTTTTTGGGAATCGACCCTCACTGGGACCTGTGGATGCATCTCTTCTCCGCGGAGTTCTTCGCCGCGACGACGGAGGCGAAGAAGGTCCGTATGGCGGTGCGGGCCGGTGGCTGCACCCTCCAGCTGAGTCCGGGGCACGCGCAGCAGTACATCCCCGCCTCCCTTGCATCTTCGAACAAGGGGTGGCAGAACTGGTGGTTTTATCTCCAGAACGATGGTGGGATGCTTCCGCCGTTTTCTCAACGAGTGGTGACCACCGCCGGCACTAACTGGCGCTGGGGGGCCACGCGCGAGAGGCAGGAGAAGCTCCAGCCTATTCTATAGGCCTTGCAGAAGTTACGAGATGCGAGCCTTACCGCTGCGGGGGTCGTCGCCGCTATCCATCGTCGGAGGGTGCTCCCTTTGGCCGAGCGGCGGTTGCAGCTCGTGGAGATGAAGCTAGAGGTCGATTCGGAGGACTCGCGGATGTTCTCGACCTCCCTCTCCACCGACGACCTCCTCAAGCGGGTCACAAGTACGGTAGGGAGGCCGGATACCGGTGCCCTTAGCCAGCCCGCAATGCGTCCGGACCGCGGGTATGTGTCCCTAGTAAGTGTCCGATCCTCCTTCTGTTTTGCGCCGAGTTCTCTATGCTTTTGATCCTCACCGTTGGGATTTTTGTTCGTCCCCAGGGGTTGAGGATTTATAAACCCGTCCGGCCACCGGTCCCGGAGGACGCGGTAGACCGAGCCGCGCGGAGGCTTGCCACGGAGAAGGAGAAGGAGAAGGAGAAGAAGGACGCGGAAAAGGTGAAAGGGAAATGTGCCCTTGGGCCATTTCTAAGTATTTTGGTGATTTAGTGTCCAACACAAGTGCCTAATTGTAAAAAGGTGGACAAAGTACAAATCAAGGATAAAGGTATGTTTCTCAGACTTAGTACATTGTTTTATGGACTAATGTATTGTGTCTAAGTGCTGGAAACAGAAAAAATCGAGTTGGAGAAGAGATGGCTCGAGCAGCCAAAGTCTGCTCAGTCTGGGTGCACCGGACTGTCCGGTGGTGCACCGGACAGTGTCCGGTGCGCCAGGCTGGCTCGAGGGAAAAGGCTGCTCTCGGGACTTCGACGGCGGTGTACGGCTATAATTCACCGGACTGTCCGATGGTGCACCGGACTGTCCGGTGGGCCGTTCACAGGCGAACTCGTCGCTCTCGGGAATTCATCGTCGACGTATGGCTATAATTCACCGGACTGTCCAGTGTGCACCGGACTGTCCGGTGTGCACCGGACTGTCCGGTGAGCCAACGGTCGGCAGGGCCAACGGTCGGCCGCGCGATCTGCGCGGGACACGTGGCCGAGCCAACGGCTAGAAGGGGGCACCGGTCTGTCCGGTGTGCACCGGACATGTCCGGTGCACCAACGGCTCTCAGTCTGCCAACGGTCGACTATGCCATTTATGGAAGGAAATCGGGCACCGGACAGTGTCCGGTGTGCACCGGACTGTCCGGTGCGCCAGTCGACAGAAGGCAAGATCAACCTTCCTAGATTGCTCTCAACGGCGCATGGAGGAGCACACCAAGCATTCCTACAACATTCCTAAGCACCAAGACATCGATTCCGCGCCTTTGATTCTTTGCGATAGCAATTAGAGCTCTAGTTGAGTGGTGAACTCATTGAGTTGTTTTGTGAGCTCTCATTGCGACTTGTGTGCGTGTGTTGCTGTGATTTCTTGTCTTGAGTGCGTTGCTAATCCCTCCCTTGCTCCGTGCTTCTTTGTGAACTTCAAGTGTATGGGCGAGAGGCTCCAATTTGTGGAGATTCATCGCAAACAGGATTGAGTAAAGTAAACAAAACACCGTGGTATTCAAGTGGGTCTTTGGACCGCTTGAGAGGGGTTGATTGCAACCCTCGTCCGTTGGGACGCCACAACGTGGAGTAGGCAAGCGTTGGTCTTGGCCGAACCACGGGATAACCACTGTGCCATCTCTGTGATTGATCTTGTTGGTTATTGTGTTTTGTTGAAGATTCCTCTCTAGCCACTTGGCGGTTATTGCGCTAACACTTAACCAAGTTTTTGTGGCCTAAGTTCTTAAGTGTTACAGGATCACCTATTCACCCCCCCCTCTAGGTGCTCTCAATTGGTATCGGAGCCGTTCTCTTCACAAAGGGACTAACCGCCCGAAGAGATGGATCCTAAGGGGATGGGAATCGTGATCAACGACAAAGAGAAGGAATCCTTCGTCAACGAGCCGAAGGACGACAAGCCTACCGACTCCGGCTCGGGCCATAGACGGAAAGAAGGGAAGAAGAAGAAGACGAGGCGCATCAAGGGGATCGTCTACTACGACGACAGCGATGAGTCTACTTCTTCCCAAAAGGACGACGACCACAACGACTACGAGAAAAGGAAACCGGTTAATTCGAACTTTTCTTTTGACTACTCTCGTATTCCGCAAAGTTCAAATTCACATTTACTCTCCATTGCACTCGGCAAGCCTCCACACTTTGATGGAGAGGACTACGGATTTTGGAGCCACAAAATGCGTAGTCACCTATTCTCTCTCAATCCTAGTATATGGGAGATTGTAGAGAGTGGAATGTACTTTGATAGTACGGATAGTCCTGTGTTCATTAATGAGCAAATACATAAGAATGCACAAGCTACTACTGTTCTTCTAGCTTCTTTGTGCAGGGATGAATACCACAAAGTGAGCGGCTTGGATAACGCCAAGCAAATATGGGACACCCTCAAGATTTCTCATGAGGGGAACGACGTCACCTTGCTCACCAAGATGGAGTTGGTGGAGGGCGAGCTTGGACGGTTCGCGATGATAAGGGGCGAGGAGCCAACCCAAACATACAACCGGCTCAAGACCCTTATCAACAAAATAAGGAGCTACGGAAGCACGTGATGGATGGACCACGACGTCGTCCGACTGATGCTAAGGTCCTTTACCGTTCTTGATCCTCATTTGGAGAATAATATTCATGAGAATCCCAGGTACACCAAAATGTCGCCCAAAGAAGTCCTTGGATAATTCGTAAGCGGGCGAATGATGATCAAGGAGGCGAGGTACGTGGACGGCGCTCTAAACGGTCCAATCAATGAGCCTCAACTCGTTGCTCTCAAAGCAACAAGGAGCAAGGAGGCGTTAGCCAGCAAGGTAGCACAAATTGAGGCGGCCGGACTCAATGATGAAGAGATGGCCCTCATCATCAAGAGATTCAAGACGGCGCTTAAGAGTCACAAGGGACAGCCAAGCAAGACCAAAGCCAAGGGGAAGCGCTCATGCTTCAAACGCGGTAAGATTGGTCATTTTATTGTTAACTGTCCCGACAATGATAGTGATCAGGATCAAGGGAACAAGAGGGAGAAGAAGAAAAACTATAAGAAGGCAAAGGGCGAGGCACATCTTTGCAAGGAGTGGGATTCGGATTGCTCCTCGTCCGACTCCGACAATGAAGGACTCGCCGCCACCGCCTTCAACAAGTCATCCCTTTTCCCCAACGAGCGTCACACATGCCTTATGGCAAGGGAGAAGAAGGTATGTACTCGAGACTCTACTTATGCTTCTTCAAGTGAGGACGAATCTAGTGATGAGGATGAAATAGATTATTCATGTCTATTTAAAGGCCTAGATAGAACCAAGGTAGATAAAATTAATGAATTAATTGATGCCTTGAATGATAAGAATAGGCTTCTAGAAAAACAAGAAGATTTGTTGTATGAAGAACATGACAAATTTGTAGAAGCACAAAAATCTCATGCTTTAGAAGTTAAAAGAAATGAAATGCTTTCTTGTGAATTATCTTCTTGCCATGAGACAATTTCTAGCTTAAGGAGCATTAATGATGATTTGAATGCTAAGTTAGAAATAGCTAGGAAATCAACAACTTGTGTAGAAAATGTTGTTATTTGCAATAAATGTAAAGATATTGATATTGAGGCTTGTAGTGAACACATAGCTTCGATTGCAAAGTTAAATGATGAACTGGCTAGTCTTAATGTCCAACTTAAGGCTAGCAAAAGTGATTTCGATAAACTAAAATTTGCTAGGGATGTCTACACGATTGGTAGACACCCCTCAATTAAGGATGGGCTTGGCTTCAAGAGGGAAGCCAAGAACTTAACAAGCCATAAGGCTCCCATCTCCGCCAAGGAGAAAGGGAAGGCCCCTATGGCATGTAGTACTAAAAAGAACCATGCTTTTATGTACAATGATAGAAGACAATCTCATAGGAGTTGTAATGTTTTTGATTCACATACCTATGATTCTTATGCTATGTTTGCCCCCAGTTCTTCCTATATGCATGGTAGAGATATGCCTAGGAAAAATATTCATCATGTGCCTAGAAAGAATTTTGTTCATGCTCCTAGGAAAGTTATGAATGGTCCCCTACAATTTATCATGCTTTGAATGCTTCCTTTGCTATTTGTAGAAAGGATAGGAAGATAGTTGCTAGGAAATTAGGGGCAAAATGCAAGGGTGATAAAACTTGCATTTGGGTCCCTAAGGAAATTATGACTAACCTTGTAGGACCCAACAAGAGTTGGGTACCTAAGACCCAAGCCTGAATTTGCCTTGCAGGTTTATGCATCTGGGGGTTCAAGCTGGATTATCGACAGCGGATGCACAAACCATATGACAGAGGAGAAGAAGATGTTCACCTCCTACGTCAAGAATAAGGATTCCCAAGATTCAATCATATTCGGTGATGGGAACCAAGGCAAAGTGAAAGGTTTAGGCAAGATTGCAATATCTAATGAGCACTCTATCTCTAATGTGTTTTTAGTTGAGTCTCTTGGTTATAATTTACTATCTGTTAGTCAATTATGTAATATGGGATATAATTGTCTATTTACAAATGTAGATGTGTCTGTCTTTAGAAGATGTGATGGTTCACTAGCTTTTAAGGGTGTACTAGACGACAAACTTTATTTGGTTGATTTTGCAAAAGAGGAGGTCGGTCTAGATGCATGCTTAATTGCTAAGACTAGCATGGGCTGGCTGTGGCATTGCCACTTAGCACATGTGGGGATGAAGAACCTTCACAAGCTTCTAAAGGGAGAACACGTGATAGGTTTGACTAACATGCAATTTGAAAAAGATAGACCTTGTGCAGCTTGTCAAGCAGAGAAACAGGTGGGAGGCTCTCATCACACAAAAAATGTGATGACAACATCAAGACCCTTGGAGATGCTGCATATGGACCTCTTTGGACCCGTCGCCTATCTGAGCATAGGAGGAAGTAAGTATGGTCTAGTTATTGTTGATGACTTTTCCCGCTTCACTTGGGTGTTCTTTTTGCAAGATAAGTCTGAAACCCAAGGGACCCTCAAGCGCTTCCTAAGGAGAGCTCAAAATGAGTTTGAGCTCAAGGTGAAGAAGATAAGGAGCGACAACGGGTCCGAATTCAAGAATCTTCAAGTGGAGGAGTTCCTTGAGGAGGAGGGGATCAAGCACGAGTTCTCCGCTCCCTACACACCTCAGCAAAATGGTGTGGTAGAGAGGAAGAACAGGACGCTCATTGATATGGCAAGGACTATGCTTGGAGAGTTCAAGACCCCCGAGCGTTTTTGGTCGGAAGCCGTGAACACGGCTTGCCACGCCATCAACAGGGTCTACCTTCACCGCCTCCTCAAAAAGACTTCATATGAGATGCTAACTGGTAACAAACCAAATGTGTCTTATTTTCGTGTATTTGGGAGCAAGTGTTATATTCTTGTGAAGAAAGGTAGAACCTCTAAATTTGCTCCCAAAACTGTAGAAGGGTTTTTATTAGGTTATGATTCAAATACAAAGGTGTATAGGGTCTTCAACAAATCATCGGGTTTGGTTGAAGTCTCTAGCGACGTTGTATTTGATGAGACTAATGGCTCTCCAAGAGAGCAAGTTGTTGATCTTGATGATGTAGATGAAGAAGACGTTCCAACGGCCGCGATACGCACCATGGCGATTGGAGATGTACGGCCTCAGGAACATTTGGAGCAAGATCAACCGTCTTCCTCAACTATGGTGCATCCCCCAACCCAAGATGACGAACAGGTACCTCAAGTGGAGGCGCATGATCAAGGGGGAGCACAGGATGTTCGAGTTGAAGAGGAAGAAGCACCTCAGGCACCTCCAACCCAAGTTCGAGCGACGATTCAAAGGGATCATCCCGCCGACCAGATATTGGGTGATATTAGCAAGGGAGTAACTACTCGTTCAAGATTAGTTAATTTTTGTGAGCATTACTCTTTTGTCTCTTCTATTGAGCCTTTCAGGGTAGAAGAGGCCTTGCTAGATCCGGACTGGGTGTTGGCCATGCAGGAGGAACTCAACAACTTCAAGCGCAATGAAGTTTGGACGCTGGTGCCTCGTCCCAAGCAAAATGTTGTGGGAACCAAGTGGGTGTTCCGCAACAAACAGGACGAGCATGGGGTGGTGACGAGGAACAAGGCTCGACTTGTGGCAAAAGGTTACGCCCAAGTCGCAGGTTTGGACTTTGAGGAGACTTTTGCTCCTGTGGCTAGGCTAGAATCAATTCGTATCTTGCTAGCATATGCCGCTCACCATTCTTTCAGGTTGTACCAAATGGATGTGAAGAGCGCGTTCCTCAACGGGCCGATCAAAGAGGAGGTGTACGTGGAGCAACCCCCTGGCTTCGAGGATGAACGGTACCCCGACCACGTGTGTAAGCTATCTAAGGCGCTCTATGGACTTAAGCAAGCCCCAAGAGCATGGTATGAATGCCTTAGAGACTTTTTAATTGCTAATGCTTTCAAGGTCGGGAAAGCCGATCCAACTCTTTTTACTAAGAATTGCAATGGTGATCTTTTTGTGTGCCAAATTTATGTCGATGACATAATATTTGGTTCTACTAATCAAAAGTCTTGTGAAGAGTTTAGCAGGGTTATGACGCAGAAATTCGAGATGTCGATGATGGGCGAGTTGAACTACTTCCTTGGGTTCCAAGTGAAGCAACTCAAGGACGGCACCTTCATCTCCCAAACGAAGTACACGCAAGATTTGCTAAAGCGGTTTGGGATGAAGGACGCCAAGCCCGCCAAGACGCCGATGGGAACCGACGGACACACCGACCTCAACAAAGGTGGTAAGTCCGTTGATCAAAAAGCATACCGGTCCATGATAGGTTCTTTGCTTTATTTATGTGCTAGTAGACCGGATATTATGCTTAGCGTATGCATGTGTGCTAGATTTCAATCCGATCCTAAGGAGTGTCACTTAGTGGCCGTGAAGCGAATTCTTCGATATTTAGTCGCTACGCCTTGCTTCGGGATCTGGTATCCAAAGGGGTCTAACTTTGACTTGATTGGGTACTCAGATTCCAACTATGCTGGATGTAAGGTCGATAGGAAGAGTACATCGGGGACGTGCCAATTCTTAGGAAGGTCCCTGGTGTCATGGAACTCTAAGAAACAAACCTTCGTTGCCCTATCCACCGCTGAGGCTGAGTACGTTGCCGCAGGACAGTGTTGTGCGCAACTACTTTGGATGAGGCAAACCCTCCGGGACTTTGGCTACAATCTGAGCAAAGTCCCACTCCTATGTGATAATGAGAGTGCTATCCGAATAGCAGAAAATCCTATTGAGCACAGCCGCACAAAGCACATTGACATCCGGCATCACTTTTTGAGAGACCACCAGCAAAAGGGGGATATCGAAGTGTTTCATGTTAGCACCGAGAACCAGCTAGCCGATATCTTTACCAAGCCTCTAGATGAGAAGACCTTTTGCAGGCTGCATAGTGAGCTCAATATCTTAGATTCGCAGAACTTGGATTGAATTGTAGCATACATGTGTTTATGCCTTTGATCATGTTCATTCTGCATTTTGTTGCTTATTGTGGTGCTCAAGTTGTACAAACACTCCCTGGACATCACAAGTCCTTTTTGCAAGTGATGCACATATTTAGGGGGAGCTGTGCTACAACTTGACCCTTTGAGACTAACCATGTACTTGAGTTTGGTTGTTTTAGTCTTCAAGGAGGATTGAAAGGGAAAAGGTGGACTTTGACCATGCAAGACTTCCACTGCACTCCGATGAAAAGAGTAACTTTTCCAAGTTCATCTTTATACTCTTATTGCCCATTTGCTCTTATTTGAAGATTTTGGTGAGGCAATGGGGTTTAAGGGCCAAGATTGATCCCGTTTTGGTGCTTGATGCCAAAGGGGGAGAAAATAAAGGCCAAAGCAATAGATGGATCAACTACCACTTGAGAAATTTTGAAAATAGTAGATTAGAGCTTTTGGTTTGTCAAAACTCTTTTATTGTTTCTTATGTCAAAAGTTGGCCTCTTGTGGGGAGAAGTGTTGATTATGGGAAAAAGGGGGAGTTTTTGAAATCCTTGATCAAATTTCTTTGGAAAACCTCTCTTTATGTCTCTACAAGTGGTTTTGACTTAGAGATAGGAATTTGAGTTTGATTTGCAAAAACAAACCAAGTGGTGGCATAGAGTGATCCATATATGTCAAATTTGAATCAAAATAATTTGAGTTCTTATTTGAAGTGATTTTGTACTTGTTCTACTTGCTTTATGTTGTGTTGGCATAAATCACCAAAAAGGGGGAGATTGAAAGGGAAATGTGCCCTTGGGCCATTTCTAAGTATTTTGGTGATTTAGTGTCCAACACAAGTGCCTAATTGTAAAAAGGTGGACAAAGTACAAATCAAGGATAAAGGTATGTTTCTCAGACTTAGTACATTGTTTTATGGACTAATGTATTGTGTCTAAGTGCTGGAAACAGAAAAAATCGAGTTGGAGAAGAGATGGCTCGAGCAGCCAAAGTCTGCTCAGTCTGGGGGCACCGGACTGTCCGGTGGTGCACCGGACAGTGTCCGGTGCACCAGGCTGGCTCGAGGGAAAAGGCTGCTCTCGGGACTTCGACGACGGTGTATGGCTATAATTCACCGGACTGTCCGGTGGTGCACCGGACTGTCCGGTGGGCCGTTCACAGGCGAACTCGTCGCTCTCGGGAATTCATCGTCGACGTACGGCTATAATTCACCGGACTGTCTGGTGTGCACCGGACTGTCCGGTGAGCCAACAGTCGGCAGGGCCAACGGTCGGCCGCGCGATCTGCGCGGGACACGTGGCCGAGCCAACAGCTAGAAGGGGGCACCGGTCTGTCCGGTGTGCACCGGACATGTCCAGTGCGCCAACGGCTCTCAGTCTGCCAACGGTCGACTGTGCCATTTATGGAAGGAAATTGGGCACCGGACAGTGTCCGGTGTGCACCGGACTGTCCGGTGCGCCAGTCGACAGAAGGCAAGATCAGTCTTCCTAGATTGCTCTCAACGGCTCCTAGCTGCCTTGGGGCTATAAAAGGGACCCCTAGGCGCATGGAGGAGCACACCAAGCATTCCTACAACATTCCTAAGCACCAAGACATCGATTCCACGCCTTTGATTCTTTGCGATAGCAATTAGAGCTCTAGTTGAGTGGTGAACTCATTGAGTTGTGTTGTGAGCTCTCATTGCGACTTGTGTGCGTGTGTTGCTATGATTTCTTGTCTTGAGTGCATTGCTAATCCCTCCCTTGCTCCGTGCTTCTTTGTGAACTTCAAGTGTAAGGGCGAGAGGCTCCAATTTGTGGAGATTCCTCGCAAACGGGATTGAGTAAAGTAAACAAAACACCGTGGTATTCAAGTGGGTCTTTGGACCGCTTGAGAGGGGTTGATTGCAACCCTCGTCCGTTGGGACACCACAACGTGGAGTAGGCAAGCGTTGGTCTTGGCCGAACCACGGGATAACCACCGTGCCATCTCTGTGATTGATCTTGTTGGTTATTGTGTTTTGTTGAAGATTCCTCTCTAGCCACTTGGCAGTTATTGCGCTAACACTTAACCAAGTTTTTGTGGCCTAAGTTCTTAAGTGTTACAGGATCACCTATTCACCCCCCCTCTAGGTGCTCTCAATTGGTATCAGAGCCGTTCTCTTCACAAAGGGACTAACCGCCCGAAGAGATGGATCCTAAGGGGAAGGGAATCGTGATCAACGACAAAGAGAAGGAATCCTTCATCAACGAGTCAAAGGACGACAAGCCTACCGACTCCCGCTCGGGCCATAGACGGAAAGAAGGGAAGAAGAAGAAGACGAGGCGCATCAAGGGGATCGTCTACTACGACGACAGCGATGAGTCTACTTCTTCCCAAAAGGACGACGACCACAACGACTACGAGAAAAGGAAACCGGTTAATTCGAACTTTTCTTTTGACTACTCTCGTATTCCGCAAAGTTCAAATTCACATTTACTCTCCATTCCACTCGGCAAGCCTCCACACTTTGATGGAGAGGACTACGGATTTTGGAGCCACAAAATGTGTAGTCACCTATTCTCTCTCCATCCTAGTATATGGGAGATTGTAGAGAGTGGAATGCACTTTGATAGTACGGATAGTCCTGGGTTCATTAATGAGCAAATACATAAGAATGCACAAGCTACTACTGTTCTTCTAGCTTCTTTGTGCAGGGATGAATACCACAAAGTGAGCGGCTTGGATAACGCCAAACAAATATGGGACACCCTCAAGATTTCTCATGAGGGGAACGACGTCACCTTGCTCACCAAGATGGAGTTGGTGGAGGGCGAGCTTGGACGGTTCGCGATGATAAGGGGCGAGGAGCCAACCCAAACATACAACCGGCTCAAGACCCTTATCAACAAAATAAGGAGCTACGGAAGCACGCGATGGATGGACCACGACGTCGTCCGACTGATGCTAAGGTCCTTTACCGTTCTTGATCCTCATTTGGTGAATAATATTCGTGAGAATCCCAGGTACACCAAAATGTCGCCCGAAGAAGTCCTTGGAAAATTCGTAAGTGGTGCTCGCAGAAGTCCAGGAACTTTTTCCCAGTGAACTGCGTGCCATTGTCGCTGATGATTGAGTTTGGGACCCCAAAGCGATGGATGGTATTTGTGAAGAATGCCACCGCCTGCTCGGACCTGATGCTGGTTAAGGGTCGAACCTCGATCCATTTGGAGAATTTGTCGATGGAGACCAGCAGGTGCGTGAAGCCCCCGGGTGCCTTTTGCAAGGGACCGACGAGGTCCAGACCCCACACGGCAAACAGCCAAGTGATGGGTATTGTCTACAGGGCTTGAGCGGGCAGATGTGTCTGTCTTGCGTAGAATTGACACCCTCGGCAGGAGCGTACAACCCTAGTGGCGTCGGCCACTGCGGTTGGCCAGTAGAAACCTTGTCGGAAAGCGTTTCCCACGAGGGCCCGAGGTGCTGCATGATGACCACAAGCCCCCGAGTGTATTTCTTGTAACAGCTCTTGTCCTTGGGCAATTGATATGCATCGTTGGAGAATGCATGAGGGGTTGTGGTGGTACAACTCCTTTTCATCACCGAGCAAAATGAACGACTTGGCGCGCCGAGCCAGCCGCCGAGCTTCGGCCTTGTCGAGGGGGAACTCTCCTTGGAGGAGATATTCCAGGTACGGGGTCTGCCAATTCGGGACCGGTGTGACCCCATTCCGCTCCCCCTCAATGCGCAGGGCCTCACCCTCGGCGGCCGAGGGTACCTCGGACTAGGCCGAGGCCTCCTCGGGCTCGGGCGCGTCGTTGACTTTGACGGATGGCTGATATATATCCTTGGAGAAGACGTCCGGGGGAACTGTCATTCGCCCCGAGGCTATTTTTGCCAGCTCATCTGCGGTTTCGTTGTACCGTCGAGCAACATGGTTGAGTTCCAGCCCGTAGAACTTGTCTTCCAAACGCCGAACTTCGCCGCAGTAGGCCTCCATTTTTTGGTCGCGGCAATGGGAGTTCTTCATGACCTGGTCAATGATGAGCTGCGAGTCGCCACGAGCGTCGAGGCGCCAAACCCCTAGCTCGACGGCGATGCGCAGGCCATTAACCAAGGCCTCGTACTCGGCCACGTTGTTTGACGCCGGAAAATGGAGGCGCAATACGTAGCGCACATGTTTCCCAAGGGGTGAGATGAAGAGCAAGCCAGCACCTGCTCCTGTTTTCATCAACGACCCGTCAAAGTACATGTTCCAAAGTTCGGGTTGTATTGGGGCCGTCGGCAACTGGGTGTCAGTCCATTCAGCAAGGAAGTCGCCCAAGACTTGGGATTTTATGGCCTTCCGAGGGGCAAATGAAAGTGTTTCGCCCATGAGTTCCACTGCCCATTTTGCTATCCTCCCCGAGGCCTCTCGACTCTGAATGATTTCTCCCAGGGGGAAAGATGACACCACAGTAACCGGATGAGACTCGAAGTAGTGTCGCAGCTTCCGCCGTGTCAGAATCACTATGTACAGCAGCTTCAGGATTTGTGGGTAGCGGACTTTGGTCTCAGATAGCACTTCGTTGATGAAGTAGACTGGCCCCTGGACGAGTAGTGTGTGCCCTTCTTCTCGTCTCTCGACTACGACCGCAGCGCTAACCACCTGAGTGGTTGCGGCGACGTAAATCAAGAGGGCTTCTCCCGCAGCGGGGGGCACCAAGATGGGCGCATTTGTAAGGAGCGCCTTTAAGTTTCCGAGGGCTTCCTCGGCCTCGGGGGTCCAAGTGAAGCGCTCGGCCTTCCTTAAGAGGCGGTACAGGGGCAATCCCTTCTCGCCGAGGCGCGAGATGAAGCGGCTCAGAGCTGCAAGGCATCCCATGACCCTTTGTACTCCTTTCAAATCTTTGATGGGCCCCATGTTGGTGATGGCCGCGATTTTCTCCGGGTTGGCTTTGATGCCTCGTTCGGAGACGATGAACCCTAAGAGCATGCCTCAGGGGACTCCGAAGACACACTTCTCAGGATTGAGTTTTATGCTCTTCGCTTTCAGGCAACTGAATGTTACCTCAAAGTCAGAGAGGAGGTCGGAGACTTCCCTTGTTTTGACGATGATGTCATTGACGTAAGCCTCGACCGTTCTGCCGATGTGTTTTCCGAACACATGGTTCATGCACCTCTGGTAGGTGGCACCTGCATTCCTCAAGCCAAATGGCATTGTAGTATAACAATACATGATAAAAGGTGTGATGAAAGAAGTCGCGAGCTGGTCGGACTCTTTCATCTTGATTTGGTGATAGCCCGAGTAGGCATCGAGGAATGACAGGGTTTCACACCCAGCAGTGGAGTCCATAATTTGATCGATGCGAGGCAGAGGGTAGGGAACCTTCGGACATGCTTTGTTCCGACCAGTGTAGTCTACGCACATCCTCCATTTCCCACCCTTTTTCTTTACAAGCACAGGGTTAGCTAACCATTCGGGATGGAATACCTCTTTGATGAACCCTGCAGCCATCAGCTTGTGGACCTCCTCGACTATGGCTATGCGCTTTTCTTCATCAAAACGGTGCAGGGACTGCTTCACGGGTCGGGCCCCAGCTCGGATGTCCAGTGAGTGCTCGGAGACATCCCTCGGTATGCCTGGCATTTTCGAGAGACTCCACGCAAAAACTTCGGCGTTTGCGCGGAGAAAGTGGACGAGCACTGCTTCCTATTTAGGGTCGAGCTCGGAGCCGATCCTGACTTTCCTGCTGGCGTCGTTGCTGGGGTCGAGAGAGACAGACTTAACTGCCTCGGCCGGCTCGAAGTTGCCGGCGTGCCGCTTCACGTCGGGCGCCTCCTTAGAGAGGCAATCCATGTCAGCGATGAGAGCTTTGGACTCGGCGAGGGCCTCGGCGTACTCCACGCATTCCACATCGCACTCGTAAGCGTGGCGGTACATGGGTCCGACGGTGATGACTCCATTGGGGCCAGGCATCTTGAGCATGAGGTAAGTGTAGTTGGGGATGACCATGAACTTGGTGTAGCACGGTCTCCCTAGCACCGCATGATAGGTCCCTCGGAACCCAACTACCTCGAAGGTGAGGGTTTCCTTTCGGAAGTTGGAGGGAGTTCTGAAGCAGACGGGCAAGTCAACCTGTCCGAGGGGCAGGATACGCTTTCTGGGTGCGATCCCATGGAAGGGTGCTGCACCAGCCCAGATCTCGGACCGATCAACCCCCAAGAGCTCCAGGGTCTCGGTGTAGATGATGTTGAGGCTGCTGCCTCCGTCCATGAGGACCTTGGAGAGCCTAACGTTGCCGATGATCGGGTCAACGACGAGCAGGTACCTTCCTGGGCTCGGCATGAAGTCGGGGTGGTCGCCTTGGTCGAAGGTGATAGGCTTGTCGGACCAGTCTAGGTAGACTGGCGCTGCCACCCTCACCGAGCAGACCTCCCGGCGCTCTTGCTTGCGGTGCCGAGCCGAGGCGTTCGCCACCTGTCCGTCGTAGATCATGAAACAGTTATGGACCTCCGGGAACTCCTCTTCCTTGTTGCCCTCCTTGTGGTTGCCTTGGTCTTTGCCACCTTCTACCGAGGGTCCAGCCTTGTTGAAGTAGCACCGGAGCATGTCGCACTCCTCGAGGGTGTGCTTGACGGGACCCCGGTGATAGGGGCACGACCCCTTGAGCATCTTGTCGAACGCGTTGGCCCCTCCGGGAGGCTACCGAGGGTTCCTGTGTTCGGCAGCAGCGACGAAATCCATGTCGACGGCGTTGCGCTTCGCTTGCGCCTTCTTCTTGGCCTTGTTCTTTGCGCCACGCTGGGCAGATGCCTCGGGGGCGTCTTCCTTCTGCTCTCCCTGAGGCTACTTGTCTTTCCGGAAGATGGCTTCGACCGCCTCCTCGCCAGAGGCAAACTTGGTGGCGATGTCCATCAATTCGCTCGCCTTGGTAGGAGTCTTGCGCCCCAGTTTGCTCACCAGGTCTCGGCGAGTGGTGCCAGCGAGGAATGCCCCGATGACGTCCGAGTCGGTGATGTTGGGCAACTCGGTGCGCTGCTTGGAAAACCGCCGGATGTAGTCTCGCAGGGATTCCTCGGGCTGCTGGCGGCAACTTCGGAGATCCCATGAGTTCCCAGGGCATACGTATGTACCCTAGAAATTTCCAGCAAAAGCCTTGACCAGGTCGTCCCAGTCGGAGATCTGCGCAGGAGGCAGATGCTCCAGCCAGGCCCGAGCAGCGTCGGAGAGGAAAAGGGGGAGGTTGCGGATGATGAGGTTGTCATCGTCCGCCCCTCCCAACTGGCATGCCAGCCAGTAGTTCGCAAGCCACAACTTTGGCCTTGTCTCCCCCGAGTACTTGGTGATGGTAGTCGGGGCTCGGAAACGGGCCGGGAACGGCGCTCGTCGTATGGCCCGGCTGAAGACTCGCGGACCCAGTGGCTCGGGTGAGGGGCTTCGATCCTCCTCACTGTCGTAGCGTCCCCCACGCCTGGGATGGTAGCCTCGGCGCACCTTCTCCTCAAGGCAGGCTCGACGGTGGCGGCGGTGTTGCTCGGCGCCGAGGTGATCCGGGGCTGCGGGCGTCCCGTCCTATGTGCGCTCGGTGTGGACCGAGGCCTCCCGCATGCGTCGGGAGGACGCTGCGCGATGGTCCGAGGGGTCTCCTCACCTCCGGGAGGTAGAGCTCTCGGCTTGTCGGACAGCGGCGTCTTCCAGGAGGCCCTTGAGCTCGCCCTAGATACGTCGCCCTTCGGTGGTGGATGGCTCCGGCATCGCCCGAAGCAACATTGCTGCTGCGGCTAGGCTCTGGGCGGCCCCGTTGAAGGACAGGGGCGGCATCACCCTGACATCGTCAACAATGCGGCGCTGGACGTCCTGGGCCCGATGGCGTGCTCCTCCGACGAGTGTTTGGCCTGCCCATTCCTGCTCGATGTTTTGCCGGAGCTGCACAAGTCGCCCCGCTTCTTCGTCGAGCTTGGCCTACATCTCGTGGAGTTGCTCAAGTTGTGTGTCCTGACGCCCCGCAGGGACTTGGACCACGGCTAGCTCCCGCGGGATCTCAATGCGAGACGCAGGTGCAAGGGCGTCGTCACTTCCTGGCATGCCAAGGTGATTTTCTCCGTCATGATTCTCCTGATCGATGTGGTAGCATTCGCGAGTTGGGTCGCAACCCTCGTCGTCAAGGCTGTGACCATCATCAGAGCAGCCGGAGAGGCAGTAGTCACATGCGGACATGAAGTCGCACATGGCACCGGGATCACGAAGTCCGGAGAAATCCCAACTGACGTCGGGGTCGTCCTCTTCCTCGGAACCCGCGGGTCCGGAGGTTGAGACGACCATTAGTCGGTCCCAAGAGGACCACATATGGTACCCCGGAAGGTCAGGATATGCCCTAGCGAAAGCGCTCACCGAAGCGGGGTCACTTGGCAGATCGAAACTGAATCTAAAGGGAACAAGGTGGAAAACAGACGATACCTTTTGGTCGATGGACGGTGGCGAAGTCGCGTCGGGGACGGACTGCACCGTTACCGCAGGTACGAGGCTAATGCCCAGTAAGTCCTTCGCGAGGGTGCTGGCGTCATCAGTTCGCTTGAGGTTGGCCCGTTGCGGGGAGGCGACACCCGTCGTTGCCTCAGGTGCGAGGACAACACCCGACATGTCCCCTGCAGAGGTGCCAGTGTCATCGACTCGCCCTGGTTTGATAGCCGATGAGGTGTCGCCTCTTGCCTGGCCATGGTTGCCCCGTCTCCGTCTCCTCCGGCGAGGAGGGTGGCGGGGTAAACCCGGGTGTTCCTCTTCTGCCGCGGGGAGATGCCGTCGTCGAGTTCGCCTCCGCCGGGCAAGCCGTCGACCGTCGTTGTTGTCATGCTACGGAGGGAGCAGTGCCATGTCGTAGCTGCCATCGAGGGACATGAACTCGAGACTTCCGAAGCGGAGCACCGTCCCGGGCTGAAGAGGCTGCTAAAAGCTACCCATCTGGAACTCAACGGGAAAGTATTCGTTAACACGCAGCAAACCCCTACCTGGTGCGCCAACTGTCGGTGTTTCGGACCCGGGGGGCCCTCAGCCGGACCGACTAGTGAATTTTAGTGCCACGTGCCCCTGTCCAGATGGGTTGATGCAAGATGGAACATAAGCGATAGGATGAGGCTTATATTATCCTGCACCGGGGGGGATGCTTGCAGTAGAGGTTACAAGCGTTGCGGGAGAGCGAGAGCGAGAGTGAGAGAGAGAGAGAGAGGAGGAGGAGGAGAGGGATCGGCCTTGAGGCGAGCCGTCTGGGGCTGCCTCTACCGCGTCTCTCCTACTCTGCCTGCCTCCGCTCGTCTGCGTCGTGCGTCCGTGTGCTCGTACGTGCGTCTCTCGTCTCCCATCCCCCTTTCTCTTTTTTTCTCTCCCTCGCGGGGCCCTGGACACCCCCTTTTATAGACACAAGGAGATGCTTAGCTGTACGATGGGGGTGTAGCTTGGAGCTAACGTGGCTGGCAGGGAAGTGCCTTAAGCCCTGTACAGATAATAACGTGGCTGTCAGGGGAGCGCCTTGAGCCCTGTAGATGTACCGACGTGGCTGTCGGAGGAGTTCCTTGAGCCCTGTAGAGGTAATAACGTGGCCGTCGGAGGAGTGCCTTGAGCCCTGTAGTAGCTTAGCTGATGGTGCGGTATGGATCCTGCTGACGTTTCCTTGCTTCCGTAGGGGGTTGAGAGCAGCCGACGTCATGGGCGCACGCAGGGAACCATCATTACCTGTTACCGGAGTAACTTAGATGGGACATCGGTCTTGTTCCTTCGTAGCCTGAGGCGGCTAGCTAAGGGTAGGGCAATGATGGATCCCCAGTAGCGTAGCTGATACGATGCCGAGGTCGGGCAAGGCGGCGACTCCTCCGAGGCCAAGGCTGAGGCCGAGGCCCAGGGTCGGGCGAGGCAGAGACCTTCTCCCGAGGCCGAGGCCCAGGGTCGGGCGAGGCAGAGACCTTCTCCCGAGGCCGAGGTCGAGGCCGAGGCCTAGGGTCGGGCGAGGCGGAGACCTTCTCCCGAGGCCGAAGCTGAGGCCGAGGCCTGGGATTGGGCGAGGCGGAGCTCCCTGTTGCGCCCGAGGCCGAACTCGGGGGAGGTCGTGACTTGCTGTTGTCGGCCCTTCCCTGATAGCTGGCACAGTCGCCGGAGCAAGGTGAACAGCGCTGTTTTCCTGTCAGAACTGTCAGTAAAGGGGGCAAAGTGACTGCGGTCACTTCGACCTTGCTGACTGAGGCACGCGTGTCAGGATAAGGTGTCAGGCGATCCCCGCATTAAATGCGCATGCGATACGGTCAGTTGGTAAGGCGATTCGGACGAGGTCGCCGTACGACAAAGCTTGCCTGCGCTAGACTTTGGGTGAGCCGAGGGTGCGTCTGCTGACTGAGGGGACCCTCGGGCGAGGCGTGAGTTCGTCTAGGACTACTGTTCTTGCCCGAGGCTGGGCTCGGATGAGGTCGCGTCCCTTGGTAGACGAAGTCTGTGCTTTATCGGTCATTTATGGTTTGTTCTGAAGATGTTTTCTAGCCGGATTAAGGAGCATTGGGGGTACCCCTAATTACGGTCCCCGACAAAACGATAGCCCTGTAACAATCAATCATGATAAAAAGTTCAAAGTTAGAGACTCACTTGAGAGCTGTGATACTGAGGGCCCATAGTCAAGGAGAATGTAAGAAAACATTAGATGACTCGTTTTCTATAGTAATCAGTAGTTCATAGTTCAGGTAAAGGTTTAGATTGGAAGAATTATAAAGTTTAAAAATGTGGAGTTACTTACTTGGATTTGGTTTGGTTAAGCAAGGTTTACCTTCATCGATAGCGTACAATACATATGAATCCTTACATATCCATGTGAGATGCAAAACATAACTACTAAAGCTTGCGTTGAAACAATTAAACCCAAACTTAGTCATAGAACACTCACATAAAAGTACGCTAAGGTTCACTACTTGGTGGCATAAATCTTGAGTAGGAACCGAGATGAAAGCATTTGGTGCAGGTTTTCGAATACGTCCTTCTGAGGACGACTTCAGTAGCTGGGGCATCGGCACGGGGCGTCGAGGTAGAGGGCAGCTAGGGGGTGTCGAGGCAGAGGGTGGCGCTGGGCAGGAAATTGGCCCATTTAGACCAACGTTGCTTGTATGACAAAACCTATTTATGTAGAAACAGTCAGGCATGGCCCATTTAGACCAAAGTTGCTTGTATGACAGAACCTATTTATGTAGAAACAGTCAGGCAAAAGTTTTGTGCTGCGGCAAGTGCAGCCAGCTGTTGACCTGAATAAAAATAGAGCTAAGTATACAGAAATAGTGGTACATGCAGTTCTCAAAGATTAAGTTGAGATACAAAAATAAAAAATAGCACATAGCATTATAGCACAGATCAATCAAATAGAGCTAAGTATTAAGAGAGGAATAGAGAAAGCATGAAGTAACTAACCAAATCTTTGTGGAATAGGTAAGCATTCTTTTTTTCCTACTGAGAAACAGTTAACTGGTCGAATGCAGTCCATCCATGTTTGAAGCTCATAGAAGCCCAAATCATCTTTGACAAAAAAAAAGAAGATCATAGTTTCATTCTGATAAACAGTGTGATTATCATCCCCTAATACACGCGCCCTTTCATTTGAGCAGTGACCCGAGGAATGAATGCTAGCTCTGAATACAATGGAACACAATTATAGTAGTAGAGATTAACACAATTATAGTATATTAAGACACCTGATTACGTTTTTGTTCATCCAAGTTTGGAGGAGCTGAGCTTCTCCTAGCATGAAATTGTTGTACAAATTTTTATATTTAATAGATGTCATGTAAGTAGAAAGCAAAAGGTAATTTCTTCTATATAGCTTCTGCCCCAAGCTGGAGGTAAAAAGGGATAAGAAAATCATACCGACAACCCATTAATATTTATATACTACCAAATTTTATTTAATAGATGTCATGTAAGTAGAAAGCAAAAGGTAATTTCTTCTATATAGCTTCTGCCCCAAGCTAGAGGTAAAAAGGGATAAGAAAATCATACCGGCAACCCATTAATATTTATATACTACCAAATTGAAAGTTAACCCCTTTAATGGTTTCCCTGAAAAGAAATAAACAAGAAGAAAAATAAGGTGGTTAACCATGCGTGAGTGCAGGCTGGAAACTGGTGGTGTCGTGCTGCCCAACCTCTGGTGTCCTCCGTGGCCATTGCTGGGCTTTCTAAAGCTATAATTGAGATCCTAAATTCTCATCAAAACCATATCATCCCCTAGGGCGAGATCAAACCAATCATATGCATAGAGGCAGAGGGCAATTAGAAACAACGAGGGCAGTAATTTACCTGCGGTTGGTTGAGAGAAGAGGCTGGCCTGAGGTGCGCATGCCGCTCTTGCTGGTCGCCGCCTCTGCCTCCGCGGTGGCTGCCGAAGCTGTTGGACTGGTTGACGGGGGAGAGAGGTTCGACAGGGCTGGAAGCCTGGGAGTTCCTGCATGGCTAGGGGAACAGGAGAGCAAGCGAGGAGGACACCGAGGGGAGCGGCAGTCGCAGTTCGAGGCCGGTGGGAGCGGGGGGATGGGGGCGCTGAGGATCCCGAGCGGGCTAGGAGGGCGTCATGGCAGGGAGCTGTCGGGCGAGGGCGCGGCAGTCCGGTCACGACGTGCGAGGTGAGGGACGGGCGATGGACGCGGTGGGGAAGCATGTTGCCGGATCCCGGGGCGAGGGGCACGGACAACGGTGGGGAAGTGGATGCGCGCTGCCGGATCCGGTGGGAAAGGGCGCGGTCTCCGGCAGGGAAATGGGGAAGGGCTTGGACGGAGGGCGGGAATGGCGTCGCACTGTGGTGGGGAATGGTGTGGACGGTGGGCGGAAATGGCGTGGACGCGATGGGGAAGCGCGCTGCAAGTTGCGGTGGGGAAGGGCGGGGGCATGGTGAAGCCTATTGTGGAGCGAGATCTCGGCGGCGCTCGAGGACGCGATGGTGTATGCTGCTCCGAGGACGGGGGGAAGACGACGGCTCCGAGGACGAGGGCGAGGGGGTGCGCCGAGGCAGGGGCACGGTATCGCGGGGGAGACATCATTTGTTGTAGCGGATCTCGGACGAGCGGGGCATGTATGACGGTGGCGGGGATGGGGCAGGAGAGTGGATGGCGGGCGACGTGGGGGAGGCGGGATGAGTGGAGGGGATGACGCGGCGGCCGTGGCGGCGGACGCGAGCAGGGCAAGGGAATCGCGAGCGCAAGCGTGGTCCGCGCTCTGGCGGGGCACGGTGAAGCATGTGGACGTACTCGTTAGAGACATATAGAGTAGTAGAGATTTCTTACTGTTATTATATATATTATATATACGCATGATGCGCGTCCGCTAACACGTAAGATATATAGTGCGAGGAAATAAACATAATCAATCTGCCGTGTCTCCTGCACCATGCGTACATAGTATCAGATAATGCGTACGGGACTTGGGATTTTAGTGCACTAAAGTGTGGGCCATCACGTAAGGTGTACTCTCGAACGATTCTGTGTTTTTTCATTAAAAAAATAAGCTAATAAGCAGTTTGCTTCTATATGCGCTTCAATTTGCACGGCACCGGCGGCCGGCGCGGGCGCGGCCACTTTCTTCGCTGATAGATGCTGAATTTCTGGCCGCCGTAGTAGACAGCTTCACTAAAACCCGCAAGCTGCGTTGATTGGCCTGGCTAGTTTTCTACTAGCAATCTAGCAAGTACATTTCCCCTTCGATCTTAGATTAAAGTTTTCAAACTAGTCCTAAGCCACGTAAGAGTTTGAAATCAATCGGGCGAAAGAATGTCTTATAGCCAAATGCCAGTGTGTGTGCTTGGCTCCTTCAAGGCGGCAGTTTTGGTTACTCAGTCTCATGCTAGCTACTACTTATTAGTAACAGGACTGGTAGCAATTAGCAAATCTGTTACCTACACTTTCTGATATGTGAACGGCATTATTTTGCTTACACCACAATGCGCCACATAAACACATCTCTCACGTCTTGTGAGTTGTGATCTCGGGATCAAGAGGGGGCACGCAGATCGATGCGCAAAAGGCTTCGTGGAATACCGGCAAGGAAGCTGCCATGGGATATTCTAGATTCAAATCACTGGTGCAATTTGCAAACCTCACCTGCTGCCATACTGTTGGCAAAAGAGCGCTTCCTGACATGTTGTTGGCGTTGCTCGAGCGGCAAGCTCCACGGGAATTCCTCAACTGCTTCCTCCTTCCGGATGGAACACGAGTCCGTGACCGTGAGTGGAGTTGCCATGTGTGGATGAATATGGCACGGCTGATCCGGCTGCTATGCTTAGGGTGTGCCAGAAAAAATATTAAAAAAGAAAAAAAAAAGAGTTAGCAAGACTTAAGCTTTAAATGATAATCTAAGAAATAATACTTACATCACTATACTAACTACTATTATATGATTTTAGTGTGTGCCATAGCCTATATAGACCATCCGCTGGATCCACTTCTGGTCATCGCTTTGAAGTGATGCAGGAGTACCCCGCATACTAGTACTACTTCATTAGCTAAATAAAACAAAAGGTCTGGGGACTGGGGGTACCGTGCTGTTAAAGTCCGACAGTATTCTCTCTTTAATTTCCACTGGCCGTTCAATTATCAAGCAATATATAAACGATGCTCACGCAAGAAAGGAAACGCTTCACAAAACGATTTGTTTAGCCAATCCTTTTGTGAAGCAAATGCTACACAGTGGAGTGAGAACAAAAAAAACAGTACTGATCTAGGAGAGACTAGTTGGTCTTTTCAATAACAAGAATATATAAAATATGGACATTTAAATTTAAGGTGGTTAGACACGTTCCGCCCACTAGGCTCGTTTCCTGACGAATAGCAGGAGACTATAAACAAATTATAAATCAATGCGGTGTTACAAAGTCGAATCAGCTTTTAAAAACACGTCATAAATAAATGATGTTTCGAGGGAGATCGCCCCAGACCAAAGTTGGGATTGATCACATATTATGAAAGATAATAAGGCCCTCAATCATACAACACTTCCATGGGATAACACAAACATGACTGCCAGAACTTTGACGCTTTGTATGAAGCTTCAAAATAGGTCCAACAAACGTGCTCACGCTGGGGTTGCAAGGTAGACACGATTGCAGAACACTGTGCCTGATTGTATGGGCACAGGGAATAAGGAGGAACTGAGAGGACTGAAAAGGATTTTTGACTCATTGGAGATTTTATTCCCTTTGGCTCTACAGCAAAACAAGCATAGCCCGATGGTTCTTCACGCGACAGCTAGAATCTCTCCGCAGTAGTCTTCTGATATTTTCTGATACGTGGGATCTCGAGAAACATACTAAATTTGCGAATGGAAAATGGTACAAGAGATATTTAGGCGAGTCATTTTCAAATGGTACAAGAGATCATCCATGCAGTGCAAGGAGACTAAGCACATGTTTAGACCCCCTATGGAATAATTGATGTTTAGACCCCCTATGGAATAATTGATGTTTTGCTGTATAAATAAATCTCTACTACTATTAAGAGACTATCGTAGGCGTCCACAGCGGTGGGTGGTGCACGGTTCTGCCGCGCGCGTCTGCGCCCCTCCCCACCCTGAAATCTCGCAGCGCATCAATGGAAGGTCGCCCGTGCGTTGCGCCACCTCGTCATCAGCCGCGATGCCTCCTCCTGCCCCATGAATCTCGTCTCCCCCTGTCTCCGTGAATCTCGCCAGCCCCGCCCCTGCAAATCTCGTCGTCGCCATTATCTCAACCCATCCACCGCCTCCTCTCCAACAGCAAGCGCCGCCGCCGCCTCGCTGCACGAGAGTGGGAGCAGAACCCGGCGCTAACGATGTACCTACCATCGCTAACGTGTCGGTCCATGGACCCCGTCGCCACCATGCACAGTAAGTACCAGTACCATCCCCGCGAGGTAGAGTTCAGCTACAAGAGCACGCCCCTGCCCCTGCGACTCACCCCCTCCCCCACCCATGGCGGCGGTGAAAGGCACCGGCGAAGATTTATTAGGGTTTGGGGTTTTTGCGGTTGACTCTGAACCCCGTCGTCGCTGCTCGTGCAGGAGGCCTTGAGCTCCCAGTCCGTGATCCAGCTGCGGGGAAATCAAATGGTGTCGTCGCCGCTGTGCTCCGCTTCCCCACGGCCGCTTCGAGCCCCAGGCCAGCCTCCCTGAGACGTCCGCTCGCCGCGGACGGTCGTCGTGGCCGCAGGCACCCGTGTGAGCGGAGCGGAGGCCCGCACGTCGCTGGTGCTGGCCTTGGCCTCGCATGCGCTCTCCGCCTCGCAGCGCCGCTTCGCCGAGCTCGCCGATGAGGCCGCCAAGTAAGCCTTCCCGTCCGGCCGCTTCGAGCCCCGCACCCTCGAGGAGGCCCTCATGTCTGGTCGGTAATAAATGAATGGCAGCAGCTTGTACCTCCAAATCGTAGAATCCTCAGGATTTTAGGCCACAATTTCTGAGTTAGATTCATGTACTTTTTTTGCAGTGCCTGATCTCGAGACAGTTCCGTTGCGCATACTGAAGCGTAAGGCAGAGTACGAGATCAAAGAAGTGGAGGTAATTGTTCTAATATGTGGTTGCTTTTCGACCATTGGTTAAAGAAATTTGTGCATGTGTGGAAATGGAACCCATTAGAATATGATAATACTATGAGGTTCACTGAATGATAGTGTCTTCTGTTGTGAACTCTCATCAGTCATACTTCGTTGCTGAAACGACGATGCCCGAAAGATCTGGGTTCGATTTCAGTGGGTCATCTCAGTCGTTCAACGTGCTGGCATCATATTTATTCGGTAAGGTATTTGCCACGTTTCTACCATGGTCCAGACGTCCATTCCCTTGTTGTTTCATTGGATAGTCATGGTCTGATGTTAATTGACTTCATCATTGGCATTCTAGCTTCAGAATACTGCCTCTGAGCAAATGGAAATGACAACACCTGTTTTTACTCGGAAGGGTGAGTTAAACAGCCAATCAATGGACATGACCCCAGTGATAACAAAAAAGGTGCAGTTTGGCTTTCACTTGTGCCATTGTTTTGAGCTGCCCTTGTTTCGCCATTCAGGTTACTTCTTTATCTGGAAAGTTATGAAGTTTTACCTATCCTTTTTGTGCATTGTCACCTGCAGTCAGCTGGTACAAATAAATGGAAAATGTCATTTGTGATGCCAGCGAAGTATGGTTCCAATTTGCCTCGCCCAAAAGATCCTTTTGTGACTATCAAGGAGGTGCCCTGCAAAATAGTTGTCGTTGCAGCCTTTTCAGGTTCATAATATTTTACTTCTATCATACCCATTTCATAGCTATATGTGATTAAGAAGCTATATATTCAGAGTCAAGTACATAATTTATAGGTACAAAATTTTAAATCTTTTTCAGTATTTGTAATGAAAAAACAGAAATACTCTGTATCAATTTTCTGTGCCTTTTCTTCTGTTGATTACTCAAGATCCTTTTTGCTGCAGAAATCATAATGATAGATAATTAATCTACTGAAACATTTGTATGGAGCGTACCATTTTTTATCACTAACCACATGCCTTTTGTTTTTAGTCAGGAAATAGTTTAGAACGATAGGAATTTTTGTGTTCCTTCCCAATTCAAAACACCAACACGATCCAGAGGCCATAGCAAATGTCAAAAGCTAACCCACAACTGAAGCATGATTTGAGTCATGGTATTTAGCCTTTTTATATTAAAAGGAAAAATGGAATGCATAGTGATAGTCGCCTAGAGGGGGGTGAATAGGGCGAAACTGAAATTTACAAATATAAACACAACTACAAGCCGGGTTAGCGTTAAAAATATAATCGAGTCCGCGAGAGAGGGGGCAAAACAAATCGCAAGCAAATAATAAAGTGAGACACGCGGATTTGTTTTACCGAGGTTCGGTTCTCTCAAACCTACTCCCCGTTGAGGAGGCCACAAAGGCCGGGTCTCTTTCAACCCTTCCCTCTCTCAAACGGTCCCTCGGACCGAGTGAGCTTCTCTTCTCAAATCAAAGCCGGGAATAAAACTTCCCCGCAAGGGCCACCACACAATTGGTGCCTCTTGCCTTGATTACAATTGAGTGTTGGTCACAAGAGCAAGTGAGAAAGAAAAGAAGCAATCCAAGCGCAAGAGCTCAAAAGAACACAGCAAATCTCTCTCGCTAATCACTAAAGCCTTTTGTGGAATTGGAGAGAATTTGATCTCTTTGGTGTGTCTAGAATTGAATGCCTAGCTCTTGTAAGTGGTTGAGAGGTGGAAAACTTGGATGCAATGAATGGTGGGGTGGTTGGGGTATTTATAGCCCCAACCACCAAAAGTGGTCGTTGGGAGGCTGTCTGTTCGATGGCGCACCGGACAGTCCGGTGCACACCGGACAGTCCGGTGCCCCCACCACGTCATCACTGCCGTTGGATTCTGACCGTTGGAGCTTCTGATTTGTGGGCCCACCTGGATGTCCGGTGCACACCGGACATGTACTGTTGGATGTCCGGTGCACCAGTATGGGCGTGTCTGACATCTGCGCGCGCTGCGCGCGCATTTAATGCGACGCAGGTAGCCGTTGGCGCCGAAATAGTCGTTGCTCCGCTGTTACACCGGACAGTCCGGTGTACACCGGACAGTCCGGTGAATTATAGCGGAGCGGCTGAAGTGAATTCCCGAGGCTGGCGAGTTCCGGGGGCGGCTCACCCTTGGAGCACCGGACACTGTCCGGTGTACACCGGACAGTCCGGTGAATTATAGCGGAGTCGCCTCTGGAGTTTCCCGAAGGTGACGAGTTCGAGTTGGAGTCCTCTGGTGCACCGGACACTGTCCGGTGGTGCACCGGACACTGTCCGGTGTACACCGGACAGTCCGGTGCCCCCAGACCAGAGGTGCCTTCGGTTGCCTCTTTGCTCCTTTGTTGAATCCAAAAACTTGATCTTTTATTGGCTAAGTGTGAACCTTTTACACCTGTATAATCTATACACTTGAGCAAACTAGTTAGTCCAATTATTTGTGTTGGGCAATTCAACCACCAAAATCAATTAGGGACTAGGTGTAAGCCTAATTCCCTTTCAATCTCCCCCTTTTTGGTGATTGATGCCAACACAAACCAAAGCAAATATAGAAGTGCATAACTGAACTAGTTTGCATAATGTAAGTGTAAATGTTGCTTGAAATTGAGCCAATCTAAATACTTACAAGATATGCATGGATCGTTTCTTTCTTATTTAACATTTTGGACCACGCTTGCACCACATGTTTTGTTTTTGCAAACTCTTTTGTAAATCCTTTTCAAAGTTCTTTTGCAAACAGTCAAGGGCAAATGAATAAGATTTTGAGAAACATTTTCAAGATTTGAAATTTTCTCACCCTGTTCCAAATGCTTTTCCTTTGACTAAACAAAAACTCCCCCTAAATGAGATCCTCCTCTTAGTGTTCAAGAGGGTTTTGATATATCCTTTTTGAAATACTACTTTCTCCCCCTTTTGAACACAATAGGATACTTATTGATAATATTCTTGGAAACACGAAGTTTTTGAAATTGGTGGTGGTGCGGTCCTTTTGCTTTGGGCTCATACTTTCTCCCCCTTTGGCATGAATCGCCAAAAACGGAAGCATTAGAGCCCTCGAAGTGCTATCTTCCCCTTTGGTCATAAATAAAAGAGTTAAGATTATACCAAAGACGAAGTCCTTTTATTTTCTCCCCCAAAGATGGAGAGTTTCTTGGAGCGACGGCGAAGGATGAGTTATGGAGTGGAAGCCTTTGTCTTAGCCGAAGACTCCAATTCCCTTTCAATACACCTATGACTTGGTTTGAAATAGACTTGAAAAATACATTAGTCATAGCATATGAAAGAGACATGATCAAAGGTATATAGAAGAGCAATGTGTGCAATTCAACAAAAGAAGTTCCTAGAATCAAGAATATTGAGCTCATGCCTAAGTTTGGTAAAAGATTGTTCATCAAGAGGCTTGGTAAAGATATCGGCTAATTGATCTTTAGTATTAATGTATGAAATCTCGATATCTCCCTTTTGTTGGTGATCCCTAAGAAAATGATACCGAATGGCTATGTGTTTAGTGCGACTATGCTCGACGGGATTATCCGCCATCTTGATTGCACTCTCATTATCACATAGCAAAGGGACTTTGGTTAATTTGTAACCGTAGTCCCGCAGGGTTTGCCTCATCCAAAGCAATTGCGCGCAACAATGTCCTGCGGCAATGTACTCGGCTTCGGCAGTGGAAAGAGCGACCAAATTTTGCTTCTTTGAAGCCCAAGACACCAAGGATCTTCCCAAGAACTGGCAAGTCCCCGATGTGCTCTTCCTATTGATTTTGCACCCCGCCCAATCGGCATCCGAATAACCAATCAAGTCAAATGTGGATCCCCTAGGATACCAAAGCCCAAACTTAGGAGTATAAGCCAAATATCTCAAGATTCGTTTTACGGCCGTAAGGTGAGCTTCCTTAGGGTCGGCTTGGAATCTTGCACACATGCACACGGAAAGCATAATATCCGGTCGAGAAGCACATAAATAGAGTAAAGAACCTATCATCGACCGATATACCTTTTGATCCACGGACTTACCTCCCGTGTCGAGGTCGAGATGCCCATTAGTTCCCATGGGTGTCTTGATGGGCTTGACATCCTTCATTCCAAACTTGGTTAGAATGTCTTGAGTATACTTCGTTTGACTAATGAAGGTGCCTTCTTGGAGTTGCTTGACTTGGAATCCTAGAAAATACTTCAACTCCCCCATCATAGACATCTCGAATTTCTGTGTCATGATCCTACTAAACTCTTCACATGTAGACTTGTTAGTAGACCCAAATATAATACCATCAACATAAATTTGGCATACAAACAAGTCATTTTCAAGAGTTTTAGTAAAGAGTGTAGGATCGGCCTTTCCGACTTTGAAGCCATTAGCAATAAGAAAATCTCTAAGGCATTCATACCATGCTCTTGGGGCTTGTTTGAGCCCATAAAGCGCCTTAGAGAGCTTATAGACATGGTTAGGATACTCACTGTCTTCAAAGCCGGGAGGTTGCTCAACATAGACCTCTTCCTTGATTGGTCCATTGAGGAAGGCACTTTTCACGTCCATTTGATAAAGCTTAAAGCCATGGTAAGTAGCATAGGCCAATAATATGCGAATTGACTCAAGCCTAGCTACGGGTGCATAGGTTTCACCGAAATCCAAACCTTCAACTTGGGAGTATCCCTTGGCCACAAGTCGAGCTTTGTTCCTTGTCACCACACCATGCTCATCTTGCTTGTTGCGGAAGACCCATTTGGTTCCTACAACATTTTGGTTAGGACGTGGAACTAAATGCCATACCTCATTTCTAGTGAAGTTGTTGAGCTCCTCTTGCATCGCCACCACCCAATCCGAATCTTGAAGTGCTTCCTCTATCCTGTGTGGCTCAATAGAGGAAACAAAAGAGTAATGTTCACAAAAATGTGCAACCCGAGATCGAGTAGTTACCCCCTTATGAATGTCGCCGAGGATGGTGTCGACAGGGTGATCTCGTTGGATTGCTTGGTGGACTCTTGGGTGTGGCGGCCTTTGCTCTTCATCCTCCTCGTCTTGATCATTTGCATCTCCCCCTTGATCATTGCCGTCATCTTGAGGTGGCTCATTTGCTTGATCTTCTACTTCATCAACTTGAGCTTCATCCTCATTTTGAGTCGGTGGAGATGCTAGCGTGGAGGAGGATGGTTGATCTTGTGCATGTGGAGGCTCTTCGGATTCCTTAGGACACACATCCCCAATGGACATGTTCCTTAGCGCTATGCATGGAGCCTGCTCTTCACCTATCTCATCAAGATCAACTTGCTCCACTTGAGAGCCGTTAGTCTCGTCAAACACAACGTCACAAGAAACTTCAACAAGTCCTGAGGACTTGTTAAAGACTCTATATGCCCTTGTGTTTGAGTCATATCCTAGTAAAAAGCCTTCTACAGTTTTAGGAGCAAATTTAGATTTTCTACCTCTCTTAACAAGAATAAAGCATTTGCTACCAAAAACTCTAAAATATGAAATATTTGGCTTTTTACCGGTTAGGAGTTCATAGGATGTCTTCTTGAGGATTCGGTGAAGGTATAACCGGTTGATGGCGTAGCAAGCGGTGTTGACTGCTTCGGCCCAAAACCGATCCAGTGTCTTGTACTCATCAAGCATGGTTCTTGCCATGTCCAATAGAGTCTGATTCTTCCTCTCCACTACACCATTTTGTTGTGGAGTGTAGGGAGAAGAGAACTCATGCTTGATGCCCTCCTCCTCAAGGAAGCCTTCTATCTGTGAGTTCTTGAACTCCGTCCCGTTGTCGCTTCTAATTTTCTTGATCCTTAAGCCGAACTCATTTTGAGCCCGTCTCAAGAATCCCTTTAAGGTCTCTTGGGTTTGAGATTTTTCCTGCAAAAAGAACACCCAAGTGAAGCGAGAATAATCATCCACTATTACAAGACAATACTTACTCCCGCCGATGCTTATGTAAGCAATCGGGCCGAATAGATCCATGTGGAGTAGCTCAAGCGGCCTGTCGGTCGTCATGATGTTCTTGTGTGGATGTTGTGACCCAACTTGCTTTCCAGCTTGGCATGCGCTACAGATCCTGTCTTTCTCAAAGTGAACATTTGTTAGTCCCAAAATGTGCTCTCCCTTTAGAAGCTTATGAAGATTCTTCATCCCAACGTGGGCTAATCAGCGATGCCAGAGCCAACCCATGTTAGTCTTAGCAATTAAGCATGTGTCGAGTTCAGCTCTATCAAAATCTACTAAGTATAGCTGACCCTCTAACACACCCTTAAATGCTATTGAATCATCACTTCTTCTAAAGACAGTGACACCTATATCAGTGAATAGACAGTTGTAGCCCATTTGACATAATTGGGATACGGAAAGCAAATTGTAATCTAATGAATCAACAAGAAAAACATTTGAAATGGAATGGTCAGGAGATATAGCAATTTTACCCAAACCTTTGACCAAACCTTGATTTCCATCCCCGAATGTGATTGCTCTTTGGGGATCTTGGTTTTTCTCATATGAGGAGAACATCTTCTTCTCCCCGGTCATGTGGTTTGTGCACCCGCTGTCGAGTATCCAACTTGAGCCCCCGGATGCATAAACCTACAAAACAATTTTAGTTCTTGACTTTAGGTACCCAAACGGTTTTGGGTCCTTTGGCATTAGAGACAAGAACTTTGGGTACCCAAACACAAGTCTTGGAGCCCTTGTGTTTGCCCCCAACAAACTTGGCAACTACTTTGCCGGATTTGTTAGTAAGCACATAAGATGCATCAAAAGTCTTAAATGAAATGTCATGATCATTTGATGCATTAGGAGTTTTCTTACTAGGCAACTTAGCACGGGTTGGTTGCCTAGAGCTAGATGTCTCACCCTTATACATAAAAGCATGGTTAGGGCCAGAGTGAGACTTCCTAGAATGAACTTTCTTAATTTTGCTCTCGGGATAACCGGCAGGGTACAAAATGTAACCCTCGTTATCCTGAGGCATGGGAGCCTTGCCCTTAACAAAGTTAGACAAGTTTTTAGGAGAGGCATTAAGTTTGACATTGTCTCCCCTTTGGAAGCCAATGCCATCCTTGATGCCAGGGCGTCTCCCATTATAGAGCATACTTCTAGCAAATTTAAACTTTTCATTTTCTAAGTTATGCTCGGCAATTTTAGCGTCTAATATTGCTATATGATCATTTTGTTGTTTAATCAAAGTCATGTGATCATGAATAGCATTAATATCAACATCTCTACATCTAGTACAAATGGAAACATGCTCAACACTAGAAGTAGAGGGTTTGCATGAATTAAGTTCAACGATCTTAGCACGCAAGATATCATTATTATCTTTAAGATCAGAAATTGTAACATTGCAAACATCAAAATCTTTAGCCTTAGCAATCAAATTTTCATTTTCTATTCTAAGGCTAGCAAGAGAATCATTCAATTCCTTAATCTTAGCAAGCAAGTCATCATTATCATTTCTAAGATTGGGAATTGAAGCATCACAAACATGAGACCCAACCTTAGCAATTAAACTAGCATTTTCATTTCTAAGGTTGATAATGGTGTCATGGCAAGTGCTTAGTTCACTAGATAGTTTTTGACATTTTTCTACTTCTAGAGCATAAGCATTTTTAACCTTAACATGTTTCTTGTTTTCTTTAATTAGAAAATCCTCTTGGGAATCCAAAAGGTCATCTTTTTCATGAATAGCACTAATTAGCTCATTTAGCTTTTCCTTTTGTTCCATGTTAAGGTTGGCAAAAAGAACGCGCAAGTTATCCTCCTCATTGCTAGCATCATCCTCATCACTAGAGGTTTCATATTTAGTGGAGGATCTTGATTTTACCTTCTTCTTTTTGCCGTCCTTTGCCATGAGGCACTTGTGGCCGACGTTGGGGAAGAGGAGTCCCTTGGTGACGGCGATGTTGGCGGCGTCCTCGTCGGAGGAGGAGTCGGTGGAGCTCTCGTCGGAGTCCCACTCGCGGCACACGTGGGCATCGCCGCCCCTCTTCTTGTGGTATCTCTTCTTTTCTTTCCTCTTTCCTTTCTTGTCGTTATCCCTGTCACTGTCACTTGATAATGGACATTTAGCGATAAAGTGACCGGGCTTACCACACTTGTAGCAAACCTTCTTGGAACGGGATTTGTAATCCTTCCCCTTCCGTTGCTTGAGGATTTGGCGAAAGCTTTTGATGATTAAAGCCATCTCCTCATTGTCGAGCTTGGAGGCGTCAATTGGTTGTCTACTTGGTGTAGACTCCTCCTTCTTCTCCTCCGTCGCCTTAAATGCCACCGGTTGTGCTTCGGACGTGGAGGTTTCATCAAGCTCGTTGATCTTCTTGGAGCCCTTGATCATACATTCAAAGCTCACAAAATTCCCGATAACTTCCTCGGGGGTCATTTGAGTATATCTAGGATTACCACGAATTAATTGAACTTGAGTGGGGTTAAGAAAAATGAGTGATCTAAGAATAACCTTAACCACCTCGTGGTCATCCCACTTCTTGCTCCCGAGGTTGCGCACTTGGTTCACCAAAGTCTTGAGCCGGTTGTACATGTCTTGTGGCTCTTCCCCTTGGCGAAGTCGAAAGCGACCGAGCTCCCCCTCGATCGTTTCCCGCTTGGTGATCTTTGTTAGTTCATCACCCTCGTGCGCGGTCTTGAGGAGATCCCAAATTTCCTTTGCATTCTTCAACCCTTGCACATTGTTGTACTCCTCTCTATTTAGAGAGGCCAAGAGTATGGTTGTGGCTTGGGAGTTGAAGTGCTCGATGTCACACCCGGCTTTAAGGAACAAAGCCAGGTGCATCTCATACATGCGCCAAGAAGACAACATATATAATAACAGAGTGTATAGAGATAAATGTCATAAAACATCAGAGTATTATTACATAGCGGAAGACTTATTACAAAATAAAAGATAAATATAAAACGAACTAAGGATCGTCGGCGCCAATGTCAACTGAGAAACGCCACCTAGATCAGATCATACTCCTCGCCTTGTGGCTCCTCCTGAACCACCTGCTCTTCTCCTGTGGGGGGTGTGAGACAGCAAGGGTGAGCTCACACATGATCATCGCTCAACAAGTTGTGGGGAATAATGTGACATGAACTCACCAAAGGTGGGAGCTCATGGAGTGTAAGGCTTATCAAAGAGAATGGTTAAAGCTGAGCATTGCTTTTAAAGTTGGTCAAAATTTTATTAGCAATTACTAGATGTAAGTAAATACCAAACCTTAATAATAGAACAAAATTAATAATAAACCCATGCAATGCAAATGACAAAATTGAATTTAAGTTCCATAATTTAATCATCAGAGAGTCCTGAGCTGCTCATGACCGTGAGCTCGGCTAGTATACCAGTTTTACACTCTGCAGAGGTTGTACCCTTTACCCACAAGTCATGCTACCCATCTGCCAAGGGGTCGCGAATCCCATACACCTCTACCTAGGAAGCGCGGCAGGGCAACACTACGAGGCCTTTACAAAGTTCCACTAGCTTCCGAAAACCCGCTACAGTTTATAGGAAGCTCCAATGCAGGGTTCTTGGCTGACCGCCATCGCAGCAAAATCAACCAAGGACCTCCCTACACTGACCACTCCCCTACTGCCCTTGCCCCTTTCGGGTAAGGTAGTCTTCCACTAGCTTTCCTAATTAGTCAGCCAAGGGCGTCCCATTAAACCCTTGTGGTGGCACGTGGTTCTCAAGTTAAGCTCTATGTTCCAATTAACATTAATGATCTTGACATGAACATAAATAAAATAACAACAAGAATTGGAACATAGATATAATAAATGATTATCCCAAAACCATGTAAAGCAATAGCAAACTACCCAAGTGATTCAGGGGTAAACAAGGTAATGAGATAAACAATCTAGGGTGACCTATTGGGTCCCATCAAAATTAACCTATGCATGGATAAGTGATATTAAAGAACATTATTAGGTAAAAAGTGGTCAAGGGCACAACTTGCCTGGCACTTGAGATCCAGTTACCAGGGTGAACTTCAGGTGACTTGAAACCTCGCACTAGACGTAGCAATACAAACAAACATGGTATAGATAAAATTAACATCACACCAAACATAATAACAAACTGAATAATAATAATCTACGCGAAGCTACGAGACTAACGCAACTTGAACGGATCAAATCGGAGTTAAAACGAAGGAGTTATGACTTTTCTAAGGTTTTATGTATTTGATATGGATTTAATTAGGAAATAAATTTTAAGGTGGCTTTCGTGTCAAATTAGTGGCACTATTAGATAAACAATAGTATTATAAAATTATAGGCACTGGAATGACTCAATTTGGAATTAGTATGAATTTTCTATGGATTAAACAAATTCTAGCCTTTATTTTCATATTAAAAACCCATTTCTAAATTCATTTCCTCTGATTTTCTAATTCTCTGGACTGTGCGTCAAATACTTGAGAAGGTAGGGTTTCTGGTGCAAGAATCCGCAAGACTCAAGCACAAGCACGAGGGACGGTGGGTTCTATTTTTCAGAACCCCGAGGGCTCTTTTGCAAAACTGTTCGGCTGAAGGGGTATTGAGCAATCCCGGTCGTCCGATCAAGCTCCAACGCCCCAGATTAAATCAGTCTTCTAAAATGCTCTCACACTCTCTACCGGCCGTTGGATCATAAATCAATGGCACTGGTTAGGTATTCTTCTAAGTGAACCGGTACGAGACCAGGTCCATTCGATCCCCATCCCACGGTTCACATCCGTCAGAGTGAAAAGGTATGCATCAACTTGATCTCCAGCGTCTAGTGATAGATCGACGGCCAGGACCTTCCATCCTCCACTTTCCCCCCACCAGGACACAGGGCGGTGGCGCCCCAAGGCCGAGCGGCGGCGCCATGGATGGCGTGACACCGACCCACAAATCCAATGCCCAAACTCCGTTTAAACGAACGCTACGCAAAGAAGAGATGATGGCGGATTCGAAGGGGAGTTTCTTACCAGCTATTGAGTGGTCGTATACCTTGACCATGACGGGACGATGTCCGTGGCGGAGCCGTGCCCACGGCGAGCAATTGGGCAGAAGAAGGTGGCCATCACTGCCCACCAACTCCACAAAAAGCCTGAACCTCATCTGGTAATCCCTCACGCTCACAACGTGCACACCGAGCAATGGCAAGGTGGCAGGGCATGGTGGATGGCGGCACTGTAATGGGAAACCCGCCAGCGAGTGCGAAGAACGAGCGTGGCGAACTCTACACACACCGAAGCTCCTCCCTGGAACTCACCCACCGCGGCTGGCAACACTGCTCCCCATCTTTCTCTCTCTCTTTCTCTCCTATTTCCTTTGCTCGGCACTGCTTTCTCTGGATGGCGCTTTCGAGTGCAAATCAGATGGACGGTGCGAGGAGGTCGCGGCGTCAGCAATTTATGCCAGGGACCAGCGGCGCCAGAGGAGTGCGGAGGGAAGTTGAGCCCAATCCGGCCGGAAGGGGGTTTGTTTCAACGAATTCCGAGATCGGCGGCGGCCACGGTCCACGGACTGAGTCTTGCGCCCGCAACAGAGGGAGAAGGTGGTTCTGACCGCACGGGCCCACGAGACAGCGCTTGAAGGAATCAAGGGCGCGCGCGGGGAGGCTGTCAGGAGGGCCCCAGGTGTCGGCACCATTATACAGTTGATAGACGGGCTATAGTAGGGTTTGGTTACTGGGCTGAAAGGAACGAAGTTGGCCCAGGCGCATAGTTTCCTTTTTTCTTTTTCCTTTTCTGTTTTTTTTTATTTCTAGAATTCAAATTTGAATCCAATTCCAATTGTGAGCTTATACTCATTTTAAATGTAAAAATTTAATATACTACTATGGAAAGGGCTTCTTGTGTTCATGAATTTATTTCTCTATTATGTGTAGTAGTTTTATCCTCTTCCCTCAAATCTTAGAATTTCCTTTAGAATTTAAATTCTAATTCGGTGATTAACATATTTATTTTTACATTATTTGTATATGGTCACAATATGCAAACAAAAAGGAAACCTCAGCATGATGCATGATTTTCTTGAGTGTGTTTTGTTAATTATTTATTTGTGTAAGCGAGGTGTCCACATGAAATGATAAATAGAGACAACACACATATATATAATTCCTCCTTTTAGATTTTTTTTCTTACAAAGTGGGTATTACAAATCCTACCCCACTTAAAAAGAATCTCGTCCTCGAGATTTAGGAAGGACTAGGGGAAAAGATGGGGAAAATATACGCGAAGCTCTTCTTCTCTTTCCCAAGTAGCTTCATCTTCTCCATGGTGACTCTATTGCACTTTGCACATCTTTATCACCTTGTTTCTTGTAACTCCAGTCAAAGTATCAAGAATCTCGATCGTATACTCCGTGTAAGTCAAATCACTCTGAACACTGAGCTCTTCCATTGGTAACTGTTCCTCAGGGACACAGAGACACTTCTTAAGTTGAGATACATGAAATACATTATGAACATCCGCAAGATGATCCGGTAACTCCAATTGATATGCCACCTCTCCCACTCGCTTTAAGATTAAGAAGGGTCCAATAAAGCGAGGGGACAACTTTTCTTTGACTTTAAATCTTCTCATACCACGAAGTGGTGATACCTTGAGATACACATAATCTCCTTCCTCAAATTCTAGTGGTCTTCTTCTATTATCAGCGTAACTCTTTTGCCTGGTCTGAGCTACCCTCAAATTCTCTCGAATTATATAAACTTGTTTTTCTTCTGCCCCTTGAATAAGTTCAGGTCCAAAGAACTGGCTTCCTCTAGTCTGATCCAATATAGAGGAGTCCTGCATTTCCTGCCATACAGAGTCTCGAACGGTGACATCTTCAGACTGGCCTGGTAACTATTATTATATGAGAACTCAGCATAAGGTAGACTCTTGTCCCAACTACTACCACGCTGAAGGGCACAAGCTCTCAACATGTCTTCCAATACTTGATTAGTCCTTTCAGTCTGAGGGTGATAAGCTGTACTAAAATTCAACTTCGTACTCATGTTCTCATGAAAGCTTCTCCAAAATCTTGAGGTAAACTGCGAACCTCGATCAGACACGATCTTCTTTGGTACTCCATGTAAACACACAATCCGAGCCATATATAACTCTGCTAGCTGAGAACCTTTATATGTAGTCCTCACAGGAATAAAGTGAGCCACTTTAGTCAATCTATCCAAATCACCCATATAGCATCATATCCTTTCTGGGTGCGAGGCAATCCAGTAATGAAATCCATACCAATCTCTTCCCATTTCCACTCGGGTATCTTCAGTGGATGCAGTAGTCCAGCTGGCCTCTGGTGTTCAGCCTTAACTTTTTGACATATGTCGCACATAGCCACATGTGCAGCTACATCTCTTTTCAATCCATACCACCAATACTTCCGTTTCAAATCCTGATACATCTTGGTACTACCAGGATGAATAGAATAGTCCGAGTCATGGGCCTCCTTTAAAATAGTCTCTCGAAGGCTTTCAATATCAGGAACACACATCCTGTCCTTGAACCATACAGTGCCTTGCTCATCTTCCGTGAATTCCGAAACTCGACCTTCAGTAATCAGATCCTTGATCTCTTTGATTTTAGCATCACCAATTTGTCCTTTGCGGATCTCTTGCTCCAAAGTAGGTTCCACATCAATAGTGACTCCTTCAGTATGAGCAACTATCCCCAGGTTAAGTCTCCTGAAATCCTCAACAATCTCATCGGGTAGCCGGGCAACAATAGCTGAATGAACATGCTCCTTGCGACTCAAGGCATCTGCAACCAAATTTGTCTTGCCCGGGTGATAATGAATCTCCAAATCATAATCCTTAATAAGCTCCAACCAACGGCGTTGCCTAAGGTTGAGATCCTTCTGAGTGAATATATACTTCAAACTCTTATGGTCTGTATATACTTGGCACTTGGTCCCCATGATATAATGTCTCCAAATCTTAAGCGCATGCACAACGGCTGCCAATTCCAAGTCATGCGTGGGGTAGTTCAATTCATGTTTCCGTAACTGACGAGAAGCATAGGCAATCACATGTCCCTCTTGCATGATCACACATCCTAAGCCTTGGCCACATGCATCACAATAAATATCAAATCCTTTCTGTAGGTCTGGCATAACCAATACTGGTGGCGACATCAACCTCTTCTTCAATAGATCAAAGTTGTCTTGGCACTTCTCGTCCCATTTAAATTCTCTTCCTTTCTCCAAAAGTGAAGTCATAGGCTTAGCAATCTTAGAAAATCCTTCAATAAATCTTCGATAGTATCCTACAAGCCCCAAGAAACTCCGAATCTCCGTAACTGTAGTGGGTATGCTCCACACCACTATCTCCTTGACTTTAGCAGGATCCACTGATATCCCTCCATTAGAAATGATATGTCCAAGGAATGACACCTCGTCAATCCAGAACTCGCATTTACTGTACTTGGCGTAGAGTTGATTATCTTGTAGCTTCTGTAGCACCAATCTCAGATGTTCCTCATGATCACTATCACTCTTGGAATAAATAAAAATATCGTCGATCAAAACCACGACGAATCTTACCAGATCATGAACACCTTATCCTTCAGATCCATAAAATAGGTTGGTGTACTAGTTAGTCCAACTGATATAACGGTGAACTCATATAAACCATATCAGGTCGATAAAATCGTCTTGGGGATATCCGATGGCCTAATCCTTATCTGATGGTAACCGGATCGGAGATCAATCTTCGAGAATACCCTAGCATCTCTCATCCGATCAAATAAATCCTCAATGTGGGGTAACGGGTACTTGTTCTTCACAGTGACATCGTTAAGAGATCTATAATCCACACACATCCTTTGTGATCCATCTTTCTTCTGTACAAACAGAACTGGTGCTCTCCAAGGTGAAGGATCCGAACGAATATACCCAGCCTCTTGTAACTCCGTTAATTGTTTCTTAAGGTCCTTTAACTCTTCTACAGACATCCTATATGACCGTTTGGGAGTAGGGGTAGTCCCAGGTAAGAGATCAATGACAAAACTCAACATTCCTCATCTGGTGGCATCCCTGGTAACTCCTCTGGAAAGACATCCAGAAAATCCTTAACTGCACGGATGTTGTCACCCACAAACTTCTCATCTACTAAGAATGCCACTAGTCTGATGGTGGTAGTTACTGCAATCTCAACTTCGAATCTTTCTCCTTTGGAACTGGTGAGTTCTACGGTTCCCTTAGCACAGTGTATAAACTGTCTTTGCCTTTCTTAACCACGATATACCAAGGATCACGTCTATACTGCTCTCTTCTAACAGTATAGGGGTAGCCATCTAGATTAGAAACATAGGGTAAGAAAGGAAGGATTATAGACAAGGCATGTAATTACGAGAAATGTTACTGCGGGAGATTTATTAGCTAAGTAGATTAGTGTGTTACCTACTAAAGCTAATACATTACCTTATGGTGGTACATGCTAAGATGCCCAACTATAATGTTTCAATCAATCAAAGAAGCAAATCAGGCATTGATCATCAGAACAATCAACCAACATTTTTTTTAATAGAGAAAATAGTTTTAATTTCGTCTTAGGTTCCCTATCTCTGAAAAAGTTCATAGTTATAGGATTCCAAAGTGTGAAATCCATCTTGTCTTGAAGTAGAAAAGATAAGAATAATCAGAGGAGAACAGTAGAAGGTGAGACAGGATCAAGATAAGTATAGAGAGAATCAGAGTAAGGTAAGTATAGAATGAATCAGAATAAGATAAGCAGGTAAGGGTTTTGTCCATTTCTATCTAGGTTTCGTCCTACAGTCAACATTTCCTCTGATACCACTTCTGTCACACCCGGCTTTAAGGAACAAAGCCAGGTGCATCTCATACATGCACCAAGAAGACAACATATATAATAACAGAGTGTATAGAGATAAATGTCATAAAACATCAGAGTATTATTACATAGCGGAAGACTTATTACAAAATAAAAGATAAATATAAAACGAACTAAGGATCGTCGGCGCCAATGTCAACTGAGAAACGCCACCTAGATCAGATCATACTCCTCGCCTTGTGGCTCCTCCTGAACCACCTGCTCTTCTCCTGTGGGGGGGTGTGAGACAGCAAGGGTGAGCTCACACATGATCATCGCTCAACAAGTTGTGGGGAATAATGTGACATGAACTCACCAAAGGTGGGAGCTCATGGTGTGTAAGGCTTATCAAAGAGAATGGTTAAAGCTGAGCATTGCTTTTAAAGTTGGTCAAAATTTTATTAGCAATTACTAGATGTAAGTAAATACCAAACCTTAATAATAGAACAAAATTAATAATAAACTCATGCAATGCAAATGACAAAATTGAATTTAAGTTCCATAATTTAATCATCAGAGAGTCCTGAGCTGCTCATGACCGTGAGCTCGGCTAGTATACCAGTTTTACACTCTGCAGAGGTTGTACCCTTTACCCACAAGTCATGCTACCCATCTGCCAAGGGGTCGCGAATCCCATACACCTCTACCTAGGAAGCGCGGCAGGGCAACACTACGAGGCCTTTACAAAGTTCCACTAGCTTCCGAAAACCCGCTACAGTTTATAGGAAGCTCCAATGCAGGGTTCTTGGCTGACCGCCATCGCAGCAAAATCAACCAAGGACCTCCCTACACTGACCACTCCCCTACTGCCCTTGCCCCTTTCGGGTAAGGTAGTCTTCCACTAGCTTTCCTAATTAGTCAGCCAAGGGCGTCCCATTAAACCCTTGTGGTGGCACGTGGTTCTCAAGTTAAGCTCTATATTCCAATTAACATTAATGATCTTGACATGAACATAAATAAAATAACAACAAGAATTGGAATATAGGTATAATAAATGATTATCCCAAAACCATGTAAAGCAATAGCAAACTACCCAAGTGATTCAGGGGTAAACAAGGTAATGAGATAAACAATCTAGGGTGACCTATTGGGTCCCATCAAAATTAACCTATGCATGGATAAGTGATATTAAAGAACATTATTAGGTAAAAAGTGGTCAAGGGCACAACTTGCCTGGCACTTGAGATCCAGTTACCAGGGTGAACTTCAGGTGACTTGAAACCTCGCACTAGACGTAGCAATACAAACAAACATGGTATAGATAAAATTAACATCACACCAAACATAATAACAAACTGAATAATAATAATCTACGCGAAGCTACGAGACTAACGCAACTTGAACGGATCAAATCGGAGTTAAAACGAAGGAGTTATGACTTTTCTAAGGTTTTATGTATTTGATATGGATTTAATTAGGAAATAAATTTTAAGGTGGCTTTCGTGTCAAATTAGTGGCACTATTAGATAAACAATAGTATTATAAAATTATAGGCACTGGAATGACTCAATTTGGAATTAGTATGAATTTTCTATGGATTAAACAAATTCTAGCCTTTATTTTCATATTAAAAACCCATTTCTAAATTCATTTCCTCTGATTTTCTAATTCTCTGGACTGTGCGTCAAATACTTGAGAAGGTAGGGTTTCTGGTGCAAGAATCCGCAAGACTCAAGCACAAGCGCGAGGGACGGTGGGTTCTATTTTTCAGAACCCCGAGGGCTCTTTTGCAAAACTGTTCGGCTGAAGGGGTATTGAGCAATCCCGGTCGTCCGATCAAGCTCCAACGCCCCAGATTAAATCAGTCTTCTAAAATGCTCTCACACTCTCTACCGGCCGTTGGATCATAAATCAATGGCACTGGTTAGGTATTCTTCTAAGTGAACCGGTACGAGACCAGGTCCATTCGATCCCCATCCCACGGTTCACATCCGTCAGAGTGAAAAGGTATGCATCAACTTGATCTCCAGCGTCTAGTGATAGATCGACGGCCAGGACCTTCCATCCTCCACTTTCCCCCCACCAGGACACAAGGCGGTGGCGCCCCAAGGCCGAGCGGCGGCGCCATGGATGGCGTGACACCGACCCACAAATCCAATGCCCAAACTCTGTTTAAACGAACGCTACGCAAAGAAGAGATGATGGCGGATTCGAAGGGGAGTTTCTTACCAGCTATTGAGTGGTCGTATACCTTGACCATGACGGGACGATGTCCGTGGCGGAGCCGTGCCCACGGCGAGCAATTGGGCAGAAGAAGGTGGCCATCACTGCCCGCCAACTCCACAAAAAGCCTGAACCTCATCTGGTAATCCCTCACGCTCACAACGTGCACACCGAGCAATGGCAAGGTGGCAGGGCATGGTGGATGGCGGCACTGTAATGGGAAACCCGCCAGCGAGTGCGAAGAACGAGCGTGGCGAACTCTACACACACCGAAGCTCCTCCCTGGAACTCACCCACCGCGGCTGGCAACACTGCTCCCCATCTTTCTCTCTCTCTTTCTCTCCTATTTCCTTTGCTCGGCACTGCTTTCTCTGGATGGCGCTTTCGAGTGCAAATCAGATGGACGGTGCGAGGAGGTCGCGGCGTCAGCAATTTATGCCAGGGACCAGCGGCGCCAGAGGAGTGCGGAGGGAAGTTGAGCCCAATCCGGCCGGAAGGGGGTTTGTTTCAACGAATTCCGAGATCGGCGACGGCCACGGTCCACGGACTGAGTCTTGCGCCCGCAACAGAGGGAGAAGGTGGTTCTGACCGCACGGGCCCACGAGACAGCGCTTGAAGGAATCAAGGGCGCGCGCGGGGAGGCTGTCAGGAGGGCCCCAGGTGTCGGCACCATTATACAGTTGATAGACGGGCTATAGTAGGGTTTGGTTACTGGGCTGAAAGGAACGAAGTTGGCCCAGGCGCATAGTTTCCTTTTTTCTTTTTCCTTTTCTGTTTTTTTTATTTCTAGAATTCAAATTTGAATCCAATTTCAATTGTGAGCTTATACTCATTTTAAATGTACAAATTTAATATACTACTATGGAAAGGGCTTCTTGTGTTCATGAATTTATTTCTCTATTATGTGTAGTAGTTTTATCCTCTTCCCTCAAATCTTAGAATTTCCTTTAGAATTTAAATTCTAATTCGGTGATTAACATATTTATTTTTACATTATTTGTATATGGTCACAATATGCAAACAAAAAGGAAACCTCAGCATGATGCATGATTTTCTTGAGTGTGTTTTGTTAATTATTTATTTGTGTAAGCGAGGTGTCCACATGAAATGATAAATAGAGACAACACACATATATATAATTCCTCCTTTTAGATTTTTTTTCTTACAAAGTGGGTATTACACTCGATTTGGGCCACCTCGTCCTCATCATAATCTTCATCCCCTATTGATGGTACCTGTGCTCCAAACTCAACAACATTCCATATACTTTTGTGGAGTGAGGTTAGATGAAATTTCATTAAATCACTCCACCTAGCATAATCTTCACCGTCAAAGGTTGGCGGTTTGCCTAATGGAACGGAAAGTAATGGAGTATGTCTAGATGTACGAGGATAGTGTAAGGGGATCTTACTAAACTTCTTACGCTCTTGGCGTTTAGAAGTTACGGAGGGCGCATCGGAATCGGAGGTCGATGTAGATGAAGTGTCGGTCTCGTAGTAGACCACTTTCCTCATCCTCTTGTGCTTGTCGCCTTTCCGATGCGACTTGTGAGAAGAAGATTTTTCCTTCTTCTCTTTGTGGTGAGAAGAGGAAGATCTTTTCTCCTTCCGTTTGGAGGAGTCCTTCTTCTTCTCCTTTCTCTTGGTGCGGGACTCTTCCGATGAAGTACTCCCGTGGCTTGTAGTGGGCGTTTCGCCGGTCTCCATCTCCTTCTTGGCGTGATCTCCCGACATCACTTCGAGCGGTTAGGCTCTAATGAAGCACCGGGCTCCGATACCAATTGATAGTCGCCTAGAGGGGGGGGTGAATAGGGCGAAATTGAAATTTACAAATATAAACACAACTACAAGCCGGGTTAGCGTTAAAAATATAATCGAGTCCGCGAGAGAGGGGGCAAAACAAATCGCAAGCAAATAATAAAGTGAGACACGCGGATTTGTTTTACCGAGGTTCGGTTCTCTCAAACCTACTCCCCGTTGAGGAGGCCACAAAGGCCGGGTCTCTTTCAACCCTTCCCTCTCTCAAACGGTCCCTCGGACCGAGTGAGCTTCTCTTCTCAAATCAAAGCCCGGAATAAAACTTCCCCGCAAGGGCCACCACACAATTGGTGCCTCTTGCCTTGATTACAATTGAGTGTTGGTCACAAGAGCAAGTGAGAAAGAAAAGAAGCAATCCAAGCGCAAGAGCTCAAAAGAACACGGCAAATCTCTCTCGCTAATCACTAAAGCCTTTTGTGGAATTGGAGAGAATTTGATCTCTTTGGTGTGTCTAGAATTGAATGCCTAGCTCTTGTAAGTGGTTGAGAGGTGGAAAACTTGGATGCAATGAATGGTGGGGTGGTTGGGGTATTTATAGCCCCAACCACCAAAAGTGGCCGTTGGGAGGCTGTCTGTTCGATGGCGCACCGGACAGTCCGGTGCACACCGGACAGTCCGGTGCCCCCGCCACGTCATCACTGTCGTTGGATTCTGACCGTTGGAGCTTCTGATTTGTGGGCCCGCCTGGATGTCCGGTGCACACCGGACATGTACTGTTGGATGTCCGGTGCACCAGTATGGGCGTGTCTGACATCTGCGCGCGCTGCGCGCGCATTTAATGCGACGCAGGTAGCCGTTGGCGCCGAAATAGCCGTTGCTCCGCTGTTACACCGGACAGTCCGGTGTACACCGGACAGTCCGGTGAATTATAGCGGAGCGGCTGAAGTGAATTCCCGAGGCTGGCGAGTTCCGGGGGCGGCTCACCCTTGGAGCACCGGACACTGTCCGGTGTACACCGGACAGTCCGGTGAATTATAGCGGAGTCGCCTCTGGAGTTTCCCGAAGGTGACGAGTTCGAGTTGGAGTCCTCTGGTGCACCGGACACTGTCCGGTGTACACCGGACAGTCCGGTGCCCCCAGACCAGAGGTGCCTTCGGTTGCCTCTTTGCTCCTTTGTTGAATCCAAAAACTTGATCTTTTTATTGGCTAAGTGTGAACCTTTTACACTTGTATAATCTATACACTTGAGCAAACTAGTTAGTCCAATTATTTGTGTTGGGCAATTCAACCACCAAAATCAATTAGGGACTAGGTGTAAGCCTAATTCCCTTTCACATAGGCAATAACGTCAGAGATATTTAAACTGACATTCTAGAGGTACACAGGCCAACAAGCAAAAAAAATCTACACTTTATTACACACCTATCCGTTTCAACAGCAGGCTCGAGCCTCTTACAGAGCAATTAGGCAAGTCAGCTGAATGTAATCAGTAACTTCAGAAGCGATTGGTTGGGCACAGTTCAAAAGGAGATTCTTTTATTCTACCCTATTCCTATAGTGGCCGGCCTTTGGCTGTTTCCGGTGCTCCTTCTCGAGTGTGAAGTGCCTGACCTCATGTGAGCTACCGCAAAGTGCATGCTTTAATTTTGCACGGTGGAGAACAAAAGTTGTGATTGCTTGTAGAAAAGAGGAAGGTACGGGTGCAGCTATATAAGCTCCAGGAAGCAGAGAGCCAGGCATCTCTACTTGAAAGTTGTTTGAAGAGTTTGTGCACAGTGGGTCTCCTACTCGGCTACTCTCCGGGAACCATGGCTGTAAGTTCTTTATCGGCTCCCTTGTCTTGTCTATTATTATCTTACATGCATCTAGAAGTATGTGTGCAATGTTTATATGGAGGCAAGCCTGAAAGTCCCTCCGTATGGACATAGCTAGGTTGTGGAGCTGAAGGTTGGAATGCACTGTGAGAGTAGGTTCTGGTGTCCCCTGGCCTAGTCGGTCGTGGGAGATGAGCTCCTCGTCCGTGTTGATGAGTTATTAGTCTTGTCGGGATCTTATGAGTCTGATGGACGCGTTTCGGATGGCTCTCGACGCGTGGGTCGACTGTGTGGAGGTGGATGTTATAAACTTATTTGTCGGGATCTGTGTGGAGGTGCGTTGTAAACTTAGTAAGCTTGTTATAAAATTTCTCTGTTGTCCTTAACTATTTCATTTGCGCTTCACTGGACAGTGGATGGATTGATGGATAGAAAACATGTGATAAATAAATGAACAAACCATATTAAGATATAATTTAGTTCCACAGCACATCGCATGCGTAGGTGTGCTGGCCAATATAGCAGAAGCCAAGTAGTTTTGATCATTTATTTTTTGAATTGTATTTCTTTTTATTGGTTCAACATGATCAGCAATTGGCATGATTTATGGCATGGCATCTGCCATCTTTGTTATATTTCTGAAAGGAACTTAGTTCCCGTGGACGCAGCTTAGTTCCACCTCGTCGATCATATGAACTGAAAGGAACCAAACATACAAGTTGTACTCAGTATGACTGTAGTTGTCGAGCGTGTCCGAGCGTTTTTGTCTTCCTTCCATATATCGTGGCATCTCCTTTAGCAGCTGCAAATAATTGTAGTGCCTCTGTCTTATTGCTTTCAGATTGGAATCCAGGTGCTTCGAATTTGTTTGGTACTCGCACTCTTTGTTCTGTCCTCTTATGTGACCTGTAATGCGTATATCATGCCCTTGCTCTCATGACTTCATCTTTGTTGTCAAAAGAAGCTATGTGATTTGTTTGTTAATTAACTGCTATGCGCATTCGGAAGCTGATATCAAGTGTCTATGTACACAATTTTGCTAGGAATCGCACCCTATTTAATATATAAGTTACTGGCCAATGATTATGGATCTTGCTGGTAGAACGATCTGATCCACGCATGGAATCCGGATAATTGAGACGTTGACGATCAATGGTTATATCTATTTTCTAATTCCTGAACATCATCAGTTGGTGGCGCCACTAGGCCAACACACGCGCCCGGTTTTTTGGCAATGTTTGAATACCTTAAAGCTAGATATATTTCTTTGTAAGGCATACTAAAGAAAGTGTCGTGGTCTTTATTTACCTGTGTTTTGAAACAATCTAATCATTATTGAATCATTGAGTTAGTGCTTGCAGAATGGGAAGGGTGTCAAACGGAATTAGAAGGAAGCTGTAAGATATGATACCTCTGCTATGTTGGTGTCACACACCATTTTATTACTACTATTAAGAGACTATCGTAGGCGTCCACAGCGGTGGGTGGTGCACGGTTCTGCCGCGCGCGTCTGCGCCCCTCCCCACCCTGAAATCTCGCAGCGCATCAATGGAAGGTCGCCCGTGCGTTGCGCCACCTCGTCATCAGCCGCGATGCCTCCTCCTGCCCCATGAATCTCGTCTCCCCCTGTCTCCGTGAATCTCACCTCCCCCGCCCCTGCAAATCTCGTCGTCGCCATTATCTCAACCCATCCACCGCCTCCTCTCCAACAGCAAGCGCCGCCGCCGCCTCGCTGCACGAGAGTGGGAGCAGAACCCGGCGCTAACGATGTACCTACCATCGCTAACGTGTCGGTCCATGGACCCCGTCGCCACCATGCACAGTAAGTACCAGTACCATCCCCGCGAGGTAGAGTTCAGCTACAAGAGCACGCCCCTGCCCCTGCGACTCACCCCCTCCCCCACCCATGGCGGCGGTGAAAGGCACCGACGAAGATTTATTAGGGTTTGGGGTTTTTGCGGTTGACTCTGAACCCCGTCGTCGCTGCTCGTGCAGGAGGCCTTGAGGTCCCAGTCCATGATCCAGCTGCGGGGAAATCAAATGGTGTCGTCGCCGCTGTGCTCCGCTTCCCCACGGCCGCTTCGAGCCCCAGGCCAGTGTAACGCCCTGAATTTGGGGGTAGAATTTTTTCTTCTTTTCTCTCACCAAATTCGGGCGTTACTCTCTTTTCTCTTTCCCCGTTTGCTCCCTCTTCCCAATTTCAAACCAGTATAGCGGCAAGTGTCCGTGTCATGTATAAACCAAAACCTAAGTGTCATGGGTGTTGCATCATGCCGAGCACATTTCTTTGTCTGATGTTGAGTGTTCGTCTCGTTCCGTTCCGGATTTCGGTTCGCGATTTAACTCCGTTTAGTGGTCCACGCTCGTCGTGGGTTTTTGATCCGCGAAGTGGTTCGACCCAGCCCAGCTTAGTCCAGCCCAGCTCAGCCGGCCTGGCCCGCCCCGGCCTGCGCGCCCCTGGCGCCCAACCCCCCCCCCCCCCCATGCGCCCCCACCTCTCCTCTCTCTCATTTGGATCTCCCGCGCAACAACTTCCCTCTCCCTCTCCCACCTCTCTCTCCCCGTGGTGCCCTAGGGTTTGGAGACGGCGATCACCGGATTTTGGACCCCGAGGTGAGCTCCCCTCCCCTCCCCTTCTTCCCTCTCTCTCTCTCTCTCCCTCCTCTTCTTCTCCCCACGCGTGCCCCCTTCTTCCCCTGCTCGCGCGCGCCCCCTGCCCGCCCCTGTTCGCCGGCGGCGCGGCGCCCCCCCGCCCCTGCCCGGCCGCGGCGGCCTCGCCCGCCCCCTCCCCGGCCCCGACGGCGCTCCCCGTCCCTCCCCTCGCGCGCGCGGCGGCGCCCGCCCCTTCCCCGCCCGCGGCGGCGGCGCCCGCCCTCCCCCGGCCCGCGGCCGGCCTCGCCCGCCCGCCCCCTCCCGTGGCGGCGCTCCCCGCCCCTCCCCGCGGCGGCGCCCGCCCGTCCCGGCCCCGTGGCGGCGTCCGCCCGCCCCCGTCCCTCCCCTGCTCGCGTGCAGCGCGGCCCCGGCGCGGCCCCGGCGTGGCCCCGGTGGCCCCTGCTCGCCGGCGCGACCCCGGCACGGCCTCCGGCCCCCGGCGCGTCCCCGGCGCGGCCCCGGCCGACTCGGCCGCTCCTGGCCGGCTCAACCGCCCCTGGGCCGGTTCAACCGCCCCTGGGCCGGTTCAACCGCCCCCCCCCCCCCCGTTCGGCCGCCCGTTCCCGTCCCGGCCTCGCCCGACCGTGTCCCCGTTCGCCCGCGCTCGCGGTGATTATTCGTTAGTTAACGTGCTGCGTCGCGCGCTTCGCCGCGCGACGGTTTGTCTAATTTCAGATTCTATCTGTGTGTTGCGTCGTGCGCTTCGTCGCGCGACGATCCATTTTTGTTTCAGGTTGTTTAAGGTGTAACGCCGCGTGTGCATTCACGCGACGTTCCACTTTGGACTCAGTTTAGTCGACGTATGCCGTCGTGCGCTTCGTCGCGCGACGTTTAACGTCTCCTCATAACTAAGGCGAAGTGCCTCATTGCGTGCTCGGTCGCGCGACGAGTCGCTAGCTTTTAATTTTTTTAGAGTGCTTTGTCGCACGTCTCGCCGCGCGACCATTCTTTTTATTTATCTCCACCTGCTTATAATGATTAGGCATGAAACATGACTTTACTTTACGCTGAACATAGTGTCTACATTAAATTTCCTTCCATTAAGCGAGTGGTTAATTTATAATCATGTAACGTGATCGTTTCTCGACTGTCTTTTCCTCTTTCTCTCTTAACCGTACTCGCGAGCCCGCGTGGAACGTCTGTTTACTTATTGCATTCTATTGTATGGTGTACTGTTCTTTTGTATTAAATATGTGGATGTATGTATGTTTGCGCTCGCATAGAGAACGATCCGGTTGAAGAGCCCGAGGAACTCGCAGGAGAAGCCCCTGAGCAGCAGTCGGTTGGTGGAGGCAAGTGTCCCTTGACCTATCTCTGTCCTATTCATTATTTAATTCACCTCCCGCTTTACATATTTATGCCTAAGGATTGACTAGTTTTGGTTATCCATGTCCTTGTTTACCTATTTGGGTTGGATTATTATTGTTTAGCTTTATGCTATTGCTTAACTCTAATCAATGAACATGATGAGATTATCTATGATACGCTGTTTTCCCCTCTCTTATTATGATGTTATACTTGTGGTCTTCAAGGGGGCTCGAGCGGTTTCTCGAGTGCCTCTCCGTAAGGACCTGTTCTATGGATGACCGCCCGGGAAAACAGTGCAACCATGAGGGTAGAATGGGGTGCCCTTAGCTGAATAATTAGAGGATCCGGGGTGTAGTTCACTTAGCCGTCGTGCCGTCAATGGGGCTCGGTGTATGCGGCTCGCTCTGCCAAGTTTGGGTTCGCCCCTTGGGGAGGAGTGCGGTGCATTTAGGAAACCTAACGGGTGGCTACAGCCCCGGGGAATCTTTGTAAAGGCTACGTAGTGATGCCCTGCTGGGTCACCTTGGTAGTGATCAATGGAGAGTCATGATCTCCGGGCAGAATGGGAATCACGGCTTGTGGGTAAAGTGCACAACCTCTGCAGAGTGTTTGAAAACTGATATATCAGCCGTGCTCGCGGTTATGAGCGGCCAAGGGAGCTCCAATGATTAGTGGTACTTGATCAGAGACATTGTGGTACAGGTGGCTATGAGATCGATGGTTTTGGTTATGACTATGGTGCTGGTAAGCGGTACTCTTTCCGTTTGGAAAGGAGTACGTTTGGGTTAATAACGTGGGTTAAATCTAAAACTTGGCTTTCTCTACTAGTAATAATAATCTGACCAACTAAAAGCAACTGCTAGACTTATCCCCACATAAAGCTAGTCCACTACAGCCAAATAGGATACTTGCTGAGTATGTTGATGTGTACTCACCCTTGCTCTACACACCAAAACCCCCCAGGTTGTCAGCATTGCAACCACTGCTCAAGCGAAGATGAAGCTGTGGAAGGAGACTTCCAGGAGTTCCAAGACTATGACGAGTTCTAGGAGTGGGTTAGCGGCAACCCCCAGTCGGCTGCCTGTGAAGGCCGCGGTTATCTACGTTTCTTTTCCGCACTTTGATTTATTGTAAGGACTATATGGACGTCTCAGACGTATGATGTAATCGACTACTATTTCCCTTCTTAATACTATTTTGAGCACCGTGTGATGATGTCCATGTTATGTAACTGTTGTGTACGTGAATAACTGATCCTGGCACGTACATGGTTCGCATTCGGTTTGCCTTCTAAAACCGGGTGTGACATAAGTGGTATCAAAGCCGTGCTGACTGTAGGACCGCTAACCTAGAGTAGAATGGTCGTTCTAAGGACTCTAGACCTCTGTCTCTGCCTTGACTTTGATATCCCTTCAAAAGTTGGTCATACCGACCAAACCTATGTTCTACTATATATTATACCTTGCTGAAAATCATGTTTTATTCTAATCCTTCATTTACTCATGATTCATTATTTGCTGGTCATATTGATTCTGTTCTCACCCTTTTGCTTGCGATGTCTTTTATAGATGGCTCGACTTAGACACACTGCACGAAAGTTCGTCATCCCCTTCTTACCCTCCCGCCTTGCTGAGCGTCCGCTTCGCCGTCCCGTGGCCGGACAGTCCAGCCACTTGGAGAGACTGCACCACCGCCTGCATGAGGAGCAGGAACGTCGACGACAGGAGCAGGAGCAGCAGGGCTCTTCCTTCTCGCTCCACCAGGAGATAGAGTCTGTGAGGAGCTGCTCCCCTGTGCTTCCTCTGGAGGCGCCCCCTGCACCACCACTGGGCGTCCCAGCTTCTGGAGTAGCTGCTGGAGGAGATCCAGACGACGGAGATGGCGACGACAGCTCGAGCCACGGCACCGACTTCTCTGCTAACCATGAGCTGGAAGGATGGTTCGCTCGATCCATCACTCGCGACGCTGCTCGCGGGTGTCACTTCCACGATGCGCTCGATACCCTGCTACGTCGGGCACTTAACCGGCATACTTGGTCCATCGAGTATCGCTGTGTGGTCTACCAGCACTATCGCGGGGTCTACCCGGACCGCTGGGAGGCAACTTGCTTGGTGCGCCGCCCGGAGAACAGTCTCCAGGGTGCGGAGGCCTGGTCAGAGCACTATTCTATCTCTGAGCGGGACTCAGCTGAGGCAGCCATGCAAGATGCTGCACGGCGTGCGCTTTCGCACTACTGCTCGGTTTTCGGTGGAGTAGCTGACGGTCTTGACCTGAGGTATTACCCCCGCCGTTCATCTGGCAGCACAGGAGGCGTGATTGTCTCACCTATCGGTGAGGGCAATCCTAGGTTGAGCAGCACAGTCAACCTAGCCGCCGTGCTAAACACGGAGCTAGACCATGCACTAGATGAGCTGAGTAGGGCTCGTGCTGAGATCGCCCAGCTGCGGGCTGAGCGCGCGGAACGTCGTCACCTGGAGGATGGTTCCCTCGCTCCCGTCGGGACTCAGCACCTGTACCGCTCACCTCGGCGTGGATCCCAGTCTTATGGCAATCCCGACTGCAAGACCAAGATAACTCTAGAACCATAGATCGTTAGAGTTGGATCTTGTAATTAATACAAAATATATACATAGAAGCTTCAGTCTTAGCGTTAGTCTCGCTCTTAGTTAGTCTTAGTTAGACAGGGTAGTTTGCTGTATCCTGTGCATCTATGTTTGTCCTGATGAACTATGTTTGGTTTGGATCTTTGTAATGACTGTCACCAGAATGTAGGTATCCCCTGCATTTTGGTTTACCTATTATGTTAATGGAGTTAGTTATATAGTTGGGAAACCTTTTATTCCACTTTCCTCTTTATCTGAGAAGCTGTGTGGTCTGTGTTGGAGATCAGAGAAGATGCTCATCTGTTCAGTGCTGTTGAAGAATTCTATCCTCTTTTCTTATGCTGCAAGATTTGCCAGATCAGTTTTGATGTGTGGTTGCATTCTGCAGATGTCAGAGAACAGGCGCAGAGTAGGAAGGCGTGCTCAGCAGGAGCGAGCCGCTCAACAGGATGAGGTGCCCCAGCAGCAGCACCTGCCGCCCCCGCCCCCGATGTCCATCGAGCAGATGTTTCTGATGCAGACTCAGGCAGTTCAAGCCATCGGTCAGACTTTGGCCGCCATTCAGCAGCAGCAGCAGCAGGCCCCACCTCAGCCTCAGATGCCTCAGATGCCCAGAGACAAGCGTGCTGAATTCATGAGAGGCCATCCACCAACGTTTGCTCATTCTTCTGACCCCATGGATGCTGAAGACTGGCTGCGCACTGTGGAGCGGGAGTTGCATACCGCTCAGTGCGATGACAGGGAGAAAGTCCTGTATGGTCCCCGTCTGTTGAGAGGAGCAGCCCAATCATGGTGGGAGTCTTACCTCGCCACCCATGCCCACCCTGACGCCATCACTTGGGAAGAGTTCAGAGGTAGCTTCCGTCAGTACCATGTTCCCGCAGGTCTGATGACTGTGAAGAAGGAGGAGTTCCTAGCTCTCAAGCAAGGGTCATCGTCTGTCAGTGAATACCGGGATAGTTTTCTGCAGCTGTCTCGCTATGCTCCTGAAGATGTCAACACTGACGCCAAGCGACAGTACCGTTTCCTGAGAGGCTTGGTTGACCCTCTTCAGTATCAGCTGATGAATCACACCTTCCCAACATTCCAGCACCTGATTGACAGAGCAATCATGACAGAGAGAAAGCGTAAGGAGATGGAGGATCGTAAGCGCAAGATCAGTGGACCCCAGCCTGGGAGCAGCAATCGTCCTCGTTTCTCAGGCAATCAACCTCAGCAGTTCAGGTAGAACCAGCGTCCACCTCAGCAACATCAGCAATTTCAAAAGCAGTATCCTCAGCATCAGTACCAGAACCGTCAGAGCAATCAGTCAGGAGGTCAGTTTCAGAAGCAGAATCAGCAGGCACCTCGTCTTCCTGCCCCAGCAAACCAGCAGAGCAGTCAGGCAGCACCAGCTCAGGTTGGAAACAGGGCATGTTTCCACTGTGGAGAGCAAGGCCACTGGGTGATGCAATGTCCGAAGAAGGCAGCCCAGTAGCAGTCAGGCCCCAATGCCCCAGCAAAGCAGAATGTGCCTCAGCCTGGAGCAGGCAATCGTTCTCAGCCGCGCTATAATCATGGAAGGCTGAATCACTTGGAGGCTGAAGCAGTTCAGGAGACCCCCGGCATGATAGTAGGTATGTTCCCAGTCGACTCCCATATTGCAGAAGTGTTATTTGATACTGGAGCAACGCATTCTTTCATTTCTGCATCATGGGTAGAAGCACATAATCTTCCAATTACTACCATGTCAACCCCCATTCAAATTGACTCAGCCGGTGGTAGAATTCGAGCCGATAGCATTTGTTTGAATATAAGTGTGGAAATAAGGGGGATAGCGTTTCCCGCCAACCTTATAGTAATGGGTACTCAGGGAATAGATGTCATCCTAGGGATGAATTGGCTAGATAAGTATCAGGCAGTTATCAGTTGTGATAAGAGGACAATCAAGTTGGTGTCCCCAGTAGGAAAGGAAGTGGTGACCGAGCTAGTCCCGCCTGAGCCAAAGAAAGGAAGTTGTTATCAGCTAGCTGTTGATAGCAGTGAAGCAAACCCAATTGAGAGTATCAAGGTTGTGTCTGAGTTCCCAGATGTGTTTCCAAAGGACTTACCGGGTATGCCACCAGAGCGGAAAGTTGAGTTTGCCATAGAGCTTCTTCCTGGAACCGCCCCTATCTTTAAGAGAGCTTACAGAATATCTGGACCAGAGTTGGTTGAGCTTAAGGAGCAGATTGATGAGCTGTCGGAGAAAGGTTACATCCGGCCAAGCACCTCGCCTTGGGCCGCCCCTGTCTTGTTTGTGGAGAAGAAAGATGGCACCAAGAGGATGTGTATCGATTATCGAGCTTTGAATGAGGTCACAATCAAGAACAAGTATCCCTTGTCCAGAATAGAAGATCTGTTCGACCAGTTGAGAGGAGCGAGTGTGTTCTCCAAGATTGATCTGAGGTCAGGTTATCATCAGCTCAGGATCCGACCTTCGGACATTCCGAAGACGGCATTCATTTCCAAGTATGGTTTGTATGAGTTCACAGTGATGTCTTTTGGTTTGACCAATGCGCTAGCGTTCTTCATGAACTTGATGAACAGTGTATTCATGGATTACCTTGATAAGTTTGTGGTGGTATTCATTGATGACATTCTGGTTTATTCTCAAAGCGAAAAAGAGCACGCAGATCATTTGAAGATGGTATTGCAGAGATTGCGAGAGCACCAGTTGTATGCAAAGTTGAGCAAGTGTGAGTTCTGGATCAGTGAAGTCCTGTTCTTGGGTCACATAATCAACAAAGAAGGATTGGCTGTGGATCCGAAGAAAGTGGCAGACATTTTGAACTGGAAAGCGCCAACAGATGCTAGAGGAATCAAGAGTTTCATTGGAATGGCCGGATATTATCGGCGATTCATTGAAGGGTTTTCGAAGATTGCGAAACCTATGACAGCGTTGCTAGGCAACAAAGTTGAGTTCAAGTGGACCGAGAAATGCCAAGAGGCCTTTGAAGCGCTGAAAGAGAAGTTGACAACAGCGCCTGTCCTAGTCTTGCCTGATGTGCACAAGCCCTTCTCGGTGTATTGTGATGCTTGTTACACAGGTTTGGGATGTGTGTTGATGCAAGAGGGAAGAGTTGTGGCTTACTCGTCCCGACAGCTGAAGGTTCATGAGAAGAATTACCCAATCCATGATCTAGAGTTGGCAGCAGTGGTTCACGCACTGAAGACATGGAGGCACTATCTGTATGGACAGAAATGCGATGTTTACACAGACCACAAGAGTCTGAAGTACATATTCACTCAGTCAGAGTTGAACATGAGGCAACGAAGATGGTTAGAGTTGATCAAAGACTATGAGTTGGAGATTCATTACCATCTAGGCAAAGCAAACGTAGTGGCAGATGCTTTGAGCAGAAAGAGTCAAGTCAATCTGATGGTCGCTCGTCCGATGCCTTATGAGTTGGCCAAGGAGTTTGACAGGTTGAGTCTCGGATTTCTGAACAATTCGCGAGGAGTCACAGTTGAGCTGGAACCTACCCTGGAGCGCGAAATTAAAGAAGCGCAGAAGAATGATGAGAAGATCAGTGAGATCCGGCGACTGATTCTAGATGGCAGAGGCAAAGATTTTCGAGAAGATGCAGAAGGCGTGATATGGTTCAAAGACCGCTTGTGTGTTCCCAATGTCCAGTCCATTCGGGAGTTGATTCTCAAGGAAGCTCATGAGACAGCTTATTCGATTCACCCTGGCAGTGAGAAGATGTATCAGGATCTGAAAAAGAAATTCTGGTGGTACGGAATGAAAAGCGAAATCGCAGAGCATGTGGCTATGTGTGATAGTTGTCGAAGAATTAAGGCAGAGCACCAGAGACCTGCTGGATTGTTGCAACCATTGCAGATCCCTCAGTGGAAATGGGACGAAATCGGTATGGATTTCATAGTCGGATTGCCTCGCACTCGAGCCGGCTACGATTCCATTTGGGTAGTAGTGGACCGCTTGACCAAGTCAGCCCACTTCATACATGTCAAGACCAATTACAGCGGTGCAGTATTGGCAGAATTGTATATGTCTCGGATCGTTTGTCTTCATGGTGTGCCAAAGAAGATAGTATCAGACAGAGGAACACAGTTCACCTCTCATTTCTGGCAGCAGTTGCATGAAGCCTTGGGCACGCATCTGAATTTCAGTTCAGCTTATCACCCGCAGACAGATGGCCAGACCAAAAGGACCAACCAAGTTCTTGAAGACATGTTGAGAGCCTGTGCGTTGCAAGATCAGTCCGGATGGGACAAGAGATTGCCTTATGCAGAGTTTTCCTATAACAACAGTTACCAGGCCAGTTTGAAGATGTCACCATTTCAGGCGCTCTATGGAAGGAGTTGCAGAACTCCGTTGCAATGGGATCAGCCTGGAGAGAAGCAAGTGTTTGGGCCAGACATTCTGCTTGAAGCCGAAGAGAACATCAAGATGGTCCGAGAGAATCTGAAGATAGCGCAATCGAGGCAGCGAAGCTATGCAGACACAAGAAGAAGAGAGCTGAGTTTCGAAGTCGGAGATTTTGTCTATCTGAAAGTGTCACCGATCAGAGGAGTCAAGAGATTCGGAGTGAAAGGCAAGCTAGCACCCCGCTACATCGGTCCGTATCAGATTCTTGCAAGACGTGGAGAAGTGGCCTATCAGCTCAGTTTGCCAGAGAATTTGTCTGCTGTGCATGATGTCTTCCATGTGTCTCAGTTGAAGAAGTGCTTGCGTGTGCCAGAAGAGCAGTTGCCAGTGGAAGGTCTTGAAGTCCAGGAGGACTTGACCTACGTTGAGAAGCCAGTGCAGATCCTTGAGGTTGCAGACCGAGTCACCCGAAGGAAGACCATCAGAATGTGCAAAGTCAAATGGAATCACCACTCTGAAGAAGAAGCAACCTGGGAGCGTGAAGATGATCTGATGATTAAATACCCTGAGCTCTTTGCTAGCCAACCCTGAATCTCGAGGGCGAGATTCTTTTAAGGGGGATAGGTTTGTAACGCCCTGAATTTGGGGGTAGAATTTTTTCTTCTTTTCTCTCACCAAATTCGGGCGTTACTCTCTTTTCTCTTTCCCCGTTTGCTCCCTCTTCCCAATTTCAAACCAGTATAGCGGCAAGTGTCCGTGTCATGTATAAACCAAAACCTAAGTGTCATGGGTGTTGCATCATGCCGAGCACATTTCTTTGTCTGATGTTGAGTGTTCGTCTCGTTCCGTTCCGGATTTCGGTTCGCAATTTAACTCCGTTTAGTGGTCCACGCTCGTCGTGGGTTTTTGATCCGCGAAGTGGTTCGGCCCAGCCTAGCTTAGTCCAGCCCAGCTCAGCCGGCCTGGCCTGCCCCGGCCTGCGCGCCCCTGGCGCCCAAACCCCCCCCCCCCCCCCCCCCATGCGCCCCCACCTCTCCTCTCTCTCATTTGGATCTCCCGCGCAACAACTTCCCTCTCCCTCTCCCACCTCTCTCTCCCCGTGGTGCCCTAGGGTTTGGAGACGGCGATCACGGATTTTGGACCCCGAGGTGAGCTCCCCTCCCCTCCCCTTCTTCCCTCTCTCTCTCCCTCCTCTTCTTCTCCCCACGCGCGCCCCCTTCTTCCCCTGCTCGCGCGCGCCCCCTGCCCGCCCCTGCTCGCCGGCGGCGCGGCGCCCCCCCCGCCCCTGCCCGGCCGCGGCGGCCTCGCCCGCCCCCTCCCCAGCCCCGGCGGCGCTCCCCGTCCCTCCCCTCGCGCGCGCGGCGGCGCCCGCCCCTTCCCCGCCCGCGGCGGCGGCGCCCGCCCTCCCCCGGCCCGCGGCCGGCCTCGCCCGCCCGCCCCCTCCCGCGGCGGCGCTCCTCGCCCCTCCCCGCGGCGGCGCCCGCCCGTCCCGGCCCCGTGGCGGCGTCCGCCCGCCCCCGTCCCTCCCCTGCTCGCGTGCAGCGCGGCCCCGGCGCGCCCCCGGCGTGGCCCGGCGCGGCCCCGGTGGCCCCTGCTCGCCGGCGCGACCCCGGCGCGGCCTCCGGCCCCCGGCGCGTCCCCGGCGCGGCCCCGGCCGACTCGGCCGCTCCTGGCCGGCTCAACCGCCCCTGGGCCGGTTCAACCGCCCCCCCCCCCCCCCCCCCCCCCCCGTTCGGCCGCCCATTCCCGTCCCGGCCTCGCCCGACCGTGTCCCCGTTCGCCCGCGCTCGCGGTGATTATTCGTTAGTTAACGTGCTGCGTCGCGCGCTTCGCCGCGCGACGGTTTGTCTAATTTCAGATTCTATCTGTGTGTTGCGTCGTGCGCTTCGTCGCGCGACGATCCATTTTTGTTTCAGGTTGTTTAAGGTGTAACGCCGCGTGTGCATTCACGCGACGTTCCACTTTGGACTCAGTTTAGTCGACGTATGCCGTTGTGCGCTTCGTCGCGCGACGTTTAACGTCTCCTCATAACTAAGGCGAAGTGCCTCATTGCGTGCTCGGTCGCGCGACGAGTCGCTAGCTTTTAATTTGTTTTAGAGTGCTTTGTCGCGCGTCTCGCCGCGCGACCATTCTTTTTATTTATCTCCACCTGCTTATAATGATTAGGCATGAAACATGACTTTACTTTACGCTGAACATAGTGTCTACATTAAATTTCCTTCCATTAAGCGAGTGGTTAATTTATAATCATGTAACGTGATCGTTTCTCGACTGTCTTTTCCTCTTTCTCTCTTAACCGTACTCGCGAGCCCGCGTGGAACGTCTGTTTACTTATTGCATTCTATTGTATGGTATACTGTTCTTTTGTATTAAATATGTGGATGTATGTATGTTTGCGCTCGCATAGAGAACGATCCGGTTGAAGAGCCCGAGGAACTCGCAGGAGAAGCCCCTGAGCAGCAGTAGGTTGGTGGAGGCAAGTGTCCCTTGACCTATCTCTGTCCTATTCATTATTTAATTCACCTCTCGCTTTACATATTTATGCCTAAGGATTGACTAGTTTTGGTTATCCATGTCCTTGTTTACCTATTTGGGTTGGATTATTATTGTTTAGCTTTATGCTATTGCTTAACTCTAATCAATGAACATGATGAGATTATCTATGATACGCTGTTTTCCCCTCTCTTATTATGATGTTATACTTGTGGTCTTCAAGGGGGCTCGAGCGGTTTCTCGAGTGCCTCTCCGTAAGGACCTGTTCTATGGATGACCGCCCGGGAAAACAGTGCAACCATGAGGGTAGAATGGGGTGCCCTTAGCTGAATAATTAGAGGATCCGAGGTGTAGTTCACTTAGCCGTCGTGCCGTCAATGGGGCTCGGTGTATGCGGCTCGCTCTGCCAAGTTTGGGTTCGCCCCTTGGGGAGGAGTGCGGTGCATTTAGGAAACCTAACGGGTGGCTACAGCCCCGGGGAATCTTTGTAAAGGCTACGTAGTGATGCCCTGCTGGGTCACCTTGGTAGTGATCAATGGAGAGTCATGATCTCCGGGCAGAATGGGAATCACGGCTTGTGGGTAAAGTGCACAACCTCTGCAGAGTGTTTGAAAACTGATATATCAGCCGTGCTCGCGGTTATGAGCGGCCAAGGGAGCTCCAATGATTAGTGGTACTTGATCAGAGACATTGTGGTACAGGTGGCTATGAGATCGATGGTTTTGGTTATGACTATGGTGCTGGTAAGCGGTACTCTTTCCGTTTGGAAAGGAGTACGTTTGGGTTAATAACGTGGGTTAAATCTAAAACTTGGCTTTCTCTACTAGTAATAATAATCTGACCAACTAAAAGCAACTGCTAGACTTATCCCCACATAAAGCTAGTCCACTACAGCCAAACAGGATACTTGCTGAGTATGTTGATGTGTACTCACCCTTGCTCTACACACCAAACCCCCCCCCCCCCAGGTTGTCAGCATTGCAACCACTGCTCAGGCGAAGATGAAGCTGTGGAAGGAGACTTCCAGGAGTTCCAAGACTATGACGAGTTCTAGGAGTGGGTTAGCGGCAACCCCCAGTCGGCTGCCTGTGAAGGCCGCGGTTATCTACGTTTCTTTTCCGCACTTTGATTTATTGTAAGGACTATATGGACGTCTCAGACGTATGATGTAATCGACTACTATTTCCCTTCTTAATACTATTTTGAGCACCGTGTGATGATGTCCATGTTATGTAACTGCTGTGTACGTGAATAACTGATCCTGGCACGTACATGGTTCGCATTCGGTTTGCCTTCTAAAACCGGGTGTGACAGCCAGCCTCCCCGAGACGTCCGCTCGCCGCGGACGGTCGTCGTGGCCGCAGGCACCCGTGTGAGCGGAGCGGAGGCCCGCACGTCGCTGGTGCTGGCCTTGGCCTCGCATGCGCTCTCCGCCTCGCAGCGCCGCTTCGCCGAGCTCGCCGATGAGGCCGCCAAGTAAGCCTTCCTGTCCGGCCGCTTCGAGCCCCGCACCCTCGAGGAGGCCCTCATGTCTGGTCGGTAATAAATGAATGGCAGCAGCTTGTACCTCCAAATCGTAGAATCCTCAGGATTTTAGGCCACAATTTCTGAGTTAGATTCATGTACTTTTTTTGCAGTGCCTGATCTCGAGACAGTTCCGTTGCGCATACTGAAGCGTAAGGTAGAGTACGAGATCAGAGAAGTGGAGGTAATTGTTCTAATATGTGGTCGCTTTTCGACCATTGGTTAAAGAAATTTGTGCATGTGTGGAAATGGAACCCATTAGAATATGATAATACTATGAGGTTCACTGAATGATAGTGTCTTCTGTTGTGAACTCTCATCAGTCATACTTCGTTGCTGAAACGACGATGCCCGAAAGATCTGGGTTCGATTTCAGTGGGTCATCTCAGTCGTTCAACGTGCTGGCATCATATTTATTCGGTAAGGTATTTGCCACGTTTCTACCATGGTCCAGACGTCCATTCCCTTGTTGTTTCATTGGATAGTCATGGTCTGATGTTAATTGACTTCATCATTGGCATTCTAGCTTCAGAATACTGCCTCTGAGCAAATGGAAATGACAACACCTGTTTTTACTCGGAAGGGTGAGTTAAACAGCCAATCAATGGACATGACCCCAGTGATAACAAAAAAGGTGCAGTTTGGCTTTCACTTGTGCCATTGTTTTGAGCTGCCCTTGTTTCGCCATTCAGGTTACTTCTTTATCTGGAAAGTTATGAAGTTTTACCTATCCTTTTTGTGCATTGTCACCTGCAGTCAGCTGGTACAAATAAATGGAAAATGTCATTTGTGATGCCAGCGAAGTATGGTTCCAATTTGCCTCGCCCAAAAGATCCTTTTGTGACTATCAAGGAGGTGCCCTACAAAATAGTTGTCGTTGCAGCCTTTTCAGGTTCATAATATTTTACTTCTATCATACCCATTTCATAGCTATATGTGATTAAGAAGCTATATATTCAGAGTCAAGTACATAATTTATAGGTACAAAATTTTAAATCTTTTTCAGTATTTGTAATGAAAAAACAGAAATACTCTGTATCAATTTTCTGTGCCTTTTCTTCTGTTGATTACTCAAGATCCTTTTTGCTGCAGAAATCATAATGATAGATAATTAATCTACTGAAACATTTGTATGGAGCGTACCATTTTTTATCACTAACCACATGCCTTTTGTTTTTAGTCAGGAAATAGTTTAGAACGATAGGAATTTTTGTGTTCCTTCCCAATTCAAAACACCAACACGATCCAGAGGCCATAGCAAATGTCAAAAGCTAACCCACAACTGAAGCATGATTTGAGTCATGGTATTTAGCCTTTTTATATTAAAAGGAAAAATGGAATGCATAGGCAATAACGTCAGAGATATTTAAACTGACATTCTAGAGGTACACAGGCCAACAGGCAAAAAAATCTACACTTTATTACACACCTATCCGTTTCAACAGGAGGCTCGAGCCTCTTACAGAGCAATTAGGCAAGTCAGCTGAATGTAATCAGTAACTTCAGAAGCGATTGGTTGGGCACAGTTCAAAAGGAGATTCTTTTATTCTACCCTATTCCTGTAGTGGCCGGCCTTTGGCTGTTTCCAGTGCTCCTTCTCGAGTGTGAAGTGCCTGACCTCATGTGAGCTACCGCAAAGTGCATGCTTTAATTTTGCACGGTGGAGAACAAAAGTTGCGATTGCTTGTAGAAAAGAGGAAGGTACGGGTGCAGCTATATAAGCTCCAGGAAGCAGAGAGCCAGGCATCTCTACTTGAAAGCTGTTTGAAGAGTTTGTGCACAGTGGGTCTCCTACTCGGCTACTCTCCAGGAAGCAGAGAGCCAGGCATCTCTACTTGAAAGCTGTTTGAAGTAGAGGGTTTGCATGAATTAAGTTCAACGATCTTAGCACGCAAGATATCATTATTATCTTTAAGATCAGAAATTGTAACATTGCAAACATCAAAATCTTTAGCCTTAGCAATCAAATTTTCATTTTCTATTCTAAGGCTAGCAAGAGAATCATTCAATTCCTTAATCTTAGCAAGCAAGTCATCATTATCATTTCTAAGATTGGGAATTGAAGCATCACAAACATGAGACCCAACCTTAGCAATTAAACTAGCATTTTCATTTCTAAGGTTGATAATGGTGTCATGGCAAGTGCTTAGTTCACTAGATAGTTTTTGACATTTTTCTACTTCTAGAGCATAAGCATTTTTAACCTTAACATATTTCTTGTTTTCTTTAATTAGAAAATCCTCTTGGGAATCCAAAAGGTCATCTTTTTCATGAATAGCACTAATTAGCTCATTTAGCTTTTCCTTTTGTTCCATGTTAAGGTTGGCAAAAAGAACGCGCAAGTTATCCTCCTCATTGCTAGCATCATCCTCATCACTAGAGGTTTCATATTTAGTGGAGGATCTTGATTTTACCTTCTTCTTTTTGTCGTCCTTTGCCATGAGGCACTTGTGGCCGACGTTGGGGAAGAGGAGTCCCTTGGTGACGGCGATGTTGGCGGCGTCCTCGTCGGAGGAGGAGTCGGTGGAGCTCTCGTCGGAGTCCCACTCGCGGCACACGTGGGCATCGCCGCCCCTCTTCTTGTGGTATCTCTTCTTTTCTTTCCTCTTTCCTTTCTTGTCGTTATCCCTGTCACTGTCACTTGATAATGGACATTTAGCGATAAAGTGACCGGGCTTACCACACTTGTAGCAAACCTTCTTGGAACGGGATTTGTAATCCTTCCCCTTCCGTTGCTTGAGGATTTGGCGAAAGCTTTTGATGATTAAAGCCATCTCCTCATTGTCGAGCTTGGAGGCGTCAATTGGTTGTCTACTTGGTGTAGACTCCTCCTTCTTCTCCTCCGTCGCCTTAAATGCCACCGGTTGTGCTTCGGACGTGGAGGTTTCATCAAGCTCGTTGATCTTCTTGGAGCCCTTGATCATACATTCAAAGCTCACAAAATTCCCGATAACTTCCTCGGGGGTCATTTGAGTATATCTAGGATTACCACGAATTAATTGAACTTGAGTGGGGTTAAGAAAAATGAGTGATCTAAGAATAACCTTAACCACCTCGTGGTCATCCCACTTCTTGCTCCCGAGGTTGCGCACTTGGTTCACCAAAGTCTTGAGCCGGTTGTACATGTCTTGTGGCTCTTCCCCTTGGCGAAGTCGAAAGCGACCGAGCTCCCCCTCGATCGTTTCCCGCTTGGTGATCTTTGTTAGTTCATCACCCTCGTGCGCGGTCTTGAGGAGATCCCAAATTTTCTTTGCATTCTTCAACCCTTGCACATTGTTGTACTCCTCTCTATTTAGAGAGGCCAAGAGTATGGTTGTGGCTTGGGAGTTGAAGTGCTCGATTTGGGCCACCTCGTCCTCATCATAATCTTCATCCCCTATTGATGGTACCTGTGCTCCAAACTCAACAACATTCCATATACTTTTGTGGAGTGAGGTTAGATGAAATTTCATTAAATCACTCCACCTAGCATAATCTTCACCGTCAAAGGTTGGCGGTTTGCCTAATGGAACGGAAAGTAATGGAGTATGTCTAGATGTACGAGGATAGTGTAAGGGGATCTTACTAAACTTCTTACGCTCTTGGCGTTTAGAAGTTACGGAGGGCGCATCGGAATCGGAGGTCGATGTAGATGAAGTGTCGGTCTCGTAGTAGACCACTTTCCTCATCCTCTTGTGCTTGTCGCCTTTCCGATGCGACTTGTGAGAAGAAGATTTTTCCTTCTTCTCTTTGTGGTGAGAAGAGGAAGATCTTTTCTCCTTCTGTTTGGAGGAGTCCTTCTTCTTCTCCTTTCTCTTGGTGCGGGACTCTTCCGATGAAGTGCTCCCGTGGCTTGTAGTGGGCTTTTCGCCGGTCTCCATCTCCTTCTTGGCGTGATCTCCCGACATCACTTCGAGCGGTTAGGCTCTAATGAAGCACCGGGCTCCGATACCAATTGATAGTCGCCTAGAGGGGGGGTGAATAGGGCGAAATTGAAATTTACAAATATAAACACAACTACAAGCCGGGTTAGCGTTAAAAATATAATCGAGTCCGCGAGAGAGGGGACAAAACAAATCGCAAGCAAATAATAAAGTGAGACACGCGGATTTGTTTTACCGAGGTTCGGTTCTCTCAAACCTACTCCCCGTTGAGGAGGCCACAAAGGCCGGGTCTCTTTCAACCCTTCCCTCTCTCAAACGGTCCCTCGGACCGAGTGAGCTTCTCTTCTCAAATCAAAGCCCGGAATAAAACTTCCCCGCAAGGGCCACCACACAATTGGTGCCTCTTGCCTTGATTACAATTGAGTGTTGGTCACAAGAGCAAGTGAGAAAGAAAAGAAGCAATCCAAGCGCAAGAGCTCAAAAGAACACGGCAAATCTCTCTCGCTAATCACTAAAGCCTTTTGTGGAATTGGAGAGAATTTGATCTCTTTGGTGTGTCTAGAATTGAATGCCTAGCTCTTGTAAGTGGTTGAGAGGTGGAAAACTTGGATGCAATGAATGGTGGGGTGGTTGGGGTATTTATAGCCCCAACCACCAAAAGTGGCCGTTGGGAGGCTGTCTGTTCGATGGCGCACCGGACAGTCCGGTGCACACCGGACAGTCCGGTGCCCCCGCCACGTCATCACTGTCGTTGGATTCTGACCGTTGGAGCTTCTGATTTGTGGGCCCGCCTGGATGTCCGGTGCACACCGGACATGTACTGTTGGATGTCCGGTGCACCAGTATGGGCGTGTCTGACATCTGCGCGCGCTGCGCGCGCATTTAATGCGACGCAGGTAGCCGTTGGCGCCGAAATAGCCGTTGCTCCGCTGTTACACCGGACAGTCCGGTGTACACCGGACAGTCCGGTGAATTATAGCGGAGCGGCTGAAGTGAATTCCCGAGGCTGGCGAGTTCCGGGGGCGGCTCACCCTTGGAGCATCGGACACTGTCCGGTGTACACCGGACAGTCCGGTGAATTATAGCGGAGTCGCCTCTGGAGTTTCCCGAAGGTGACGAGTTCGAGTTGGAGTCCTCTGGTGCACCGGACACTGTCCGGTGGTGCACCGGACACTGTCCGGTGTACACCGGACAGTCCGGTGCCCCCAGACCAGAGGTGCCTTCGGTTGCCTCTTTGCTCCTTTGTTGAATCCAAAAACTTGATCTTTTTATTGGCTAAGTGTGAACCTTTTACACCTGTATAATCTATACACTTGAGCAAACTAGTTAGTCCAATTATTTGTGTTGGGCAATTCAACCACCAAAATCAATTAGGGACTAGGTGTAAGCCTAATTCCCTTTCACATAGGCAATAACGTCAGAGATATTTAAACTGACATTCTAGAGGTACACAGGCCAACAAGCAAAAAAAATCTACACTTTATTACACACCTATCCGTTTCAACAGCAGGCTCGAGCCTCTTACAGAGCAATTAGGCAAGTCAGCTGAATGTAATCAGTAACTTCAGAAGCGATTGGTTGGGCACAGTTCAAAAGGAGATTCTTTTATTCTACCCTATTCCTGTAGTGGCCGGCCTTTGGCTGTTTCCGGTGCTCCTTCTCGAGTGTGAAGTGCCTGACCTCATGTGAGCTACCGCAAAGTGCATGCTTTAATTTTGCACGGTGGAGAACAAAAGTTGTGATTGCTTGTAGAAAAAAGGAAGGTACGGGTGCAGCTATATAAGCTCCAGGAAGCAGAGAGCCAGGCATCTCTACTTGAAAGTTGTTTGAAGAGTTTGTGCACAGTGGGTCTCCTACTCGGCTACTCTCCGGGAACCATGGCTGTAAGTTCTTTATCGGCTCCCTTGTCTTGTCTATTATTATCTTACATGCATCTAGAAGTATGTGTGCAATGTTTATATGGAGGCAAGCCTGAAAGTCCCTCCGTATGGACATAGCTAGGTTGTGGAGCTGAAGGTTGGAATGCACTGTGAGAGTAGGTTCTGGTGTCCCCTGGCCTAGTCGGTCGTGGGAGATGAGCTCCTCGTCCGTGTTGATGAGTTATTAGTCTTGTCGGGATCTTATGAGTCTGATGGACGCGTTTCGGATGGCTCTCGACGCGTGGGTCGACTGTGTGGAGGTGGATGTTATAAACTTATTTGTCGGGATCTGTGTGGAGGTGCGTTGTAAACTTAGTAAGCTTGTTATAAAATTTCTCTGTTGTCCTTAACTATTTCATTTGCGCTTCACTGGACAGTGGATGGATTGATGGATAGAAAACATGTGATAAATAAATGAACAAACCATATTAAGATATAATTTAGTTCCACAGCACATCGCATGCGTAGGTGTGCTGGCCAATATAGCAGAAGCCAAGTAGTTTTGATCATTTATTTTTTGAATTGTATTTCTTTTTATTGGTTCAACATGATCAGCAATTGGCATGATTTATGGCATGGCATCTGCCATCTTTGTTATATTTCTGAAAGGAACTTAGTTCCCGTGGACGCAGCTTAGTTCCACCTCGTCGATCATATGAACTGAAAGGAACCAAACATACAAGTTGTACTCAGTATGACTGTAGTTGTCGAGCGTGTCCGAGCGTTTTTGTCTTCCTTCCATATATCGTGGCATCTCCTTTAGCAGCTGCAAATAATTGTAGTGCCTCTGTCTTATTGCTTTCAGATTGGAATCCAGGTGCTTCGAATTTGTTTGGTACTCGCACTCTTTGTTCTGTCCTCTTATGTGGCCTGTAATGCGTATATCATGCCCTTGCTCTCATGACTTCATCTTTGTTGTCAAAAGAAGCTATGTGATTTGTTTGTTAATTAACTGTTATGCGCATTCGGAAGCTGATATCAAGTGTCTATGTACACAATTTTGCTAGGAATCGCACCCTATTTAATATATAAGTTACTGGCCAATGATTATGGATCTTGCTGGTAGAACGATCTGATCCACGCATGGAATCCGGATAATTGAGACGTTGACGATCAATGGTTATATCTATTTTCTAATTCCTGAACATCATCAGTTGGTGGCGCCACTAGGCCAACACACGCGCCCGGTTTTTTGGCAATGTTTGAATACCTTAAAGCTAGATATATTTCTTTGTAAGGCATACTAAAGAAAGTGTCGTGGTCTTTATTTACCTGTGTTTTGAAACAATCTAATCATTATTGAATCATTGAGTTAGTGCTTGCAGAATGGGAAGGGTGTCAAACGGAATTAGAAGGAAGCTGTAAGATATGATACCTGTGCTATGTTGGTGTCACACACCATTTAAAATTTTCCTTAAGGTAGAAGTATTTCTGTTTCTAGACGCATTCAGTTGTTGAAAAAAAACTAGGATAGTTGGTACACTATCCTGTTCATACAATCTATGCATTTACCACACCTCTTACTAGATATATTAGGAATAGACAACAGATGTTCAGTTGATGAACTACTCGTTACCCTTTGATCTGATGATGCTTTGAGTACCAGACTCTTTTGAAGCTCTTTAACTCAGCTAAGAGAAAGTAGCCAGCCAAAAATCATGCTGCTGATTTTTGTTTCCGGCAAGATTGTTCTGACAAGAGCTAAGGTTAGCAGTCGTCTCTTGAGTCCATTATCATTAGAGTACATCTCAATTTTTTCTGATCGTGTTAGAGTATATCCAACATTTTCTCTTTCCAGATAAGAGATGAGACGTTGCTTTTGAAATTATCTATCGAGTCCTCATAAAGTCATAAAAGTTTAGCAATGCTAAGTACATGGTAATTGCTAATGGGCAAGAATAATTAGGGTATGTTGTTCAAGTGTGTGCCCAATTGTTGTCCCCCTTTTATCGTTTTGTTTCCTAATTTCGATGATATCATTACCTGGGACGCTCACGAGACTTATATAATATACTATCCTTCTAGAGAATCAATGTGTTGATTAATATTCGCTACATATTTATTATTGTTTATTTTTTTTATCAAAGACAAAGCACATGTACAATCTTATATATCTTTTAAGATATGTAAACGTCCACTTTTGGTGATGCTAATAAAAGTATAGAATAATATATAATATTTTTGCATATCAATGTATTTTATCACTATTTGAATTGCGCACAAATTTTATGTTATTAGTGTTAATTTGTGAGATATGGGATTGATGATATATATGTTGTTCGTTTTCATGTAATCATTGCGCATTAATATTTATCGAATAATTTATATGCCGTCGCAACGCACGGGCACATACCTAGTTATTTCATATTTGTACAAATCCTGTGTTGCAAAGAGGCCCTGATTTTTTCCCTGTACAGTTCCCAGAACGAGAAACACCAAAGCCTCGATGAGGCCTTCATAAGGCGTAAGTAAGCATTGAGGTACAACAAATGGGTTTCGGCCGCGAGACCGCCACTGCACCATAGCGGTCTGCGTGGCAGCCCGACGACGCGCCACACCACCAGCGCTCGCTTTGCGCCGCAGAGTAACCGGACACAAAACAGAAGCGGAACCGGAGGGTGAAGTGTGCACTGTGCTGCCACAGTAAGATCTGTCTGCAACTCGTGTGCTGCTCTCGCCTGCTCGAAGCAAGAAAATGATTGTCCGTCGACTCAATTACACAGATGACAAAAAAAAAACAGGTGGTGAAAGCAAAGCATCTCAGAGATCAAGAAAACAATAACGCCAAACTTAATAACCCAGTAGCAAAGCGGGGGAATAAAGTCTTACAACGTAAGTTGTAAACCACACAACGACAGATAGATAAGAACCGACAGAAACATAACACGATAGGAGCCACTCAGGGCAGATCACAGGATAGCAGTGGCACACAAGCCCGACGACGCCGCGCCAGTAGAGCGTCTAGTACTCGTCACCCTCGTCGCCGTCCTCACCCTCGTCAAACTCAGCACCGACCTCCTCGTAGTCCTTCTCAAGCGCCGCCAGATCCTCACGAGCCTCGGA